>NC_090022.1:282810175-284010175 GCF_037176765.1 Anolis sagrei
ACTGGCTGGGAATTCTGGAGTTGTAAGCCAAAACACCTGGTGACCCACAGGTTGAGAACCACTGGTTTAGGGCTTTATAGGCTAAAGTCAGCACTTTGAATTGTGCTCGGTAGCAGACTGGCAGCCAGTGGAGCTGACCCAATTTGGGGGGGGGGGGGGGGGGGGGAGAGAGAGATTTGTCTTTTTCCTCTCCTCCTCCTCCTTCCAGAATATTTTGCATAGTTCTATAGTCTTTGGAGTTAAGCCAGGCCTACTGAAATTACCTCTCCATGTGTGTGTGGTAACATTTTGGTAATACAAAGAGTTTGAGAATGCATAGCGAGAGAGAGGGGGGGGGGGTTGAGATAAAATAAAGCAATGTAAAATAGGTTTAAGGGCAGTGAGTCATATTCTCACACCCCCACATTTTTCCTAATGGCACACCTTATTTTTATCTTATTTGTTGGCAGCAAGGTGAGGTGCCTTTACTAAATGAACACATTTAATATTGCTTGGAGGGCAGCTTTTCTAATGCTTATTAATAACAGTGATGAAAATGATGTATCCAAAGAAGCAATGGATAAGTTTTATGTCATATCTGAGTCCTCAAATTCTTTTACCTATGAAGGTAGAAGCATGGAAATATCATCCCCACAATTGCAAACAATGGCCTAAATCCAATTGCTAGTCTCAGCCAGAGTAGACCACTGAATCGATGTGACTTAAATAAGTTTTGACTTAACAAGTCCTATTCATTCACAATGTCTACTCTAGCTAGGATCCTTGCAGAAGTGAGAGACACCATGTATGTTATAGGTCCTTGCCTTTCCTGTCTGATCAAACAAGCCAAAGCGTGAAGGGAATGCTCAATGACTTCTTACAACAAGGCAGTTCCAACTTGCCTAAAGAACCAATTGTGATACCTGTATTGAAGGAGGCATCCATGAATTCCTCTATAATGGAAAATCATTGTTCGGTATCCAACTTCCATTTTTGAGTTAGGTTTTGGAGCATGCCATGGCCTCTTCTTCCCGCTCTCTCCCTTTGTCTTCAGCATACTTCATTTGCTGCAAACCAAATTCAAAGTGCAAAACTAGTTTTTAATCAACTAACTCAGCAGAGGGAGAGGAGAGGAAAGGCTTGACCTTCCCAGGTGCTGTTGTCAACTGCCAGAAAGTCAACTTTGACTTATCAACTCCTTGAAGGAGAGAAGATTTCAAGTAAATCTCATGCAAAACATTATTTGTAAATTTGCCTAAAAGAAGGAACTTGAAGACAGGTATCACCCTTGGGTCCTTAGGACCATTAAGTCACAGAAGAGTTCCACAAGGCCCTGTCTCTCATCACCACTTTTTTGCCCACAAGGGGGAGCCCAGGTATTTTCTTTGAGGAGATCGAGTTGTTGGAAGATCTAAAAATGACCATCTCATTCATTAATTTAGGCCTGAATTTGAAGGATTCCCCACTTGTGATCTATTTTTTCTTGTTTTTCCATTTTTTAAAAAACAATTAATTGTCAAACAAGTAATTCTTCAGCTGAAAGGTTTTTCTTATCAGTCCTAAAATATGGAAGTTCTTACAAATGTCTATGTGGTACTATGTGTGTTATGTGTCTTCAATGTGTTTAGGATGATCCTAAGGATTTTATAGGTTTTTTTAAAAAATGAGAGATACTCAGAGGCCATTTATCACTGTCTTCCTTTGAATCACAGTCCTCAGTGCCTGGTATTCCTTGTCAGTCCCTATCCAACTGCTAACCATGCTTAGCTTCCAAGATCAGGTGGGATATGATGCCTTAATGATATTAAACTATTAAACATGAAGACTTACAACTGAAGTCATGGCCCATGAGTGAAATTAAGCATGTTTGATCTGAATTTTCCTTTTAGCTATTTAGATTCTCTTCTTATACCAATCTGGATTTCAGTCTTTGCAGTGAAGCAGCTATCCGAGGTCCTGAATCCACTTTGAGTATCAGGCTCAGCTGCTTGGATGGGTTCTTTAAAAGATGAACTAAAACCCAAAATGGATTTGCCAATGTCCCAACATGGAAATCACCAGCTACTGCAGAATCAAAAGTGTGATGGAGAGAAAAGGCAGCTCTAGATGCCTCTCCAAGATTAATGAGCAACTCAGCTGCCTGAGGTCAGAGAGCCATTTTTCTCTAAAGCAGCACCACTGGATCAGAAAAGACTGCTGTGACTATGACATCCCCCCTGTGTTATTAACCTTTAGAAATTGTTTCAAAGCATGGCCTTCATTTAGATGGCATCCCACCTGAGAAAGGGCTTTGTGCTGGAACTATGCTGAGCACACATGGCGAGCTTGCTTTATGATTGTTTCTTCATAATGCTTTCTCCCTCCACTCCTCCCTTAGTCTTTCTCTCATTTTGCTTCCTTTCCTCTGACTCTGCACATTAAGACAATTTATCTGATGTGAGAAGCTGTGTTTTCAGAAGCAGGTGAGAGAAAGTCTGTTTCAGTTCTCATGTCAGAGCATTTATCCGAGCTATTTCTGGCCCTCCTGCCTTCATTTATTAATACTTCTTGCCATGAAGCCCATAGCTATGGAAATGAAGGGAAGGATGTGCATAAAGGTGATGTAGGAGTATTGATCTATGTGTGCACATAGAGATGTGTGTTACTACCAAACACTGATTTGGCCATAACATATGAATCTAATGGAACTAGTGGACACTGTGGGTCGAACAGGCTCCCTTTCCTTATAGCCTCTAACATCATCACTTGTCTTTCCCTGTTTGATTTTCACAGCTTTGGCAGAGGAAGAAGCCAGTGAAAGCTTACATGATTTATTTTGTGCCTTTTAATTGGTCCAATAAAAGCATCACTATTCTGTGGATTTGGTATTGAGTTGTATTCTGCTGCATGATCAACTTAGCTATCCCTGAATATGACTCCATGCATCTGATGAATTTAGATTCTGGGACTGGAACCCTTACGTACTAATTGAGAGTTGGGTGAGCAGAAAAGAAATTGGCATCTCCTAATGATAGATCTCTGAGTGGCTAGCAATAGCTGAGCAAAAGGTTATGACTTCCAAATGTCTAATGATACAAACTCTTCCATCTCTTTCTCCATCTTCTACATGACGTCACCCAAAATTAATGCATGAGGTTAAACCAGAAGTCATTTTGTGTGTGTGAATGAACTTATGAGTTTGGTTTCAATGAATCACAAACATCTCATTTGAACTTGTTCTATCAATAAGCTAAGCCACTGTTTTGCATTAAGATCCACTTGATAGATCTAAGGTTCTAGTGGAAAGCAAGCTAGATCTGGCTGCATGTTAAAGTCTATCAAACCTAATGTAAATTTTACATTATTTAAGGTGCTACAAGCATTTGTTGTTGTTGATGATGATGTTGATGGCCTCCCTTCCTCTTATTCTTCTTTCTGCTACAGGCTAGAATAACTACTCCAGGAGATGATCCCAAGCAGCCTCAGATGAAGCAATGAAGAGAAGACTAAAAAGCCATTTTTGTAGGTGGGAAGATAGATGATCCCGAAATAGTTACAGCACTTGACTTTAATCTGTTTCAAGCAGAGGCGTGCACATAAAGTTCAGGTTTCTGCATTTGATGACTGATCACTGAGTGTGCAAATTGGTTCTCATCAAAAATAGTTGCATTCAAAATGTTGCAGGAAACCTTATTCATGCAATATACCTGTGATGTGTTACTCAGTATTGCAGTCATCCATGGAATGACTAAAGTGATCTATGGACCTGTCAACAGTTCTTGAGATGCTTTATAGCAGCCTGCACTCCACCCTAATATGAACTCAGAGAATGCAATTTAAATAGAAGTAAAGTGAGAAGAGAACAGTAGTATGCAAGTACCAAATTATGTTTTATTGTATTCTATTTAAAATATATACCATATAATCACTGGGGAGGATCTAGAGATTCCTAGAGAGAAGGTGTCCATCAAATCCACAAATAAGGAAATCTACAAAAGTTAAACCTGAAAATGTGGAAGGTCTGTTTTATATGCGCACACACTTTTTCAGGCAATGGTCCCACCATGAGATTCTTCCTTCTCGACTTGAGGATCAAAAGTGGCCTGCCATTTGAGAACCCTATTTCACACAATGGTTGAGAGACTCAAATAAAATGTGTGGGATTTGAGGACATCCTATGTATTTAAAGCTTTATACTCTGTTGTGTGGAAATATGAGAGATATAATACATCAATTTTTTTTTTAAAAAAATCACCTGTGGAGACAGGGGGGCATTAATTTCATATGTCAAGCAATTTTTTCAGCTGTGTAATCAGGTCAAGAAAAGCACAATAATGGAATCTGACTAGGTGCAAGACCGGCCACATCAATCATCTTCTTTCATGCAAAACTCTACATGTGGGAAAAGAGAAGTTCTGTTGATTCTCTGTGCATGCTCAATGATGTTCCTTTGCTATTCAGAGTCTGGGCCTATATTTTTTTAAAAAAAATAATATTTGCTATTTCAAATAGCAGAATTCTTCAAACTGCTGTTTTACTTATGTACTGGACTACTACTCTCATCCTCAGTCAGAATAATTACAGTTCTCATCAGGCCTAGCTAGTAGTCCAACATACCTAGAGGAGCACTAGTTTAGGGAAAGCAGCCAAAGAGAGCACAAACATTTTGAGTGAGGAAAGTGACATTTGCAATAATCTTTATAGGGTCAGGCTGCACAGAAAACAGCCCAATTTCCCCATCTTCATTGGAATGCAGCCGAGTGATCCAGCCAGATCTCCATCATTCCATTCACGAACAGTGCTGTCCAGCTCTTTCCGTCTATCCTTTCAAAACAAAGAGAGAATATAAACAATTTTGACCACTAAAGTGCAGAACTCAAGAGGCCTCACTACCAGTGTTGCATTACCACCCGTTTTTCATTTTTTCTCCTCAAACCCTACAAAAAAGAGTAGAGCATCAGTAAATGTTAGAATTTCAATCAGGTCATTATCCTGTAACCATGTTCTGCCCCATTTCATTCCACTAGCTTGGGGCTGGTGAGCAGGGCCACTATCAGAAACTGGCATTGTAAGGCCCTGGATTATGAAGAATTTAAAATAAAGCAGTTCTAAAAACCTGATGAGAAAATAAAGGTCAAAACACAATTAAACAAGCTGCTATATTAAAATACCCTTTAATCACACCCTCCCACATTTCACAGGTGAAAATCAGGACACATGTGGCAGAGCAACATTAGACTGTGGTCAAGATGGGAACAGTTATTAATGAGAACAGAGAAGCTAGGAGAGCCCTTTGCTTTTGTCAAAGTCAATTGAGAAGAGAGTGAGAAATGCCAGATATTCAAGTTGGATTCGGGGAAGGAAGAGAAACTAGAAATCATATTGGAAACATACTGTTATGTCTTCCTCTTCTGCCTCTGAAGAGAAGTTGGAAGAGGAGAAGGATGAGGAGGAAGGAGCTGGGGATTCTGAGCAGATGGTCAGGCCTGGGCAATAGTATGATAGCTGGGAACCTATGCTACACTGCTTGCACAATGCGGGTCTGATTTAGGGGAACACATGCGCGAGTGAGTGCACCGAGTGAGAGACGCAGCTGTCATTGCAATGGAAGAAAGGATAAAAAGGAGGGGGGGGGACGACCAATGGAAGGAAGGATAAAAAGGAGAGGGGAAATACTGTAACATTACCTCACCCTTATCCTGTCCCTCCTGAGTTAAAATAATTCACTGCTATCCTGTTGCACTGCATCTCTCACTTGCTCCACTGTCTCATGCACATGTTCCCTTCATTAATTATGACTCACATTGTGCAACTAATGTAGGGTCCCAGCTATCATACTATTGCCCCAGGCCTGCTCAGGAGAAAGAAGATGTGGGAGGCATTCAAGAAGGCTGAAAGGAGCAACAAGTAGGTCAGCCAGGATTGCTGAAAAAACTTGCAGCAATCAGACCACTTCCTAGAGACACATGTGCTGAGGGCTATAAATCAGGAGCAGAAGAAACAGCCATCACTGGCAGCTGCCAATCCATCTAGCCTTGATCCTGTATCTGTACCAGCCAGAAACCTTGGCTTTGTAAGTGTTGTTGCCTGGAGAAGAAATTATCAAAGACTTTACTTTTCTCAGCCAAGAGACTTTTGCCTTGTTTTGTGAACTTGCCTTTTGTGAAATTGCTTTTGTGAATGTGACTTTGCTCCTTTGAACTTTGCTGGACACATACATTGAATGATTTCAAAAGAAAATCAGCCAATTCTTTAAAGATTATATTAAAGCCTTTCACTGTACACATAATGGCAAACTGTGGATTGTTCTTAAAGAATTTGCTGTGTCACAAAATATGATTTTCCTGGTGCATAACCTGGTCTCAGAAGTTAGTTAGTTAGTTAGTTACTATATTTATATACCACTTTTCTCATCCCTGGGGGGACTGAAAGTAGTTTCCAACATAGTCATGGCAAAATTTGATGGCAAACATACATGTAAAAAAATCAACAATAACATATAATTATGAATTAACTATTAAAACCATATTAAACCATAAAACATTAGACCCATTTGACATTAAAATATAGAATTAAAACATATTCATATAAACATTAAAATCATATAATTCAAAACCCATAATTTGTGGCCATTCCAATGTCAATTACACATAATCCCTGTTCATTTCTTGCACTGCTTACTAACCAAAGGTTTGGTCCCACAGCCATGTCTTTGCTTTCTTTCTGAAGGGCAAGAGGGAGGGCATTGATCTAATATCACTGGAGAGGGAGTTCCACAGGCGAGGGGCCACCACTGAGAAGGCACCTGTGAAGGAAGTGGGGCCAAAAGCAGGGCCTTCCCATAAGACCTTACCCTCCAAGATGGTTCATTGAAGGAGACTTTATTATCTAACACAAGTGGTTAGAAGAAGATATTATTCTTAGGACAGAACACCGCGAAATGGAAAGGTTTCCAGTTAGCAAGAAGAACAAGAAAGACTGGATTTGAACACTCTACTTAACTCACATGCTGAGGAAATGAAAACTGGAGGAAGGATTAGCAACAATTTCAGATATGCAGATTACACCATACTCCTTGCAGAAATGCTAAAGACTTGAGATGATTACTGAACACAGTCAAGGAAGAAAGTGAAAAGGCAGGTTTACAATTCATCATTAAGAAAACAAAAATGATAACCATAGAAAAGAGGGAAGCTGCATTCTAGATAGATAGTCAAATTGTATTCATGGGTTATTGATAATAGGGTGACTTGGAGGTTTCTCCTTCATGGAGTTGATAAGTAAAAATTGACTTACAGGCTACTGACAACAGCAACTGGGAAGGGCAAATCTCTCCCCTCCCCTCCCTCTACTGAGTTAATTGGCTAAAAAATATTTTTGCAATTTGAACTTAGCTTGCAGCAACTGAAGTAAACCAGAGACAAAGGGAGTGAGTGGAAAGAAGAGACAGAAACTGGGACATGTTAACAGCAGCTGAAAAGACAAAGTGACAGAGGATTAATGGGAACTGTCCCTGCCTAATCCAGACAGATGGAGTGTATGTTTATTTTTTTTTAAATGTAAAAGCCACTTTATGGGATTGATACTTGAATGCAGCCTATTTTATTCAAAACCAATGTTGCTTTTTATGGAATTTTAATCAATAAAGGTTTATATGAAGTTTTATGTAAAACTGTTGTGTAAACTTATATTGTCATTGTTTTATATGCTTATGTACTTGTGTATTTCATGTTGTGCCTTTGTGAGCCGCCCCAAGTCCTTTTGGGGAGATAGTGGTGGGATATAAATAAAGTTTAATTTTAGTTATATATTATTATATCTCAAGAATTAAGCCAGTATTTCTCAACCTTCCTAATGCTGAGAGTCCTACGACCTCTTAATACTGTTCCCCATGCTGTGGTGACCTCAACCATAAAATTCTTTTGTTGCTACTTCATAACTGTAATGTTGCTACTGTTGTGAGTCATAATGTGAATATCTGATAGGCAAGATGTATTTTCATTCACTGGACCAAATTTGGCACAAATACCTGATACGCCCAAATTTGAACACTGGTGGGGTTTGGGGGAGGGGTGTTGATTTTGTCATTTGGGAGTTGTAGTTGCTGGGATTTATAGTTCACCTACAATGAAAGAGCATTCTGAACTCCACTAATGATGGAATTGAATTAAACTTGGCACACAGAACTCCCATGACCAACAGAAAATACTGGAAGGGTTTGGTGGGCATTGAATTTGAGTTTTGGAGTTGTAGTTCACCTACATCTGGAGAGCACTTTGGACTCAAACAATGATAGATCTGGACCAAGCTTGGCACAAATACTCAATATGCCCAAATGTGAACACTGGTGAAGTTTAGGGAATATAGACCTTGACATTTGGGAATTGTAATTGCTGGGATTTATAGTTCACCTATAATCAAAGAGCATTCTGAACCCTACCAATGATAGAATTGAGCCCAACTTCTCATACAGAATCCCCATACTTTGAAGGGAATCCCTGGCACAAACCTCCCTCCACCCTTGTGCGCTCTCCCTCGCCTGCACATGTGCACCACACTGCCATCCACCAAGCACACCTGCTCTCCCCTCCCCGCTTGGAGTCTCAGAAACAGCCCCCCCCCCCTTGGCTGAGAGGCCAGCTAAGAGGCCAGCCAAGCACAGCAGGAGGAGTGCTTTTGGTGAGTGGATTTGATGTCTGTTTCCAAAAAGGAAGAGGACAGGTGGAGAGATCTTCAGTGTTCTCTGCCAAAGAGGTTCCTAAGAAATATGATGGTCTTTGATGACCACTCTGAAATCTTCTCACCTCCCCCCCCCCCCCCCCACCCAGGAGTCCCGATCCTTAGGTTCAGAAACGTTGAATTAGGCAAACTTAGCATAGGAAGATATGGCCTTCCTGACTGTCTGAACCTTAGCCACCCATGGCTTTCTAGATCATAATCAAAACTTTGAATCATGCTTGGAAACAAACTGGTGCTCAGTGAAGCTCTTTCAACCAGTGGGTTGTATGTTCCCTGCAGTTAGCCCTGGTCAGCAATTTGGCCACCAGCTGGCTGCTCTCTTTGCAAGATTGACTCTGGCTTATATTTTTTTAAATGTAGTGATGCAGTCTCAACACTGAAAGAAGCAGAGTCCAGCTTTTAAGAAACTGTAGCTGAAAGTCCGAGTGTAATCCAGTGAAAGCCGAAGATATTTCTTTAATCTTGCATGAGGTGGAGGTGGGGAAGGGAAGAAACCAGAAGCATGCTGAGACCGATGAGGAAAACATGAATAAGCGTCAGAAGATTATGAAACATACACATTCACACTTTAAATAGCCACTCTGGGTTGCATTAAGGGAAACATTGCAAAAGAGGCCAAACAATGACAGGTAACTGCATTGCTCAATCTGGCAACAGCTAAAAGAGAATATGGAATTTTCCAGTTTAAGTGGTGATGTCGGGAAAATAAATGGACTGAAAACAAAGCAGTGGAAATCATTTCAAAAACTGGGTCTGACAGCATGAGGAAATGCATTGTGTGGGCGGATGGCAAAGGGGCCTGATGGTCTCAGTGACCTTTGGCACTTTCTAGTCCAATAACTCATTCCATGGGAGATTTTATCTGACAAATGAGAATAAAAGAGGTGAGAGAAATCTCTGGCAAACAGCCTTATGGATAAGAAGAGAAAGAGACTGTCTGTTTCACAGGATATCATTATTAAGAACTGGGTTGTTGTAGGTATTTCGTGCTGTATGGCCATGTTCAAGAAGCATTCTCTCCTGACATTTCAACTGCATCTATGGCAGGCATCCTCAAAGGTTGTGAGGTTTGTTGGAAACTATGAAAATTGGGTTTGTATATATGTGGAAGATCCAGGGTGGGAGAAAGAACTCTTGTATGTTGGAGCTCTCCAGCAAAGGATCGCCGCCTTGTCGGGGCGCTGGAGCTTGAGCACCTCAATGATGTCATGAGCGAAACCGTGAAGGGCCACCCAAGACGGGACGGTTGTGGCAGAGAGGTCAGACCAAGCGTGATCCCTGGGGAAGGCAATGGCAAACCACTCCAGTATCCTTGCCAAGAAAACTAAATGGACCAGTACAAACAGAGATATGTCGGTATGCCATTGGAAGATGGGACTCCCAGGTCGGAAGATGGCCAAAATGCTACTGGGGAGGAGCAGAGGATAAGTTCAACTAGCCCCAGATGTGATGACGCAGCTAGCTCAAAGCCGAAAGGAAGGCTAGCGGCCGACGGTACTGGAGGTGAACGACGAATCCGATGCTCTAAAGATCAACACACCATAGGAACCTGGAATGTAAGATCTATGAGCCAGGGCAAATTGGATGTTGTTATTGGTGAGATGTCAAGACTAAAGATAGACATTCTGGGGGTCAGCGAACTGAAATGGACTGGAATGGGCCACTTCACATCAGATGACCACCAGATCTACTACTGCGGACAAGAGGAACATCGAAGAAATGGAGTAGCCTTCATAATTAATAAGAAATTCGCTAAAGCGGTGCTTGGATACAACCCAAAAAATGACAGAATGATCTCAATTCGAGTGCAAGGAAAGCCTTTCAACATTACAGTGATCCAAATATACGCCCCAACCACAGCTGCTGAAGAAGCAGAAGTAGATCAGTTCTATGAGGATCTGCAGGAACTACTGGATAATACACCAAAAAGAGACATTATTTTCATTACAGGAGACTGGAATGCCAAGGTGGGAAGTCAAATGACAACAGGGATCACAGGCAAGCATGGTCTGGGAGAACAAAATGAAGCGGGACGCAGGCTGATAGAATTTTGCCAGGAAAACTCGCTGTGTATAACGAATACTCTCTTCCAACAACCTAAAAGACGGCTTTACACATGGACCTCACCAGACGGTCAACACCGAAATCAGATTGACTACATCCTTTGCAGCCAAAGGTGGCGGACATCCATCCAGTCGGTGAAAACAAGACCTGGGGCTGACTGTAGCTCAGATCACGAACTTCTTATTGCCCAATTTAGAATAAAACTAAAGAGATCAGGGAAAATACACAGACCAGTTAGATATGATCTCACTAACATTCCTAGCGAATATACAGTGGAAGTGAAGAACAGATTTGAAGGACTAGATTTAGTAAACAGAGTCCCAGAAGAACTATGGACAGAAGTCCGCGACATTGTTCAGGAGGCAGCAACAAAGTACGTTCCAAAGAAAAAGAAAACCAAGAAGGCAAAATGGTTGTCTGCTGAGACACTGGAAGTAGCCCAAGAAAGGAGGAAAGCAAAAGGAAACAGGGATAAGGGGAGATATGCCCAGTTAAATGCGCAATTCCAGAGGTTAGCCAGAAGAGATAAGGAACTATTTTTAAATAAGCAATGCATGGAAGTGGAAGAAGACAACAGAATAGGAAGGACAAGAGACCTCTTCCAGAAAATTAGAAACATTGGAGGTAAATTTCAGGCAAAAATTGGCATGATAAAAAACAAAGATGGCAGGGACCTAACAGAAGCTGAAGAGATCAAGAGAAGGTGGCGAGACTATACAGAAGATCTGTATAGGAAGGATAATAATATTGAGGATAGTTTTGACGGTGTGGTGAATGAATTAGAACCAGACATCCTGAGGAGTGAGGTTGAATGGGCCTTAAAAAGCATTGCTAACAACAAGGCAGCAGGAGACGACGGGATCCCAGCTGAACTGTTTAAAATCTTAAAAGATGATGCTGTCAAGGTGATGCATGCCATCTGCCAGCAAATATGGAAAACACAAGAATGGCCATCAGACTGGAAAAAATCAACTTATATCCCCATACCAAAAAAGGGAAATGCGAAAGACTGCTCAAACTTCCGTACAGTGGCCCTTATTTCTCATGCCAGTAAGGTAATGCTCAAGATCCTGCAAGGAAGACTCCAGCAATACATGGAGCGAGAGTTGCCAGATGTTCAAGCTGGGTTTAGAAAAGGTAGAGGAACGAGAGACCAGATTGCCAATATCCGCTGGATAATGGAGAAAGGCAGGGAGTTTCAGAAAAACATCTACTTCTGCTTCATTGACTATTCTAAAGCCTTTGACTGTGTGGATCATAATAAATTGTGGCAAGTTCTTAGTGGGATGGGCATCCCAAGCCACCTTGTCTCTCTCCTGAGGAATCTGTACAAGGACCAAGTCGCAACAGTCAGAACTGACCACGGAACAACAGACTGGTTCAAGATTGGGAAAGGCGTACGGCAAGGCTGCATACTCTCACCCAACCTTTTTAACTTGTATGCAGAACACATCATGCGATGTGCGGGGCTGGATGAATGCAAAGTTGGGGTGAAAATTGCTGGAAGAAACATTAACAACCTCAGATATGCAGATGACACCACTCTGATGGCCGAAAGCGAGGAGGAGCTGAGGAGCCTTCTAATCAAGGTGAAAGAAGAAAGCGCAAAAGCCGGGTTGCAGCTAAACGTCAAAAAAACCAAGATTATGGCAACAAGAATGATTGACAACTGGAAAATAGAGGGAGAAACCGTGGAGGCCATGACAGATTTTGTATTTCTAGGTGCAAAGATTACTGCAGATGCAGACTGTGGCCAGGAAATCAGAAGACGCTTACTTCTTGGGAGGAGAGCAATGTCCAGTCTCGATAAAATAGTAAAGAGTAGAGACATCAGACTGGCAACAAAGATCCGCCTAGTCAAAGCCACGGTATTCCCTGTAGTCACCTACGGATGTGAGAGCTGGACCTTAGGGAAGGCTGAGCGAAGGAAGATCGATGCTTTTGAGCTGTGGTGTTGGAGGAAAGTTCTGAGAGTGCCTTGGACTGCGAGAAGATCCAACCAGTCCATCCTCCAGGAAATAAAACCCGACAGCTCACTGGAGGGAAAGATACTAGAGACAAAGTTGAAGTACTTTGGCCACATCATGAGGAGACAGGAAAGCCTAGAGAAGACAATTATGCTGGGGAAAGTGGAAGGCAAAAGGAAGAGGGGCCGACCAAGGGCAAGATGGATGGATGGCATCCTTGAAGTGACTGGACTGTCCTTGAGGGAGCTGGGGGTGGTAACGGCCGACAGGGAGCTCTGGCGTGGGCTGGTCCATGAGGTCACGAAGAGTCGGAGACGACTGAACGAATGAACAACAACATGTTGGAGCTAGGTGTGAATGTTTCAATTGGCCACCTTGATTAGCATTTGATGGCCTGACAGTTTTTAGGTGTGGCTTGTTACTGCCTGGGAAATTCTTTTGTTGAGAGGTGATAAGGTGTTTCTGATTGTTTGTTGTCTGGAGTTCCCCTGTGTTTAAGTTTTGTTTTTTTATTTACTGTTATAATTTTAGAGGTTTTTTTAAAAAAATACTGGTAGCCAGATTTTGTTCATTTTCATGGTTTCTTCTTTTCTGTTGATATTGTCCACATGCTTGTGGATTTCAATGGCTTCTCTGTGTAGTCTGACATGGTGGTTGTGAGAGTGGTCCAGCATTTCTGTGTTCTCAAATAATATGTTGTGTCCAGGTTGGTTCATCAGGTGCTCTGCTATGGCTGACTTCTTTGGTTGAGTTAGTCTGCAGTGCCTTTCATGTTCCTTGATTCATGTTTGGGCAATGCTGCGTTTGGTGGTCCCTATGTAGGCTTGTCCACAGCTGCATGGTATCCGGTAGACTCCTGCAGAGGTGAGAGGATCCCTCGTGCCCTTTGCTGAATGTATCATTTGTTGGATTTTCTTAGTGGGTCTGAAGATTGTTTGTATGTTGTATTTCCTCATCAGCTTCCCTATGCGGTCAGTGGTTCCCTTGATGTATGGCAAGAACACTTTTCCTCTGGGTGGATCTTTGTTTTTACTCTCATGGCTTGTTCTCGGTCTTGCAGCTATTCTGATGTCTAAGGTGGAGTATCCAATGGAGAGAATGCTTCTAGAACATGGCCATACAGCCCCCAAAACCTACAACAACCCAGTGATTCCGGCCATGAAAGCCATCAACAATACATTATTAAGCACTGCCTTGTTGCCCACAGGGTAAGACAATCATACATTCTAGCTGCCACATTGATTTTACTACCAAAATTTTTGTGAGCCCCAAATGTACCATTGATAGCACAATGGAGACAGTCTGGACTTGATACTGACAACCATAATTCTGTAGCTATTATTGTACTATGAATATCTCTGAAGGCCAGGAGGGAGGGAGCTGCTCTAATATCACTGGGGAGGGAGTTCCACAGCTGAGGGGCCACCACTGAGAAGCTCCTGTCTCTTTTTCCCACCAGACACACCTGCAAAGGAGGCGGGAATGAGAACAGGGCCTCACCGGATGATCTTAAACTCCGATGTGGTTCATAGGAGGAGATAACGTTTAGACAGGTCAGCTGGGCTGGAACCATGTAACTAGCTATGAACAATATAAAACAAGTTTCTAAAATGAAAGTTGAATTCCATCAGTCTATTTCCAGCTTCCTATTCAGTTGGCCATCATTATCCGCTGAGGTTTGTTTCCAGTGCACCTGGAAGTACCAAGATCCATGGATGCTCAAGAACCTCTATATACAATGGCATAGAGAAATGGTATCCCTCATATAAAATGGGAAAAAAGCAAGATTTGCTTTCTGGATTCCACCCTCACCCTCAAAAATTTTCAAGCTAGTTGGTTGAAGCTGTTGATGCCAAATCCATGGAAAAGTCAGTCTCAAGTGAAATGATCTATCAGAGGCGGCCCTAGGTAATTTTCAATGGTAAGCAAACAGTATTTTGGCACCCCCCCCCCCCAACCAATCATTGATATATGTTGTCTGTTCATCGTGGGAGTTCTGTGTGCCATATTTGGTTCAATTCCATCATTGGTGGAGTTCAGAATGCTCTTTGATTGTAGGTGAACTATACATCCCAGTAACTACACTTGCCGCACTTGCTCCCTTGCCTGGCCCGCTTTGGGTCTGGAGGCGTGCCTGAAGGCCCTGGCGGGTGCACCAAAAGTCACCTCTTCTCCTGACTTTCTCCTCAGCCATTGAGACCAAGAGAGAGAGAGAGACAGAGACAGAGACAGAGGTGGAGATGCCCACCTTTCCTGAAGGCTAGGTGAGACTCAGGGGCCCGGCCCCTTTGGGAAGAGGATCGCCCGGCAGCAAGGCAAGAAAGCCGAGGCTCCCCCCAGACTGCTAGGGCTGTTGTGAGCTGAGGGGGCGCTCCTCAAGTGGCATTCGATGGGCATTTACAGAGGCGCCTCTGCACCCCTGGCAAAAAAAGTGTTCTGCGACCGCTTACTTCGCGTAATGGATGAGCCGCCCCTGTGATCTATTACAATAATATCCCTTTCCTAGACAGCTGCTAACACACCACCATGATATGAACAAGACTTGTAACGTAACCTGGTGGATGGGGCAACATCTATTGGGGGGGGGGCACATATGCTTATAAACATACATTATAATGATAAATTATTGTGGGATCCTGTTGCTGTGTGCCCTGCCAACCTAACTATGATAGTATAGGCAGTGGAAGGAGGGAAAATGCTGCAGGCACACTGACTGTGAAGGCATTGAAGAAGCAAGCTGCTCAGAGTCAGCCAGAAGGTTTTATCTGCCTTCGTTTGCCACCCCTTTCTGACCCTGGAAAAATGTGGCTGCTATTATAGGGCACAGCAGGATTCCAGCTATAGACTTCCATTATTTTATTCAAGGAGTGGACAAAGTATGGCTCCTGGGGCTGTTTTTGCAGCTAGCAGAGGTTTAAAAGGGTCAGATATTTGGAGACCTGTGGTCCATTTTAAAATGAGAAGCAATCCAGAAGTATCTTCCAGGTCACTTCCTGTTATTAAGAGACAGAAAAAAGACCAGTTGAAGGACAGATGAAAATGATGCCAAAAATGCCCCAGAAGTACAGTATTTGAGCACAATTTCTTTGAAGGAGTTGCAGGAGGAGATGCAACACTCAAAGGTCACCTGGGGAACAATGTAACCCCTTTACCACTAAATGTTGCTCCTCTTTTTTAGATTGTGAACTGCACATTAGGTAAGATGGCATTAGAATGGGGGGATGGGACTTGCGGGCCAGGCAATGTGTGCCGTCATGCCTGGGGGCTATAACTCTTAGTGAAAGAGGCATGGACATGACATCTTTCCCCCAGGGGATTGCTTCTTGCCCTCCTTTAGGAAAACTGGAACTCTCAAGGACCAAAACACTGTAGATAACTCAAAATAGGTTTAATTGTTCACAAAGAGTTTTCCCTTTAAGGCAATAAGATGGAAGTTTCAAAGGGGTAAAGGAAAATATACATTACAGTCTCTGGTTGTCTTTGATCCAAGGAGTTTTGCAGCTAAGAAGCTTTTCCAGGTCCCTCTTTCTCAATGGCTGTGAATATCAGAATAATCGCAACCCCAATTCTAATGGCCTATATTTTGAAGGCACAAAGCCTTCCTCTGGTGCCAAAAAACTGGTTTGAAGGCGCTTGAGACTTCTCAACGTAGTCCAGGTTGATCTGAACATGAAGCATAAGTCTCAAGGGTAAGAACCTCAGAATTGGTGCTGAGAGGTAACTTAATCAAGGACTTCAGAGCCAAGTCTCTCTCTCACGTCCATCTGATAGAAAGTTTGATGGTGGAATGGAAAAGGAAACACTGTCCTGCTCTCTAGAAAGAGGTGGGGTCAAACAATTGAGCAGGAGGAGCAATTCAACTGGTGCAAACAACATTGATTGACAGCTATAAATAACCAATCAATCCAACTATACATTTACAGAGTAAAAAGGCAAAATCAGGCATGATACAACAGTTCAAATCCTGCAACTTACAGTTCTACATATAGGTGGCGCCACTCGCACTGTCACACAATGATTTCTGTGTTAAAGGATAGCATGTTCAGTGTTGACATTGAAAATATTAGAGCTCTATTTGGAGAGATACTGTTTGCAGTGGCAGCTAGTGGCTGCTGTCAGAAGAGAGGTGGATATACTCCAGGATTTATTCTAGTCCAGTGGTTCTTAACCTGTGGGTCCCCCGGTGTTTTGGCCTACAACTCCCAGAAATCCAAGCCAGTTTACCAGCTGTTGCAATTTCTGGCAGTTGAAGGCCAAAACATCTGGAGACCCACAGGTTGAGAACCACTGCTCTAGTCCAACGTACTGAACCCAAACAATCTAAGTACCTTACTTACTGCTTAACAATTGAATTAAAACCCAAGTAGACCTATTGACCCACAAACATGGAAGCCACAAGTTACCAAGGAATTTTCCTTAACTCTTTGAAGTGGCCATCCAACCCCTAAGATTAAAGACATCCTATATTTCTAGAATATATCAGTATCAGAATATATCAGACCCCCCCCCCCCCCATTACCCAAACTCTCACAATCTGATCCCCTAAATTGTAGTTTACTTCATTTTTTTCCAATGCCACCCCTGGACAATTGATTTTACCACTAACTCCATTCGCTAGACCATGAGCACTTGTGAAACAGAAAAAAAAGAATTAAATGCCAGAAGCTTAAATAGTTTTTCATGTCAGGTGTGACTTGAGAAACTGCAAGTCGCTTCTGGTGTGAGAGAATTGGCCGTCTGCAAGGATGTTGCCCAGGTGACACCCAGATGTTTGATGTTTTACCATCCTGTAGGAGTCTTCTCTCATGTCCCTGCATGGAGAGCTGGAGCTGACAGAGGGAGCTCAACCTGCTCTCCCCGGATTTGAACTGCTGGCACAAAGGTTTAACCCAGGGGCTCTGGGATAGCAATGAAAGTGAATGAAGTAGCTATGATTCTCAGTTCACTTAATTTCCTAGAGAAAACATCCTTGGAGTAACATGGGAAGTGAATTGAAGAAACTAACAGCAACCAACTTGTAACACAAGAACTGGCTCTCATTTATCACTCACTAAGTGGGAGCCTGTGTTCATCCAATCCCTAAAATGTAACACTTAGACACTGAAAGAGTGGAGTTTCTGCTCTGCACCTGTGAGACTGTTTGCATAGCCAGGAGCATTGCACAAGTCAACAAACATGACAACCACACCAGGGGTTTAGCAAAAAGTGAATCTGTTTTGCTTTTTTGCAGGCTTAAAGTCCTCTTTGGAAAGTTTATGGTCTCTTTCGCCCCCTAGTGACTACTTTTTAAACTTCTTTAATATCTCATTTTTACATATTGTACATCATCTTACAAATTAAGAAAACCAACGTTCATTGAAAACATGCTGGCAGTTACTTAACTGAAATGATCACACATTTCAAAAGATATACCACAGGAGCGGGAAGCTTCCTAGAAGATCATAGTATATCATCTGTAACTCATTTTAGTTTTTGTTATTTGTTGTATGCTTTCAAGTCCTTTCTGACTTATGGTGACCCTAAAACAAACCTATGACAAGGTTTTCTTGCCAAGATGTGTTCAGAGAGGGGTTGCCTTTGCCTTCCTCTGAGGCTGAGAGTGTGTGACTTGCCCACTGGTTTCTACTTTGAAAACACGTGGACAGTTGAGCATTTCTCCTCGTATACAATTGTTGTATACATTTGTCCTTCATATACCCATATGTGAAGAATCTTCCTAAGCTTAACACATTTTGATATATTATTTTCACTAGTAAACCCTCTTTTGTGTGTACTTTCTTTTAATGTTAAAATTTCTGCTTACTTAGGTGATCCCTCATAGCTCAAGGATGATTGTCTTCCAAATGTGGTGTCTTGGCGGTGGGGCCGTAGGTAGCGGTGGAGCCCTATTCTTGATCTGCATGTTCTCCCACAATGAGGACGGAAGGCAGTTGCTGGTTAGGGTTGGCTTGATGTGCCTTCCTCTTGGCACGTTTCTCCCTTTCGCCCTCCATTCGTGCCTTTTTGAATTCTGCAGCACTGCTGGTCACAGCCGACCTCCAGTTGGAGTGCTCAAGGGCCAGGGCTTCCCAGTTCTCAGTGTCTATGCCACCGTTTTTGAGGCTGGCTTTAAGCCCATATTTAAATCTCTTTTCCTGTCCACCAACATTCTGTTTTACGTTTTTTTTATATAATAGTTTTATATTAAGATTTTAAGAATAACATCGAAAGAGGGAGAATATTTAAAAAGATGATAGGAAAGTAGGAAAAAAGTAAGGAGTACATCCCCCTACCCCCAAGTCCACCAGAAAATACAAAAATATAAAAGACACACACACAAAAAACAAGAGAAAAAAGAGAAAAAAATATAAGATAAAAATTGACTTCCAACTCTCCATCAGGTGTTGTGTCCTCAATGATTTTTCCATTATATCCACTTCATAATGTTCCTCTTATTTATTTATTTCCTTTTCGTAGTTTTCATATAGAGCCCAATCTGTCCTCTTTATCGGGTTCCCGGTATTCTTTTTCAAGAAAAAAGTTAATTCGTCCATTTCTCTTATTTCTCTTAATTTCCCTAACCATTCTTCAGTGGTAGGGATATCTTCCTGTTTCCAAAACTTCGCCAATAATATTCTCGCCGCTGTTGTAGCATAGGTAAATAGTCTATCTTCGTTCTCATCTAATTGTAATTCCAAATCTGTAAATCCCAATAGATAATATTCTGGTTTCTTCTTAAAGACTCTTTTCAAAAAAATTTGTAGCTCTTCATGTACTTTCGTCCAATATTTCTCTATTTCTTTACACGTCCACCACATATGATAAAAAGTACCTGTTTGATGGCAACCCTTCCAACATTTATCAGAAGTATTCTTGTTCATTAAAGATAGTTTCTTAGGAGTGGTGTACCAGCTGTGGAACATTTTTATCCAGTTTTCTTTTATAAGAAAACTGTTTTACATTTTTGAGTTCGGAGTAGAGTAACTGCTTTGTGAGACGGTGTTCGGGCATTCGGACAACACGGTCAGTCCAGCAGAGTTGATGGCAGAGGAGCATCGCTTCAGTGCTGGTGGTCTTTGCTTCTTCCAGCATGCTAACATTTGTCCACCTGTCTTTCCAAGAGATTTGCACGATTTTTCAGAGGCAGCACTGATGGAATCGCTCCAGGAGTTGCGTATCATATCTGTAAACAGTTCACATTTCACAGGCGTATAGCAGGGTTGGAAGGACAATGGATTTATAAACAAGCATGTTGGCATCCCTACGGATGTCCCGGTCCTCAAACACTGATAGGAGAACTAACTCACAGACTTTGAGATACTGCAATTGTACAAGGAGAGCTGTTTCTGCCTGAAAAAAAATTCAAGATTAAAAGTTACACAGGATTGCATTAAGATGGGACGGCAATTTGAGCTCTAAATGTTACTGGACTACAACTCTCATGAATCCTAGCCAGAATTCATAATGCAAGGCTTGATAGAAACTGCAGTCTGACAATACCAGGAAGGCTGATCTCCTCCTATTAAAATTTCAACAGTACAAAGTGTACTGTGTATACTCAAGTATAAGCCGACCCGAATATAAACCGAGGCACCTAATTTTACCTCAAAAAAATGGGAAAACGTATTGACTCAAGTATAAGCTGAGGGTGGGAAATGCAGCAGCTACTGGTAAATTTCAAACTAAAAATAGATACCAATAAAATGACATTAATTGAGGCATCAGTAGGTTAAATGGTTTTGAATATTTACATAAATCTGTAATTTAAGATAAGACGGTCCAACTTTGATTAAACCATTATTCTAACCTTCTTCAATGTAAATGTGCTTACGTGTTCTTCCAATAATAATAAAGAAAGAGAAAAATAAATGTAATAATAACAATAATAGTAAAGGAAAATAATAAATGCAATAATAATAATAATAGAGTAAAATAATAGACGTAATAACAATAATAAATAGAATAAAATGTAATAATAATAATAAAGTAAAATAATGAATATAATAAGAACAATAAATGGAGTAAAATAAACATGTAATAATAATAAATAGAGCAAAATAATAAATGTAATAAAAATAATAATAGAGTAAAATAATGTAAATATAATAATAATAATAACAATAATAAATAGAGGAAAATAATAAATGTAATAATAATAATAATAATAATAATAATAATAATAATAGAGTAAAATAATGAATAACCTTGATTTGAGTATAAGCCAAGGGGGGCTTTTTCAGCCTAAAAGAAGGGCTGAAAACTCAGCCTATACTCAAGTATATACGGTATCTTCTTCTACTTAATCTGAGAATGGCTTCAGACATACAAAGGGACATTTTCCCCTCTGTATCTAACTTTACTCTAATTCTCAAGCATAATTCAAATCTGAACTACCCATTTTTGGTAAGATGTTCAGAGACACCATGCTGCCAAAACAGAGACCAGTGCATCACATTGACAGATGAATAATAACCAGAAAAATGTATTTGTAAGTGATTTTCTTCTATAGAAAATCATTTTTCCTGTCCACATCCATGTCAGATTAAACAATAAACACTGACATCACTATGACATAATAATTGCTAAATGTCTTCTATAGATGAGCACATTCCCTCTCGACATTGTGTCGTGCTACCTCTTCCTTTACATTATCTCTCTCTGTGTGTGTTCTGCTGAAGTTCCCATGAAGAGCACTAGAGGAAAATAGAACCCAGACAACGTCCTTCAAAGCATGAATCAGTGTTCCTTTACAAAGGGATCAGTGACACAATGGATAGTGTTTAGTCCTCTGACAGATCAAAGCACACAGAGTATCTCTCTCTCTCTTTTTAATCAGTTGGGAAGCTTTCAAGTGCATGTTCCATGTCAGCTGAGGTTGCCAGTAGTTGAGCGAGAAAGGTTTTAAAACCATGAACTAGCAAAAGTGTTGAGTGATCCATTCCATCCCATTCTTCCATCAGTCTATTTGCCGGAAGACCCAACTATTTTCATTCCAGTGGTTTCCTGAAGTTTTCACCATGAGCTAGAGACTCACCTTGTTGTTCTGCTCTTGACTTCAAATTATAAAGACAAAGAAGAGAGTCTGGATTATGGGATGGATCCTGTGTGCTTTTTGCACCACAGTTTTCATCAAAAGGACATCAAGGAATGCTGGTGGCCTCTGTGGCTTCCATGGGTGCAGAGGCGGCCCTAGGTAATTTTCAATGGTAAGCAAACAGTATTTTGGCACCCCCCCCCCCCCCAAATCAATCATTGATATATATTTTCTATTCGTCATGGGAGTTCTGTGTGCCATATTTGGTTCAATTCCATCCTTGGTGGAGTTCAGAATATTCTTTGATTTTAGGTGAACTATACATCCCAGTAACTACAACTCGCATATGTCAAGGTCTATTTTCCCCCAAGAGCACCTCAAGAGCGCCCCTGGGCAAAATCAACTGTACTGCGAATGCTTACTTTGTGTAATGGTTGAGCCGCCCCTGCATGGGTGCTATGTCTCCAAGAGGCCACTGCTCCTCCCACTATGGAGTAGATGTTTTTATCCTAGGACTGTGGGTCTGTTGAACTCTGTGGTTTTGCACTGATGTCGCATTGGGGGCTATGTGTTGTTTTGTGGTGTGTGCAGGGGAAGGCATGTAATTTCGTTGTGCAATAGCACAATGACATATTTATTTATTTATTTACAGTATTTATATTCCGACCTTCTCACTCCGCAGGGGACTCAGGGCAGATTACAATGCACATATACATGGCAGACATTCAATGCCATAGACACACAACATATATAAACAGACACACAGAGGCTATTTAACTTTCCAGCTTCATGAGGATATGCTTTTTGAATTCTGGCCATCGGGCATGCTGTTGCTTCACCATCTGCTTGTGACACCGATGGAGTACTTCCTCGTTCTTTTGTATGCTGCTGGAGAGTTTCATGGCATCATAAATTAGTTAAATTAGCCTCCTCGCATAAGCGGTACCTAAATTTCCTACTTGACAGATGCTACTGTCTCTAAGGCTGCAAAGGTTGACAGCAAGCTAGACAAATGGTCGGGAGCTTACTCCGTCCCGGGCTGGCTTCGAATTCATGACCTTTTGGTCAGTAGTGATTTTAATGCAGCTGATTCCCAACCAACTGTGCCACAACCCGGTCCCTGATAAAGCTATTCTATTCTATTATATGTTCAGAATTACCATAAAATAATTTTGTTACATATCTAATCCTGGAGCTTAAATGGCAGTGTAGAATTACCTGCTTAGTACAATTTAGTGTTAAAAGCATGCACTTAGGTACATGACAAGGACAATCCCCAAATGAACCTTAATTGTAAGGGATGCTCTCTATTTGAGGGTTGGAAAACTTTCCTTTTTATCATGATCATGCCTCAAACCCTGTCGTTTGGGGCTTGGGCCCTTCATGAAGTCAGACATATATACATTGTGTAATTTTTGAATGTGGAAAATATGTTCATGCAATTTCAAAGAAGATTAGTGTGGAGATTATCAAACATTCATAATGAAGCTGGGTTGTTGTAGGTATTTTTGGGCTATATGGCCATGTTCTAGAGGCATTTCTCCTGACGTTTCGCCTGCATCTATGGCAAGCATCCTCAGAGGTAGTGAGGTCTGTTGGAACTAGGAAAAAGGGTTTATATATCTGTGGAATGACCAGGGTGAGACAAAGCACTCAGAGGACTCACCCTGCTGGAGCTAGGTGTGAATGTTTCAACTGACCAACTTGATTAGCATTTGATTGCCTGGCAGTGCCTGGAGCAATCTTTTGTTGAGAGGTGATTAGATGTCCTTGTTTGTTTCCTCTCTGTTGTTGTGCTGTTCTAATTTTAGAGGTTTTTTTTAATACTGGTAGCCAGATTTTGTTCATTTTCATGGTTTCCTCCTTTCTGTTGAAATTGTCCACATACTTGTGGATTTCAGTGGCTTCTCTGTGTAGTCCGACATGGTGGTTGTTGGAGTGATCCAGCATTTGTGTTCTCAAATAATATGCTGTGTCCATAATGAAGTATCTGGAAAGCACCAGCAGCTTGTCTGTCACTCTCCTTCCTGAACGTTTGAAGCTGCAGAAGCAGTAATCACCCAAACAATGGCAGTGTCTTCCCACAGCTGCCTCCTGTAAATTGTGATATGTCATGATCATAGTTTTGTTAGAGATGCTTTATGGGAAAAGTGTGGCAGCCTTCTCGACTGTGCATCTAGACATTGCCACACTGCAATGTTACATTAGGCCACAAACTGCTTAGGAGAATGTTGTGTTGTGTTGGAGATCATGGCTGACAGGAGGCCACCATACAACCCAGACTTTGGTGGTAAAAACAGCAAAAGGGTATTTCTACACAACTGCTGGTATTTTTAGGTGACATGCTATGCTTTTCTCAAAATTTTACTATTATTGTATAACACATTGAATATATATTAGAATTTGATTCCAACTTTTTCCTCCCTTCCCTCCATGAGAACTGTTTGAAAAACCCAGGAAAAAATACTTGCAATGTCTCATAGACAGTATTTTGGGGATCTTGTACTATCTTTTCAACCATGGAAACAATGTAGAATTGTCAACCCACCCAAATGAGTGCAACCCAAATGAGTGCTTTGTATCACAAAGCAGTATTTTTTGTACACTGCAAATCTTTATATTCATGTATATCTGAGTATATATAGCAGAAGCTGCGGTTTGACAATGGGTGTCTCCTCCCCTTTCAGCAAAACATTCAGACCACTCAGGGCACGAATAAGGCAGCAAATAAGGAATGACTGTTTCCTTTTTATGGCTCTGAACTGCTCTTTCGAAAGATAAAAGGCAATTAAACAACCTCACCAAGAACAAAAATCTTTTGTACGTATTAAGAAAACTATATTAAAATGAGAGCTGGAGCCATTTTATCAAGAAGTTGACATTCTTTATTTCAAATGATACATCCATTTGGTCCAGCATATATTACAAGATTTGGTCTGTTTAAATTATTAACAAGTCTGAAGATATCCAGAAACATTGTGCTATGCAATGCCAGAAATTTGGAGTTTTTCTAAGTCTCATAGATGCCAAGGGATGCCTGGCAAGCTTTGCTAACGATGAATGGCATGAATCAGGAGCCAGGAATCTCACCAGGTTGAAATCAAATGACAGAGGCTTTATTCAATTTGTGCAAAAAGGGACACTTGTCCAGCACAGATGCTTGAAGGATACAAGTGTAAAAGCATAAGCAGACATTTTTATACATAAGAGTTCTCATGCACTAACATTGCTACGTTTTGAAAACTCCTTCCCTTCCCCTGATTGGCCAGCACCGAGAAGCTGCCATGACTTCGATCTTACACTAGCTGATAGCCACTGGAGTTCCCACTAAATTTGGCTGAATATGTTCTGACAGTCATTCTTATTCTGGGATGTAATTTATTGTTACATCTCGAATAGATTACTGCAACACACTTTATGTGGGGTTGCCTTTGAAGATTGTTTGGAAACACCAACTACTCCAATGGGTGGCAGCCAGATTACTAACTGGAGCGACATAAAAGGAACATATCACCCTTCTGTTATGTCAGCTCCACTGGCTGCCGGTCCACCTCCAAGCACAATTCAAAGTGCTTGTCTTGACCTATAAAGCCCTATATGGTTTGGGCCCAGCTTACCTGTCCGAACGTATCTCCTTCTATGTCCCGCCTCGGAATCTAAGAAAGTCTGACGCGGCTCTCAGTCCCACCTTCTTCACAACTGCATTTGGTGAGGATAAGGAACAGGGCCTTCTCGGTGATGGCCCCTCACCTGTGGAATGCTCTTTCTAGCGAAATTAGGTTGGCTCCATTCCTCATCCCTTCTTTCTTTAAGAAAGAAGCTCAAAACATCGTTCAGGGACCAGGCATTTGGACAGTAGGTTTGGCAGTAATCACAGTGTTGGAATTCCAACAATGATAGGCTTTGGACTGAGTCGTTGTTTGCTAAATCAGATGTGGATACGGCTATTTGATGAATAATAATGTTTTAAATATATTTTAATCTAATGTTTTATCTTTTGTATAATGTTGTTTGTAATGTGTTTTTGTATGTCAGCATCGAATTGCTGTCATTGTAAGCCGCCCTGAGCCCCCCTTCAGGGGTTGAGAAGGAGGGGGTAGAAATGTTGGAAATAAATAAATAAATAAATAAATAAATAATGTTCATTATCCCCATTCTTCTTCCCATCTTTACTTGAACAGTGCTACAGATTATTCAATTATGCACACTTTGTGATTTATCAACATATGTTAAAAATGCATTTACAGGCAGCAAAGCAAAAACTTTGAAAGAAACTCTTGAAGAACAGAGGGAACTTTGCAGAGGATTTTTAGAAGAATTTACAGCCTTATTTGTAGTTAAGTATTATAATCCTGAAACTTCCATTAGTTGATCTACCAAGAATTTGGTGTATGTTCTTGTCGGTTGAGAATGAGTATTTTTCCAGTTAGTTATTTAGTTATCCTATTTGGAATTTGATGGATGGGAATATCTAAGGAATGCTCAACTTTTGTCAGGCAGAATAATAGAGTGGCCCAGGGGATGAACTGTTTGATCCAAACTAACTGGTTCCTGAACTGAGCAGAAGGTTGAGTCTGATGGTCTATGAGTCACCTTCCAACTCTATGATTCTATGATACATTTTGCTGTTCGAAAAAAAGAGCATTGAATACTAGCATCACTCTTTGTAGTCATGATGCACAGTGCTCAAGGCCTGCGAGATTATTTTCCGAGAGAAGAAGACATCTCCAAGGCAATGGAAGTACAGTAGAGTTTCACTTATCCAACTTTCGCTCATTCAACATTCTGTATTATCTAATGCCATGGAGCCCCCGGTGGCGCAATGGGTTAAACCCCTGTGTTGGCAGGACTGAAGACCGACAGGTCGCAGGTTCAAATCCGGGGAGAGGCAGATGAGCTCCCTCTATCAGCTCCAGCTCCTCATGCGGGGACATGAGAGAAGCCTCCCACAAGGATGTTAAAACATCAAAACATCTGGGCGTCCCCTGGGCAGCGTCCTTGCAGACGGCCTATTCTCTCATACCAGAAGTGACTTGCAGTTTCTCAGGTCGCTCCTGACACGACAAAAAATAAATAAATCTAATGCCATCTTCCTTCCCGCCCGGATCCACAGCTGTTTCAATTCCTCTATGTGTTTTGGTGCTAAAGTCATAAATATAGTAATTACTACATAACACTACCATGTATTGAACTGCTTTCTCTGTTTATTTGTTGTAAAGCATGATGTTTTGGTGCTTAATGTGTAAAATCATAACGTAATTTGATGTTTAATAGGCTTTTCCTTAATCCTTCCTTATTATCCAACATTTTTTGCTTATCCAACGTTCTGCTGGCCCGTTTGGATAAGCAAGACTCTACTGTACAAGGAAAAAACACTATTTTCTGACTTTCATGATTAGGTGCCCGCCTTATGGTAGGACTGGTCCTTACATTACAAACAGAGGGGGAGCAGCAGAACATTTGTCAGATTATAAAATGTAAAGTGAAGTCATCCATACATAATAGTCATCCATACATGAAGGCCCAATCTCACTGTTCCTCCTCCTTGGGCTCCTCCCTCACACTTTTTCTACTCCTTTCTCATCCAGGGTTCTATCATTTTATCTTGTGCATTTGGCCCGCCCACTGTGTTCGACTTTTATTATGTTATTTTGTACTGTTTGTTTTATCTTGTTACTTTATGTATTTTGTTGTGATGTAATTTTTTGTTGTTTTGAATTTTATTTTGCTGTATTTTTGGGCTTGGCCTCACGTTAGCAACACTGAGTCCCCTTTGGGGAGATGGTGGCAGGGTATAAATGAAGATTATTATTATTATTATTATTATTATTATTATTATTATTATTATTATAAACATCACAAGATGGGTCCACAGCAGATACTGTGCTGGCTGTGGTATTGGATCACACATCAGACACTTCCCAAGTGTCTAGGACTGTGTGATGTATCGGCGAATAATGCGTGCAGATCCCAGATGGACTTTTGCAGCTGGCAGATGGTAATCTTGTCAGCACCGATTGTGTTTAAGTGCAGGCCAAGGTCTTTAGGCACTGCACCCAGTGTGCTGATTACCACTGGGACTACCTTGACTGGCTTGTGCTAGAGACGCCTTCTTCTTCTTCTTCTTCTTCTTGCGCCAACTGCGACCATACCAGGTTGTTAACTGGGGCTCCTTACAGAGAGCGGTCATCCCTCCTGTTCAAGGAGCTCCACTGGCTGCCATTCATTTACCGGACCCAATTCAAGGTGCAGGTTCTTACCTACAAAACCCTGAACGGTTTGGGACCCGCCTACCTGCGTGACCGCATCTCTGTATACGAACCCACATGATCTCTTCGTTCATCTGGAGAGGCCCTGCTCTCGATCCCGCCAGCATTGCAGGCACGATTGGTGGGGACGGGAGAGAGGGCCTTTTCGGTGGTGGCCCCTCGACTCTGGAACTCACTCCCTAAGGACATCAGGCAGGTCCCAACTCTGGCAGTTTTCAGGAGGAGCTTGAAGACGTGGTTGTTCCAGTGTGCCTTCCTGGATTAATGATCCCATAGCACTTTGTCCCTCTAAAGCACTTTACACTTTTTAGGTCTGCCCATATGTCTCTCCACAAACACCACTATCACCTTTTCGTCCATGTTCAGCACTATCTCCAATTTTAATTTTACATTTGGCCTTCCCATAGTTTTAATTGTATTTAATTGTCTTACTGATAATGTTATATGTTTATGTTTATTTTAATTTCTTGTATTGTTGTGATTATTGCTTGTATTGTGTGTTTGGGCTCAGCATCATGTAAGCCGCACCGAGTCCCTTGGGGAGATGGTAGCGGGGTAAAAATAAAGTATTATTATTATTATTATTATTATTATTATTATATCTGTCCCACATATTTTTCAATAAAGCAGTTTTGCTTTGGAGGTGTGTCTTAAGCATAATTGCAGGGCCTGGGACATAGAAGAAATTACTCTTTCTCCCTTTCTAAATGGTGTCATAAAATTATCACTTGTCTAAAACAAGGGTACTCTTTAAAAAAAAATCAAGTGCTTGTCTTTCACAACTTTCTAGAAACAAATCTACCTTTTCTATGTTCTTATTGCTGCAAGACTGAAGCAAATTGTGTTTCTGATAAATTTAGCAATACTTTGGGAGCAACGTTTGTGAAAAACACAGTCTTCAGATGTGTGTTTAACAAATAAATTAACCTTTGAAGTTATAGAAACCCACTGGATGGCCTTGGAGAAGTCACACTCCCTAGAAAACCCTATAAGAAGGGTGCAGTATTTTATAGTTCACTTGGAGGTACTTAAGAAGTAAAATAACATGTAGTTCACCCATAGATTTCTCTTGTATTGATTTAATTCTTACCTAGACACAAAGCTAAAGGTTTCTCCTTGACATTAAGTCTAGGTGTGTCCAACTCTGGAGGGTGATGCTCATCTCCATTTCCAAACCAAAGAGCCAGCATTGTCCGTAGACACCTGCAAGGTCATGTAGCTGGTATGACTGCATGGAACATCATTACCTTCCCACCGGAGTGGTACCTATTGATCTACTAACATTTGCATGTTTTCAAACTGCTAAGTTGGCAGAAGCTGGGGCTAACAGTGGGAGTTCACCCCACTCCCCAGATTTGAACTGCTGACCTTTTGGTCAGTAAGTTCAGCAGCTCAGCGGTTTAACCCACTGCACCATCTAGACACTACAATAACACATTTTTCTATGCCTGCACAAAAGTAACAAAATTGCATGAAAAGTGTATGGTTTTGCAAGCATGTGACCCTATGACTGAAGAGGGCTGCAATTCTAGTATGAATTATGGTATGAAGAAAACTGAAGCTTCCTTATTTGCCCATGACTTGGTGCGAATCCAAAACACAGTTCTGGAAGAAGTGCTTGAAGGTGCATTAAAAAAAACTCATTAGAAGTAGTTCCACCAGTATTGTTACCACAAGGAAAAAATAGTAAAGGGCAAATTATATAGAATTATATAACCGGTATTCCTAAAAACCCTGAAGGTAGGTGAAAATCTGAGGCATGAAAGCAGAGCCTCTAAGAGAAATTTGTACAAGAGTGCTTTCAGGACCCGGAAGGGAGGGAGCTCTTCTCAAAATTGAGAACATAAGGTCTTTTTTAGGCCTCTTCCACACAGTTGTATAAAATCTACATTGAACTGGATTAAATGGCAGTGCGGACTCTAATAATCAAGTACAAAGCAGATGTTGTGGATTATCTGCCTCGATTTTCTGGGTTATATGGCTGTATGGAAGGGCCTTCTCATTTCTATTAAGTATTTTCAATAAAGAACATGACATATCAAAGTTGTACAAATGTGATTTTGATAAAATATGAACAAACTAGACAGTTTGTAGTGTCAGAAATTCATGGGCTTTGCCTTGGCTCCAGAATCTGGAATGATGGACCAGCTGAAGCCACCACCATATAGGTCTTGTATTAGAGTCCTAGGTGAAAAGAGAACAAAATTTCCAATTTCTTGGATTCAGTTCAATAATAAGACCAGGAACCAATGCAAGATTGGGTTTATTATGCAGTGATATTATCAAGGACAGTAATAAGGAAGTGAAAGGTACATAATGTAAATAACTTTGCAGACCAGAAGTTTAATGGCAAACAGCAAAGAAGTTGAGATCAAACACCACTCTGTCAGCCACCAATATTTATTCATTGGCCTTTACCCTCCCTCTCATTCTGTGTCCCAACAAAACCTCTGGAAGGAGGAAACTTTATTTATTTTTATCTTTGATATGGAGCAAAACATCTGAGTTTAGAGGAAGATGTCTATTAGAACATAGAAGTAAATGGTCTTCCCCAAAGCCACTATTGCAAGAACAGGTTGTTGTAGGTTTTTCGGACTGTGACCAACTCAGAGGTTGTGACCTCACAATCTCTGAGGATGCCTGCCAAAGATGCAGGCAAAATGTCAGGAGAGAATGCTTCTAGAACATGGCCATATAGCTCGAAAAACCTACAACAACCCAGTGATTCCAACTATGAAAGCCTTCAACAATACATTGCAAGAATAGTTATGATTCCCTTTTTTTTTTTGCATAGAAATATTGTGCCATTAAGTGAGGAAGAGCAGAAGAAGAGAAAGCAATGGCAGTGGTGGTGATATTTTGTTAGGGCCTAAACCATCCACCAATGAGACTAACTCACCCCCTTTATTTAGGTTTTCTGCAGCTTCTCTAAATTCCTACCCACCAAAAATTAAAATATAACAAAAGCAAACATGTGAAACAAACCATGTTTCAGGAGGCATGCAATTTCAGTATGACACAAAACTGCAGCCACCCCTATCTGCCCGTGAGTTGATGCGACTCCAAAACAAAGTTTAGGAACAAGTGCCTGAAGGCGAAGGAAAAAAATGTAAGCAAATAATGACACCAGCATTACAGCCACACAGAAACAAGTTCTCTTTTCATGTCAGGAGCAACTTGAGAAACTGCAAGTTGCTTCTGGTGTGAGAGAATTGGCCATCTGCAAGGACATTGCCCAGGGGACGCCCGGATGTTTTGATGTTTTACCATCCATGTGGGAGGATTCTGTCATGTGCCCACATGGAGAGCCGGAGCTGACAGAGGGAGCTCATCCGTGCTCTCCCCGGATTTGAACCTGTGACCTGTCTGTCTTCAGTCCTGCCGGCACAAGGGTATAACCCACTGCACCACCGGGGGCCAATTCTCTCACACCAGAAGCAACTTGCAGTTTCTCAAGTTGCTCCTGACATGGAAAAAAAAAAACACTTTCTGTAACAAATGGCAAATCCTGTAGCTGCTGTCCCATCAACCCCTAAAAGAGGGTAAGTATGGAAGTTATGAGAGCTCCATGTGGAAAGAGGAGGAGTACAATTTCATGGATTAAGTTGGGTAATAGGACCAGGAAATAATGCAAACCTATGTACACTTTTACAGTGATGTTATCAAAGATCGTCATGAGGAAGCAAAAAATATGCATTGTAAACTGAAAAGGTAAATGGTAGACAGCAGAGACGCTCAGCTCAAACACAGGGCTTTCAGCCATCAAGATTTAGCCAGACCTTCTAGTGATATTGCTCCTCTGATTTTCCCATTGAAAAAGCCCTTCTCCGGATTGTGTTTTGATTTTTTTTTTGGAAGTGGATATTGTCTTCCTCTAAGAAAATACTGACAGTTCACAATCGAGCCCTTAGCTTCAACTTTATTATCTCCTTTTCTTTTGTTTTCTATAGTAATTCTCTCAATGTGATGCTTCCCCCTCAACCAATAGTACAAAATGTAAACCTTGCCTTTACTCTAGCACAGACTGTTCCAGACATTACATGTTGGTGGCACACTTTTTTGGCAAGCATCATTTCACGACACAGTAATTCAGTTTTACTTGCAAATCAAAGGTTAAACCAATCCCTTTAAAAGATAGTGACACATATATAAATTATAATAACAAAATGTATGGGGAATATCAAGGCAGAAAATCCTACATTATCTAAGTGTGGACTCAGGGCCCTTGCACACTGCCCTATAACCCAGAATATCATGGCAGAAAATCCCACAACTTCAACTTTCAACTGGGTTATCTGAGTGCACGCTCAGATAATGTCGGATTTTCTGCCTTGATATTCTGGGATATAGGGCAGTGTGGAAGGGCCCCCAGTTTAAAGCAGATATTGTGGATTATCTGTCTCCGCCCCTTCTCTTCCACCCTTTTGTCCTTCCTTCCCCCCTCTTTCTACTTCTTTCCTTCCTTCTCTTTTGTCTTTAATTCCTTCTCTTTCCTCCTTCCCCTCCCTCTTTTGCCCACCCTCCATGCCCTTAAACCCTTTCGTCCTTCCTTCCTTCTCTCTTCCCTTCCTCATTTCCTTCATTCCTTCCTTCCATCCTTCCTTTTCACCCTTTCGTACTTCCCTGCCTTTTGTCTTTCCTACCAACTTCCCTTCTACCCTTTCATCCTTCCCTCCCTTTTGTCTTTCCTTCCTCCTTACCTCCCTCTTTCTCCTTCCATCCTTTCTTTCCACCTTTTCATCATTCCTTCTTTGCCTCTTTCCTCCCTCTCTCCTCCCTTCCCTTTTGTATTTCCTTCCTTCCCCCTTTCCTCCCTCCTTCTCTCTCTTTCTCCTTCCATCCTTCCCTTCTTCCCTTTCATACTTCTTTCCTTCTCTCTTCCCTTCCTCGTTCCCTTAATTCCTTCCTTCCATCCTTCCCTTCTACCCTTTCGTCCTTCCCTCCCTTTTGTCTTTCCTTCCTGCTTCCCTTCTATCCTTTCATCCTATCCTACCCTGCCTTTTGCCTTTCCTTCCTCCTAACCTCCCAGTTTCTCTTTCCATCGACTTTCTGTCCTTCCTTCCTTGCCTCTTTCCTCCCTCTAATCCTCTTTCTCCTTCCTCCCTTCTCTTTTGTCTTTCCTTTCTTCTCTTTTTTCTTTATCCTTCCCTTCCCTCATCCTTCCATCTTTCTCTTCCTTCCTCCCTTCCTTTTTTCCTTCCTTCTTTCTTTCCTTCCATCCTTCCCTTTTGTCTTTCCTTCCTTCCTTCTTTCCTCTCTCCTTCCCTCTCTCCCCCTTTATTCTTCCATCTTTCCTCCCTTTCGTCCTTCTTTCCTTCTCTCTTTTCTTCCTCCTTCCCTTCCTTCCTTCCTTCCTTCCTTTCATCCTTCTCTTTTGTCTTTCCTTCCTTCCTCCTTTCCTCCCTCCTTTCTTCTCTTCATCTTTCTTCTTCCATCCTTCCTCCCTTTCGTCCTTCCTTCTCTCTTTCTTGCCTCCTTCCCTTCCTTCCTTCCATCACCAGGCAGCCTCTCCTAGAAGGGTTTGCTAGCTTGCAGCCCCCAAGTTAGAAAGTTTGCCCATGCCTGTTCTATGCTATGGAGCCATGAGAACTGTAGTTCTACAAGGTCTTTAGCCTTCTTTCCCAAAGAGTTCTGATGGAGGTCTCAAGATCCCGTAGCATTGAGCCATGGGAGTGCCAGTGGGACCAAACTGCATTAATTCCGCCGTGTAGCTGCCCCTGGAGTCCCTTCCCTGGTGCCCAAAGGCTCCCTGCAGCGTCCAGGCAGGAGAGAAGGCGCTGCAACCTGAGCAGCTGCGAGGAGCCTCACCTGGGCGAGGGGCGGGGCCTCGGAGAGCCTTTACCTGCGAGTCACGTGGGGGCTTTCCGGTGAGAGGATGGGCTTGGGCTTGTCAGAGGGAGGGAGAAAGAGAAAGAGAGAGAGAGAGGTGTGCCACTCCCTCCCTCCGTCCTTCCTTCTCTTTCTCTACCTGCCTTTTCCTCTTCCTCCGGAGAGAGTGTCCAAACTAGAGCTCCCCAACTCCGACTCTCCTTTTCCCTTCCGAGGCAAAAAGAGGGGAGCGAAGCCAACTCGAGGAACTTGTTCGTCCGCTCCCCTCGGCTCCCTCGACCAGTTTGTGTTTGGAAAGGGGGGTGCACGACAAAAGGGAAGCCTTGAGGAAGCATGCGAGCGAGCTGAGCCAAACACACACCCGGCCGGAGACGGGGATTCTGCCTGGAGACGCAGAGGGTGAGCCAACAGGACATTCCCCCCTGATTTTGGGGGGTTTGGGGACAGGGAGAGGGAAGGCTGAAGGGTGGAGTCCTGGGAGAAGCTGGGAGTTTTGTTCATACATTGCAGAATTCATGCAGTTCAACACCGATTTAACTGCCATTGCTCAATGCTATGGAGCATGCATGGGCAAGCTTGGGCCCTCCAGGTGTTTTGGACTTCAACTCCCACAATTCCTAACAGCCTACCGGCTGTTAGGAATTGTGGGAGTTGAAGTCCAAAACACCCAGAGGGCCCAAGCTTGCCCATGCCTGCTCTGCAGCCCTGAGAGCTGTAGTATGAAAGAACTTCAGACTTCTCTATCAAAGAATATCCAGATTTCTCTCTATCAGGTAAAGGTAAAAGCTTCCACTGACATTAAATCCAGTTGTGTTGGACTCTGGAGGTTGGTGCTCATCTCCATTTCTAAGCTGAAGAGCTGGCCTTGTCCATAGACACCTCCAAGGTCATGTGGCCAGCATGACTGGACGGAGCACCATTACCTTCCCACCGGAGCGTTACCTATTGATCTACTCACATTCGCATGTTTTCAAACCGCTTATTGGCAGAAGCTGGGGCTAACAGCGGGAGCCCATGACACTCCCCAGATTCGAACTTGCAACCTTTCAATCAGCAAGTTCAGCAGTGTAACCCACTGTGCCATCAGGGGCTCCTTTTCTCTATCACTCAACTTCAAATGGTGTCACAGCACAGAATCCTGGCAGCTAAAGTGGTATCAAGCTGCATTCATTCTCCCACACTGATGCACCTTCAGGGACATGAGGGCACCACGTCACCACCTTGCCAGGTCTCCAGTGCCGAAGGTGGCTCAGGTGCCTTGGCTGAATTTGGAGGGCTAAGCAGATGCATCCTTATTTGCTCCCACCTCCAACAAGTCTAGACCTGACAGAGTATTTTTACCTTATATATTCCTGTATACGTGTAAACATTTTAGCCAAAAGGACACCCCTGCCCCCCCCCCAGCCTGTGTTGACTTATCAATTGGTGGAGTACTATAACTTAGTAGTACTATAACCCTTATCAGAAGTGAACTCCGCTCTGAGTAGAGCAGTGAAACACAAGAGCTTAGTCTGCCCCGGGAGGACCTAAAACATTGGTTCTTAACGTGTAGGCCGCGGACCACTAGTAAGTCGCAAGGACGAAAATCTGGTTCACGAGCCTCCGTCCTCTATATTTATTTTATTTTATAGGTGAGATTAGGCAAGCCCCCACCCTAGCAGCTTTTAAGAAAGAGCTAAAAACTTGGCTTTTCCGATGTGCCTTCGGAGAGTGACGATCCAACCCATTTTTGTTAGTTTCCATCTACAGTTAGTTTCCATCTACACGATGCACTTTCCCCTACCCCTAATGAAGCCCAAACCCCACTGCTCCCCCTTCTCGGGCTCCTCTTTTACAAATACACTTTTCCTACTTCCTATCTCACCCAGGGTTTTAACGTTTTTAACATTTTATCTTGCAAATTTGACTCGCCCTTTGTGATTGATTTTATTATGTTATTTTGCATTGTCTATTTTATTTTGTTGCATTATGTATTTTGTTGTGTTTAATTTTCTGTTGTTTTGTATACTATTTTGTTGTATTATTTTTGGGCTCAGCCTCATGTTAGCAACCCTAAGTCCCCATTAGGGAGATGGTGGCAAGGTATAAATGAAGATGATTTATTTATTTATTGTGTCATCCGCAACCAGAACATTGTATTACATTTCTAACAGAACAAAACAAACAAACAAATTAAAAAAACAAATTTTGCAAACTTGGTAGCTGATTAGATGTCCTTTGACCAGTATCTGGCCACTTGAAGTGCCTCTGGTGTTGCCGCAAGAAGGTCCTCCATTGTGCATGTGTCAGGGCTCAGGTTGCATTGCAGCAGGTGGTCAGTGGTTTGCTCTTCTCCATACTCGCATGTCGTGGATTCAACTTTGTAGCCCCATTTCTTAAGATTGGCTCTGCATCTCTGGCACCATGATGATGATGATGATGATGATGATGATTATTATTATTATTTTGTGCCGCTTGCCACTCCTTCCCTGTCACTGACCATGGCATATGTTCTGTATCAGAAACTAGAGCTGACGTGGTCTATCCAATGGAATTTTCTGAATCTGCACCCCAAACCGAATCTAAAAAGTTGACCACAAATTGATTCATAGCTCTTTTGGTACTAATGTTGGAGAGTGTTCCTTGGTCAAAATGGTCCCTGGTCAAAAAAAGGTTGAGAAGCAGTGGCCCTTCTGCTCTCTCTGCAGAATGACCCTTGACTTATCCACACGTCATATCAAAATACATAATTTTGACCCTCAAAGCCCGTCCTTGACTTATACATGAGGTCAACTTATACATGAATATCTATCAGGCATGGGCAAACTTCAGCCATCAGGTGTTTTAGTCTTCAGCTCCCACAATTCCTAACAGCCTACTGGCTTTTAAACAGAGGCTGGATGGCTATCTGTTGAGGGTGCTTTGAATGCAACATTCCTGCTTCTTGGCAGGGGGTTGGACTGGATGGCCCACGAGTTCTCTTCCAACTCAAGGATTCTATGATTCTATGAGGGCAACCCAGCCCTCTGACTATTTCTCTTTCCCTTGGCTCTCCCAAGGAATCATTGCATGTACTCTGAATCCAAACCTAGTTTCAAATTGACCAGCCAGGATATTGTTTTATGATGTTAATTGGTTGTAATGTTTTTATTATTTGTTGTTATTTATTGTTTTTACTGCGTCTATCCTTGGGCTTGTCCCTCTGTAAGCTGCCCCAAGTCCCTTCAGGGAGATGGAGGTGGGGTATAAAAATAAAGTAGTTATTATATTATTATAAGTTAAAACAACTGGAGGGCTAAAGTTTGCCCATGCCTGATGTAGTTATTTTTGCTACTTGCTGTGTGCCTTGTGCTAAAGACATACCTCTCAACTAAATAAGGTTGTTTTTTTAAAAAGAATTAAAACTGCTTATATAGTCCCCCCCCCCCCCTAATTTGCTGTATTTTAATCAAATGTTCACAATATTTATATGACTGGGATATATTGTTGGTAAAACCGATCCTTTCTAGCTCTAATTTGACCCGTTATCTTTGGACTGTGTAATCTGAATGCGGATACACGAACAAGAAAACAATTTGTGATTTTCTTTTCCAAATCAATTTACAATTGAGCAAGATGCTGAACATTTTTAATGACAGAGATATTTCATTGCAGAGTTATTGTTCTAACTGTGTCCTTTTAAGTGAAGGCAAGTTGCTCTGAATCCTATTCTTAGAAAAAAGATGGGATATAAATCCAATAAATACTTTCCCTCTGTTTTTGCAAAGTCGCAAAAAAAAAAAAAACACGCTCTAGTCTATGAAATCCCAACTACTAAGCCTTAACCATAGTATACTACTTAGCTTTTCTTTTTCCACTCATAATATCCAATACTGGTACATTTTCTTCTGTTCAAATAATGTCAGGTGATAGTCCAGTCTGATGTCCAACCATTTCTTTTGTTAGTCTACTGCAAGTTAAAATAGTGGACTGATGTTTTACCTGTGAAGCAAACATTTAGATGATAGTTTCTCAATTGTTGAGAATATCCCTGTGTTGTTGAATGGAATACGCATCAGAATAGTTAGAAGATGGACTTACTTGATATGACTGCACAGAGCAGTGGTTCCCAATCTTTTTTTTATACCGGGAACCACTTGACCAAGGACCGTTTTGACCAAGACCACTCTCCAACATTAGTACCAAAAGGGTTACATCTTTAGATTTGGTTTAGTTATTCGGAGTGCTGATTCAGAAAATTGCATTGAATGAACCACATCAGCTCTAGCCTCTGATATGGAACATATGCCATCCAGTAGTCACCATCTGCTTGACCACAGAAAACTATATTTAATAATCTAGAGCTTATGTGGTTAAGCTTTTGTGGGTAGTCAGTCTCTCCTCTCCTGACATCTCTGTTGCATTGGCACTATAAAACAACAGTTGCTTTCGTTGCTACATGATTTTGAGACAATGGTGTAGTGTTTTTGTTCTTGCGGACCACTGGTGATCCATGGACCACAGGTTGTGAGTCACTAAGTTAGAGGGTGGCTGCAAGAGAGGCAGCAGTGGCTAGATCTCTGGAAAAACATCATTCTCAAGAGTGTCCATTTTCTCGTTTTTTTGGTATAAAGTGAAACTATTTCCAATTTTTCTCCAGGCACCAATTTATTGATACTGTAGTTGGCTGCTGTTCTTAATTGTTCATTTTATTGCTAGAACTTCTTTATATTTTGGTATATTATTGTTCACTGGTTTCTAAATTGACAATTTTCTACATTAAGCTTTTGGAGTACAAATCATGGAAAGATGGCATAAAAGCTGATACCATAAACACTATGGTCATTCAAGAAGAGATGGGATACAAGAGATGTGTGTGTATTTGCCTTCAAGTCACCTGCTAACTTATGTTGATCTCATGAACTTTACAAAATTTTCTTTGGCAAGGAATACTCAGCGATGGGTTTGTCAGTGCCTTCCTCTGAAATATAACATTCAGAACCTGTTATTAGTTGTTGGTATCCCATCCAATGTTGGCATTCTCACATTCCAGCTTAGCTTCCAAGATCAGATGAGACCTGGTCCACTAGGGGTTTTAGGTTCTTATTAGATCTATAGATCGTGTTATTTGTACAGCAAATAATTTCTTTCTGTCCCAGAAAGAAACACAATTTCTAGAAAATAACTCCCATTGTAAAAATGATGAGATGTAAAATCCTATATTCTCATTTCAGTTCTTTTGAGTGTAGTCACATATGCAATCTAGAAATAGATAGTTTTACTGAGAGAAGAGGGATGAATCAGCAAACCTGAGTTAATCCTCGGATTTTTGGAAGAACTCCAAGAGAAACTTTGGTGGTGGGAGGAGGGGACCTCTTGGAAGGGCTCCCACATCCCCACAAATAGCCCAGTGATGGTTGAGCATGTTTCATATCCAGCCGGAAGAGGAAAATTTAAAATGGAATAAAAAATAAAACTGCCAACAGAAGGTGGATATATTAACAAATATAAATGCTCAGAAAAATAGAAAAGTTTCCACTGGTGTCTTAAAAGTGAAGTTAAAGAAGCTTTGGCATCAAAATCTTTCTATGAGGTGGGTAATACAAAGAAAGTGCTAAAACACAAGAGAGAGTTGCCCGTTTGATACTGTAGAATTAGCCTCAGCCGTAACTGGCTGCCGATCCAGTTCCGAGCACAATTCAAAGTGCTGGTTTTGACCTATAAAACCCTATATGGCTCCGGCCCAGTGTACATGTCCGAATTTATCTCCTTCTATGTCCTACCTCGGAGTTTAAGATCTTCCGGAGAGGCCCTGCTCTCGGCCCTGCCTCTATCACAAGTGAGGCTGGTGGGGACGAGGGACAGGGCCTTCTTGGTGGTGGCCCCTTGCCTGTGGAATTCACTCCCTGGGGAAATTAGGTCATCAACATCCCTCTTCTCCTTCAGAAGGAAGCTGAAAACATGGATATGGGACCAGGCCTTTGGGTAATCTAGCAGACTAACAACATAATGACGACCAGAAATTGGAAAGGACTGTGGTAATGCTGAATGGACTTACGTGAACGTTGGCCACTAGATTGGCTTTTAATTGTTATGGTTTTAATTGATTGTTTTAACTGCTGTGGTTATTGCTGTTATGTAATTTATCTGTTGAATTGTTGGCATCGAATTGTGCCAGTTGTAAGCCGCGCTGAGTCCCCCCTCGGGGGTTGAGAAGGGTGGGGTAGAAGTGCCCGAAATAAATAAATAAATAAATAAATAAATAAATAAATAAAATAGTATTGTACGAAAGACGCATCGTGCATTTGTCCATTTAACAGCCTGAGCCAATGAATGCTTTCTTGGAAACAAGGTCTTACATAGCTGGGCAGCCTATACTTAACTGAGTTCGGATCACAGTGTTCAAAGAAATACCAAACCTAAATCTTGTTTAGTTTTGCCAAAATCTGGATCCATCCCACTGTATTTCATGGCACTGACTTCCAAATGATTGTGCAAAGGCTAAAACATTTGATGACACATTGTCTGCCATGATTGATGCTGCAACTTTTACCGTAAGATTGTCATTGGTATCCTAGGTGTGAAAGATGAAAAGATCCTTTCCTGGCTTGACATTGCTTTAGCCAGAGTCATTTGTGACTTGTAAGTGATCCACTGGAGCAGGAATTCAGGGAGGTCACATCCAGACTTAAGAAGAACAGCTAGTCCAGAGTTTCTTTTCTTTTGACCAGAATTCAATGTGTCTTTCTTCAAGTATGTGTACTATTTACCCAGAGCTTAAAATAATTCCATGGTTGGACTTGGATTATAAACAGTGTGTTTTTCAGCAGTGAAACCAAGATATTTTCCATTAAACTCCAGTGTGATTTGTCTGTTGGGGAAAAGTAACTTGCTTGGTAAGGGCTCTAAAGATGACCGGTGTGGCAACTTTTATTAAATTCTTTTAAAATCATTGCTTGTTAAAGTAAACATACTGGGATTGGAACAGTTCATATTGTTCGACTCCTAAAAGTCAGGGGATAATGAAGCGTAACTTATGGTTAAGATCATCTGAAACTCAACTCCATACTCACAAAAACATTCTGCTTTACTGTTTCTTTTGGTTTTAAAGCCTGTACATTTGAAAGTACAACAGTTCAATATTTAGTCAAGGGGCTGCGGTGGCACAGTGGATTAAACTGCTGAACTTCCAAACTTGCTGACCCGAAGGTCAGCAGTTCAAATCCATGAGACGGGTTGAGCTCTTGTTGTTAGTCCCAGTTTCTGCCAACTTAGTAGTTTGAAAACATGTGAATGTGAGTAGATCAATAAGTACCACTTTGGCAGGAAGGTAACGGTGCTCCATGCAGTCATACTGGCCACATGACCTAAGACACGTCTATGGGCAACGTCGGCTCATCAGAGTTGGATCCGACTAGACTTAATGTCAAGAGAAAACCTTTACCTTGGCCATTCACATCAGCTTCTGAAAAGCTTTTAAGTCTTGCAGTAAGGAGGTAGAGTGCTTTTTAACAAACACATAGGTGTACACATTCAAAAATGGCAGTTTTAAGAGAGGTTTGAACTCAAGGACATTTGAGCACACTACAGGTATTTATTGGTTGGCTTTCATTTCGACTACATATATGTATAGCCCCCGGTGGCGTAGTGGGTTAAAGCACTGAGCTGCTGAGCTTGTTGATCGAAAGGTCGCAGGTTCAATTCCGGGGAGCGGCGTGAGCTTCCGCTGTCAGCCCTAGCTTCTGCCAACCTAGCAGTTAAAAAACATGCAAATGTGAGTAGATCAATAGGTACCACTCCGGCGGGAAGGTAACGGCGCTCCATGCAGTCATGCAGGCCACATGACCTTGGAGGTGTCTACAGACAATGCTGGCTCTTTGGCTTAGAAATGGAGATGAGCACCACACCCCAGAGTCAGACATAACTGGACTTAATGTCAGGGGACTACCTTTACCTTTTTATATGTATAGCCAAAATACATTTAGGAAGGAGGAACTTGACTTTTGACAAAATATCTTTAGCAGCCTTGGGTATCAGTTCATAAATGCCAGGATATTCATGCTAGACTGGCTCCTTGAACATTTACGACCAGTGTTAATGTTTCTGTAATCCATTTAATTTTGATCCCATTCTTACTACTTTGTAACAGTGCATGTTTCACCTGAGGCTTGGGCACTATATTTTGTTATGCACCTGAAGCCATGGATTGTAATTAGTGCTAACATAGATCTAGAAAGCCTTAAAGTGTCACAAAACTCTTCTAATTACTTGTAGGCAGGCAATTGGGGTGTGTGCTCTCTTTTTTAAAAAAATAGCCTTAACTATTGGTTCCAGTAAAAACTCCATTGTAATTCATGCAATAATTTCATGGTGGTCTTCAAATTGGTGGATTTTTCAGTATTAGTGGAGTCATTGTATATGCATTTGTTCTACCTTTATTGTCATTGTGTCCAGAATTGTATGGCTTGATATATCAATAAAAAAATTGTAATAAATAAATAATGGTAATAGTAAACTTTAGTCTCTATTTTCAAACAATTTTATATTGTTTGAAATTATTTTTTAAAACCTTTTATTGTTTTAACCAGTTGTATTTTTGAGCTGCCTTGGATCCCACTTTAGGAAACACAACCCAACTCCTGGACCCTTTTTATACTGAAATATTGCTAACACAGATACTGATTTGAAAATTGTCATTTTAAGGTAGTATCTCTAGATTCCCACAATACAGAAATACAGACACTGCTTCAGTTTACCAAGAATGTCAATTCCTATGTCTATTGGGAGACTAACAGTGTCAAAACAGGAACAAGTTATTCCTTTACAAGCTACAAGAAGATTAATATACTGAGGCTGTACCATGTATCACTGTCCATAAAAAGCTGTAATTTATGATACTAATCTTCCTGTTTATGTAGTTGAAAAATTTGTCAGTCTTATTTTCTTTCCACTTCTCTGAAACTTGTGCTATATTGCTTAAATGTGTTTGATGAGATTATATTACACTTTTTAACCAACTTGTTCGTTAGTTATTAGAAGTTTATATTCATGTTGTTTATTTATTGGTCTGATTGCCACTTTTTTATTTGGAAACCACCCTGAATCCTTTCAGGGAGATATGGCAGGTTATAAATGAAGTTTATTTATTATTATTATTATTATTTCATCCCAGTTCTGTATCACCCTTTCTGCACAAGGGTTGGTGCGTATTTTCCCTTTGTATCTCCTTCAAATTGTATGCATGGTTTTGCAAACACCTTTCTTAATCAAAATGAATTTTAATTTTTGGAAATGATTTGCAAGTCAAAGAGCAGTTCATTATACTGCCAACCTTTGGAAGTGTGAAACGGAAATTTTTGTGGGAAAATGCAAACCAAATTAATTTATTTTCTGACATATTCCTACTGATGCTATAAAAGTAGCATAAAGTTAGAAATGTGAGATTTTCCAACATTTGACCAGCAATGTTAGATATGATGGTCAAATATTGGAGTATCTAGCATTTCCAACTTCACATTACTGTTGTACTTTTAGTGCATCTGTAGGAATGTGCTTATATATTTTCAGTGACTCTGCACACTTAGTTTTGAATCCATGGGGATTGCTCCCAAATAAATGTGGATAGTGAAGGTAAAGGTAAATGTTTCCCCTGACATTGTTTAATTGTGTCTGATTGGGGGGGGGGGTGCTCATCTCCATTTCTATGCCGAAGAACCAGCATTGTCCATAGACCCCTCTGAGGTCATGTGGCCAGCATGACTGCATGGAGCGCCATTACCTTCCTGCCATGGCAGCAGAGGCGGCCCTAGGTAATTTTCAACAGTAAGCAACAGTATTTTGGCACCCCTCCCCTCCCCCCCCCAACCAATCACTGATATATATTTTCTGTGCGTCGTGGGAGTTCTGTGTGCCATATTTGGTTCAATTCCATCATTGGTGGAGTTCAGAATGCTCTTTGATTTTTGGTGAACTATACAGCCCAGTAACTACAACTCACATATGTCAAGGTCTATTTTCCTCCAAGAGCGCCTCAAGAGCGCCCCTGGGCAAAATCAACTATACTGCGAATGTTTACTTTGCGTAATTGTTGAGCCGCTCCCTGCATGGCAGTACCTATTGATCTACTTACATTTACATGTGTTTGAACTGCTAGATTGTCAGAAGCTGGGGCTAACAGAGGGAGCCCATTCTGCTCCTCGGATTTGAACCGCCCAACTTTTGGTCAGCAAGTTCAGCAGCTCAGTGGTTTAACCCGCTGCACCATGAGGGGGGCCTTAAATCTGGATTACTGAATTCTAAATATACTTATTGGCAAATAAACATTGGGCTTGAATACAAATCTGGAATGTTTTTGCCCATATTGCTAGTCAGATTTCCAATTCTTTAAGGAAAGTAACACATTTGCTATTTTGGAGAGCAATTGACAGTGTTTATTTGGATGCTATAGTGCAGTAAACAATCAAAAGCAGGGAATGATAAACTTGGATTGTTTAGTTTCTTAAAGTACTCGAAGGTAGAAGACCTTGATTCAAGGCAAAAGTGTATAGAGTACTGGTGGCTACTATAAAAATCTAATAGTTTGCATAAATGAAGTTCAGTTTAGTATGATGACTAAACTGAACCATTCCAACATAGGAATGGTTTTGTTAATGCAGTGCATCAAAATTGTTTTCCTTGCCTCTGAAAACAGCAGAGATAAGTTATTATCTTTGCACTTGGTCTAAAGTATGTCACATCTGTAATGTGCATCTGGACCCTTAAACAGTGAAATTCTATACATTTCTACTTGGATTTAAACGCTATTGAGGTTAGCAGGCTTACCATCTGTTGAGCGCATATACAATTGCATCTTAAAGCCACGTAGCTGTGTAGAGAAGGCATGTTCACGATTACTTACAACCTTAGCTGGTCACGAAATATTTTGCAATTCATGAGCAGAGCAACTGCAAAAGCCTTTTCTGAAAATGTGAATTACAGTACTGTGTGAAAATGTTGGACCACCTATGATTGTATTTAGTATATGATGATGAGATATTCATTAACTGATTTATTCTCCATTCCACTTAACTCCCAATTCAGAGATATTTTTCATATTGTTATAGAAAAGCAAAGTGATTGCCTCCATTCAGACAAAATGAGAAACGATGGTTTGTCATTTCATGAATGAAATGCAGTGAGCCAAGGGTTCAAATTCTTACATTTCCCAAATGACCTTTTGTCACAATTAGTCAAGATGCTGCAGTCAACTTTTCATCCACAAATTACTTTTATATACAAAATTGTGATGGCCTTGGTGGTTCGAATCTGGGGAGCGGGGTTAGCTCCCGTCTGTCAGCTCCTACAAGATGGTAAAACATCCTGGCATCCCCTGGGCAGTGTCCTTTCAGATGTCCAATTCTCTTGCGCCAGAAGCGACTTGCAGTTTCTCAAGTTGCTCCTGACATGAAAAAAAATTCACAAATGATTTTTAATTACCTTTTTTTTGCCTCTGCCATGCCAGTTTCCATGATACTGAGAGCCCCAGGGACTGTAAAAACGCTCAGGAGGTCCCACACATAGGCTAAGCAGTTGCATCTGTCAAGTAGGAAATTTAGGTACCGCTTTATGCAGGGAGGCTAATTTAACTAATTTATGACACCATAAAACCTTCCAGCAGCATGCATAAGAATGAGGAAGTACTCCATCAAGGTCTCGGTGTCAAAAGTGGATGGTGAAGCAACAGCTCCCCCTGTGGCTGGAATCAAGTATAACCTGATGAAGCCTGAAAGCTGGAATGCGTCTGTCTATATATGTTGTATGTCTATGGCACTGAATGTTTTCCATGTATATGTGCATTGTAATTCGCCCTGAGTCCCCTGCGGGGTGAGAAGGGCAGAATATAAATACTGTAAGTAATTCTCAGTGGTGGCCCCTTGGCTGTAGAACACCCTTCCCAGTGAAATTAGATCAGCTCCCTCCCACCTGACCTTTAGAAAGAAGCTGAAAACATGGCCATGGGACCAACCCTTTGGAGAGCAGTCAGTGCAATTGGTGGCTACAAAGTAAGCGTAAAATGATTGGAATTGCTCCTGGATTACGACTTCGGATTTTGTGAGGTTTTGATAGCTGATTTTAATGTATGTGTATATTTTATCTGTATGATTTGTTTGTATGGCATTGAATATTGCCAATTTGGTAGCCGTTCTGAGTCCTCTGTGGGGTGAGATAGGATGGGGTAAAAATATAGTAAACAAACAAACTATATTTTATTTCAAAGGCAGTTTATTTAAATCCCCAGCTTTCTAAACCATAGTTTGCAGTTCCCTTGTTTCTAACAAACTACAGACTTTAAAAACAAAATTTAAACCAGAATTCATTTTTTAAAACAATTATTCATAAAAATCCAATATTTTCCACATCCAGTTTCTCTCTCCTTGTTAATTAGGTTTATACAGTCAGCCATTCATGCCCACACATTCTGTATCCACAGATTCACAAATCCATGGCTTGAAAATATGAGGGGGAAAACCTTACTTATGATTTATTATTTTAGAGTATTTATATCCCCCTCTTCAACCACAAAGGCTTTCACAGTGATTGTGCCATTTGATATAAAGGATACTAATTTACTGTGCCATTGTATATAATGGGACTTGAGCACCCATGGATTTTGATGTCTACAGGAGGTCCTGAAACCAAACCACAGTGGATACTATGGGCTCTCTGTTCAGGATTATATACACATTATTAGCAACTTGCAATTAAACCTAGAAACAAACATTTTCATTGGGTTGTTGTAGGTTTTTCCAGGCTATATGGCCATGTTCTAGAGGCATTTTCTCCTGACGTTTTGCCTGCATCTATGCATCTCTCTATCAGTGCTTGCCATAGATGCAGGCAAAACGTCAGGAGAAAATGCCTCTAGAACATGGCCATATAGCCCAGAAAAACCTACAACAACCCAGTGATTCCAGCCATGAAAGCCTTTGACAATACATTAAACATTTTCATATTCTTTCCTGCAACCATGCTGGGGGGATGGGGCAAGAGGTACATACTACATGCATGTTTTGCTTCATATTGTCACATGAAACTCTGTGTTATATTTCTATGTGACTCATACATAGTTCTTTCCTAGGATTGTTAAATGTAGGAGTTGTTGATGGACTTGCCATTAGTTTGTCTAGTCATAAAAAATAAAGTTCCTCATCACCATCACAATCCCATGGTTGCAAATATCGAAAGAATTGGTGATAAATAAAGGTGATGGGGAGATGAAAGAAGGCAGTCTGCAAAACAAGGCTGTTTTGTTGAGCTTTGCTCATGTTACATTATTGTACAATGCAGTCTCTCACATAAGAACAGTAATTATGAATTAGTCACAGTATATGCAATTGTTAGGCAGCTAAGAGGAGGCACGTTCATGGACCTGTAACATAAATCACTGGAGGGAAAAAAGTTCATTTCACATGTGTCGAAACATCTGACAAAAAACAACAGTGGACTGACTTGTCATAATATATGTATTTTTCATCCTATGTCTCATTCCTGTCTGAGCAGAGTGGCTGAGGGTGTATCTATATTGCAGAATTAATGCAAACTGACATCACTTTAACTGCCTTGGTTCAGTGCTGTAGTTTTACAAAGTCTCTAGCTTTATTTGCCAAGGAGTGCTGGTGCCTCGCTAAACTTCATCTCCATTGATTCCATAGCATTGAGCCATGGCAGTTGAAGTGGTGTCAAGCTGCATTAATTCTGCAGTATAGATGCACCCTTAGAGTAGGATTGCAATAGTAACTAAGATGGATAGAGTGTAGTGACCAATTAAAATAATGTGATATAAAACCGATCCTGCCAATAGTGAAATTTGAATAAAATTGGGAGCTGAAATTGATTTATTGGACAAAGCTGACTTCTAAGGGGGAAATACTTCAAAAGTGTTTCTATTTGGGATTACAGCAAACCCCCAAATCTACAAAGCAACACATATTGGCCAGCATCATACAGAAATGAATGGTTAGTCTTATTTAGCTGTGAAAACTTTATTGAAGGCATTTTTGTATTCTGTGAATCAAGTCAAATTTATATAAAGTCTGTATTCTTTATGAAACCGGCAATGATTTATGTTTTGCTGGGAGATCGTTCTCTTGAACCCCTTTCTCAAATATTTCGAATGATTGAGGAGGTGGAAAGTTTGTTTTCTGCTGCTCTAGAGACTAGGACATGGAGCAATGGATTGAAACTCCAAGGAAAGAGATTCCACTAAAAAATTAGGGGAAACTTCATGATAATAAGAGCTGTTGTGCAGTGTAGAAATGCATTTTTTGCATGTCTTTTCTGGTGTGAGAGAATTGGCCATCTACAAGGACATTGCCCAGGGGACACCCAGATGTTTTACCATCCTTGTGGGAGGCTTCTCTCATGCGCTCACATGGGAAATTGGAGCAGACAGAAGGAGCTCAACCCTCTCTCTCCAGATTCAAACTGCTGACCTGTTGGTCAGCAGTCCTGCTGGCACAAGGGTTTAACCCATTGCATCACTGGAGGCTCCCTAAGATGCCCCCTAAGAAGTAGATTAAGGTTCAGAGTTTGTTCAGGTTGAAACCTATGATCTCTTAACACTGATGTAATATTTCACACTTACATACTTCCTTCCTTCTCAATTATCTGTGCAAAAGAGCTTTAAAGGGTGGTATATGAATTTTATTCTTGGGATAAATTGAGGAACATTGAATATCTTGTCTGCAGGTTTTTTTTCCTTACTGCTGCCAGACCCATGGAGCTTTTAACATCATGCTCTCCTTAAATTGTTTTCTTCCCCTTATCTCCCTGGGGCAATCTTCTGCCAGCGTCATAGTCCCCAGGCTTGTAGTTTACAGTGGAGACTTAGATGAGCTACTTGCCTGCCAAATGTCTTGGCCTCCTTGATAATTTTGTATCTTCTGTTATAAACTAAACTAATGAGTTGGTAGTGAAGGTGACTGTGAATAGGCATTACCGTTGTGTACCTGTTTTAAATACATTCATAATCTCATTCAACCATCCTTGGCTTCTTCTTTATAGAAGTAATAGTTTAGAGATGGATAAGAATGAAGATGTACCACCCATTTGCTTGCTTTATATCAGACCGCTGCACTAATAAATGCATTCACAAATGCACAGAGCATGGCAGTATCTAGCCTTTGTTATTTGGCCTTTGAATGTTTGGGTATAGAATTATCCCATTGTGTGTGTGTGTGTGTGTTTGTTTTGTAAAAAATGATTCTGGAAAAAGGTTTGATGATACTTAATTTTTAGTTCTCTTTAAGGACCAGCCCTATCATTAGATCAGCGTTTCTCAACCTGGGGGTCGGGATCTCTGGGGGTCACAAGAGGATGTCAGAGGGATCGCCAAAGACCACCAGAAAGCACCGTCTTTTCTGTTGGTCATGGGGGTTCTATGTGGGAAGTTTGGCCCAATTCTATCATTAGTGGGGTTCAGAATCCTCTTTGATTGTAGGTCAACTATAAATCCCAGCAACTACAACTCCCAAATGTCAAGGTCTGTTTCCCCCCAAATCCACCAGTGTTCACATTTGGGCATATTGAGTATTAATGCCAAGTTTGGTCCAGATCTATCATTGTTTGAGTCCACAGTGCTCTCTGGATGTAGGTGAACTACAACTCTAAAACTCAAGGTCACTGTCCACCAAACCCTTCCAGTATTTTCTGTTGGTCATGGGAGTTCTGTGTGCCAAATTCGGTTCAGTTTCATCACTGGTGGAGTTCAAAATGCTCTTTGATTATAGGTTAACTGTCAATCCCAGCAACTACAACTCCCAAATGACAAAATCACCGCCCCCCCCCCCAAACCCCACCAGTATTCAGATTTGGGCCTATCGGGTATTTGTACCAAATTTCATCCAGTGAATGAAAATACATCCTGCATATCAGGTATTTACATTACGATTCATAACAGTAGCAAAATTGCAGCTATGAAGAAGCAACAAAAATAATTTTGTGGTTGGGGGTCACCACAACATGAGGAACTGTATGAAGGGGTTGCAGCATTAGAAAGGTTAAGAACCACTGCATTAGATGGTGGACCTCTCTGGCAGCCAAGTATAGGTGCTGTAAATGGCAGCAAAATTTTAAATTTAATCTTCCTGTATTAGTAACACCAGGAAGGAGACATTTTATGGCATTTTTCTGCTTTATGAGTTTGGCTGTTTCTAGTATTTTGTCCTGTGACTTTGATGGCACTAGAATGCTATTTACATCTTAACTCAGAAGGAGACCTTCTTCCCTTGGTTTGGGAAGTTCCCTTCCCTCTGCCCAATTTCTGACTAGTTGACTCTCTACAGCCTTTTATTCTTATCGCATTTTCTATCTCATATCTTGTAGCTAGGCTATGAAAAGTTCAGGGGAAGGGCATGGCTGCCTTCTCTGCAGAAGATCTCTGACTTGCTCCCAGCGACTGTGTGTTCACATTCCTGTGTACAAATTGTGGGAGCCACTGGCAGTCAATATAGGCAACACTAAACAAGATGGATAAGTCGTCTGGCTCAAAGTCCTTCCTTAAAAGGAAGGGAAGGAAGTTGGTGGTTATTCCAAGGCAGCAAAGAGAATTCTTCGATAGGGTTCCTGTTGGCTGCCCATTTCTTTTATCTTCAGAAGACATAAGGAACTGCCTTGCACTAGTTCAGACTCTCCAGACCAGTGTGGAATATTAGGCAAGACGTGCATTCCCAAACAATTTCTATCTGAAGTTTCTGACTGGAGATTTTGTGGAATGACCCCGGACTTTCTACATGCTCTGCAACCTCTAATTACTACTCAGCAAAGTAATTCACAGAAATTACATAGTAAGTCTCTCTGCTTTATTTCTATGTGTAAAGCTGGTTTGTGTTGTGAGTAACATTAAGTAACCATAAGTATTCAAGCTTCTGATTTTAAGCAATGGCAACATTTCATTGCATTTGTGCTGAAGAGGAAACTGCTATGAATTCTTGGAACTGGGCCTGTTTGCGTGCATGAACTGTTTGTCCAGCTTTGTGCATCATAGGTGTTTCAAGTTTGTCTGTAAATTTGATAGGTGATATCTCCTTGTTGTGTAATAACCTCGCTGTAAGCTCAGTACGATTAGTATAGTGTCACACTTGTTGAGAGAACTATTCAGGCATATTGGTTTTCATGAGCCCCAATAAGCATGCACTTCTACAGACACACATATTTCCCTTTCCGTGTTTCTATAAATGTACATGCATAATACATGTCTTAATCTCATAGATAAGCAACAGAAACAAGCATCTCATGAAGCTACCCATTCAGTGTATTGGTTACTGCAGATCATTGGAGTTAAGCTGTGCTTTGCCTGAACTAGAAATGATCATGCTTCCTGAAGTACTGTATGTGACTTCAAGTTGACTTTTGGCTTATGGTGACCCCCATGAATTTCATAGGGCTTTCATAGGTAAGGAATCCACTGGGGGGATTTTGCTAGTTTCTTCCTCTGAAGTATAACCTATCGTACATTGTTGATGGTCTTCTGTCCAAGACCTATCTCTTCCGGCAGGCCTAGCCCGCAAGTTATAATTATTAATTTTAAACTCATGTCTTGTGTTCACTATATATTTAATATTTGTTCTGTGTATTTTAATATATGTTTTTTGTAGAAAAACATTTTAAAATGTCTATTTTATATCATTATTATGTGTTTTTCATTGTGTTGTAACCCGTCTTGAGCCATGAGGAAAGGTGGGTAGGATGGTGATGATGATTAACCAGGGTTGACTCTGCATAGCTTCTAAAATCAGATAGCATCTGATACCTTTAGACCATTTAGGCCCTCCTGGAATAATGGTTGTTGCTGTCTTTCTTCTTATGGCGATCCTAATGTGAGCCAATCACAGGGTTTCCTTGATACGATTTGTTCAGAGTTGTTTTGCCAAAGCCTTCCTCTGAGGCTGAGAATTGTTGTTACTATTGTTGTTTTGTGCCTTCAGGTCATTTCTGACATTTGCTGATCCTAAGGTGAATCTATCACTGGGTTTCTGAGGCTGAGGGTATATGACTTATCCAAGGTCATCTAGTGGGTTTTTGTGGTTGATCTCCAGAGTCATAGTACAAAGTTCAAACCATGATGCCACACTGTAAACATAATTAAACGATCATAAAGCATGGTGTGTGTTGCTTTTACTCTAAGATCTGACCACCAAATAATCCTTTCGCTATGTCTATAGTCCATATTTCAAAAAGAAAGTCAGGAGAAAGGTGGAGTGCATTAAAGTTGCATTGCCAAGAATGTAGCCCTGCAAAGATCATAAATGGGAACTTATATTAGAGACATTACTTTTTGAAATATTTTGACTGGCAACTAAACACAGCTTGAGTAGTCTTTTTTAAACTTTTAATTGAACTCAAACTCTCTTGATGAAGAGAAAGTAAATATAACTTAGACAGATCTGTATAGATGTGTCTTCTGGGACTTCAGTATATGAAATATAAATACAGATATTTGACACAAATTGCTCTTTACAGCAATATGTAAGTAAGAAATCTTGACACAAGAGTTTGGCAGCCGTAGCTTTCATCCTGGGAAGGTTGTATACGTCTACCTTTGACATATGAGTGCTGAACATATTCTAATTAGTGTCAGAAGAGGTAATGTTAATTAGACCCAATTTGTTATGTCTCTGGGGAAGAAATTCCTCTATTTACTGTACAATACTTAATTCTTCCCTTCTCTTCAGAAAGAAGTTCAGTTTGACAAAACAAGTCTCCAACTGTTTGTACTAGAAATCTAAATCATGAATACTGCAGTAGAACACTATTTTCTACCTGAAATAATCCAGTGTTAGGGTTGACATTCCAGTAGTTAGTCTTGGGTTTAGATGAATATAAAAGCTTTGGAACTGATTATAAATTATAATGCACAGGATGGAGCTAAGCATTTAGGTTTTGGCCATGTTTCTCAATGGATGAAGAGTACATACAGTTCTGTGTAAAAGACAAAGTTGTATATCCTGTTACATGTTTTGTTGTGCAAGAGTGCAATCCATCATAATTCTAGCATAAATTTATGCTAAACGGCTGCAGAATAAATTCTCAGCCAATGTATGACTTTTTAGTTATTTCTAATCATTATTTTGAAATCATAGAATCGTAGAGTTGGAAGAGACCTTGTGGGCCACCCAGTCCAGTCTCCTGCCAAGAAGCAGGAAAATCACATTCAAAGCACACCTGACAGATGGCCATCCAGCCTCTGCTTTAAAGTCACCAAAGGAGGAGCCTCCACCACCCTCCAGGGCAGAGAGTTTCATTGCTGAACTGCTCCCACAGGAAGATCTTCCTAATGTTCAGATGGATTTTCCTTTCCTGTAGTTTGAGGCCATTGTTCCATGTCCTAGTCTCCGGGGCAGCAGAAAACAAGCTTGCTCCCTCCTCCCTATGACTTCCCCTCATATCTTGATATATGGTCCTCATCATGTCTCCTCTCAGTCTTCTCTTCTGCAGGCTGAACATGCCCAACTCTTTAAGCTGTTCCCCAGACCTTTGATCATTTTAGTTGCCCTCCTCTGGACACATTCCAGCTTGTCAACAATTGTGGTGCCCAGAATTGAGCACAGTATACCAGGTGTGGTCTGACCAAGGCAGAATAGAATAGAGGGGTAGCATGACTTCCCTAGAGCTAGACACTATTTAAGCAGGCCAAAATCCCATTGGATTTTTTAGTTGTTGCGTCACACTGTTGGTTCATGTTTAACTTGTTGTCCATGAGGACTCCAAGATCATACACACACACACAATACATACATATGCATACAAACCACTTGTCAAAACTCCCCAGATGACACCTTTCCTTCTAAAAGCAGCAAATAATAATAATAATAATAATAATAATAATAATAATAATAATAACAATAACAAAAACAGGAAAAACTCACCATTATCAGGACCTCAAAATCGAACTGCAAAGGCTCTGGCATAAACCAGTACAGGTGGTCCCAGTGGTCATTGGCACACTGGGTGCTGTGCCAAAAGATATTAGCCGGCATTTGGAAACAATAAACATTGACAAAATCATGATCTGCCAACTGCAAAAGGCCTTACTTGGATCTGCACGCATCATTCAAAAGTACATCACACAGTCCTCGACACTTTGGGAAGTGTTCGACTTGTGATTTGGTGATATGAAATCCAGCATATAGATCTTGTTTGCTGTGACATACTGTGTCAATAAAATAATAATAATAATAATAATAATATAATAATAATAATAATAATAATAATAATAATTTATTTGTTACCTGCCTCTCCTCAAAGTTTAAGGCAGGGCACAGCACAGTTAAAACACATCACCTTAAAATACATAAAAACGCATATATTAAAACGCATTACTATAAAACACATATATTAACATACATTGTACAAATATTAAAATGCAATAGCAATAGAATGTAAGTTTTAAATCCATGGTTTAGAAATTGACATGGTAATAACAAGAAAGTGTAAGGTTTTTTTTTTTACAAAAAAGAAAGCAGCAGTTATTTTGCAATTCCTAAAGACACTGTCATCATGTGCCCATTCTGGAAAAATAATGTTACAGATAATATTATTTATAATGGTTAGTATTCATGTTCTGTCTGTTCCTTTTATAAGCAGACAAATTAAGCATGAGATTGCTTTCTTTCTCTGTTCCATACCAGACTTTTATAGAATTCACTTATCTGATGGTGGTTAGTGACAGCCAATAAAACAATGTACAATGGCACTCTTGTTTTTTTCCATATAAATGGCTGTTTAAGAAATGTTGTCTTGCGAACCGTTTTCCTTTAGTTCCCTTTTAATTCTGCCACACCAGGAAGGAGCTGCTTCCTTCTTTCTCTGTGTGTTTAAATGACATTAGCATCAGGAAAGAACACTTGAGTTTTGGACACCTGTTGTATATGCAACAGACATCTATGTATAGAAATCACACCATCTGCAATGGCATGTAACACAGTTTCAAACCACACAATAGTTTGGTGAGGCCTAATATACTTAAAATGCAGAAGGAATGAAACCATGCTCTCTCCTACAAACTCATAAATTAAAAGTCAAGTAAAATGATGTTGAATAAAAGGCTCCCCTTTTAAATCAAGAAGAATCAAGGAGCAAGGAGGGGAGATGGAAGAGATACAGTTAAATGGTTCATTTAACTGTTGTGCAGGAGAGAGGATTCCAGCATCCATAGCTTATTGAATAGGATTGAGAAATGCTTATCACGTAGAAGAGAGAGAAACATATGGAGGTTTTTTTGTAATGTTGTTCCCTATTTTAACAAGTGCAGTAGACCCTGAGGGTGCATCTCTTCTACACTGTAGAAATAATGTAGTTTGAAACTACTTCACTTCCATGGCTCAGTGTTATGGAATCATGGAAGCTATAGTTTTACAAGTTCTTTAGCCCTCTCTGTCAATAAGTGCTAGTGCCTCACCAAACTACAACTCCTGGGATTCCATAGCATTGAATAATGGCATTTAAAGTGATGTCAAACATTTGCATTATTCCTACAGTGTAGATGTACACAAGGCTTGGTAGATGCCAGACAAATATAGTTTGCGAGTTACTTTTAAAATAGGCCTAACTAATAATAATAATAATAATAATAATAGGCCTTCTGGTGATGCAGGGGGTTAATCCGCTGAGCTGCTGAACTTGCTGACCAAAAGGTCGGTGGTTCAAATCCGGGGAGTGGGATGAGCTCCTGCTGTTAGCCCCAGCTTCTGCCAACCTAGCAGTTCGAAAACATGTAAATGTGAGTAGATCAATAAGTACCGCTTCTGTGAGAATGTAACAGTGTTCCATGCAGTCATGGACAATGCCAGCTCTTCAGCTTAGAAATGGAGATGAGCACCACCCCCAGAGTTGGACACAACTAGCGTTAATGTTAGAGGAAACCTTTACCTCTACCTTAACTAATACTATACCCCATAATATATCATACCATAAACCCCATTGACTTGATACTCAAATGCAACAATTAAAAGCAAGTTAAAACAAATAAAAACTTCAGTTAATACCAACCAAGTTTTGCTGTATTACAAAAATAGCTTTGTGAATGCAGTATTATTGGGGGGGGGGGAGGGGTTGCCAGTGCTTGAGAGTTCCCTTTGAGTTCCAGTTAATTGGTGAATTTCTGAAATTGCATCATTGCACCTTCATGCCGCAGTGCTTGCAAAGGGCAAGCTCTGACTTGGAGCACCTGCTTCCTCTTGCACACCTATATCTGCCAATGTTACTCTGGAATCTACAGCCTCTCAAGGTATAGTTGTGCAACTTTGCAGAGTAAGAAGAGGTGTGTGCTGTAAGAAGTCCGTCCTTACTAACATGGCTGGTGAGGCCACTCCTTTCAGCACACAATAGCACGTCTCTTTGCATGTGATACTTCCGACATTTCAGATTGCTCAGAACTCTTTTAAAAACTTAATTAAGTGGATATCTTGCCACTTAGTGAATTATGCATTCCCACCCCTCTGTCTCACTTTCCATGACACATTCTAGGTAATAAACTACATTTAGCCCTTTTAGTTAAAGTCCTCCATGATGTCCATGCATAGTTGATATGTTAAGCCCAAAAATGTGACTTGCGTAATAACAGAACGTGTATTCTTTATGTTTATAAAAATAGTAATTATAAGGAGTTTGTGGAATACTTGAATATATGCTCATTCACGTTTGTAGATACACTTCAAGGACTAATGCTACTTAGAAAGGAATAATTTGGAGCAACACATCCTAATCTCTTGTTTTCAAAATGATGACTTTATTGGTCCTTTTCTTAAATCCTGGTCAAAGAATTTGACTACAGCACATTCTCTGGCTTGCTCTTTGCTCTGATCTTGTATATGTGCTGGTTTTGTTTCTTCTGTAAGTGTCAACTATGCCACAAAGTTCTTTTTACCTTCTATAACCACAGTATTGTGCAAAGACCCCATTTCAAAACCCTTCCACCATGACTTTAGAAAAGGTCTGTTGGTTCAGACCACGGCGAGTCCTTCCTGTCCAGCATGAGGCTTCCCACACATTTGAGACAAGCCATGTCTCAGACTATAGACCACTAACACACCACTCATGCATCAAGGGTGTTACTGTAGTTCATGATACAGAGCTGGTTGTCATGATGCCAAAAATCAGGTTCCACTGCTGCACTCAGGGAGTCCAAAGTCAAAGCCAATAAATGCCCTTCACACCCAACAGAGAGAACAAATAACTTTATCCAAAGTGTCCAAGGAACAGAGACAAGATCAAAAATAGTACCAGCAGAGAATAAGGTGTTGAGGATCCAAAGACTATATTGAAGAAACAATCCAGAATCTAAAAAGTTCATAAAAATCAAAATCCGAAACACATTGCATTTGACAAAAGGACAAAAAAAAGTGGCCTGTAACTATTTTTAATAAAGCCAGGCAACCATCTGTATCCACTAGTCATGTTTGGGGTAAACCTTGATCAGTTTCATGCCCCAGTGTTGGGTGGGACCCCCGATCCATTTCAACCGAGCCTCCTGAAATCGGGAGGGCAGGTATTTGTTTTCGGTTTTCGGTGCTGAAAGATCCATTTTCTTTCGGCCCATTATTGGGGAGGGACTTCACTTATAGGCCCAAAGCACCCAGGCCTACTGATACAGACTTTGGCAGGGCCAGCAGCTGAGTGCCGAATAAGGAGCACTCCTTACTCAGCACTCAGCTACAGGCCCTGGTGCTTTGGGATTTTGTGCGCGGCAATCAATCCGGTACCCACACCAGCCTGCCTTTCGTATCGAGTTTATTTTTGTTCCAGGATGGGCCTTCCCGTTCTGTGCCATCCGAATGGATGGAATAAAATGGAAACAGGAATCAAACGGATGAGACAAATCTCAGTTCCATGATTAGTATCCATGCATTCTACATCTGTGGATTCAACCAACTATGACTTGAAAATATTCCAAAAATAAAAAAAATCCCAAAAAGCAAACCTTGCTTTTGTCATCACTGATGATGTGACTGATATGAAGGCATACCCTGCTGTAGCCTCCTGTCGTTTTACAGATCCTCAGGCTCTTTCCAGAACTAATTTCAGTTGTTTTCCATTTTGTGTAAGGAATACTATTTTACTATGTCATTGCATATTATGAAACTTGGGCATCCAGGGAAAGAATCCAAAATCAAAATTTATCCTAGTAAGCGAAGTGTTGAGGGTCCTAAGAGAAATTAAAGCAAGCAACTCAGAACAAGTGAAATCACTACAGTTTAGGGTAAGATACCAATAGATCAAGTGACAAAAATGCTGATCCCGGTAGTTGGTACCCTTTAATTTTTCTCAATTAAATGCATTTGTGTACATGTATGTATTAAATTGCAAAATGTTATAAGTGTAAAATGCACAGAAGAAGAAAAAATAAGAGTTTCCACCACTGTAGTTCCAAAAGTTTCCTTAAGTAAACCAATCTTTGCTTGCCACTTAAGCAGATAGTAACAAATAATTATTGTCGAAGGCTTTCATGGCTGGAATCACTGGGGTGTTGTAGGTTTTTCGGGCTATATGGCCATGTTCTAGAAGCATTCTCTCCTGACATTTTACCTGCATCTATGGCAACCTCACAACCTCTGAGGATGCTTGCCATAGATGCAGGCAAAATGTCAGGAGAGAATGCTTCTAGAACATGGCCATGTAGCCTGAAAAACCTACAACAACCCAATAACAATTATGTTCATTTTGAGAAGCTTTGCTTTGGAAACTGTACTATACCTTTAAAAAAATATTTAACAATATAGTAAATCTTGAGTTAACAATGATTCACTTTAAAAAAAATTAGATCACACAAGCATTCACGCCCAAAGCTGACAGCACGTTGGCTGGTTTGAAATATACTAGTTGCTGGCATTCACCGTTCTGTAGTCATTCCAGTTAAACAGCCAGTAAGTCTAAAAACATCAACAAAAAAGAGTTGTGTGCTTCCACATGAGAGTCTGAAGACTTATGCTGATGACTATCTCAGCACGTGGGAAAGACAAGAAAAAGGCTATCCTGCTCCGATTCAGAGTTGTGTCAGTGTATAGCGCGTAGCTGGATGGTACTTTATTTACTGGGAATGTATGCTGTTCTATCCCTTACCTACAAAATGAAGATGGTCTTATTTACCTAAGTTGTGGTTTCAGTAACATTGTGAGTATTACTTGGTTTTTTTTAATACCATTTGATTATAATGATGTATGTGTTCAATTCTGTTTCTCTTTTATTTTGATTTGTGTTAAGCTCTTATGTTGTCAACTTTCTTGAGCATCAACGGGGTTAAAGCAGGGAGAATATTTTAAATAAATTAAGTACTGAACTAAAACCTGTTCACATGGAAATGTTACTTTGTGTAACCCAGAAAAAGGAGGCGGCAGGTAGGGCTAATCACTTCAGTTAAGCTCTGTAGATGCCGCTTTTGTCAAGACTTTGTTTCCTGGTTGGCTACAGCCAGGTTAAGATCAACAATCCAAGCTGCCAAAAGTGGCTGAAAAGCACCAAGCCTCTATTTGGAAGCCTGAATAAATAGTTATAAAACTAAATAGCAGGATGTGTAAGTTGCCACAGGTGTACCATTCTTCTTTGTTAAGAGAATTGTAAAATACTCGTTCTTACTTGGGTTTTGTGTGTCTATTACAAAATTGTCATATTTCTTTGAATTTTTTATATTGCATATCAAAATAAAAAGACATGTTGCATACAATTGACTCCGTACCTGTGGGTACTAGAGATTTTGTATCCATGGATTCAACCATCCTCATCTTGAAAGTATATTTTTTTAAAAACCCAAAAAGTAAAGCTTGATTTTGCTATTTTAGATAACGGAAACCCTTTTACTCTGTTATGGTATATAATGAGGCAGATTATGGTATCCATGAGAGGTCTTGAAACCAAATCCTAGCAGATTCCAAAGCCTCACTGTACTTTAATTTCATGTAATCCACTGTTCTTTACGGCTGGATTCTATTCTGGGTAGTTTGTGTTGGATAGGCTCTATCATGTTATTTAGTAACTGTTTATTTTATTTTGTTATTTCATGTATTTTATTTTGATGTTATTTTTGCTTCTTTGGATTTTATTTTGCTGTACTGTAATTTTGGGCTTGGCCTCATGTTAGCTGCCCCAAGACCCCTCTGGAGAGTTGGTGGTGTGGTACAAATAAAGTTTATTATTATTATTATTATTAGTATTATTATTATTATTATTATTAGAAACATAACAAGATGAGTCCAGGGCAAACAAGATCACTCTGCTGGCTATTGTATTGGATCTCACGTTGGACACTTCCCAAGTGTCTAGGACTGTGTGATGTATCGGCGAATAATGCATGCAGATCCCAAGTAGGGGCCTTTTTCAGGTGGCAGATCGTAATCTTGTCAGCGCCCATTGTGTTTAAGTGCAGGCCAAGGTCCCAGTGTGCCGATCACCACTGGGACCACCTTTACTGGTTGTGCCAGAGTCGTCGTCGTCATCATCATCATTATTATTATTATTATTATTATTATTATATTTGCTTGAGTTTAAATATCCCCAGGATCTCATTAATATTTCCTAGTCCCACCATGATCACAACCATGTCTGGTGAGGACTCAGAAGATGGTGTTCTCATGACACAAAAAGGTCTTTTCAGGAGGAAGGAGGTTGTGCTGTTTTTTTTATTATCATTGTGTTTTAAATGCTTTACATTCATGTTAAGTTAGTATTTGAAACAACAGAATGTATTTGTTTCTTTAAAAAATGTTACAACCTGTTGTGTGTCTGAGTCATTCAAATGTATGGTAACTTTAAGGTGGATCTATTGCAAAGTTTTCTTGGCATGATTTATTCAGAGTGTGTTTTGCCACTCTATTTCTCTCAGTCTAACACAGGGGTCTTCAAACTTTTTAAACAGAGGGCCAGGTCTCATTCCCTCAAACTGTTGGAGGGCCAGATTATAATTTGAAAAACGATTAATGAATTCCTATGCACACTGCACATATCTTATTTGTAGTGCAACCCCCCCCCCCCCACTTTATAACAATACAATAATTAAAATGAATAACAATTTTAACAAATATAAACTTAATGGTATTTCAATGGGAAGTGTGGGCCTGCTTTTGGCTGATGAGATAGGATTGTTGTTGTTATTGTTGTGTGCTTTTAAGTCATTCCGTACTTAGGTTGACTCTGAGTGACGGCCAGGTAAATGAGCTTGAAAGGCCGTATCCAGCCCCTGGGCCATAGTTTGAGGACCCCTGGTCTAACACAATGTGCCTTGCTCAAGATCACCTAGTGGGATTCTATTACTGGCTCAATCCACTGCTGAAATCATTACCTCATTGTTTGTGCAGCGAGCCTTTATGTTATATTAGACTTATGGCAACCTTAAGGTCATCCTGCCATGGGTTTTTCTTGGCAAGATTTGCTCATAGAGGGGTTACCTTTGTCTGAAACGGAGAGAGTATGACTTGTCCAGAGTCACCTAGAAGGTTTCCATGGCTCAGTGGAGATTTGAACCCTAGTCTTCAGAGTCTTCATCCCACTCTCAATCATGTTGACTGTTTTTTTAAGTTTTATATTAATCTATGTTATGAATCCCCTTGGGTCCCATGTTGTGAGAAATACAGAATATAATTAAAATAAATAATGATTAACCATGTCTAGTAAACAAGACATTTAGTATGTGTTAGTAGTAAAGAATCACTTCTTGGGTGTCTTTCTGTTTTAACAGCAACCCAATTCCTCATCTGGTTAGTCAACCTAATCCAGTCTAAGGGTTTTTCAAAACAGAAAATTTAACAAGCAGCCATGTGCCACTGGGGACAAGTTTCTTTTGTTTGTTCTGTATGTCTTTTAGATAGCTCCAAACTAGATTTTCAAGCTCTTCAGTCCTGGCCATGTGATTTCCTCCACCACCCTTCCAGAGGTTGGAATGCAGTGCTCTGCTAGAAGTATCCAGAAGAGGCATTGGACAATAGCCCTGGGGTATTCTGAGACTTGTAGTCCAGAAAAGTAATGTTTGATCTAAAGTGGATGAGGGTGACTTAGAGGTGGAGACAAGAATGGCTACTGTACACAAGCTAAACATTTTCATTTATACTGTACACAAGCTAAACATTTTCATTTTCATAAGTATATACAAAGTGTTGCACGTTTCATAAATACCACCTAGGAGGGTTCCTTGCCAAGCAATGAGGAAGCAGTGTCTTCAAAAGACTCTTGTTGAGTTGATCAGCCTTTAGATAGGGGTAGCAATGTTGCTGGACAGATTTGTTCAGTTTGTAATTTTTTTAAAAACTAGGCTTTTCGGATCAGCGTTCTACCCATTATTGGCAAAAGTCTGTACAGAAGATACTTTGTGTGGTCTGGCTGAGAGCTGGGTGATCCACTATGTGCTTAAATCATGGGATGCAGAACCAGGTTTATATCGGGGAAGAGGGTGAGAGATGGGAGGGAGAATGAGCCACAGATTGAATTACATCCTGGGTACCTCTATAAGGAATATCTAAGTTCTCCAGTGCAATTCTGTGGATAGCCTCTGATGGAAGCTGACTGTGGAATGGTCCTGGAGGTCCTAGATATTCCTACAGAGGTATCCCCTCAGATAAGAAAGTGTTTTTTATTTGCACTTTACCATTTTCAAGGGTTCCTGTGCCCCCAACTCCAGCAAATATGAAGGGCTGACTCTATTTTGAAAATTCAGGCTCTCTAGATTGTTGCCTGGAGAAAAATCCCAAATATTACCTGGAGTTTTTGTGGTCTGCATTATATATTTTCTTGTGCCTTTCATGGCTTTGCTGTAAGTTACATTTGATTATTTTTTAAAAAATTCATGAGACAATGTGTTGTATTGAAGGGTGGTATAAACATTGGAAAGTGTAAGTAAAAGGAGGAAGTATTTGCTGAGCTGCTCAGAAGGACTTTAAGGGATATGAAAGAGCTTCTGTTAACTGCTGGAAGGTGATGTAAGGAGAGTCTCACCCTATGTTTCACACAAAAAAGAAAGAATTCATCACAAAAAGATGATTAGCATACATTTTGTATATGCTAATTTATAGGTATGTGTTAGGCCCTTGGCATCTCCTGGTATCTATTCCAGGACGATTCCATGAATACTTAAACGCCATTGCAAACATCTTACATTGTGAAATAGTGTACCTCATATAAAATAGCAAAATTAAATTTTAAGCACTTTGTAATTTATTTAAAATACATATATTCAAGTGATTGATGGTTGAGTCCATGAATCCCAAATCTACCATAGGTGCAAATACAAAAAATAATTACTATCATTCATATTCTGTAATCCACATTGCTGTCACTTTGGGATAGTCACTGATTCTAGCACCAAACTTAAGAAGGATATTGTCATCAGCTAGTATTCTGTTTTAACTTTATTTTGGAGATGGTTTCAATATCCAAATGTATCAGGTCTGTGTGATAGTATGCTAACTATTTTACCCTTTTAAATTTCTCAGTGCTTTACACGGGGTGCTGGATTTAATTTTTCATCAGTTAGAATATCTGTTTCTATCATACATAATGAATTGACTTAAGGCAATCTGCTTTCTTTCAAATTTCCTTCCACCATCTGCATATAGCAACATAAAGCAATATCTCGAGACTGTTCTGAGAGCAAATATAAATGAGATTGGAGAGCTGTGGGTGTGTAGATTATTACATTTTTACACCCCATGAGCTCATGACTGGCTCATGGGGTGTAGAAATTAACTGCCTTGTGTAGCGTTGCTAGTTCATTCTTATGTATTATGAGGCAGTACAAGGCTCGAATGCTGAGTAGGATTTGGGGACCAGAATCTGACTCCCCATTCAACCATAGAAACCAAACATCCGCTGAATAAAGTCCTGTTATGAAGACTGTACAATAGGATCACTGTAAGATAGAGTTGACTTGAAAACATATACCACCACCATGAATGTACTGTATATACTTGAGTATAAGTCTAGTTTTTCAGCCCTTTTTTAGGCTGAAAAGCCCTCCTCAGTTTATACTTGAATCAAGGTTATTGATTATTTTACTCTATTATTATTATTATTATTATTACATTTATTATTCTATTCCATTTATTATTGTTATTATTGCATTTATCATTTTACTTTATTATTATTATTATTACATTTATTATTTTACTCTATTATTACTGTTATTATTACATTTCCATTATTTTACTCTATTATTATTGGAAGAATACGTAAGCACATTTACATTAAAGAAGGTTAGAATAATGGTGTAAATGGAGTTGGACAGTCTTATCTTAAATTACAGTTTTATGTAAATATTCAAAAACATTTAACCTACTGATGCTTCAATTAATGTAATTTTATTGGTATCTATTTTTATTTTGAAATTTACCAGTAGCTGCTGCATTTCCCACCCTCAACTTATATTTGAGTCAACACGTTTCCCCAGTTTGTTGTGGTAAAATTAGGTGCCTTGGCTTATATTCAGGTTGGCTTATACTCGAGTATTTATGCTATGTATTTCTGCAATGTAGAGTAGCTTGTGCATGGAACTTGGGGAGAAATCTGAGATCTGAATTCCTTCTCTCAAGGTGAAATCTCAACAGATGCCTGTCGCTATTTGTTAATGTTTTTGAGAAGCTTTCCTCACTAATTATGCAAGAAAAGTTATTAGAAGGATCTCTCTCTCTTTCTCTCTCTCTCTCAATCCTATTGTTTAAAGCACTGTAGCTTCTACATCCCATTGACTGGGAATAACCTTCAGGTTTGATTTGTGTGTATTTGCTTTCAGGTCACCTGTAGAGTTATATGTATTTCTTCCCTGACATTTATTTAAAATCACACTAGCAAAGGGATGCTGGAAAAGGAAAGAGTGAATGTGGCTTAGTGGGTTGAACTTTGGATTGACCTTTGATTGCCACCTTGTTATAGGCAGCAACCATCATTAAGATATAGTAACTCATTTCAAATGTATCATTTAGAGATGAGAAATAATTTATGCAGCTTTATCTTATGGGAGGCCTAGATTTTAGGAAACTCCTTAAATTTCAGAGCCTGTGTGTTGAATCTCTATGTGTTTGTTTTTTTTTTACATTAATTTGGACTCTAAAGTTGGGGATTCTCTTGTTGTTGTTCTTGTTGTTTAAATGAGCATTCTTGCAGTCACATTCTTCTCTGGACAATATCTCTAAAAAGGTGAGGAAAGTATGCTATGTCAGTGTCCCAGGAAAGTCAAGATCGAATGTAATACACTAGGAAGGCCCATGCTTTCCTTTGTCCCAGGATATCCTATCTCATTGTTTTGATCCAAGTGATAAGTAGGCAGATTGCTGAACACTCATCTTTGGCTTGACAAAAGTTAATGTTGTGCTTGACCTGCTCTGAACTCTTGTTAATATTTTGGAAGCATATCTGGTTATGTTATTTGGACTCCTCGGGAAGAATCTCTTGTTACAGGAGCAATTAATACATCTTTAAGCAATTAAAGCAACTAATACAACATTCATGAAGGATAATATTCCACAACAGGCTGTTTGGTTGGGATTGCTGAGAATGACAGAGCAATTGCTTATCTTCAATAAGATCTGAATCTTAACAGGTTCTTTTGTGAAGGATTAAATGGGCCAAAGGAACTGTAGAAGTTTGCATTCAAGCTGAGTTACCTGCTTGATGGTGTTGTGACTGAAGTCAGTTCTTAGAGGTCTTGTGATGCTCAACCATGACAATTAAAAGTTATTGTTGGTCTTCTTCATCTATTCTTGGATATCTTCCCATCCATTTTTCTGTGCGGTTCTATTTCTTTAGAATTGCCTTCTATATTTTTCTTCTATGTTTTTCCTTGAGAACTGTTTCTCAGCTTTTCTTTCAATCAGTTATTGTAGTTCATTGTGTCATCTCCCCAACTACCTCTGACTGTTCTATATTTGATCTCTATTGTACATGGAACAACACCTCTCCACATAATGTCTACTTTGTTAGATATAGAAAAGTTCCATGTGTCCTTCACCACATTTTAACATGACCAAGAATCACATGGATTATCAAGGCAAACAGGAGCTCTATCCCTATGTCTGGCTGAAATTGCAATTCTCCAGCAGTACAGAATGGGTCATGTATTTGCTCTTCTTCTATTGGGTTCTCCATCCTCATGCCATATCAAGGTTTAGTACTAATACTGAAGGAACTAACCAAGGTGCTGAATCTTATCTGAGAAATGGATTTGGCATTTTGGATAGATCCTTTAATAGTCAGGCTGTTATATGCACCAAATTCTTAGCCCTGCTGATGATGGAGTTTCAAGTTACTACTGCCTCCCTGCCCCCCAACATGATGTTGGTAGATTTAGCAGTCCACTTTTCCTGCATTGCCAAGTGATGGTCACTGGACCCTTGTTTTGGGGTCTCTGAATTCTCCCCACTCTGTCCAGAAACACCATCATACAGCAGTTGGAATATTGGCTGGGAGGTGAATAACTAATTTTGATGTTGCATTTATTATTGATTTTAATGACATCACAGTTGGTAATAATTCTCAGAGGAATGCATGAAAAAATGTTCAGAGAAGATGGAAGAACACATCTTCATGTTGATTCTTTCAGATCATATGTGAGCAATTTTCTGGCCTATATATAGCTTAATTAAAGGATAGGGAGTTGGTAGCCTCAAGTGAGACTTGTTCGTTCTAATGATTAGAAAGGCTCGTACATTTAATGTCCCAAGTGCCCTTTCTTGACCATTGAGAACAATTTGCCAACTCCCCATTCACAAACATATGATCCCAGCTGCTAGCACCATCAGGTCTTATGTGCAGTAGCTGCTTGCCATTAAGGATGTGCTCAATTCAGCAATTTTGTCTTAACAGCACACTCTTATCCTTATGTGTTCATCCTAATAATGATGAATTTCCTTCATACAAAATTCTCTATATTGATCAAGTCTGATAAATATCAATAAAGGTCTGGATATTTATTGAAATCAATGTAAAGTCATTTTTTTAAAGATTTGTAGAACTCTACTCAAGTATGGTCCATCTATTAACTCTGACCTATTTCCTTCCACAAAACAAGTATTTTGAATCTGTTTTAGGAATGTATTTTCTTTTTCTTTAGAAATGGCAACATCATGCTATGTGTGGTCAAACAAGAAACTGTTGTTTGTGCCAAGATACCAGTGAATCTCCGGAATGCAAAGTCTTTAGTACTAGGACATGCCTTTTCACAATGTGTTCTAAATTGCACTCTGGCTTGCTCTGAGATTTTTGTCTTCATTCATCATCCTTCTCCACCTCAGTGAAAATGTATTATTACTACCAACATGCATAGCATGCAATGCATGAAAATACTTGTTTGCAAGGCATTAATAGTTGAGCAAGGGGATGAGTCCATTCCTCTCATTTGAACTCAGTAGACCAGTCACAACTGGTCAAAGGGGTGGTTAATCCTTTCCGCGTTTCATCCGAAACTTCAAATGAGCTAGCTAAGGCACTGAAGTCATTTTGCAGATAGGGTTTGGCATCTGAGTAGCTTCCCTAAAGTTTATAGTAAAGCTTAGAGCAGATTCATTTTGCCACTGATATGGGAATCATTAGCTTCAAGTGGTTTGTTATTGAGATGGAATATCATTAAACCAGGTTACTGTTCCATCCGGCCTGGTATTTCCAACTCTGAGCTGTAGCAGCTCTATGGGGTTTAGGAGCAGATGGTTAGGTTCAGACAGAATCTTCGTAATTCAGAATATATTTGGAAAGATTTGCTTTTTGAAGCGATTTCAAAGTTTTTAGGAAACCAGAAGTCCCTTTCCCCATCCAAAGCCTTTTCTGCCATTTCTGTTACGAAGCAGTAAGTGAGTCAGAACTGATTCCTGGCCTCAGCTCAAATCTGGGAAGCATTTTAAAACTGAGTGGCTGACTTTCCCCCTCTCCTCTCCCCGTGAACCTGGGAAGCATTTTAAAATCGAGGGATGACTTTCCTCCCTTTGCTTCCCCCCCCCCTTTCTGGAGTAAAACAAATACTATCAAAGTAAAGACCACCCAATGAAACAGGAAATAACACTTTCAAACCATTAACAAAGGATTCGGAAGTCTCAGAAGTTTCGAAAAGTTTTGAACATTTTTTTCTGTGAAAATTGGAATTGAATTTAGAATCGAACCACCAGCACCTCCTACATCCGAAATGAGTTTTGAACCATTTTTTTAAATCAAGCAAGCCTACTAACTACTATTCACGTTAACATCACTGAAGCAATTAGTGAACCGATAACACCTGTTGCTGCTATCCCAGGTCAAAAGCAGGCTATGAATCCCAATCACTACCTGCCTTTTGACCTGCTGTGTGTAAAGTCAAGAATTATAAATTGCTCCATCTATAAGTACTATAGCTTCTTATCTTTGTGGAGGGGGGAATGCCAGGAGTAAGTACCAGAACTTTTTATTTGACAGAGCAGAAGCAATGATGTTTATTTCTGTCCCAGGGCAATCAAGATACCTTTTTCCACCAGCAAATGAATGTTACAAGGGCAAGGTTTTCATGTTACTATTGCTTGCAACATCAAGATAACATCAGATAACAAGTCTACATCATTATTCTATTACTGTCAAATGATCTTAATAAAATGGATATTGCGGTATTCTGAGAAATCAAGATGTCTTGCATTAATACCTAAATAATTCTGGTTTTGTTGGTCATTTTAAGAAATTCCTCTAAGGGATCAACTGCATCTTTCTGGGATCTAGGATAGACTTGTCTGAGGTGCTGTTGGATGCTTTAAAATGTGTATCTAAAATGATTTGTAAAGATACAGATTTTTGGACTACTTGGAAAGAAGGCTATGAGAGAGCTTGATGAACTCCTGAACTTCTAATTTACCATTAAGCTAGTTATCTCTATGCTTCATCCGCAAGCAATTATAAGAAGAAAATGACTATTTTTCTTTGCATTTTCCCTACTAGGCTCAAAGATGATACACTTCCATTACACCAATTCCCTCATTTCTCTCCTGCAGACCTTTGTGATAGAAAATCAGGCTGAACCTGTTTATCTCCTCTCTGGAGTTCATAGAGGGCATGTTAAGGGTCAGGTGTCCAATATCCTACAAGCTGCTATAGCTCTCCTGCAAACGAATCAAGTGTTAATTCAGTTTAGTGGATCCAGCAGTTTCAGGCCTCCAAATCAGATGCCAAATGAAGGAATTGACAGCTCGTTTTTCTCCCCTTAGCCAATAAAACCTAGTGTCTTGGGGGAGGGGAAGCCTAACACCCAGGCATGTAGCCGGGGGGGGGGGAGGGGGCTCGGGGGGCTTCAACCCCCCCCCCCCCGCGAAATTCTCATGGTGGTTCGCGAAAAGGCCTTATTGGTGCATTATTTAAACTGTTATGTTTATTCATATCATGATCTGATCACCATACTCAATATATCCCATATGCATGGGGGTATTGGGGTAATGATACAAAAGGTTTGCTAGGCTAGACCCTCTTTCACTCAGACTCAGCCTCCCCCGAAACTCAGGCCCCCATGAAACCCCCCCTGAAAAAAAATTCAGCCCCCCCCCCGAAACGAAATCCTGGCTACGGGCCTGCTAACACCAGTACTTTACTGTCTGCATTCATTATTTTAATACACTATTGTTTTGGATGCAGAGAAAAGAAATTGGCTTGATAATCATTTCAACCCACACATATTTTGCTGAAAGCTCGTGGCTTCTTTGGTTTTTTACAAAAGGCAGAAATTCTTATATGATCATCCTTCCACATTTGCAGTTTTGATTCCTAAATACATTGGAGGATCCAGAGATTCCTAGAGTGAACATCTCTCTAAGAATCTGCACATCCTCCAATGCAATTCTATAGCCAGCTCCAGCAAAAGTTGACCATAGATGCAAGCTGGAAGACCTCAACATTTCTAAAGGTATTCTCCCAGATAAAAAGACTAGCTATTTCTTTATTTGTGGTTTTTCACTTTCATGGGGGTCTTGTGTTCCCAACTCCAGCAGATGTGGAAGGTTGACTGCAATTAATTTGCCTAATTGAAATGTCCACATATAGAATGCATACCTTCTAATGAAAACTGATGCAGATCTAGTCAAACATCATCAGAGTGAGGTGAAGAGGGCAAAAGCCATTAATGAAGAAAGACTCACAAGCTGGGGAAACCATTGGGCAGCCCTCCGTATCGCCCTCTTACTATCACATGACATTTCCTGTCTGGCCTCAGCTTCATCCCCCACCATCCCCAGCTTCTTTAATAAGAATATGGGTAGTCACCTGTGTTTTCAGGGCAGTTTCTCAACACACTGCACAGACACAACCAAGACGGAGCCAGGATGGAGCCCCACCAGAAGTAGCCCTACGTCATGTGATGGGCTCCATTCTTGCTGCATCTCAACAACATACTGTGATGAGGTCAACGATTTTATAAAATCTTTATTCCAAAACTTTGAAATATGCATCCTTTGTCAAAATAAGAAATTTTTGAAACAGATATATCATTTTGGGAAGTGCATTCATTTTAATTATCGATATTCTTCCAAGTAGGGACAAATCCAAATTATTCTATCTTTGTAAATCTTTTGGTATCTCTTTCCATACTTTTTCATTTTCCTTTTCAAATAGTTCAGGGCTATTCTTTTTCAATTGAATTCCTAGATATTTTACTTCAGTTGTAGTATCAATTTTTGTCTTTTGTTTCAGTTTCTCTTTATTCATATAATGACATAATTTTTATTTTGTCTCAATTCATTGATAGTCATTTCACATTCCATTAATATTTCTAATGCTTTTGGAATATTCTGCAGAGGATTTTCTGTCAAAATCACAATTTCATCTTCAAAGAATATTTTCTTGCTTAATTGATAACCCTTCCATATAGGTGTCTGATTGATTTTACCTCTCCAATACTTCACTTCACTTTATTTCTTAATTAGTCGCTCTCCACCAAGGTGGAGCGACTTACAATCTAAAATAGCATTTACACAACATAAAAACATTCAACAGTGACTATTTGGCAAATTAGATCTGATTACTTAAATGCACAACCAAACAGCCAAGTCTTGAGTGACTTCCACTACTAGTATAAAAAATAGAGGCAAGAGTGGGCATCCCTGTCTGGCCCTTTCTAAATTTCTATTTTTTGAGTGAAGCCATCATTTGTTTGTATTTTTGGAACTTGTTCAAAATAGATTTCCTTTACTCCATTTCTAAAAATTTCTCCACAGTCTGTTCCCAATAATTCATTTATAGAAGTCCACGAAAGGGTGTAAACAGCTTTCTCTGCATCCAAGAACTCCTTATTGTTCTTTATGAATATGTAAATATTCAATTACATTTAAAATTATTCTTATATTATCTTTAATTTCTCTACCAGGAAGAAATCCCGATTGATCTTCAAGGGTTTTAATGTCTTTTTATATCTATCAACCAGTATATCTGAATAAATTTTATAGTTCTCATTTAACAACAAAATTGGTCTATAGTTTTGAACTAATGAGATATTTCTGTCTTCTTTTGGAATTAGTGTTTTTGTAGCTTCTTTCAGATATCTGGTATCTCCTTTGTATAATTGAGTTCATTATCTTATAGAGGTAAGGGGCTAATTCAATCTCAAATGTTTTATGAGGATCTTATTATCCTTTAAATTTCTTACTACTGTAGTGACTTCTTGTCTTGTGTTAGGATTATTCAACTTCCCAGTTCTCAGTGTCTATTACATCATTGATGGTCAGCTTAGATCTCCATCTATTTTATACTTTAATTCTCAGAAGTCATAGCCATATTTGACACTGGAAATGATTGTTAGAAGTACAAATATTTAGATAACCAATAACTGAAAATCACTATCTACCTTTATTCAAAGTAGCAACCCAAAATTTCAGACTCCCAACCCATACTATGACATATCAAGAAGCTGAATGTGGGACTTTGTGGCAAAGCAGAGAAGACTTCGGGATAAAAATTACGATTTATTGCACACACTTCATTGTTGCTGTGGTTTCTTTATGTTTGTTTTGTATGTGAGTATATGAGCGTGAGAATTAATTGAAATTCTGTTCTTCCAAAAATAAGTAGCATTTGTATTACACAATTAGCTTATAGATAAGGTTGTGTGCCAGCAGCCTCGGTTCTTATTATGCTATCCATGTGTGATATGAAGACACACATGGGTGGGGGTTAGTTACCACAACTAAATTAGTGTGTTTCTTTGTCTTTTTTGAGGACTTCCTCAAGGTCATAATTGCCTTTGTGAACGTGTCGTACCAGGTGCAAAGAGTTGGGGAACGGTTAGATAGGGCAGGCAATAACGGATTTTTTAACCTCTCCTGTTAGATATTAACAGTGCCACTCCCTAGACTTTGTCAGTAAACCAGTGTTTCTAGACTATGTAGGCGTGGAGGCCCTTTTGTATGGAATACTAGAGTTCATATGGAAAAGTGTCTACTATGTGAGGCGGAGTAAGAAACCATGATTAAAATCCTTGCAGCGTGAAGGAATAGACATGCAAAGAGCTGGACTGTGATACTATTGGCTGTCTGCAGAGTAGATGCCAAATTCAGACCTCAGAATTGTAATCTGTGTGCTAAAAATGAGCATGACATTGATTATACTTATTTGGGGAGTTGTGCCATGGTATAATAATAATAATAATAATAATAATAATAATAATAATAATAATAATATCGAACTGCAAAGACTCTGGCACAAGTCAGTCAAGGTGGTCCCAGTGGTGATCGGCACACTGGGTGCAGTTCCTAAAGACATTGGCCTGCACTTAAACACAATCGGAGATAACAAAATTACCATCTGCCAGCTCCAGAAGGCCACCTTGCTTGGATCTGCACTCATTATTCGCCGATACATCACAGAGACACTTGGGAAGTGTTCGACATGTGATCCAATACAACAGCCAGCAGAGTATCTACTCTGGACTCATCTTGTTGTGTTTCAAATAATAATAATTTTATTTCTATACCCTGCCTCCATCTCCTCAAAGGGACTCGGGGCAGCTTGCAGGGGGACAGGCACAACAAAACAGGTTAAAATAAGCATAGAAAAACAAACAATACCAAACATCATTAAACATAAAACCAGACAACATTATAAAAATGATGGAAAGCTATCATTGCTGAGCAAATAAAGTGCTGGGTTCGGTTCATAATTACTAAGTGCAATGAATCCTAAGAAGAGCCAGAGAAAGTGCGACAATCGGAGGGCTGGGCTAGGAGGCAAATGTCCTTAGGCTATTAAAATGATAGAAGTGCCAGAAAGGGACTGTGTTAAAGTGCAAGAGATTGATAGGTTGGTGAACAGCCTAATCAAAGGCACAACAGAACAGCCAAGTTTTTAATTCCTTGCGGAAAATGAAGACAGCGGGAGCCTGTCTGATTTCTCTGGGGAGGGAGTTCCAGAGCTGAGGGGCCACCACAGAGAAGGCCCAGTCCCTCATCCCCACCAACCAAGCTTGTGAGCGTGGTGGAAACGAGAGCAGAGCCTTTCCGCATGATCTTCAAGTACGTGCTGGTTCACAGGGGAAGATGCGATCATGAAGATAGGCAGGTCCCGAACCGTGTAGTGGCCTGAGTGTTGAACTATGACTCTGGATGTCAAGGTTTGATTCCACACTTGGCCATGAAAACCCACCACTTTGAGTGTGCAACTGAAATGTTGGAAATTTCCATAGTCATTTCTATAAGTCAGAAATGACTTTGAAGGCACGCAGCAACAAATCTAAACATAGCTTCTTGAGTTCTAGCAAAACCCATCCCTTCCATACAAATCCCTTGGTGGCTATTCTCCATCCATTTACTGATGCATTACATTTTGTCACATGTTTCCATGAGTATTTAAAATGCAATCTTTTGAATGCATTCATCTGCCTTAGACTTAGGACTATGTCATGAATTTCATAGGATTTCCTTAGGCAAGGAATATTCAGAGGTGGTTTGCCAGTTCCTTCCTCTGAAATAAAACCTGGTTTTCACTGGTAGTCCTCTGTCCAAGAGCTGACCATGCATAGATTCTCAGATCAGAAGGGATCGTATCTCTGTAGTGTATTGAGACATCTAATTATCCACCTCTAAAACATACAACTTTAGTAGAGCAGCAACCAGTAATTTGCTCAGTCTGGACAATCAGCCAAAGCTTTACTTGATAGCTGGTCCTGTTTCAGGTAATGATAGCAAATTGTAATAAGTGAGGTCGTAAACAAAGACCTGATTCATTTCTAGTGGAAGGATGGACAACTGCCAGTGTTTTAGTCTAACTCTCAAACCACTCCAAAACACTCAATAATTTTAGTTGTCCTATAAAGGTGAGATATAAATGAAAAAATGTATTTATAAATTAATAATAATCTATACATAAAAATTAGCATAAGCACATTTAACACAAAAGTATCATATTTTGTTGTGGTGTGTAAATGGACCAAATTCAATCAGCTAAATATTGGGGAGAAATGCATTCAGTTTTATTTTTATATATATTCTTTATTAAATATAAACTTTATTTATTTGTATAGAAATGTTGAACATCTTTTGATCCTATGTGATGAAGTTTAAGGGCTGGTTAGTAATTTTCAACAGTGAATATTGTAGTCTGGATTCTTGCAACTGGAAATCATGTATGAGTTGTTTAACTTTGGCTATTAGCCCTGTATCTCCTGTCTTTCCTTCTCTTCTTCCAGTTCTTTCTTTACTGTCAGTGATTTCTTTTCTAATATCTTTCCGGCTATTCTGGTTTCATTTCTCTGCTTTTTTCAATAAGCTCACTTCATATATTCAAGAAAAAATTGGTTTAGCAAAGGCATGTTAAATTAGAACCAGTGTTTAGGAAAGTTATTCAGTGAAGAATAAGGGTTATTTCAATCAGATGGATTAATCTTCAATTCCAATTAGCATGGGCTGTTGAGGATGGAGGAAAAACAACTTTGAAATGATACCACTTATTGATAAGATCATTTTAGGCACCCTCACTTGGATGAAGTATTTTCAGTCTGAGTTCATGAATATATTCATAAATTGTTTCGCTTTTCTGGAGTATGAAAATAGCTATTTATAACATTGGTGATAACTTTATATGGATTTTTATGGTACTTAAGTAATGTATTGAGCATTGTGATAGGAGCCTCTGCTGGTGCAATGGGTAAACCCTTGCACTGGTAGAACTGAAGACCGACAGGTCGGAGGTTCGAATCCAGGGAGAGCACAGATGAGTTTCCTCTGTCAGCTCCAGCTCCCCATGTGGGGACATGAGAAAAGCCTCCCACAAGGATGGTAAAACATCAAAACATTTAGTTGTCCCCTGGGCAGCTTCTTTGAAGACGGCCAATTCTCTCACACCAGAAGCAACTTGTGGTTTCTCAAGTTGCTCCTGACATGAAAAAAGCATTGTGATAATTTTTGTTATTATCAGTTTTTATTATCACCATTGTAAAACAAAGCTGCAATGATAATGAAACTTCCTGCCTATCAGTTAAATATCGTGCTCGTTAAATTAAATATAATATGTAAAGATCCCTAAACTACACCATTTATTGTTGACATACAAATTGATTTTGTTGCCATCATATTCCCAAGGGTAACAAGAGTGAATCACAGAAGATATTTGAATAGCTATGTTTATATTCAGAGAAATAGTAATGTCTTCTGGCATTTTGTTCTCTACCTGTAGTCATTCTTCTGGTTCCTAATTTTTGTTTTCCTATTTAGATGCTTGGCAGAGGGAGCAGTATTTACGAACTACTGATAGATAAGGCATGCTGTTTTCATCTTACTTTAAATACAAGCTGGCAAACAAATTTTCTTTATCTTAAAGAAAACAGCAAAGAAAGCATTTACTACTACTTCAAAAAGCAGATAGGCTGCTTTGGCAATTTTCAGGGGATAGAGATTTCTTGCAAATTATGCTGTAGCTTGATGTAGACCTGTTCTTGAGGCATGTAAAATACAGAACAACTAGCAAACCTTTGTTGCCATCAACAGACTATTAGCCAACACATAAAATACATATTAGAAAAAATGATAAAAACATTTGTATTAATTTTTTTTCATGGTAGGAGTGACTTGAGAAATTGCAAGTCGTTTCTGGAGTGAGAGAATTGGCCATCTGCAAGGACGTTCCCAGGGGACATTGCCCAGCTGTTTTGATGTTTACCATCCTTATGGGAGGCTTCTCTCATGTCCCCGCATGGGGAGCTGGTGTTGACAGAGGGAGCTCAACTCGCTCTCCCTGGATTCAAACCAATAACTTATCGGTCAGCAGTCCTGCTGGCAAAAGGGTTTAACCCATTGAACCTCTGGGAGCTCCATTTACATTAAATGTAAAACATTAGAACAATATAAAAAGCTGTATGCTATTTCTGGCATCACCTGTTGTGGTTCGGGCATTCTACCCCAGAGATGGTGGACGCAAGTGTGGAGCCCATAGAGTAACAAATAAAATGTGTTGGTTTTGTTGTTTTTATTGCAATCTTTAGTGTGCACTTTTACTTCCATCACCCAAATGGATTTGCAATCCCTGGGATGGATGCTCTGACCCAACATTTAACTCTTATTGGCAGAAGCCCTTCTCTGGTTTGAAGCAGAGAGCTCTCTCCTGTCTCTCTGATTTTGGGACTGTCTACATGTAATGCAAAATATGTACTTGCAATATTTACTATATTATATATTTACTTTATCAAGTGCACAGTATGTACTTGCTACAGGTAAAGGTTTTCCCTGACATTAAGTCCAGTCGTGTCTGACTCTGGGGCTTGGTGCTCATTCCCATTTCTAAGCCGAAGAGCCGGCATTGACCGTAGGCACCTCCAAGGTCATGTGGCCGACATGACTGCATGCAGCACCATTACCTTCCTGCAGGAGGGGTACCTATTGATCTCACATTTGCATGTTTTCTAACTGATAGGTTGGCAGAAGCTGGGGCTGACAGCGGGAGCTCACACCGCTCCCCAGATTATTACCTGCGACCTGTTGGTTAGCACATCTAACTTGCTGATCATTGTAGTGTTTTGTTCTCTTTGTATCCTATGAGGATGCAAAGAATATCTGCAGATTTTCATATCCTTGGCAAGAAAAGTTGCCTCAATATATGAAGTCTCCCTCTTGAGAAAACACTCTGCCACAATACAATTTTCTGCATATGTTTGTATCACAATACATGGAATAATTTTCTCACATATCTGCACAAAAATATGCAAAACCCAAAGTTTTAGCATGTACAACATTTTCACAAAACGGACCCTGCATTGTAAAAAAATATATAATCACAATGTTGCACTCTTGTGATCTGGTACAGTAGCAGGAAGATTTATTTAAGTAGTCATTCTTGCACCTAGAATAAAGTAAAGATTCACAAACCTGATGCAGCGTTAGATAGAGATAGAGATACTTAATTATAAGTATACTGTACAACCATTGTTCAGTTGCCTTAGCTGGAAGGCTGAGTCATATGTTGCATACAGTACAATATATTCTGTCCTAATAAGCTTTGTTTTAAACAAAGCAAGCTACAACATGTGCGTTCTGTTGTGTGTGGTGTTTGGTTTTATGGAGGGATTGTCTTGTGAACATATCTTAAGGCATATCTATGAACTTTCCTTCCCCCTTTGACATTGCTATTCACTTTTTTTTCACATACGCTCTCTGAAAGACTTTACTTTCTTGCACTACCAGATATTTTATTCAGCAGCATGCATTTAATATTTCTCTATTCTTTCCACCACACAGTCGTTCAGCCTAAGCACTGGAAATCAGAAAATGTTTTCTTAGAACCTCAGAACAAAGCAAAGATAGCTTTCAGTGACAGAGTTTTGCTTAATGGAACATAGAAAGGAAGCCGCCTTCCTCTATGGATGCGATACATTGAAGAATTAATGTACCATTGAACTGTCATGGTCACAATACTGTAGAATCCTGGGAGCTGTAGTTTTACCACATCTTAGGCCTTTTCTGCTAAGAGTGTTGATGCCTCACCAAACTACAAATGGGCAAACATGGACTCAAGTTCTGCAAATAATTATACATTATGGGAAGATGAACAAAGCCTGGTTTCTGTGGAGCAGAACTTTGATATAAAAATACGAGGGTTGAATGAAAAGTGATGCCTCCATCTTCGTAACTCTTCAACAGATGGCAGTATTGGTATGTGGCAGATACTTGCTTGATCAGTAGATTCTCCTCTACAGTTCCATTTTGGCAGAAAGCCTTAGCATTGAACGGTTGTGGTGTTAAAGTGCAAAGTATGGAACCCTTCATAGACGGTCAGTCAATGCGACTTAAGCAACGTGGAGTCATTGAATTCCTGACAGCAGAAGGTGTCACCCCAAAAGAGATTCATCAGAGAATGCAAGCTGTTTATGGTGATTGTGTTGATGTGAAAGCCCTAAGTCAAATGATTCCTAAATTTTTTTCAGAGAATTATTTTCTTTGCTATTTTAGCTTGAGTAAAATAAACAAGCAAAACTGCAATATTTTTTGTAGGTCTTTGTTCAAGGCATTTTAAAAAATTCCTAAATCACTTTAATTTTAATTGAATGTTAACCTTTAATTAGTTGGCTTATTGTGCTGAGTACTAGTTGATTGCAAATGGGAAATTGGCATGTAAATGTTTTCAGGAAGCAATTAGGACCAGTTTGTCTTTCCAGTAATGTGAGTGCTATATGCCTTGAACTAGATCCAGAAACATATGCAATGACCTTCATCTGCATAGGTATCATTGTGAAGGATTCTTCACAAAGCTTGGAACCATCAATAGAAACATCAGTATAAAAGATGTATGTCTCAGGTCTTAATATCACTTGGTACTTCATCAAAAAAGTGGGTTTAGATCTGCTTCAGTCAGACCTCACCTGGAATACTGTGTCCAAATCTGGACATTGTGGTTCAGGAAGGATATTAACAAACTGGAAGGTGTTCAGAGAAGGGCAACCAAAAGGGTCAAAGGTCTGGAAACCATCCTATATGATAAGCAGCTTAACTGCAAATATTTAGAAGAAAGGTTAAGAGGTAACTTGATGGTTATGTCATATTGAGGAAGAAGCAAAGTTGTTTTCTGTTGCTCCAGAGTAGGCATCCTCAAACTGCAGCCCTCCAGCTGTTTGGGCATCCAACTCCCAGAAACCCTAACAAGCTTATTCAATTGTCAGGAATTCTGGGAGTTGAAGGCCCACACAGCTGGAGAGCTGCAGTTTGAGGATGCCTGCTCCAGAAATTAGGACATGGAGCAATGGATTCAAACTATAGAAAAAGAGATCCCACCTAAATATTAGGAAGAACATCCTGGTGGTTAAAGTTCTTTGACAGTGGAATATCTTGCCTCAAAATCTGGCAGAGTCTTCTTCTCTGGAGATTTTCAAGCACAGGCTGGATTCCCATCTATCTGAGTGTGTATTCATGTGTGGCAGAATGGTTTGGATTGGATCGCCCTTGAGGCCTCTTCCAACCCTATGATTCTGTGAAAGCGTGTGTGGAAATAAAAATGAGTTGGTTTTAAAGGTGTTGCCATGTTCCTTGTTTTTCTCCTTCCTTCCTCTTAAAAATATAGGTTTGCTCCAAATTGAAGATGTTAATACAAATATTCAAAACTTTGGGTTGTTGTAGGTTTTTTCGGGCTATATGGCCATGTTCTAGAGGCATTCTCTCCTAACCTATCGCCTGCATCTATGGCAGGCATCCTCAGAGGTAGTGAGGTCCGTTGGAACTAGGCAAAAGGGTTTATATATCTGTGGAATGACCAGGGTGAGACAAAGGACTCTTGTCTGCTGGAGCTAGGTGTGAATGTTTCAGCTGACCACCTTGATTAGCATTTGATGGCCTGGCAGTGCCTGGGGCAGTCTTTTGTTGAGAAGTGATTAGATGTCCCAGATAGTTTCCTCTCTGTTGTTTTGCTGTTGTAATTTTAGAGTTTTTAAATACTGGTAGCCAGATTTTGTTCATTTTCATGGTTTCCTCCTTTTTGTTGAAATTGTCCACATGCTTGGGGATTGCAATGGCTTCTCTGTGTAGTCTGACATGGTGGTTGTTAGAGTGGTCCAGCATTTCTGTGTTCTCAAATAATATGTTGTGACCAGGTTTGTTCATCAGGTGCTCTAATTCAAAACTTTGTTTAGTACGTTTGTGTTCCAGTGTGTAAAGAACAGGAATTCTGTTTTGTCCCTACCACACTTGGCTGAATTTGATTTCTCTTCCTCTCTGTTCAGGAGCTGCTAACAGGATGAATTCAGAAAGGGATTCAGAAACCACCTTTGATGAGGATTCCTCCCAGCCCAACGATGAAGAGGTGCCATACAGTGACGATGAAACGGAGGACGAATTGGACATCCAGCCTGCTGTTGAGCCAGAGCAGAATCGCATCAACAGAGAAGTGGAAGCTACTCGAGAGACACTTAGAAAAGGTGAGGGGGACAGGAGAAAGGTTTGCAGGAAGGAAGGAATTGCTATGAATTCTAAATTTATACACCCCTGTTGCAAAAGCATCACAAAGATGTTTCTGGATTGACCAGTGGATTTGGAACTAGTAGAATACTAAGCATTGTGGGCAAGATGGCTTATAATGGTCCAGGATAAAGTTCTTTAATTATTTCCTCTGAATGACTGACTGAAAATACAGTTATGCTGTGTGTGATATTAGATAGGAACTTGTAAGTTGCAAAGCAATACTGAATTATTCTTTCTTTTTTTTTTTTTGCCTTATGTGTACTAGCATTCCAAACAAGTCCCCTACAATAATTTATATTTCCAGTACTTTTGGAAATAAAAGTTTACCAAATAATTGTCAATCAATGAACTAAGGTGTTTGAGTCTTCAAAGATGTATCTGGAGAGTTGCTAAGGATCTCAAATCTTAAGAGTATTTAATAAGGAAGAAATTTTTGTTAAGAATAAATTAATTCATGTTTTGGGAAGGGAGCTTTTCATAGGACATGTTCAGATGCCACACAAGTCTGTGTTGGAGCCCCTGGTGGCGCAGTGGGTTAAACCTCTGTGCCGGCAGGACTGAAGACTGACAGGTCGCAGGTTCAAATCCAGGGAGAGGCGGATGAGCTCCCTCTATCAGCTCCAGCTCCTCATGAGGGGACATGAGAGAAGCCTCCCACAAGGATGATAAAAACATCAAATCTTCCAGGCGTCCCCTGGGCAACGTCCTTGCAGATGGCCAATTCTCTCACACCAGAAGCGACTTGCAGCTTTTCAAGTCGCTCCTGACACGAAAAAAAAAGTCTGTGTTGAAAGGTATCATGCATGAAGTAGCTATGCCACATGTATATTGAAAAAATAGTTGGAAGATGATGGTGGTGATGATTTTATGCCCTCCAAATTTGGTATATAGCCATGTTGCATGTATATATTTGGTATATAGCCCTACATGGTTCAGGTCCTACTTACTTATCTGACCCCATCTCCTCATACCAATCTGCCTGAATGTTAAGATCTTCTAGCAAGACCCTCCTCTCATTGCCACCACCATTGCAAATGCAGTTAGCAGCAATGAGAGAAAGGGCCTTCTCGGTGGTTGCTCCAATGCTTTGGAACTCCCTCCCAAGGAGGTTAAAACAGCCCCCTCCCTTAAACCTTTTTAAAAGCAACCAAAGACCTTCCTGTTTGCACAAGCTTTTGATTGCATTACACTTAGCTGTAATGACAGGAAGGCTATCTTTTATTGAGTCTTGCTAACTTTACTATCCGTCTTGTTGAGTTGCCTATAATAACTGTATTAGATAAATGTTTTAAAATTTGTTTGTTTATTTATTTATTACTGTAAATTTGTTTTTATAAGCCAATGTTTTACATACAAATATTGTTTTGTATTGTCTTTTACATAATGTTGTGTTGGGTGCCATTTAGAGAAAAAGCAGGTTACAAAGAAAGATTGTTGTTGTTGTTATCTGTGAGTATCGATCTATACTGTGGAATTAATGCAGTTTGGCACCACTTTAAATACTATGGCTCAGTGTTATGGAGTTATTTTACAGAGTCTTTAGAATTTTCTTTTAAATAGTGCTGGTGCCTTTCCAAAGTGCTCTTCAACAGTCACCAGCCAATCCCTCTCCAATGCCAGAAATACAGCTTAATGCTGTACAATTAGAAAATGTTGATCATTTCCGCTACCATGGCAGCCACCTCTCCACAAAAGTCAATATTGACTCTGAAATACAACACCGCCTGAGCTCTGTGAGTGCAGCTTTTTTCCGAATGAAGCAGAGTGTTTGAGGACTGGGACATCCGTAGGGATATCAAGGTGATTGTTTATAAAGCTATTGTCCTCCCAACCCTGCTATATGCCTGAGAGACATGGACTGTCTACAGACATCACATGCAACTCCTGGAACGATTCCATCAGCGCTCCTCCGGAAAATCTTGCAAATCTCTTGGGAAGACAAGAGGACAAATGTCAGCGTGCTGGAAGAAACAAAGACCACCAGCAGTGAAGCAATGGTTCTCTGCCATCAACTCCGCTGGAGTGGCCAAGTTGTCCAGATGCCCGACCACCGTCTCCCAAAGCAGTTGCTCTACTCCAAACACAAAAATGGAAAATGAAATGTTGGAGGGCAGGACAAGAGATTTCAAGATGGGCTCAAAGCCAACCTTTAAAACTCTGGCATAGGCACTGAGAACGGGGAAGCCCTGGCCCTTGAGTGCTCCAGCTGGAGGTCAGCTGTGACCAGCAGTGCTGTAGAACTTGAAGAAGCATGAATGGAGGGCTGTGGAATTTGAAGAGGCAAGAACAGAGGGCAAAACAGAGAAACGTGCCAAGAGGAAGGCGCGTCAAGCCAATCCTGACCAAGACCGCCTTCCACCTGGAAATCAATGCCCTCACTGCAGGAGAACATGCAGATCAAGAATAGGCCTCCATAGTCACCTATGGACCCACCAGTACACTGATCTTGGAAGACTATCCTACTCAGACAAAGAGGGATCGCCTAAGTAAGTAGCTAGTGCCTTATCAAACTACAAATTTCATGATTCCATAGCATTGAGCCATGGCAGTTAAAGTAGTGCTAAACTGTATTGATTCTACCATGTAGATGCACCCTATGTGTCACAAAGATCATCTCAAAGCAAGCTTGTTTAACTGTTTTAATTTTTTAAATAAATCCTCATTTTCAACAAGAGAAGCAGTTGATACAAGTGTGCACTGCTTGGTATTTGCCTTTGGTGGTTTGTTTTTCCTTTCAGGTATGTATTTTACCATCCTACAACCTGTTCTCCTGCTTTTGGCATTTCTTTGTCAAAACTGGTTCATTAATAGAGTAGTACAGCTGGATCGTCTTCATGAAAACAAAAGTGAACAGGACGTAGATACTAATATATCTTTAAGGAAGTTGTGTGCAGTTTTGTTGTGTTGATTACTTTTTAATCCCATCATATCTAAGAAAGAGACGAATGTAAAAATAACTATTCACTATTTACTCAGCTGTTAAACTTGTTATTGCATTTTAGTTTCCTTGTCTGTTTGATCTTCAAAACCTGTGTGTGTCTGCGCGCAAAAAAGCCAAATGTTAAAAAGACATCCCTAGATAATATACACTTCATATACAAGAAGGAAAGAATCACTTCAACACTTGAACATTCAGTTCTTGTGGGTTTTTTCGGGCTATATGGCCATGTTCTAGAGGCATTTCTCCTGACGTTTCGCCTGCATCTATGGCAAGCTTCCTCAGAGGGTGAGGTCATGAAAGCCTTCGACAATACATTGAACATCTCTACGGGGAGAAACTGTTCCAAGACACACGGAAATTGGAGAAACTAAGGACCAGGAAAGCACATCTACTGTGCTCCCTGACTTTCCTTCTACGCTGCAGAGACACAGATACCATCCCACAATTCCTCGCAGCCAAAAGGACTTTCAAAACACCACAGGCTCACCGGATCTATGACCGCCTGGAACGCAACCTCTTAAGAGAGAGAATCCACACCATCCGCAAAGAACTCGCAAACACAGACAAGGAACTGCTGCATCTCCATATCAATATCAGCCAGAAGATGAATTCCCAGGACTGGGACAAAATAGACAATCTCACTTACAGGAAAATGGAGAAAAACATGGTTGTCCACACCAACAGACAAAAACAAAAATTCAACAAACGACAAAAGCAACAGCCGAAACCAGAACTGGATACATCACGGACCATCATCAACCTGACAGACAGACAACTCTCTGAAGACCAAGTATCCATACTAGCGAAAGGAGGAAACTTTGCTGTAACCGCCACCAGGATCCCAGTAGAAAACATCATTGCCAATGTCGAATCAGCAATTTACCGCCTCCCAGAGGAGGAAGCAGAAGAAGTACGAGCGGAAGCAGCAAGGATCCTGAAAAAGGCAAAACTCCCCTCCAGTAACATTACTAGGAAAGAAAGAGAAGCCATTAGAGACCTAAATTCAGATCCTGATATCCTCATTCTGCCAGCAGACAAGGGGAATGCCACAGTCATCATGCATACAGAGCAATACAAGGAGAAGATCAGAAAACTCCTGGACCCTACTATATACAGAAAACTTAAGCAAGACCCAACTTCCAAAATAACCAGAAAAACCAACACTCTAATTAAAAACTCCTCAATCAACTTCGACATACGACAGCAGCTATGTAAATCGGAAGCCCTTCCACCCAGGCTTTATGGACTCCCCAAAATACATAAGGACTCCACCCCACTCAGACCAATCGTGAGTGCCATTGGGTCCCCCACATATGACTTAGCCAAATTTCTTGCTGCACAGTTACAAAGCCACATTGGGCTCACAACACACTACATCAAGGACTCAGCCCACTTCATTGAAAAAATCAGCAATCTCAAGTTAAATACAAATGACAAACTGATCAGCTTCGATGTGGTGTCTCTATTTACCATGGTCCCAGTTGCAGACACCATGGCACTCATCAACCAGAGGTTCCCAGAAGACATCACGGCGCTGTTTCACCATTGCCTCACCACCAGCTATTTTCAGTGGGACAATGAATTCTACGAACAGAAAGATGGAGTAGCTATGGGGAGCCCTCTCAGCCCAGTCATAGCTAACTTCTACATGGAACAATTTGAAAAACAAGCTCTTGAAACAGCAACCAAAAAGCCCACGATATGGTTCAGATATGTGGATGACACCTTCACCATTTGGAGCCATGGAGAAGAAGAACTCAACAGGTTCCTGGAACATCTTAACAGCATCCACCCTAACATCCAGTTCACTATGGAAAAAGAAAAGGAAGGAAGACTGCCTTTTCTAGATGTCCTAGTCATCCGCAAACCAGATCAACAATTGGGTCACACTGTTTACAGAAAACCCACACACACAGATAGATATCTACATAAAAACTCCAACCATCACCCAAGTCAAAAAAGAAGCACCATTAAAGCCTTGGCAGACCGTGCAAAAAGAATCTGTGAACCCCACCTCCTCCAAGATGAACTGAACCACCTCAACTGGGCTCTACAGGCCAATGGATACTCCACCTCAGACATCAGAAGAGCTGCAAGACCAAGAACAAGCCACAAGAGTAAAGATGAAGATCCACCCAGAGGAAAAGTGTTCCTGCCATACATCAAGGGAACCACTGATCGCATAGGGAAGCTGATGAGGAAACACAACATACAAACAATCTACAAACCCACCAAGAAAATCCAACAAATGCTACGTTCAGCAAAGGACAAGAGGGATCCTCTCACCTCTGCAGGAGTCTACCGTATACCATGCAGCTGTGGACAAGTCTACATAGGGACCACCAAACGCAGCGCCCAAACAAGAATCCAGGAACATGAAAGGCACTGCAGACTACTCCAACCAGAGAAGTCAGCCATAGCAGAGCACCTGATGAACCAACCTGGACACAGCATTTTATTTGAGAACACAAAAATGCTGGACCACTCTCACAACCACCATGTCAGACTACACAGAGAAGCCATTGAAATCCACAAACATGTGGACAATTTCAACAGAAAGGAAGAAACCATGAAAATGAACAAAGTCTGGCTACCAGTATTAAAAAATTCTAAAATTAAAACAGCAGAGAGAAAAACAGGCAGGGACATCTAATCACCTTTCAAGAAGAGTTTGCTCCAGGCACAGTCAGCCCATTGTATGCTAATTAAGGTGGTCAGTTGAAAAGATTCACCTAGCCCAACTTACAAAAGCCTTTTGTCTCACCCTGGTCATTCCACAGATATATAAACCCCTTTTTCCCAGCTCCAGCAGACCTCACCCTCTGAGGAAGCTTGCCATAGATGCAGGCGAAACGTCAGGAGAAATGCCTCTAGAACATGGCCATATAGCCCGAAAAAACCCACAAGAACTGAGTGATTCCGGCCATGAAAGCCTTCGACAATACACTTGAACATTCGTTTTGACACTGAGTTTTGTCTTGTGCTTGCAGATTGCAATTGGCAAGTTAAAGCAAACGACAGAGCCTTCCACGAGCAGCCTCACTTTATGAAAACAGAATATCTGTGCCTTAAGAAAAGTAAATATGCAGTAAGTGGATTTCTATTTACATATCAGGATAATAACAGCTGGTAATTTATTAACCATGTTACCCAATGAAAGAATTAATTTATTAGTCGCCTGAGATTTAGTAGATTGATTGATTTTTCCACGTACATGTATATGTGATTCACAAAGCTTGTCGCTTTGTGAATCACATAGTAATGACTGAGGGATTGTAGAATTAATGCAAGTTTGATACCACTTTACCTGCCATGGGTCAATGGTATGGAATCCTGGGATTTGTGGTTTGGTGAGGCAGCAGCACTCTTTGGCAGAGAAGACTAAAGATCTAATAAAACTACAACTTCCACATTTCCATAGCATGGAGCTGTGGCAGCCAAAGTGATTTCAAACTACATTAATTTTACAGTGTGGATGCACCCTCGATGTGCATGAATGTTTCGTTCAAATTTGTCAGGTGTCCCAAACCTTTTGGGTGGGGGGAATCAAGTTCATCACCTTGACTAATTCCTTTAAAGTTCGGACTGCAAACCAGAATAGTTTCTTCACCCCCTGCCATGGAAGCCCCACCTGACCCCTTTTCCTTCTCAAAAAAGAGTGACGTACATTTATAAGAAAGCACATTACGTATCTTTTTAAATTTCATTTATTATTTTCAGTGCTTTATTTTTGCTTTTGAGAAATCAATAGACCCAAACCTTCCATGCTTTAAAGAGTATTAAGACTTCCTTTAAAACATTAAAATCCCCAGGTCTGTTTCATCCAAGTTATTTCAAGCCAGTGACCTGTAGAAAGAAGATTTCCATAGCAGATTTGCCTAATTGAAGCAGTTTGGAGGATCATTTATATGAACGAAATGTTTTGCATGAAATACAAATTGGATTCGTATATTAATACATTGTCTGGTTGACTTCTTTTTTTGTCTTCAACAGGGGAATGCAATTAAAACCTACAAGTATAATGCAATCACCTTCTTGCCATTGAATTTATTTGAGCAGTTTAAAAGGGCAGCCAACTTTTACTTCCTGATTCTACTTATTTTACAGGTAAACCACTAGAATTCATTATGAAGATTGTTTCTTTTGTTACCTTTCAAAACTGTATAAGTGGCCATAAAAAGAGCTAGAGAAGGAGTGCTTTCAAGCTGCTTGGCAATTTGTTCCTTGTTTGCCTTTTGGAAATGTGATGGGTTTGTTGGCCACTGATCCAAATGGAGTTGACCCTCCATATCCAGTTTAAACATCCATGGATTTATACACACACATACACACACACACACACACATACACACACACACACACACACACACACACACACATACATACATGTTCCAAAAGCAAACCTTGATTTGTCATTTTATATATAGGACACTGTATCATTGTATATCATGGAACTTGAGTATCCACAGATGTTGATATCCGCCAAGGGAGAGGATGTTCTGGAAATAAACTCCAGCAGATACCAAGGGTTCATTCCACACTTACTTTTGGATTATAATCTTGGATTTATGTGACTAAAACTTCACAAAGACCTCAATTATACCCCAGATTCATCTGTGTGGATGATGACCAAATGATAACATGTATGGATGAATCTGACTTTGGTGTTCAAGACTTTGTTGGAATTCAGCTCATAGTGTTACAGTAATCTAAAGCTCTTCAAACTTTGTCTAGCTTTTTTTTCTTTTCTTTTTCTTTTTTTTTCTTTTTGCAAAACAAAAAACAAGGATTGGACCAACCAGGGCCTTTGGTGACTTTGGGATATATGGACAAAAACTTGGTAGTATGTCTGTAAAGATAAAGGTTTCACTTTGACATTAAGTCTAGTTGAGTCCAACACTGGGGATGGTGCTCATCTCCCTTTCTAAGCCCAAGAGTCGTCATTGTCCGTAGATGCCACCAAGGTTATGTGGCCAGCATGACTGCATGGAGAGCCATTACTTTCCTCCCAAAGCGGTACCTATTGATCTCACATTCACATATTTTTGAAGTGCTAGGTTGGCAGAATCTGGGGCTAAAAACAGGAGCTCACCCGTCCTGCGGTTTTGAACAGCTGACCTTCTGGTCAGCAAGTTTTGCAGCTTAGCGACTTAACCCGCTGGGCCACAGCAGCTCTTATATGTGTGTATAAGTAGAAAAATGACAGATACAGTGTTTCATCAACCCCACTGTTTCATCCTGGCTTAAGAATAGGGTTCTTTAGCTTCATAAATGATCCTTAAGTTCTAGTCCTGTCACATGATTTCAGTTCTGTATTTTTTGCGTGGTCAGCTAGGATGCTTGAATTGTTTTTGAGATTAAAACAGTATCTCTGTTTTGTGAACTAGTTTCTGTTGAGAGCATGTTGTATTATCAGTGTATTCTGTTTTCCCATTATAACTGTCTGTTATTTTCTGACACAGCTATCCTGCTGTCCTTTCAAATTCATATGAAGCACACTTTGCATGTTACTTGTTTCACATTCACACCCTTGTAGTTAAAAGCTGTGCACTGTGTTGGGTAAACATTAGTGCTATATACTTTTGTGCAGTTGCTATATTTGCTGACACTGTTCATTTAACATTTCCCTAGGTAGTATCTTTTCTATGTTGATTGGGTGTTTACCATGCCTTTATATACAAACCCTGCAGAACTCTGCCTGATTTTCAGATCTCCCCAATTTCTGAAACAACAAGGGGTTGCTGGGCCCAATCTGGGATCTTCTGCATTCCCTGTTGAGGATATAATGGCAAGATACTTATGTAAAGCACGTGGTTTCACAATTAGGCTGTAAAGGCAAGGTATTGATATCTTAAACAAAATAAGTAAATAAACAAATGTGTCACTCTGTTTTTGTTTGCAGACAATTCCTCAGATAACTACCCTCGCATGGTACACAACTCTGATCCCTTTGCTGTTGGTTCTGGGCATCACTGCAATCAAAGATCTAGTAGACGATGTTGTAAGAACTGCTTTTTCATTGTGTCTGACTCTCCTCATTTTCAAGTCTTAAACTGGGATAGTTAAAAATATCATAACAGTCTTTTAAAGCCACATTATTTTTCCTCAAATATAATTGGATAAATTAGCAAGCAAGCAAATGAAATACAAAGACTAATTGGTGTTCTGCTATAAAGCAGATGAAAGGTAGAAGTAAAGCAATTTAGAAATGTTGTGATAATTCATTACAGTCAAGTTTGAAGAGGTTACTCTTTTGGATTGCAGTATCTAGAATAATAAAAATGGAGTCTTCAAACTTGTCCTTAAGATGAAAATAGATTATGTAGCAAAATGGATCTGTATACAGGTATTTTAAGAGTTGTGGTATATACTTGTAGTTATACAAATAAATATATAGCCCATCAACTTCATCATGACCATCACCCATGCATTCATTCTTAATAATAAGTATTAATGATGATGATACAGCCTACTTACACTTTCTTTCTTGTCTCCGTTTCAGGCTCGACATCGGATGGATACTGAAATCAACAACCGGAACTGTGATGTAATTAGAGAGGAGAGGTATATATTAAGTAGATGTTTGATTATAGAGGGAGGGGGAAGTCTTGGTTTCCGGAAAGAAGTTGGAAGAAGCTTCTTTTCTGTTTGGCTATGATGGCTGAGGGATTTTGCTACACAGATTGCAACACAATTAGTTTTAATGTTTCTTCCATGGGTCGTTGTATTAGACAACATAGAACATGTGTTCTTTTCTGTTTTATATATAGTTTGCATCTGCTTTGCCCAGACTATTGGTTTGTATCATCTCCAGTTACACTGATTTCAAGAGTAGTAAACTGAATATAAAATCTCTGTTTGGAATCCTTTGGATGTAATTCAGGGTTCTCATTTCTGCAGGCTTTAGTGTATTTAGATGTTTCACAGGAACATATTAAGATCTTTTCTCATTATTTACTTGGTGGGTGGAGAGCTATTCACAACTGCCCAACAAGTAAACTCAAGGCCTCGGTGTGTGTTGTGCAAATCATTGCACACCTCTGGGATCCAGAGTATTAGTTCTAGTATATATTTACTCTGCACTCAGTGTGTAGGATCTTGTCCTCTGAAATTACCATATAGATTGTCTATTTGTCTTACATGCTAATTTGTTTTGCATTTAAAAAAGTGTAGTTAGTATTTATAATAGTCTCCACAGAGGTTCAATAGGATCTCTATCTTTGCAAGGCTCACGAACCCTACAAAGGTGGAAAAACCACAAAGAATAAAACTGGGTTTTTTTTTTACCTGAATTAACACCTCTTTAGGGATATCCAGGACTTTTAACCTAACTTCATGGTCAACCAGTGGTTGAATACAGAGTCATAATGGAGAACATGCAAATGCCTAGAAGAGTGTCTTCTCCATAAACCTCAAGATCCTCTAGCTGAGGAGAGTCTCTCCCTCCATGTCCAAATTTCTGGGGGAAAGGCAGCCATGTAAAGCTCCACTGCACCTTGATCTAGCAACCAGTGAAAGACAGTCCTTTGGGTTGTTATAGGTTTTTTGGGCTGTATGGCCATGTTCTAGAAGCATCTCTCCTGACGCTTTGCCTTCATCTATTGTAGGTATCCTCAGAGGTTGACCTCACAACCTCTGAGGATGCCTGCCATAGATGCAGGTGAAATGTTGGGAGAGAATGCTTCTAGAACATGGCCATACAGCCCAAAAAATCTACAACAACCCAGTGATTCCAGCCATGAAAGCCTTCAACAATACACAGAACTTCCTTTCATTCCATCTTCCATTGATTTGGCCTTTGAAGGACTGAACAGTAGCCAGCACCTGCTTGATTTAATCCCTTTCACTACTGCAATTCCTTTCCTCTTAAGTGTAATGTCTTATTTATTTATAGTAAGTAAACAGAACTACATGTGTACAAGTTCAGAACATCATAGAAAGCCTTTTGGGAGTTCCACCTGTGGATCAGGATAAGGGCTGAAGAACCCGCTGTCCCTTCACAAACTGCTGGAAATTGCTTTATGTGTCATTCATATTCCTAGTTTGAGGATGCACAAGGGGAAACCCAGCAGTTCTCTTCCATCAGTAATAGAACTTGATTTCCTAAGATTTTTTTGTAGCTGTGATGTAATATGTTCAAATAAGTATCTCTATCAAACAACTTTAATTCTGTTGTTGAAGGCTTTCATGGCTGGAATCACTGGGTTGTTGTAGGTTTTTCGGGCTGTATGGCCGTGTTCTAGAAGCATTCTCTCCTGACGTTTCACCTGCATCTATGGCAGACATCCTCAGAGGAACCTCACAACCTCTGAGGATGCTTGCCACAGATGCAGGCAAAACGTCAGGAGAGAATGCTTCTAGAACATGGCCATATAGCCCAAAAAAACCTACAACAACCCAACTCTCATTCTGGTATCTATACAACATGTTTTAAAAAGTTTTTGTATAGAACAATAACATGGTTGTCTGAATGTAGTGGCTTGATATTGTCCGTAAGCATTTAACAAGCTTTTAGAAACATATATTTTCTCAGACCATTCAGCTTTTAAAAAATGCTGGTTGGTTCCTTTTTTGATATCCACTATCATGCTGGTTTTTCTTTTCAGATTCATTAATGCAAAATGGAAAGACATTAAAGTTGGAGATGTTATTCGTCTGGGGAAAAATGCCTTTGTCCCAGTAAGTTAAATGATATGCTTTAAAAAATTGCACTGAAATACTAGTTTTCATTTTGTGTGTGTATTGAATTCTTATCCTCTTTTTATTTTATTTTATCAGGCTGATATTCTGCTGCTGTCCAGTTCAGAACCTAATAGCCTTTGTTATGTAGAGACTGCCGAATTAGATGGGTAAGCCTTTCCTCATTTCCCTAAAATGCAAAAAATGGGTTAAATCATCCAAATTTCATGTTTTGTGCCATTTGAAATCCACCGAACATTAATCAATGGGTGTTTTATTGATCAAAACTCCATGCATTTCAAACTATATAGATTTCTCAAGACATTCTTCTCATAACTTATTTGGGAACACATTTCAGGAGTTACTGGGACAGAAACTTTCAAACTATATACTGGACAAACAAAAGGATTTTGAAGAAGACCTTTGGAATATATACAGACTGACACACATTAAAATTTGTGGCAATCAAACTCTGGTCATTTCAGGACTCGGAGATGTGTCTCCAGTTTCTTCTGTGGAATCAGAAAAGCAAGAGTGTGTCCACCCTTGAATAATCAAGTTAAACCTGCAAATATAGAGAGTAGATTGTTCAGTTATGTAACATGAACATTTTAACAGTTCTTAAGAGTTGTAACATGTGTTCTCTCATTTTGCACACATTTTTAAAGCCAAGCAGTAATGTTTGATAGAATTATAAGTGTTGCTTTTATTGAGGATGACAACTGCATCCTATGAGCAGGGCTGGTACCTATAATGTCCTCTGTTTGAATTTTTGTTATTATTATAGACAAGATATCCTGAATCCCCACAATTATTTGCCTTATTTTCTCAATATTTAAATTACCGTATATACTTGAGAATAACTGACCCGAATATTAGCCAAAGCATATAATTTTACCACAAAAAACTGGGAAAACGTGTTGACTCAAGTATAAGCCGAGGGTGGGAAATGCAGCAGCTAATGGTAAATTTCAAGACAAAAATAGATACCAATAAATTACATTAATTGAGGCATCAGTAGGTTAAATAGTTTTGAATATTTACATAAAACTGTAATTTAAGATAAGACTTTCCAACTCTGATTAAACCATTAGTCTAACCTTCTTCAATGTAAAAGTACTTCTGTATCCTTCAATAATAATAAAGAGAGTAAAATAATAAAAATAAGAAAAATAATAATAGAATAAAATAATACATAATAAAACATAATAATAACACTAATAATAGAAATAAATGGAACAATAATAATCAAGTAAAATAATAAATGTAAAAATAATAAATGTAATAAAATAATAATAATAATAGAGTGAAATAATAAATATAATAATAAAAATAGAGTAAAATAATACATGTAATATAGTAAAATAATATATGTAATAATAATAGAATAAAATAACAATAATTAATAGAGTAAAATAATAAATGTAATAATAGCAATAACAAATAGATTAAAATAATAAATGTAATAGAATAATGTAAATGTAATAATAATACATATATTAAAATAATAAATGTAACAACAACAAGAACAGAGTAAATAATAAATAACTTTGACTCGAGTATAAGCCAAGGGGGGCTTTTTCAGTCTTAAAAAAGGGCTGAAAAATTTGGCTTATACTCGAGTATATATGGTACAAATTTTTTTACAATAAAAACACACATAAACAAAAACAGCAATAGTTCCCTCTGATATATATTGATAAAATTATTGTCATTCTTCTGTGTATGTGTTCAATGATCATTAGCTTTAACATTGATGGTAGCAGAGAAAAAGTGATAAAGGATAACAGTAGCCATTTTTCTGGTCATGATTATATATATATATATATAGAGAGAGAGAGAGAGAGAGAGAGAGAGAGAGAGAGACGTACACACACACACATACATATACACAAACAAGCAACATTTTATTATGGTTCAAAGACCCTTATTGCTCCATAAGTATACAAAATATGCAAGGTTAATAAGGATATATATATATATATATATATATATATATATATATGCATGGTGGTGATCAGTGAATTAAAAAGATGGCCGTTTTCATATGTAAACTACTTCTATATAGCTTCCTGCAAGCCAAGTTTAATCCAGTCTATAAGCAACAAGTTCATTAGGAAAGTCTGCCTGGTTATTACTCATTTTATCTCAACATGCTGTGTCTTATTGCATTCTTCCTCTGAAGCTTATTACATTCATACCTCATTCCCAGAAGGAAGGAATCTTGCGTTATGAAATCTTGCTCGTACTTACTGAGAACTTTTTGTTTGACATTTTAGATCTCTTCTCTTTAGATGACAGGGATTATTGTCATTGTTGTTTGTCACTGATGTGTATTGTGACTTAGTTTTTGTATCTGAAAAGCAGACAATAGTTTCTAAAGAGCAAGAAGGACTTAACAAAAGTGCTAATCTGGGCAAGCCGAGATTTCTCTTGAGAATTGCTTTGATGAAAAACATTGAGGCTATGCCCCATGCAACTGTCTTAGGTCAAAACCTAACAATTCAATGTTAATAATATATTTTAAAAGATGTTCTTCTTAAAGAACTGGAAGAGTCAACTGAATATCAAGCATAACATTCCCTGCATTTTGTCCTACTTTTAGTGAAACCAACTTAAAGTTCAAAATGTCACTGGAAGTGACAGACAGATTTCTTCAAGAAGAAAGTGCCTTGGCAGCCTTTGATGGTTTGTAAAAAAATCCTTTTATTTTTATTCTGTACATAAATGTGTGAACATATAGAGCTGGCTTCTACAAAGTCATATATCATTGTTCCATCTAGTTCAGTGTTGTCTGCTCAGGCAATATTTATTTAATGTATTGTTGAAGGCTTTCATGGCTGGATTCACTGGGTTGTTGTAGGTTTTTCGGGCTATATGGGCATGTTCTAGAAGCATTCTCTCCTGATGTTTCACCTGCATCTATGGCAAGCATCCTCAGAGGCTGTGAGGTCTGACCAGCTGTTAGGTATTGTGAGAGCTGAAGTCCAAAACGCCCAGAGGGAAGGCCAAGGTTTGCCCATACCTGGTTTAGATACTGGGCCAACCACATACTTTTGGGAAGCCAAACAGTAGAACACAAGTTCTGCAGGAAAGAAATCCCATTGTTAGAGAACATTTTAGTGAAATGATTTGTGGTTTTCCCTGCTTTGGAAACTATCCAGACTTCTGAGTGCAATCCATTCAAATAAAAACATACTGATTCACTCTTTCCACTTAATGTGTGCATCCTAATTCTATTGTTGGAATAGAATCATTGGGTTGTTGTGTGTTTTCTGGGCTGTATGGCCATGTTCCTGATGCATTCTCTCCTTACATTTCGCCCACATCTATGGTAGGCATCCTCAAAGGTCTGCTGGAAACTAGGAAAATGGGGATTATATATCTGTGGAATGTTCTTGGTGGGAGAAAGAACGCTTGTCTGTTTGAGGTGGGTGTGAATGTAGCAAAGGATTCCCCCAAGCAGTAAAAAGCCAACCTTGAAAACTGCTAGGCCATTAAATGCTAATCAAGGTGGCCAATTGCTACCTCAAACAGACAAAAGTTCTTTCTCCCACCCTGGACATGCCACAGATATGTAAACCCCATTTTCCTAGTTTCCAACAGACCTCACAACCTCTGAGGATGCCTGCCATAGATGCAAGCGAAACATCAGAAGAGAATGCTTCTGGAACATGGCAATGCAGCCCAGAAAACACACAACAACCCATCCTAATTCTGTCAATGAACTTTTCTTCAGACTGTTTTTATTATATATGTGTGTGTGTGTGTGTCTCAAATGGTCCTATGTTACTATGAAGAATTGAATCATTGAGTTTCTTCTTTTCTGCAATTAGTAATTGTTCTGCATTCTTAAGTTTAGCATTTTAAATAGAAAGCTTTGCCATGAAGCTAGTTTCAGTTCAGTTTTGTAACCCATGTTTTTCTTTCCTCCCCTTGTGACTCTAAAATATCACATCAGGCTTAGTTGAATGTGAAGAACCCAACAACCGACTGGATAAGTTCACAGGGACGTTGATATGGAAAGGAAGGAGCTATGGACTGGATGCTGACAAAATCTTGTTACGTGGCTGTAAAATCCGGAACACAGATGTGTGTCATGGACTTGTCATATTTGCAGGTACCTGTGTAATGAATGAATTATTGCCGATAGCTGCTTCTTAGGCAACAGGAGGTTGCATTAGATAAGATTTCCAGTGTAATAAATCTATGCTACATTGTCAAATGTATACTGCATATTGCTAAAAAGTAACAGTATATATATATATATATATATATATATATATATATATATAGATGTGTTCAATTTCTAAGAAAACTTATTTAGAGCTTTCTTAACAAGATGTTTAAAAATGTGCACACATTAACACTGTGATTTTCATGTAATTTTAGGAGCAGACACAAAAATAATGAAAAACAGCGGAAAAACACGTTTTAAAAGGACTAAAATTGACTCCCTTATGAATTATATGGTTTATACAGTAAGCTGTTCCAGTTTATTTACTTTTCCTTTTTTAAGATGCTGTAATGTTTGTTAGTTTACACTTCTGTATGATTTACTGTTCTTTGACCATGTTTGAATTCTCCGTTGTTCATATCAAAGCTCAGACTTTGCGGTGTTAACTCTTGTTTGTTTCCTTATTGAAGTCAGTGAAGATTTGTATGGCTGGATAGCTATGATATAGGCCAAGAAATGTGCTGTGCTGTTATTTTCCTTTCAGCATTTCTCATATTTGCATAGAGTTAATTTATTTAGTAGAGCAGCAGCTCATCTCTGGATCCCCTGGTTGTGCGGTGGGTTAAACTGCTGAGCTGATGAACTTGCTGACCAAAAGGTTGGTGGCTCAACTTGGGGGTGGGGTGAGCTCCCACTGTTAACCCTAGCTTCTGCCAACCTAGAAGTTTGAAAACATGCAAATGTGAGTAGATCAATAGGTACCGCTTCTGCAGGAAGGTAACAATGCTCCATGCAGTAATGTTGGCCATATGACCTTGGAGGTGTCTATAGATAATGCAGGCTCTTCGGCTTAGAAATGGAGATGAGCACCACCACCACTAGACTTAATGTCAGGGGAAAACCTTTACCTTTACCTTTTAGCTTGTCTCTTCAGCAAGAAGAACTGCTGGAGAAATGTAATACATCTTTGGTTAGCCAAAGAACCTACCTCCACAAAATAAAAACAGCAAAAACACTTAATGCTAATTAATTATAACAGGTAATATCTACCAGTAGGCATGTCTGAGAAACAGTGACCTGTAATAGATATTGTGTCCACTTCCTCTTTCATCATAGGGCATAGGAATCCCTCTTATACTATTGGTTCTGGGTCTTATTGGTTTCAGATGGGGTCTTTCTGGAAAATCCAGGAGTTCCATTTGCCATCTTGACCACCCTGGATTCTTTTTGTAAAATGTAAATAGTTCCCCTCATTAAGGTAAAATAAGGAGCCGCAGTGGTGCAATGGGTTAAACCCTTGTGCCAGCTGAACTGCTGATCGGAAGGTTGACAGTTTGAATCCACCAGATGGGGTGAGCTCCTGTCTGTCAGCTCCAGCTTCCCATGTGGGGACCTGAGAGAAGCATCCTACAGCCTGTTAAGGGCTGAAAAATGCGGTATAAAAATGAAGCAAATAAATAAATAAATAAATAAAAACATCCATGCGTCCCTTGGGCAGTATCTCTGCAAAGGGCCAGTTCTCTCACACCAGGAGCAACTTGCAGTTTCTCAAGTTGTGTCTGACATGATAAAAAATTAAGGTAAAATGAATACTTTTGACTGGTTGATCATATAAGGACACCATACAGATGGTAGATCTAAAAAAATATTTTGGGTTGCATTTGTTGTCTGTAGAATTCAAGCTCTTCTAAACTGTTCCTTTTTGGATTCACGGCAGTAGAAGAAGGAGGAAGTGGGAACATGTTTGTTTTGTGTATTTGTTTTTGTCTATGATTTAAGTAGTGAGTGATTCCCTTTTATATTCTTTTTCCCCCAAGAAGTTGGTCATTTGAGGGGATTAATTGAGGAAACAACAAATGTCTGCAAATTTGTAAAGTTTTGTTGTGTTGTGTTTTACAACCCAGATCTTCGTTTTGCTCATCTTGTCTTCTGCTGGCTTGGCTATTGGACACACATACTGGGAACAGCAGATTGGCAATGCCTCTTGGTATCTCTATGATGGAAAAGATTATACACCCTCATACCGTGGCTTCCTTAACTTTTGGGGCTACATCATTGTCCTCAACACCATGGTTCCCATATCCCTCTATGTGAGGTAACTGACACCGTATATTTTTGAATTTATACAGTTGTATTGCACGTAATATGAATAAAATATGTTAAGCGGTTATCATAGAAAATGCCAAAAAAAACATGTAAACACATTTTTAAAATAACTGGAAATAGTAAGATAGGGAAACATGTATAAAGGGCGTGTTTTTCAAATTCATGTAAAATATTCCAGAATGCGGAGAACATTTCTTGGAAGGTTACTTGCATAACATTACCTGGGAACACTTCACCGGATTTCCATTAGGAAGAAGTGGTTTGGGAAAACTCGGAAAGGCTAGGGTTTGAATCTCTATTCAGTCACAGGAACCTACTGGATGATTTTGGTTAGTTTCAGTCCAGTAATATGCCCAGCATTTAAGACTAAAAGTAAAAAAAGATTGTAACCAAAGTTATTATGAAGCCAATTTATCACATTATAGATAAATTTCTAATTTGACAGTGAGGGGTAACTATTAGTTCTATTGCTGGTGAGTCAGGTGTGTCGATCCTTTCTTTAAGCTTATTTATTGTTTCTTTATATGAAGAGAATTGCCTTTGCATAAATGGTGAAAAATTGGGGTTGCTGTGAGTTTTCCGGGCTGTATGGCCATTTTTCAGAAGCATTCTTTTCTAGTGGGTTGTCAAAGGCTTTCATGGCCAGAATCACTGGGTTGCTGTGAGTTTTCTGGGCTGTATGGCCATGTTCCAGAAGCATTATCTCCTGACATTTCACCCACATCTATGGCAAGCATCTTCAGAGGTTGAGGGGTCTGTTGGAAAGTAAGAAAGTGAGGTTTATATATCTGTGGAATGTCTAGGGTGGGGGAAAAAACTTGTCTGCTAGAAGTACGTGTGAATGTTGCAAGCCTTCTCTGAATAAATCCTGCCATAAAAATTCTATCATTGGGTCACTATAACTTGGAGTTGACCAAAGGTACATAACACAAGTTTTCTTGGGTTGAGGAATGGTCAAAAAGACCTCTCTTGAAGATGGTGGCTCAGTATCTTGTCCAAATTTATTTATAACTTTGCATGGCCTCATTAAACTGATTCAGTAGGCAGTGTGTAACTTCTTATAGAATCATAGAATCAAAGAGTTGGAAGAGACCTCATGGGCCATCCAGTCCAACCCCCTGCCAAGAAGCAGGAAAATTGCATTCAAAGCACCCCCGACAAATGGCCATTCAGTCTCTGTTTAAAAGCCTCCAGAGAAGGAGTCTCCATCACACTCCAGGGCAGAGAGTTTCACTGCTGAACGGCTCTCACAGTCAGGAAGTTCTTCCTAATATTCAGATGGAATCTCCTTTCTTGTAGTTTGAAGCCATTGTTCCATGTCCTAGTCTCCAGTGCAGCAGAAAACGAGCTTGCTCCCTCCTCCCTATGACTTCCTCTCACATATCATGTCTCCTCTCAGCATTCTCTTCTTCAGGCCAAACATGCCCAGCTCTTTAAGCCGTTCCTCATAGGGCTTGTTCTTCAGATCCTTGATCATTTGAGTTGCTCTCCTCTGGACACATTCCAGTTTATCAACATCTCCCTTCAATTGTGGAGCCCAGAATTGGACACATTCTTCCAGGTGTGGTCTAACCAAGGCAGAATAGAGGGGTAACATGACTTCCCTGGATCTAGACACTAGGCTCCTATTGATGCAGGCCAAAATTCCATTGGCTTTTTTGTATAAACAATGAAGTTCTTGTAAATGGTTTGGGACTGATAAAGTTCGCTTCCACCAGGTTTTCTTCATATTTAGTTTCTCTACAGACCATGAATTTAACTATAGAATAATTTTCTCTTCAGTGTAGAATATAAAAACTCTTTCCCCTGCTAATAATTGTGGTACTTTTAAGGTTTTTTTAACAAGCAGTTCTTGTCAAATAGGTCTATTTAGTGATATTTGAATCTGTCAGACTTGTCTGTACAAGAAAATGACAATGGTATGCAATGAAATGCCTTAAATATTACTGTGCTTCTCAGGTCTGCATTTAAATGCAAATGCTTAGGAAAAGGTTGTCGAATGTGCCCTGTTCTTTAAGGACAACCGTGTTAAAGAAACAGTTTCAGGATATATAATTGTTTTCTCTCTCCTTGCATTCTCTCTTGCTGTGTCAAGATAATTTGCAAATCTTAATCATGATTAGTTACTTTTCAGACTGTCCACTATTGTTTTAGCTGTTTGGAAATAGCTGTGGCAAACTTATTTCTACTTGATCCAGTTTCCTCTGGATGCGGAAGGGAAAAAGGAAGACTGTCATTTTGTTGTCATCCCCTCACACACCTCTGTCCCTGCCTACTGTTTTAAAATTAAGTGTAAGAGAAATACAATTAGAGTCAGTGTAGCATTAGCACTCAATTATGACTTTGGAGACCAGGAATTGGATCCCCACTCAGCCATGGACATCTAGTGAATGACAAATTACAGTACACTCTTTTGGCCTCAGAGAAAGGCAAAGGCAAATCCCTTTTGAACAAATCTTGTCAAGAAAGTTCTGTGATTGGTTTCTCTTGTGTGTATGCGCCTTCAAGTCAACTATTGACTTATTGATGGAGTCCTCAGAGATGGTTGTGTCAATGCTTCCTCTGAAATATAGCCTATAATAATGGTTATTCATTTGGTTGTCTCCCATTCAAGTACTACATTGGACTGACCCTGATGTTGGTTATTACTCTTATGTTTTTATATTTTGTCTGATGTTTTATTGGTTGTGTTTTACTTGTACTTCTGGGCTTGTCCCTTGTAAGCCGCCCTGGGTTCCCTTGGGGAGATGGTTGGTGAGGTATAAAAATAAATTTGTAGTTATAGTTGTAGTAGTAGTAGTAGTAGTAGTAGTTATTATAGCTTCAAAGATCAGACAGTTCTGTTGTTTATAGGGTATTTAGGCCCCAGACTCACTTTAGGATAGCCATAGGCTAAGAGCCTGAAGGCACACCACAACAACAATAACTAACCTAAATTACAAGTTATAAATGCCCTTCATCAGATAATGTAATGTAAATGTTTGTTTTAATTAGTTGTGAATTAGTCTGCTGAAATACCCCAAAGGCACAAGATTCCATCTGATATGAAAGCTAAGCAAGGTCAACTCTGGTTAGAACTTGAATGGGAGACTGCCAATGAACATCAGGTGCTGTAGGCTCTATTTCAGTGGAGGGGATTGGCAGAACCACCTCTAAGGAGTCTTGCCTAAGAAAATGCTATGAAATTAATGGTGTTGCAATAAGTTGACAGATGACATTTTTATTCTTCTGAAATGATTTGTATCAATATATCAATTATACATATAGGAAACCAAAACTGATTACTTGGGATCTTTTTACCTTGTAGTTCCATATAACGTACTGTTCTTGACAAGCCCTCTGGATTCAGAAATTCAGAATTTGCCTGGCATGCCACTGAACTGTTAGATATTTTGTTTCTGCGTGTTTCAGATTTCAAAATGATGATAAACATTGTTATCTCTTACTCAGTGTTGAGGTGATCCGTTTAGGACAAAGCTACTTTATCAACTGGGATTTGCAGATGTATTATCCACCAAAAGACACACCTGCTAAAGCAAGAACCACCACTTTGAATGAACAGCTTGGACAGATCCACTATATCTTCTCAGACAAGACAGGCACACTGACCCAGAATGTCATGACATTCAAAAAATGTTTCATCAGTGGAGAAACATATGGTAAGTCATAGCTTTGCTGACGTTTTCCAGAGACAAACTGTTCACATGTTTTTAATAACATACAAAATAAGTTATTCCTATGCTTTCTATAATAATAATCATCATCATCATCATCATCACGACCCTGTGTAAGCCACATATTCGCGGTCCCAGAAAGCCCTGTGATGGCTTTGCATTAAGATCACCATAAGTTGGAAACAACTTGAAGGCACAAAGCGACAACAATATAACTGGGTATCAAATGATGTAAGCAGACAAGATACAGATGTGGCTTCTGTCCCTGTCTGACTTTTGTTGGAAACAGAAGCTGGACTCATGGTGTGATCCAGTAAGCCAGTTCTTCTGTCACACTTGATACTATTTTTGTTTTTATTTTCCAGGAGACTACAGAGATAAAACAGGGGAAATACAGCATCGTCCTGTGGTAAGCAATTACAAAAAAGTATACTTGAAAGAGGCAGAGTTCTAGAAGATGTTAGTCTCCTCCAAATCCTAAACCTTTCCTTCATCAATTCCAAAAAACAATCACTTTACCAGCGAGTCAATCTGTGATATGAGTTTCCATAAGTGGCATGGGAAGCTGGAATTTGTGAAACATTTGGGGAGCAGAATAAGGACACATAGTCCTAAGCATAGGAGTTATTTTTATTGATATCCAATAATATAAAGTGCTTTTACAGCAGAATTGGAGAACTGGTTCACCTTCAAATGCAACTACCACCATCACCCTGATGCAGACTCCATGATTGGGCATGATGGAAGTTGTAGCCCAACAATCTTTAGATAATTACATCTTAACTTACCCATAGAGATTCAAGAGATCCATATCATATTTACTTGACTAGGAATGATTTACTTTCTCTGTGGGGAATATACTGAGTAAGACCAAGACCAAATTTGGAGTTGTATGTCAGAGCTAGGGCTATACCGTCTTTGTCAAAGTGAATGTGCCCCAGCTTATTAGACAAAAGGCAAAATTTCATATGTCCCATTGTATTGGTTCTAGTTGTACATTACCAACAAGAAGAGCCTTAAGTTGACACTCTCACATTCTTTCTGTATTTAGCAAGTTGATTTCAGCTGGAATATGTATGCTGATGGAAAGTTGACATTTCATGATCAGTATCTAATTGAGAAGATTAAGTTGGGGAAGGAACCTGAAATTCGGCAGTTCTTCTTCCTGCTTGCACTTTGTCACACTGTGATGGTGGACAATACTGATGGTACGTAGTTTGTTTCTTCTGATTGAATCCATGAGAAGTCCCTATCAAATACATGTTGTGACAAGCCAGGATACCCGAGATACTTGTGCATTTTCATAGGAATGCATGTACTTCAACATATTAGGAATTATGTTCAGACTGGAGAATCTTTGCAGATGTTCCCTTTATTTGGAAAATGTGGAAGAATCTTCTCATAAACATACTAACATAGTATGGAATTTGGAATTGGTCTGTTGTCCCTGTGTTTGCTGGCAAATATGTGTTCTAAGCACTTGGTTTAGAAATGCTTTTTTCTCCATTGCTATTTAGAGCATCCTTCTATCCTCAGTATCACAATTCCCCCTCCTATAAACTCTGGTTTGCTTTTGATTATTATACTTTGTGTTTTTGTTTTGTTTTGTTTTTTCAAATCCAGGTGAGCTCAACTATCAGGCTGCTTCACCTGATGAAGGGGCATTGGTAACTGCTGCCAGAAACTTTGGTTTTGTATTTCTTTCACGGACACAAAATACTATTACAATAAGTGAAATGGGAACTGTAAAAACATATGATGTTCTTGCCATTCTGGACTTCAACAGTGACAGAAAACGGATGTCAGTTATCAGTAAGTCAAACAATTGTTTTTGATTGTTTAACAGTGTTTGTTTCGAGAAGAGATACATTCACCATATGTTTTCTCCTTTTTAAAAATCAGCTTCGTCTTAAAGGTGCATTAGGAGAAAAATAGTTTACATTGTTCCAGTGTAATAAGTAGCAAGAGCAATGGATTAAACCTTTGTGCCGGCTGAACTGCTGACCTAAAAGTCGGTGGTTCGAATCCATGAGATGGGGTGAGCTCCTGTCTGTCAGCCCCAGCTTCCCATGCAGGGACATGAGAAAAGCCTCCCATGGGATGATAACACAACTGGGCATCCACTGGGCAACGCCCCTGCAGATGGCCAATTCTCTCACATCAGAAGCAACTTACAGTTATCTCAAGTCACTTCTGACATGATAAAAACACTGTAATAAGTACTGGCAGCTTCTAAATCTGTGGAACTGGGAATCAGCTCTGTGTTTTAGTCCATGGGTTGAATTTGGGTTGAATTTGGGGGATCTTTCTCCCCCAAATAATTTCAGCATCTTGGATGGCTTCTTCAAAGTTTAGAGTAATAACTGAAGCAGATTCACCCTTCTGGTTGACATGTGAATCACCAACTATTGTTGGTTAAAGCATATCAGTCAGTAGTGTAAGCAATATATATTTATTTAATTTATATGCCACCTTCCTCCCAGAGTGGGACTGATTAACACAGATGTCCTCCTTATTAGTGTTTTTTTTTTTTTTTGTAATGCTTGTTGAGCACTTATAAAGTACATATTTGTCCATTCTGGGAAACCTGCAGATCTAATAGTCAATGTGTTAATTTAGTCCAAAAATGTTTAGATTTTAATATTTTATTATTGTTTAGTTGCTGTTTTCCAGGAGCAAGTGTGTTTGTGTGAGAGAAAGCAAATTGTGTTTGTTTTTTATATTTTTCTCATTATGCCTTATGTCATCTAAATGGTTGATATTGAAATATAATCCGTCCTTATTTTAGGGGCACAGGACCTAGTAAAAAAACACTACTTTTCTACATTTTTCGACATGACTCTATGGTCAACTCCTACTGGGTACTAACTAAAGAATCACAATGGAGGAGCTAGAAATTCCTAGAGAGAACCTTTTCATCAAATCTGTGAATAATCAAAACTGCAAAAGCCAAACCTGAAAATGGGGAGAGTCAACTGTAGTTCATAAAAATAAAAGTGTATGTATTTCTAAGGTTCATATTTTAAATATTCCTTATTGTGTCTTATTTTTATAGCAAGAGAACCGAATGGAGCAATCAGGCTGTATTGTAAAGGGGCTGATACAGTGATTTATGAACGCCTACATCGGAATGATCCCCAAAAGCAGACTACAGAGCGTGCACTGGATGTAAGTAGACTCTTGGGGCTGAGGATCTCATGCAGTGTTTGCCAGTATGGATGTGGTAGCACTAAAGCAGCCATCTCCATCTTGGTGCCCTCCAGGTGTGTTGGATAAATCCCAAATCAGATTGTAGTTTTATTGGGGGATGGTGGATGTTGTGGTGCCATGTTTCAGTAGGGCTGGATAGTCTGCTCTAGAGTTTGCTTTAGCACATTGTGTGTAACCTTCTTCTCCTTCTTGGCATGCTGTGAGATAGACGGATGGGTGAATGGGTGGGTGGGTGGATGGCTAGATAGATAGATAGATAGATAGATAGATAGATAGATAGATAGATAATGCTCCATTTGGGGGATAGAAATGACTTTGGGAACACATTTGCTTTTTAAAGTGGGGTATATATAATAAGAGAGAACATGTGTTGTATTTTTAAAATTTATTTGTTGTGTAAGAAGTGAATTGAGAATACAGTTATAATGTATAGAAAAACCACAAACAAAGTTAAAAGCTTATTATTCTAATTTTCCTTTGACCATAAGCTGCCTCTGATGTTGCTGTAAGAAGGTCCTCCATTGTGCACGTGGCAAGGATCATACTGCATTGTAGCAGATGGTCTGTGGTTTGCTCTTCTCCACACTCACATGTTGTGGACTCCACTTTGAATCCTCATTTTTTAAGGTTGCTCCGCATCGCATGGTGCCAGAGCACATTCTTTTCAGTGCCTTCCAAGTTGCCCAGTCTTCTGTGTGCCCAAGAAGGAGTCTCTCATCTAGTATCAGCTGCTGATTGAAGTTCTGGGTTTTAATCTGCCACTTTTGGACTCTTGCTTGCTGAGGTATTCCTGCGAGTATCTCTACAGATCTTACGAAGCTATTTCTTGATTTAGAGCAGAGGTCCCCAAACCAAGACCTAGGGGCCAGTTACGACCCTCCAAGGTCATTTACCCAGCCCTCACTCAGGGTCAACCTAAGTCTGAAATTACTTGAAAGCACACAACGACAACAACAACAACCATCCAATCTCATCAGCCAAAAGCAGGCCCACACTTCCCATTGAAATATTAAATATTTTATATTTGTTAAAATTGTTCTTCATTTACATTATTGTATTGTTTTAAAGTGGGATTTTTTGCACTACAAAATAAGATATGTGCAGTGTGCATAGAAATTCATTCATGTTTTTTTTTTTTTTCAAATTATAATCCGGCCCTCCAACAGTTTGAGGGACTGTGACCTGGCCCTCTGTTTAAAAGTTTTGAGGACCCGGATTTAGAGCATTGGCTTGCTGGCTGATATAAGGACAGAGAATGGGCCAGAGATATCAATGCTTTGGTCCTTTCACTACAGGGTGATACTTCCTGACACATGTCAGCTGTTGCAACAAGTGTGGTGCACTGGTTTTAGTATTGTAATAGGATGCTAGAAGACCATGGTTCAAATTCCTTCTCTTTTACCCTTCTGTGTTTAATATTGTACTTTCTATTGATTAAATCTCTCCAAGAAAATTCCAGAAGGCACAGAACAACAAGAACAATTCATAACAAAAAATAAAATAAACCTCTTACTTACTTTTGGATGCGTACGAAGCCATTTACAACAAATAACATGCTAAAGTCCATGTTTGTCAGTTATTAGGGTATAACGTCTCCAGGCTTACAAATTTTGTCTTTGGACATTAGAACTCAGTTGGTTGCCTTTGGACATAAAATCATAGAGATGGAAGGGGCTTTCTAGGCCAGAGAGATCGACCAGCTTGACTTATTGACTGGAGTAGTCCAAGTAGATGGCTTTTCTGAGACTCTGTAGTGATGGAGTGTTTACAGCCTTTATATGTAATTGGTTCCATTTGTCAAACTGCTCTTGCTGCCAATGGAAATCTACCTGTGACTCTTATAAGGAGCTGAAATCCTTTCCTCTGAGAGAGCAGAGAAACAAGTCTTTGCCCTCTTCCATATGTCATTTCTTCACACATTTGAATAGTGTTGTTCTCTTTCCCTTTAGTCTTTTCTTCTCCGAGATAAACATGCTCATATTGGCATTTTAATATACTCTTCTGTGCCTTCAAGTTGTTTCTGATGTATGGAGGTTCTAAGACAAACAAATCACAACTCTTGGCAAGAGTTGTTCATAAAATGCTTGCCATTGCCTTCCTCCAAGGTTACCCATTAGATTTTATGGCTGGGCAAAGATTCAAACCCTCAAGTTGTAATCTAGCTCTCAAATCACTACTGGCTCTTTGGTTGTGTCAATACCTCAAAGGCACAGATCCCATTTGATCTTGGAAGATAAGCAACGCCATTTCTGGTTAGTTCTTGGATTGGAGACTATCAATGAATACCAGGTGCTGCTGTACACATCTTCATGGAAGAAATCAGCAAAATTACTTGCCATTAAGAAAACTTTATGAAATCCACAAATTGACAGATGACTTGAAGGCACATACTTGAGAGGTTGCAAGTCGCTTCTGGTGTGAGAGCATTGGCGGTCTGCAAGGACGTTGCCCAGGGGATGCCTGGATGTTTTTACCATCCTGTGGGAGGCTTCTCTCATGTCCCTGCACGAGAAGCTAGAGCTGACAGATGGGAGCTCACCCCGCTCCCCAGATTCGAACCACCGATCTTTCGGTCAGCAGTCCTGCCAGCCCTTTGTGCCAAAAGCGACTATTTCATGCTGATAGATAAGAATGAAAAATGTAAATGATTTTTATTCATTGCTAAATGAAGTTACAGGAAATTTCACTCAAGGCCAAAATACCTTGTGATAGTTTACCATTTTTTTCCACCAAGGTATTTTGACACGTCAAAACAACCTTTCTTGCCAAAGACTGGAGAATCTGTCAATCTTATTTACCTTCCTATCTTAGGTTGGATCTTAGGATGGGTTTTACTGTTCTTATTTGTCACAATAGGAAATAATAATAATAATAATAATAATAATAATAATAATAACACTTGATTTATATTCTCAACCCGAAGGGGACTCAGGGCGGATCACAAGTACATATACACGGCAAACATTCAGTGCCGTTTGTATAGCTAATACACAGACAGACAGCACAGAAGAAGGTGTTGTTTTGGTGCCATGGATGGTTGGGTTCAAGTCCACAGGGAGTGCTGTCGCTCCATCCTCTATGACGAAGAGCCGTCAGGATTTCCTCATTCCAGCATTTTCTGATCTTCTTTTTCTTTATGGCATTGTAAGACACCTCCCCTGCTTTTAGCGGTACCTAATTTCTCTAATTACAACTAAAGCTCTTTTTGAACTGCTTAGGTAAACAGTGAGCAGGGCTGACGGTTGGCCACTCATGCCAACCCAGGGATTTGAACTTGCAACCTTTCGGTTGATAGATCTTATAATTGCTGATGATTTACCAGCTGTGTTAAACCTCCGGCCCATAGGAATTAAATATAGGAAACAGGAATTAAATTCCATGCGAATATACAAGTTTCTCTGCAAACTGAATTCCTGACAAATTTCAGATTTGTTTTTTTGTTTTTTGTTTTTGTTGGATGTCCAATTAACTGGTGAATGTCCAAAGACCATACACCTTTCATTTGAGACTGAGAATCTCTGGTATTTCAGCTGCAGTACCATGCACATTTTACTGAAAGGAGTTTCCATTGAGGAAAAGTATGCCTAGTAAGGCTTGCTTTTGAGTATACATGTGTAGAATTGCATAATTGGAAAAATGCCTTGCTTCTGTCTTCTTTTCATTGCAGTATTATTATATTATATCACAAGTCTGATTAAGGAGCGATTGGTCCAGTTGTGGGATTCATTTAACTTTCTCTTTTGCTTATTCTGAAACAGACCCAGCAACCTTCATTCTCACATGATAATTTATTCCTGTCAGTTTGATCTGTTAAGGAGATGCTTTTTCAAATGGTATTTGAATATGGCCCTGAGATATTCTTTTTGCTTTCCTTGAATAGATCTTTGCAAGTGAAACCCTTAGGACATTGTGTCTTTGCTACAAGGACATCAGCAACGAGGAGTTTGAGGCATGGAATAAAAAATTCATGGCTGCCAGTGTTGCTTTGAGAAACCGTGACGAAGCTCTAGACAAAGTGTATGAAGAAATTGAACAAAATTTAATTGTAAGTGTAATGGGAAGCCAGGGGTGGGCATTTGAACTTGCTGCAGTTCTAACACAGAGTACCTGTTAAAAGATCTTTTCCTAAAGACACACAAGTTTTCCTATGTCTTCTTTTTTTCCATCACTCTTATACTTACACTCTTCATATTGGTAGCTGTATTATGTGTACATTGAGGAATCTTCAGTGTACGCATAATACAGCTACCAATATGAAGGCAAATTGTAGGGGTGATAAGGAAATATGATGTATATACTCAGTTTTATTGTATTTATTAGGCTTGTTTGATCGTGTTCGTTAGTTTCTAAAGTCGTTATTAATTCGTATTTAAATTAGGTTACGATCCAATATCGAGCCATGCAGGAATAGTGTGAAGAGTAATTAAGAATCGAAACAATTTTTCCAAATGTTCGTAATTATTTCGTAATTATTTCGTAATTATTAAGACGGGAAAGAAGGAGAGGAAAGGTGCCAGCATTGCCTTTCCTCCCCATCCTCCTCCTCCTCCTCCTCCTCCTCCTGGAGATATTTTATTATCTTATTACTTATTTTATTATTTTATTATTTATTTTATTATTTTATTAATTTTAAGTGATTTTAATTTGTATTTTTACTAACTTAATGTATTTTAATTTCATCCTGAATTTATTTTAATTTGGTTTCTGTTAGTTGTAAGTTTTATCACCAACAGTCAGCAACAGAGGGAGAGGGGTGCTTCAGAAGTTCCCCCTGTCCCGTTTGGAGGTGTTTTTAGCGCATTGCACAATCACGTCCACCACTAATGGATCAATTCGTAATTAACAAAATTTCGTAAATTTCGAAATTTTGAAATCTTAAATTTCGGAAGTCCTCAGAAATTCGAAATGCTAGCGCCCCCTGGAAACGAAGTGAGTTTAGAACCAAATTTTTTCTTGATCAAACAATCCTAGTATTTATTTACTGTGTTGTTATAAGTGTCTTATTTTAGCTTACTACAAGGAGTGCAATCAAGTCTTATCAAGGCTTGTTGTTTGGTTTGGTATTGTGATATGGCCTTATTGTACGTATTATGTTGTATTGTGTACACCAAGGAGAATAAAACCTTCTTCCTATTTTTATAAATATATCTTTATTTGGGGAACTTGCAATGTACAAACTGTGTCCTGGGATCACAAGTTTTTGTGACTACAGCATAGAATGAAAGAGGAGATGAGACTTCTTCCATTTATGTTCTCTCTCAATGTTATTGATGAATAAATAGTTGCTTACATTGATACCTTGACTTGGATGAAAATCAAAGTATCAAAGTATGCAATAATACATCAATAATACCATCTATTACCTCTAGTAAAGGTTGTCCCTGACATTAAGTCCAGTTGTGTCCAACTCTGGGAGGTTGGTGCTCATCTCCATTTCTAATCCATACACACCTCCAAGGTCATGTGGCCAGCATGACTGCATGGAGCACCATTATGCTGAGTGTTTGTGAGAGCTTTGTGACAGAGAATTGGCCGTCTGTAAGGACATTGAGGGAAAGATACTAGAGACAAAGTTGAAGTACTTTGGCCACATCATGAGAAGACAGGAAAGCCTAGAGAAGACAATTATGCTGGGGAAAGTGGAAGGCAAAAGGAAGAGGGGCCGACCAAGGGCAAGATGGATGGATGGCATCCTTGAAGTGACTGGACTGACCTTGAAGGAGCTGGGGGTGGTGACGGCCGACAGGGAGCTCTGGCGTGGGCTGGTCCATGAGGTCACGAAGAGTCGGAGACGACTGAACGAATGAACAACAACAACAAGGACATTGCCTAGAGCAGTGGTTCTCAACCTGTAGGTCCCCAGATGTTTTGGCCTTCAACTCCCAGAAATCCTAAGAGGTGGTAAAATGGCTGGGATTTCTGGGAGTTGTAGGCCAAAAACCTGGGGACCCACAGGTTAAGAACCACTGGCCTAGAGGATGCCCGGATGTTTTGATGTTTTACCATACTTGTGGGAGGCTTCTCTCATGTCCCCGCATGGGGAGCTGCAGCTGACAGAGGGAGCTCAGCCTGCTCTCCCCCAGATTTGAACCGCTGACCTGTTGGTCAGCAGTACTGCTTGCGCAAGAGTTTAACCCATTGCACCACTGGGGTCTCTATTAACCTTAGTAGGCTAGATGGAGAGTGCAATCCAACAAGTGTGTCAGTCATGTGATTGCAGTTCACATTCTTGTTCTTTGAATATCTACAGCTCCTGGGTGCCACAGCAATTGAAGACAAGCTACAAGATGGAGTTCCAGAAACGATATCCAAACTGTCAAAGGCAGACATAAAGATCTGGGTGTTGACTGGTGACAAAAAAGGTAATGTGTGTATTAATAGCTGCTTCTTATTTACCCAAGGTGTATGTCTGTGTAGATAATTGTGAAAGGATTTTCCTCCTTTTTTCACCTGATTGTTTTCTAAGTATAGTGTTTGCATTGTATATGTATGTGAGAGAGACTGACAATGGGAGGAGGCGGCCAACTGACGGAACATTCTCTTCTGTTTGCAGAAACTGCAGAAAACATTGGGTTTTCATGTGAACTTTTGACAGATGAGACTACTATCTACTATGGAGAAAACATCAGGTAAAAAGGAAACATGTTTCTGCATGCAAAGAACTGCAATGCATGAAACTATATTAATGTTGCTGCTTTTCCTATGGATCCTGTTGTTATTCTTTCTGCTGAAATATTTCCATTATACCTTGTATTGAAAATAATCCAAGGGAAATCAGGTGGATTATCTTTTAGAATGGAGTGCATGTTAAAACTGGCACTGTGCCATAGAGCACAGATGTGGACCAGATACTCATGCAAATGTCATTCAGCTGCTACTACTATGGGTCAACTCCTATCAGCCTTACCAGACTAAGTCATGATGACACTGCAGAGTAAGCGTATATGATGGGCCACATGTTAATACCTGACATGGAGACCCATATTTAAATCTACCATTAGTAGTAGTACCTAGAGATTAAGTGTGGGCCAGCTGTTCTCTCAGGAGCCGCCGGTAGCACAATGGGTTAAACCCTTGTGCCGGCTGAACTGCTGACCTGAAGGTTGGCAGTTCAAATCTGTGAGATAGGGTGAGCTCCCATCTGTCAGCTCCAGTTTCCCAAGTGGTAAAACATCTGGGCATCCCCTGGGCAATGTCCTTGCAGATGGCCAATTCTCTCACATCAGAAGTGACTTGAAGTTTCTCGTAACTTCTGACACGAAAAAAAAACTTGTTCCCTCTAAGCCAGTGGTTCTCAACCTGAGGTCCCCAGATGTTTTTGGCCTTCAACTCCCAGAAATCTGGCTGGGGTTTCTGGGAGTTGTAGGCCAAAAACATCTGGGGACCCCTGGTTGAGAACCACTGCTCTAAGCCTTATCACTATGTTGCTGGTAAGACTGAATACATTTTTTTTTGTGCAGAAAATTATAATACATAATTTTTGCTGGGAATACATGCAGGGAACTTGCCTTTTATAGAGGAAATGTAATCTTCTGCACACAAAAATGCCCAGTGGATACAAGTGTGGTTTGATTCCAGGACTCCCAGTTGAGACCAAAATCTCTGGTTGCTCAAGACTCATTATATACAATGGTGTAGTAAAATGGTGCCCCTTATTTATAATGACAAAATCAAGGTTTTCTTGTCTGAATTAAAAAAAAATATTTTCAAGCCATCAATGGTTGAATCTGTGGATGCAAAATCTGTGGATATAGAGGATCGACTGCAGAGTGACAATTGTCTTGTCATAGATTCCTCTTCAGATTTTCCTGACATTTGGGAAACCTATACTTCACCTGTATTTTCCAAGCATTATTTTCATCCCTATCTAGAGGTGAAGGGATGTAATTTTTCTTACATTTCATTGCCAGCTGGCATGGGAATATCCATTGTTCTATGTGGGTTTTGTCTAGTGAGTGCTACCAAGTGCCAAAGTTTGGAGAGAAGCATGGAATGATGATTGATGATGTTGATGTTGATGATGATAATGATTTTATAGAAGGGCTGTAGCTTCTGTTCAATTCTCATACTCAAAACCAAAATCAGATGAACCTCACATACCCTGAAAAGCTTGGCTTCAGAATTATTTAATTCTACTTGTTTATGTCTTTGCCCACCCATTGAAAATATGACACCAGATAATGAAATTGTATTTTTTTAAAAGACAACAACTTTATGGAAATAATAGAGGATCAGTAATGAGGTAGCATGCTAGACCAGTGGTTCCCAACATGGTCCGTGGCCACACCATTACTATACCATTGCCTCAAGACCACGTGGCAATGAAAGTGACTGGTCTCACAAAACCCTTTTATAATGGCAAGGCAGTGGGGATGTTGGGAGGGGAGAGGCTGACTACCCACAAAATATTATTACTACCACATCAGCTCTAGATTATTAAATATGTTTTTCTTTGCGCAGTGGCAGTATTATAGCCAATGAGGCGTGATTATTGCTAATTGAAAACTTTTCCCAATACCCCGCCATGATGACTTGAAATATAGACGGCACAATTTAATGGGCCAGATGTTTAGCACAGCTGGTAAATCACCAGCAACTATAAGATCTATCAGCTGAAAGGTTGCAAGTTCAAAGACTAAGGTCGGCATGAGCGGATAACTGTCAGCCCTGCTCACAGTTTACCTAAGCAGTTCAAAAACAGCTTTAGCTGTATTTTGAGAAATTAGGTACCACTAAAAGCGGGGGAGATGTTTTACAACACCATAAAGAAAGAAGATCAGAAAATGCTGGGCGACCAAAAGGAAAGAGGAAGTCTTGATTGCTCTTCGTCATAGAGGATGGAGCGACAGCACCCCCTGTAGCTGGACTTGAGCCCAACCTTCCATGGCATCAAAACAACACACCTCCTTCCTGTTCTGTCTGCCTGTGTACTGTTTGTACAAAGTGGCATTGAATGTTTGCCGTGTATGTGTACTGTGATCCACCCTGAGTCCCCTTTGGGGTGAGAAGGGTGGAATAAAAATAAAGTGTTGTTGTTGTTGTTGTTGTTGTTGTTCTGTGGAAGAGCAGATGGCAACTACTGGGTGGCATAGGTCCTATATCAGAAACTAGAGCTGATGTGGTCTATCCAATGCAATTTTCTGAATCAGCACCCCAAATAACCAAACAGAATCTAAAGTCAACCAAAAATTGATTCGTAACCCTTTTGATACTAATGTTGGAGAGTGGTACCTGGTCAAAGTGGTCCCTGGTCAAGTGCTCCTTGGTCAAAAAAAGTTTGGGAATGTCTGATATAAGAAAATGCAAGCAGCCAAAAAAAGCAAGGAGACTTTCATCGAGGATCCCTATCCGGCTAAAAACAGGATTGTATGAACAAGCATCCTCTCTTCATTTCGTCTGTATAGCTTAGGATGAGCAAAAGTCACTTTGTGGTTGCTGTTATTAAATGATTGAATCTTAGATAGCCAGTTGATTCACTACTAATCAACAAAAAAGATATACCAGTAGATCTATTGTTACTCTTCCCAATTTAACAGCTGCATTTTGCGTGATGGATCTTTTGTTTGTTGCCTTCTCCCCAGTGCTCTTCTGCAAACAAGGCTGGAAAACCAGAAGAACCTAACTGGATCTAATGCAAACTCGTCTCAAGGGGGTAATGAAAACTTTTTCCCACCGGGTGGGAAAAATGCCCTCATTATCACTGGTTCATGGTTGGTAAGTATAATTTCCTACTTTAAAGTGATAGGGCTGCCCACAGCAGCAATGATAGGCAGACTGAGTCAACTGCCTCGGGTGTCAGATGTGTGTGTATATGGGGTGGGTGGGTGGGTGGGGAGGGGATGCAGAAATTCCCATGCCTGTTTTTATGGAACCACTCTGCCATTTCTCTTCTTTGGCCCATTTTCATGCTTTCAGGTCACACATGTGATTTGTTCAATAGATCTGCATTCTTCTTTTTTATTAAAACATTGCTTACAACACCTAACACAATGCTGCTTCTACTCCTGATGTATATTTGGTTATATCTTGACGTTGCATTGAAGTCTAAAGCATACAGATGGCTTCTACTCTCTCTAAGAATCTAATAGCTTCTGCAAGCAAACTGTACTTACTGAAGTCTAAAGCAAACACTGGACTAAAATGGACTCAGAGTCCTGAACATGCCCAATTCTGGGTTGTGGTGTGTTTTCCGGGCTGTATGGCCATGTTCCAGAAGCATTCTCTTCTGATGTTCCACCTGCATCTATGGCAGGCTCTATCACAACATCTGAGGATGCTTGCATAAATGCAGGTGAAACGTCAGGAGAGAATGCTTCTGAAACATAGCCATACAGCTCAGAAAACACACAACAACCCAGTGATTCCAGCTGTGAAAGCCTTCGACAATACAATGCCCAATTCTGATCACATGGTCTGGAACCCCCCCCCCCCCCCCCAACAACAAAGAGGTCAGGTAAAGTTTCAAACCAATACACACATATCCAATATGGTAAGCAATTATATACATAATCAATAACTAGTGGAGGCTTGAGAAGGTTGCTATTTCCAACAGCTATGCACTGGGGTTTAGTTCCTGGACCCATCATCGGGGTTCCCATTATATAAAACTACACAGTAAAATGTCCCTTATATAAAATAACAAAATCAAGGTTTGCTTTTGAGATTTTATTGGTGGGGGAGAAATTTTAAGCCATGAATAGTTGAATCCATGGATGCAAAATCCATGGATACTGAGAGCAGACTCCATTCTGCTTTCCCAAGGATTTGCAAACAGAAGGAATTCAGAGTACTGTTATAGTACGTATTCAGAGTGTAAAGAGAGGAACTTTTATTACAGAATGAAATTCTTTTGGAGAAGAAAAAGAAGAAAAGGAAACTCCTGAAACTGAAGTTTCCAAGAACGATGGAAGAAAAACAAAAGCATATGGAGAGTAAAAGAAGATTAGAGCTGAACAAGGAGCAGCAACAGAGGAACTTTGTGGACTTGGCTTGTGAGTGTAGCGCCGTGATCTGCTGCCGCGTGACACCGAAGCAAAAGGCCATGGTGGTGGACCTCGTGAAGAGATACAAGAAAGCCATCACTTTGGCCATTGGAGATGGTGCTAATGATGTAAATATGATCAAAAGTAAGCTACCTTGAACATTACTTCTCTTCCTCTAAGCTTATTGCATAAATTGGGAGTTTTGACTTTTTCTGCCATAAGGACCCTGTGGATGATCTTAAACCATCCCTCTCAGGACTCTTTTTCTTTGACACAGCTTTATGATCATGGGAAGAGATCTTTTTGAATCTTATATTGTTACATGTGGGGGGAAAATAGTTAATGGACATGGGACCATCTGCAGGCAAAACATGTACAGACTGAGCAACAATTATCTAGAATTCTAAAATAACTCCAAAATCTGAACCCAAGATAGTCGCAACTTTGTTTTCTGATTATTCAATGCACGCAAATGTTGTTTTATGCACAAAATTATTTTAAAATATTGTATAAAAGTACCCCCAGGTTATTTTCGAGGGGAAGTTTACACAGCTTGTGTATTTTTCTTTCTGGTGTTTTTAAACTTCATTTTAGGTTACACAATACATGAAAATCAGAATTTTAATAGTTGGCAAGAGGAAGACATGCATTAAATTACCTCACTTATACTAAAAAAAAAAAATTAAGATCTGTATATAGTGGGGGGTAATTCAAAGGAGTGAGCCGGCGCTCCATGCAGTCATGCCGGCCACATGACCTTGGAGGTGTCTACAGACAATGCCGGCTCTTCGGCTTAGAAATGGAGATGGGCACCAAGACACAATTGGACTTAATGTCAGGGGAAAACCTTTACCTTACTAATTCAAATGTGATGTACCTATAAAAGAGTCATGGTTCCCATTGTGTAAATGTGATTTTTTTTTTCTTACACAGAGTTGCCTGAAAGTAGCTACCTCTTTATGACGTGTCTTTTTTGTCATTGTTCTAGCTGCCCATATTGGTGTTGGAATAAGCGGACAAGAAGGGATGCAAGCAGTCATGTCTAGTGATTATTCTTTTGGCCAGTTCAGATACCTCCAAAGGTTGTTGCTTGTTCATGGACGGTGGTCATATATAAGAATGTGCAAATTCCTTCGGTATTTCTTCTACAAAAACTTTGCATTTACTTTAGTTCACTTCTGGTACTCCTTCTTCAATGGTTATTCAGCTCAGGTAAGAAAAAGAAAAACAAAGCTCATGAACTTAGCAGTTATGAAATACTGTTTATGAGCGTTTGACAGAAATACTCCAAAATTGTGTTGCAAAACTATTTTGAAACTGTCATTAGATTGATTGTTTTGTCAGACTCTATCTCTGTTGTCTTTTAGACAGGAGATGAAATAGATGAAATTGAAATCAGCTTTTAGCATGCATTCATGTCATTTTCCTCAATTTATCTTCTGAATTGCTATTCCTATTCCTATTTTAGCTCTAACATATTTTATTAGTTTTGCTTTTTTACTATTATTATTAACTCTCTTGTAAGTCAGTTTTGATGAAATAAAGAAGAATATAAATGTTTTGAATACATAGTTACAGCTTTCCCAATTACATCTGTAACTCAATTATGGCATTTATTACAAATAGTCAAAGTGTGGCCCATGGGCTGTTTTCTCAATTTTTTTTTCCTGGGACTCCCAGAGGTGAAAGATAGAGTTACAAGCTGGGTAGATGCAGGGAACGCCATGAATGTAGCATAGCTGGATTTCTGTAAGGCCTTTGACAAGATCCCCCATGAAGTTCTGGAAAACAAACTAGTCCAATGTGGGCTAGGCGAAATTACGGTTAGGTGGATCTGTAATTGGTTGAGTGAATGAACCCAGAGGGTGGTCACCAATGCTTCCTCTTCTTCCTGGAAAGAAGTGACAAGTGGAATGCTGCAGGGTTCTGTCCTGGGCCCAGTCCTGTTCAACATCTTCATTAATGACTTAGATGAAGGGTTAGAAGACATGATCATCAAGTTTGCAGATGACACCAAATTGGGAGGGATATCCAATACTCCAGAAGACAAGAGAAGAATTCAAAATGATCTTAACAGATAAGAGAGATGGGCCAAAACTAACAAAATCAAGTTCAACAGGGACATATGCAAGATACTCCACTTAGGCAGAAAAAAATGAAATGCAAAGATACAGAATGGGGGACGATGCCTGGCTTGAGAGCAGTACGCGTGAAAAAGATCTTGGGGTCCTCGTGGACAACAAGTTAAACAGGAGCCAACAATGTCATGCAGTCGCAAAAAGAAAAAGCCAATGGGATTTTGGCCTGCATCAATAAGAGTCTAGTATCTAGATTCAGGGAAGTAATGCTACCCCTCTATTCTGCCTTGGTTAGACCACACCTGGAATATTGTGTCCAATTTTGGGCACCACAATTGAAGGGAGATATTGACAAGCTGGAATGTGTCCAGAGAAGGGCGACCAAAATGATCAAGGGTATGGAGAACAAGCCCTATGAAGAGCTGGGCATTTTTAGCCTGCAGAAGAGAAGGCTGAGAGGAGACATGATGAAGGCCATATATCAAGATATGAGGAGAAGTCATAGGGAGAAGGGAGCCATCTTGTTTTCTGCTGTCCTGGAGACTAGGACATGGAACAATGGCTTCAAACTACAGGAAAGGAGATTCCACCTGAACATTAGGAAGAACTTCCTAACTGTGAGAGCAGTTCAGCAGTGGAACTCTCTGCCCCAGAGTGTGGTGGGGGCGCCTTCTTTGGAAGGTTTTAAACAAAGGCTGTGTGGCCATCTGCCGTGGGTGCTTAGAATGTGATTTTCCTGCTTCTTTGCAGGGGATTTGGCTGGATGGCCTACAAGATATCTTCCAACTCTATGATTTAAAGAAAGAAAGAAAAACCATGTTTAAACTCAAGAAGTAAACCAAAAGAGACTTCTTCTTACACCTTGTTGTTAGGAAAGGCTTCGTTCTAGACCTAAAGTACTCAAAAACAGAGAAAATGTGCCATGTTCCCTAAAGGGCATTTGTGGGCAAAAAATGCTTATTTGTTTAGTGATGCCGTGGCTTTCCAAAGTCTCCGGGGTCTCATGTACCCCTATAGCCTTCCTCAGTTGTCCATTTCTGGTATACATAAAGGGTAAAAGTCATCCTAGGGCCCTCCAACAAATGGCCACATATGAATAAGAGAAAGTTAGGTGCACAAGAAGAGCTTTATTTGTTATTCTAAACCATAATTCCTTCTGCTTGAGCAATGCCTATATTTATTATTTTATTCAAACAAACTGCTTCAAACTTTTGTCTGATTTTCCAGTGCTTTGCTGTTCACATAATTGTTTGATAACTGTTATTTCACGCTGCAATGTAAAAGCTGTATGTTCCTCTTTGAAAATTACAGACTGCTTATGAAGATTGGTTTATCACGCTCTACAATGTACTATATTCCAGCCTTCCAGTCATACTCGTGGGGTTGCTTGACCAGGTATGTTCCAAAATATTATATAAATAAAAATGTAATGTTTGTTTGTGGGATTCACATAAGCACTGGATGAATTGACACCAAATTTTGACAGGTCATTCCACAGATATATAAACTTGTTTTCCTAGTTCCAACAGACCTCACTACCTCTGAGGACGCTTGCCATAGATTCAGGCGAAATGTCAGGAGAGAATGCCTCTAGACCATGACCATATAGCCCGAAAAAACCTACAACAGCCCAGTAAATTATGTACCTTTCCAGTGTCACTGTTGTTTAAAGTCTAAGGTTCATTAAACAAATTATGTATTTTCCTATCACTCGTTCCCATTTTGCATTAGTTTCAGACAAAGCCATACACTCACTGTGTGGCAACTCTGGACCAGTTGGCACTAGTTTAGAAAGTACTGGATGACAAGGCATGATTTATTTGGACATATCTGAACACTATATTATCTTCTTTCGTGTGCCCAGACTTCTCCATCCCTTTGGACTGGGAGATAGCTTGGCATGAACTAGTGTTTAAAGGCCTCCAATAAGAATGCATAACAATCTAATAAATACACCTATTAGGTGTCAGTAGTATGAAAATGAACTTAAATGTATGCAAGGTTTAGCCAAACACTTTTCCCCTTGTTAATGCAGCTTGGAAGCTGATGATCCCGCTTTTCCATTTTCATTTCTATTGTTCATGTATGTTACCCACAATATGAAAATCACAACATTAATATACATGTTTTGGGTGTCATTAATTTCATTTCTGTATTTCTAAGTAGTATTGCAGGCTCCATGCTTTATGTGCTAGTGTGATGAGTGCTAGTGTGAAGAGTGCAATAATAGATCAGCCCCATGACCACTTTTGCCCATTAGTTGGCACAGACTTCTACAAAGGGGAAACCTATAAATAAGTATTAGGTAGTATTAAAGATAGTTAAACCTTTTATGATTCCATTGCATAAGTAGGCAAGACTGGAAATAATTCCATGGCTTGTACTAAATAGTATGGAAACAGAGTATAATATCCCTCTGGTCAAGGTAGAAAGGAAAATTATCAGATCATCCTTCTGAAATGACTGCTGATATATTTCACTGAGAATTAGATCCATTCACTGCTTCTCTAGCTGAAATCTGGCTACCTGTTCATTTTAACTGAAATATTTACTGTTTTCCTTGCAACATGACTGTTGTGGAATGTATAATGTTGCAGAACTAAAATGTAGTATAATAATGTAATCTTTCTTTGATTTTAGGATGTGAGTGACAAGCTGAGCATACGGTTTCCTAGCTTATATGTATTAGGACAGAGAGACTTGCTTTTCAACTACAGGAAGTTCTTCATCAGCCTCTTCCATGGAGTTGTAACATCCCTAATTATTTTCTTCATACCTTATGGCGCTTATCTACAAACCATGGGGGAAGATGGAGAGGCTCCCTCTGATTACCAATCATTTGCAGTTACCACAGCTTCTTCTCTCATAATTGCAGTTAATTTTCAGGCAAGTACATTGATTTTTATTATTGCTGAAGTTTGCAAATCAAATACTTGATTTGACTACTACATCTGGATTCACTAGTACTAGGCGAGATCCAACGGGGTCATTCTGCTAATAGAGTTGCTTTTGCTAGTAGAATGAGAACAATTCCTTTCCTTTCCATGTCCCCCTCAAAATCTGTTTCTGACCAAGTTTATAATAAACATGAAATGATACAAGTACCAAGACAATGTCTCCTAGTTATTCAGGTGCATTTGTGCCATTGTGTAGCAGTACAGTATGATCAGACTCCTTTGGAGGAAAAGGAGAAACTAGGAAAAGGTGTGCTAAGTCCTGTATTTCTAGAGAAGGGGATTATCATGGTGCAATAAGATGAGTCAGAAGAGTCAAGAGAGAGAGAGCAAAGCTTAGAAAGGATGCTATTTGGAGACTACCTCTCCAGAATTACTCCAGCAAGTATTCGTACATTACCAATGTGCCATGGGCCTTTGGCTTTTGCAGTTGTAGAGCAAGAACAGTTCACACCTTTCTCGGAAACCACACAAAAAAAAGTCTAAAGTAGGAAAGATAGGAATCTGTTTGTGGATATGAAGAAAGGGGATAGAAACAGAAAGGATAGTAAAGTGCTTCAGGCAGGAGAGCAGAAAAGATGTACCCAGGTCTGTTTTCCCAAAAATAATTTGGATATAAGTATCCAAAGTTAGCAAAAAATTTGCCCATTTTTTTTAGTTTTATCTGACGAGAATTGCAACCTTATCCTTTTGCCTTCTCCTCTTGAGTCTGTTGATCTTTTCACATGGCACAGTTATAGTATGATTCCACAGCTGCATTCTGCAATTTGTAGTTTGGTGTAGACAGCTAGTGTGATATGTGGGTTGAACATTAGACTATGACTCTGGAGACCAGGGTTTGAATCCCCACTCAGCTATGGATTGGGACCTTGGGCAAGTCCACCCTCTCAGCCTCGGGGAAAGGAAAATCAATATCCTCCCCCAATAAATCGTGCCAAGAAAATTTGCTTTGCTGTTGCCATAATCTGAAGGTACACAAAAATATCTGGCCCAGAGTTCTAAGTACTCCTTCCTAAACTACAAATCTCAGGATTCCATAGGGTGAGCCCATAACAATGAAAGCGGTTTTAGTTGCCATTATGAGAGTTGAAATTCCAAGGACTGAAACTGTTTTCTCCGCTGGATCTCTAACTTTATTTCTGGTTATGTGTTTTATTCACAGATGGGTCTGGATACATCTTACTGGACATTTGTTAATGCATTCTCAATATTTGGGAGTATAGCACTTTACTTTGGCATTACATTTGATCTACACAGTTCTGGGATACATGTCCTTTTCCCATCTGCTTTTCAGTTTACAGGTCAGTAGAACTTAATCTCTTTTGTAGCAAATGTCAGAATTAACAACAACCCTAGTCAAATTTAATAATTCTCAACAAGATGACCTCTGGGCAAACTCAATAACAATTATAATAACAACTACTTTATTTGTATTCCACCCTCTCTCCCCAAGGGGACTCAGAACAGATTATATACCCTATAATCATCTATATATGAAAGTCATAGTACATTGGGCATCTGAAAGTATGTTACAAAGTTGTTGAGTAAAATTGCCTTGCACATTATTCTCCAAAACATATGCCCTACCCAAAGATGCTTACTCAGTAATTAGTATAATTACTATTTGCATTACAAGAATCTGAATGACACTATGGGTTTTTGTGAACTGCAAATCCATAACTATGTACACTTTTCTTTTGTGTCCTTCCAGGTACTGCTCCAAATGCTCTCCGGCAGCCATATATCTGGTTGACAATAATATTGTCTGTTGCAATTTGCTTGCTTCCTGTGGTCGCACTTCGTTTCTTGACCATGACTATTTGGCCTACAGAAAGTGATAAGGTATGTCCATAGAAAGGTTCAGTAAGCTACTCTTATTCTTCTGAAACAGAATAAATCAGCAGAAAACCTGTCCAATTAGCTATGTTTGAAGGCCACAATTACCTCTTGTTTATTGTATTGGAAATAAGCCTAGGTGAGCTTTGAGTTTGTGCATTCTTTTCTTCACCTCTGCTATGGACATAACAAGGAGTTCAAGCGTGTTAGCCTCCATTTTAAAGTAATTTCTGATCATGCCACCCAAACCTATCATGCAGGTTTACAAACCTTGGCTTCATAAATCTTGATTGTTTCAACTGACTATAGTTAATATTGACCGCAGTTTAGCATTTGGCTGTCACACCAACCTGTGGTACATGAGAAGTGGAGACAAGAGCTCCAAATTGCCTCACAGCTTTGTTAGAGAAAAAGTTGGCTCTCTTTAATAAACTAATTTATTATGACATTGCAAACAGAGAGTCTACAGTGTGAGATTCTGTTAAATACTTGTGCAACTGTGGAGTAGAACAAACAACTCCACATCTGTATGCTTGTCCAGAATTGTTTGAGGCTACACACAATGCAGTCGCTGTTGCCCGTTTTTGGTCAGAAGATATTTAGCCGCTTGTGCTCCTTCTATTTTTATCAATTTTATACTTATGTATAGAATGCTTTTTATATGAAATAAATAAATGCTATGGGAATATGAGAGTTGAAGTTTGATGAGGCACCAGCATTCTTTAGCATAAAAGTTAAAGACCATGAGAAGCTACAACTCCTAGGACTCCATAGCATCGAGCCATAGCGGTTAAAATGGTGCCAAACTGCCTTAATCCTACAGTGTTGATGTGCCCCAAGAATGTGGTCCACAATTAGACAGCTTCCATTGCTCCTCCTTTTACCAATCCATCTTAACCTATTTTATGACTTTCTCCTATAAAGATCCAGAAGAACCGCAAGAAGTACAAGGCGGAGGAGGAAACGTGGAGGCGAAGGCCAAGCGTCTTCCGTCGAGGGGTATCGGGGCGCCGTTCAGCGTATGCCTTTTCCCACCAGCGTGGTTACGCCGACCTTATTGCTTCTGGGCGGATCATTCGAAGAAGGCGAGCTTCATTAACTGCAGTCCTTGGCAACAGTTTGGCAGAAGTCAGCCGAGCGGAAGAAGCCAGCTGATGACTCTCTGTATCCCAAAGAAAGAAGGATTTAAAAAAAGAAAAAATCAATTGCACAAATTTTTATTTTTATTTTTAATGAAAGACTCAGGATTATTTTTTAAAGACACATTTATGCAAGGTTATGAAGACAAGCTGGTTACCTTTCCCAAGTGACTTGGTTTGGGATTGTTGAACTGGAAAAACTAAGTGAAATGTATAAATCCTCTGACCTTTGTATAAATACCTGTTCTGTGTGAAGGATACAAAATAATCCACGGACTTTAAAGCCATTCAGTTGAAAGGGCTTTGTTTTTAAATGAGTACTTAAAGATGTTAATTCTTTTTTAAAATTGCAGTGGTGAAATAAAGTTGAATTAAGATTTCTTGCCGAGCTTGAAAAAGTTGCTTTTTAAAAGTACAACTCCCAGTGATCACAATAGCCAAGGGATTTTGGGAGTTGTAGTTCAAAAAAGCAAATTTTGAAGCTCTGATTTCATGCCTTGAAACCAAAGATGAACAGCTGAGAGCAAAACAATTTTGTGTGCCACTTTGTGCCTTTAATTTATTCAAACATAATGGCAATTTTTAGGAAACCAAAGACTTATAATTTTTCCTGCTCTTTGTATATTAAGTTAGCTGTCTGATTTTACTTTGTAAGTATCCTGAAAATATGATTTACTAAGCATGAATGAGGCTGGTCCACCCCAGCATGCTTTCACAATTTTCAGGTTACTTGACTTGGCAAAGGAAAAAAGTCAATATTTTTAAAGCTCATTTTGGTCCCCCAAGCCAATTTAGACCCAGGAGAGAGCTCGTTTTTAACAGGAAGTGACCTAAATATTGAATCACTTTTTGTTGGGAAAAGAGGCCTTTATGGGTCCTGAAACACACATGCACATACACACACTAAAAACCCCAAATTGGCCCCAAATCCCAACTATGGAAAGTTGGGGGTCTTATGGTAGCAAAGAGGAGATCCCCTTCTGGTCATCCACTTGGGCTCCCAAACATTCAACATGTTCCAACCTGTGGGTCCCCAGGTGTTTTGGCCTACAGCTCCCAAAAATCCCAGCAAACTGTTTAAACTGTTGGGATTTCTGGGAGTTGAAGGCCAAAACATCTGGGGATGCACAGGTTGAGAACTATTGTCCTAGAGAGATCTAGAAACAGGTTCCAGCTCTCTGTAAAATGTTCTAGAGTCATCTAGAAACTTTTACAGAGAGCTAGAATCTGTTTTAGAGAGACCTGGAATCTGTTTTGGAGAGCAACTGTTTTGGAAAGCAACTTGCTTGGCCATATAATCTCATTTGGGGCGTTCTTGATACAAATTCCTATTAAATTAATGGTTGCTACCTAATAACAGGACTTGGTGGATTATGGCCTGTTCTTAGTCTCACATTTTATACCACAGACTTTTTATATCCTTTCTATCTGAGTAAAGGGAAAGTAATCTGGAATCAGTGGAAAGTTTATTCCTGGCATGCCTTCTTGTGGATATGCAGAGGAATGTCCTACTTTTGATTAGTTTTATTGAGTTGGGTGGCAACCCAAGACTTGTCTTGTAGCAGTCGTTTTTACATAGTCTTTTCCTAACTTTTTTGCAGCAGCCATGTATGGACACTGTCAGGCTTCTTGAAAGGCACTTACATTGTCTATTTCGCCACCTGTGTGGCAAAGTAGCTAGGCATGGTTTCTCGTTATGTGATGACACATCTAACATGAATGAGTGAGGTCCATGTAGAAACTGTTGTATGTGAAGCAGACCAAACTGGTCACTGGGTGATGGTTTTATAAAAGCACAAATTGCCGCAAGCAAATAGTTCACATTTGGGATGAATCAATGTCACTATGTTTTAATAGTAAAAATAATTTGTCAGGTTTTAACCTTTATGTGTGTGTATCTTGAAGAGTTTGGAAAGCTTACTGTTGTGACTTACAATTTCAAGACTTCCTCAGAAAGGATGGCCATTGGCCATGCTAGCTAAAGAATTTTGGAAAATTGTGTCGCCCGAAATAACCTTTCCAAACACTGACATCTTCACGGGTTGTATGTTTATGTGTGCCTGCCTGTGTGTATGTTGGAACATCCAAATGGTTTACATTTCAACTTTTTCAGCATACACCAATTTATCTTTCTAAATGTTCATAATTTCATGGAAATGAGGGAGATAAATGATGTAATCAGGTGTATTATGTTTATTTTCTGTTATCAGCATGACGTGTACATTTCTTTGTTATTATTATTTATGGAAAAGTTTACAGCTTTTCTTTTCAGTGATAGGAAATTGTGCTTAGCCTTAAATACTTTGCTCCAAACATAAGGAAATTGGTTGGCCACATGTTTTCAGGCATCTGATTTGGGTGCAATATTTGCAATTTTTAATGCGCTGATTGAACTGAATCCTTTGTATACTTGTCTCCAAAACTATGTGTGATTCATTGTCTGTGAAATGATGATAATGTATATAGTTGACATACCTTAATTTTTAAAAACTTTTTGACCAAAGTGGAGAAAATTTGTGTTTTTATTGGTCTTGTATTCGCATTGCCATAAATGTGATTGTCATATGAATGCTACTAGGTGCTAGAAAACCCTTTCACCATCTGCTGTTTTGGATCCATTACACGGGGAAACTCCAATTGACATTCAGAACTGCCCTGTGTACAAATCTTGGAAAAGATATGAGCTGTTGAACTCGAGATCAGAAAAGCCCTCTGACTTTAAACGCCACACAGCTGAGTAGAAATGCAATCCATTTATTGAAGTTATTAAAAAAAAAAACAGTAGTAGTAAAAAGCACTTTAAAAGTATAGGTAAATCCAATTAGGTAGGAAGATGAGCCGGGACAAATAGTCCAAGAAATTAGTCCATCAAAGTTCATGAAAAACAAAGGCAGAAACTTCTATAGTAAAATCCAAAAACTGGAAACATGAATCAAAGGCACTTAACAGAGTAATCTTTCCAAAGCAAGGCTTCCAAGGAACAGGAACGAGGTCTTAACTTGATTCCAAACGATGCTTCATCTGACTACAGATCCTGTACTTAGGATTTTTATCTCCTAATTATGCTATGTCCCAAGCAGACAGAAATGGGTTTCATATTAGCCTTGAATTCCTTATCATTCTTTCTTTGAGCTTGGCAGAATGCCTAAGAGACTGCTTTTCTATTATGACTAATAACATCCTGTCTATCTACTTGCTCATTAATTGCTGCAGCTGAGCTATTCTCAGGCTCCAAATCATGGGAATTCTCTGGTAGCAATTCAGGGAGCACACCATCATCACCACACCCTTCAGGAACATTCTCATGAGAAAATACAGGGATCTCCTGTTCATTCTCTGCATTAATATCATTGGAAACACCATTATCCACAGGAACCTCATTGTAATCATTCCCCATATCCAAAGTACCCTGATCCTTAAACACAATCACAGGCTGAACTCCAACATGAGTGCACAGTCATAGCTTGTCCTTGAAGATCTTTCTAGAGATCTTTCCCATGCTGAAGCTTACAAAAGGTTCTTAGGCTAAGTGTTTATAGATATTTATTTATATATTTATCATGTCAGAAGCAAATTGAGGGTACAGTTATAATGTGTTTAAAAACACAAAGATAAACTTGACATTATGCTAAGTGTCCTTTGACCAGAGACTGGCCACTTGAAGTGCCTCTGGTGTCGCTGTGAGAAGATCCTCCATTGTGCATCTGGCAGGGCTCAGACAGCATTGTAGTAAGGGGTCTGTGGTTTGCTCTTCTCTGCACTCGCATGTCATGGACTCCACTTTGTAGCTCCATTTCTTAAGGTTAGCTCTGCATCTCGTAGTGCCAGAGCTCAGCCTGTTCAGCGCATTCCAAGTCGCCAAGTCTTCTGTGTCCAGGAGAGAGTTTCTCATCTGGTCTCAGCTACTGATTGAGGTTCCGGGTTTTAGCCTGCCACTTTTGTACTCTCGCTTGCTGAGATGTTCTTGCAAGTATCTCTGTTGATCTTAGAAAGCTATTTCCTGAATTAAGGCATTGGCTTGCTGGCTGATATCCGAACAGAGAGTGGGCTGGAGATGTCAATGCCTTGGTCCTTTCATTACAGGATGCCATTGCCCAGTGGAGGTCAGGTGGTGTAATACCGGCTAAACAGTATCATTTCTCCAGTGGTGTTGGATGTAGACATCCTGTGATAATGTGGCATGTCTCATTAAGAACCACACCAACTGTTTTAACATGGTGAGATGTATTCTACACTGGGCATGCGTATTCAGCAGCAGAGTAGTAAAACTCAAGGGCAGATGTCTTCACTGTGTCTGGTTGTGATCCCCATGTTGTGCCAGTCATCTTTCGAATAATATTGTTTCTAGCGCCCACTTTTTGCTTGGTATTTGAGCAGTGCTTCTTATAAGTCAGAGCACTGTCCAGAGTAACTCCCAGGTATTTTGGTGTGCTGCAATGCTCCAGTGGTATTCCTTACCAGGTAATCCTCAGGCATTAATCCTGGTTTATAGATTATGATATATATTTATAGCAGCCTACAAGGCAATGCCAGGGATGGAGATCGTTTAGTATACCAATGAAAGGAATCCTTGCTTTAGAAGACGAACATCTTCTCTACATACATATAACACAGGGACAAGCAAACTTCAGCCCTCCAGGTGTTTTGGACTCCAACTCCCACAATTCCTAACAGCCGATAGGTTGTTACGAATTGTAGGAGTTGGAGTCCAAAACACCTGGAGTGCCGAACTTTGCCCTTACATGATATAATACGATCACCATATCCACTGGCCCACTCTCCATTATTTTACTTACCCACATCTAATAAAATACGTATTCTCTAGACATTTTTGAAATCATGCTTTCAATTTTATGGTATGCTTCTGCTTTGAGTTGACCTCGAGCACAAAGACTTTCTCAATATGTCTTTATACTGCTATACCTGAAGAAACTATTTGGTGTTGGCAATGGTTTCCCTAATTATTTCTACTTTGCCGTTATAAAATAGAATCCTCTCCAAAGTCCTATTTAGTACATAGTAGGTGATTTTGGCAGCTTAGCTATCTTGCTAGACTTGGGCAGAGGGGGTGGCAACTGGGCAGAGGCGAGGGGCTAATTTCTCTCTTGCTTCACCTTTATGGGCTGGATGCCTTCCCTAATGTGCACCAAAACACATACATTAGTTGCAACGACTGCCTGTGTTGTATAGTCTAGATGAGTTTCTGCTCCATTGGTTTTAACAAACACAAGGCTAAGTCCAATTTACAAGGAAACAAACAATTTTATTTCATAATTTAGCTGAGATTTGTTCTGAGAATATTTGCGCTATCTTTCCTTAGAGAAATTTTCAACTCTCGCCACTAGATGTCACGATTGGCCTGACTTGATAGCTTTTATTTATTTGTTGTGTCAGGGCAACCAGTCAATTATATTACATTTCTAACAGAAGCAAACAAACTGACAAAATACAAAATTTGTGAGTTTGGTAGTTGATTAAATGTCCCTTGACCAGTATCTGGCCACTTGGAGTGCTTCTGGTGTTGCTGCAAGAAGGTCCTCCATTGTGCATGTGGCAGGGCTCAGGTTGCATTGCAGCAGGCGGTCAGTGGTTTGCTCTTCTCCGCATTCGCATATCGAGGATTCCACTTTGTAGCCCCATTTCTGAAGGTTGGCTCTGCATCTCGTGGTGCCAGAGCGCAGTCTGTTCAGCGCCTTCCAAGTTGCCCAGTTTTCTGTGTGCCCAGGGGGTCTCTCTTTTGGTATCAGCCATTGGTTGAAGTTCTGGGTTTGAGCCTGCCACTTTTGGACTCTCGCTTGCTGAGGTGTTCCAGCGAGTGTCTCTGTAGATCTTAGAAAACTATGTCTAGATTTAAGTCGTTGATGTGCTGCCTGATACCCAAAAAGGGGATGAGCTGGAGATGTCTCTGCCTTGGTCCTTTCACTATTGGCTGCCATTTCCTGGCAGATGTCAGGTGGTGCAATACCGGCTAAGCAGTGTAATTTCTCCAGTGGTGTAGGGCACAGACACCCTGTGATAATGCGGCATGTCTCATTAAGAGCCACATCCGCTGTTTTAGTGTGGTGAGATGTGTTCCTCACTGGGCATGCATACTCAGCAGCAGAGTAGCACAGCGCAAGGGCAGATGTCTTCACTGTGTCTGGTTGTGATCCCCAGGTTGTGCCAGTCAGCTTTCGTATGATATTGTTTCTAGCACCCACTTTTTGCTTGATATTCAGGCAGTGCTTCTTGTAGGTAAGAGCACGGTCCAGAGTGACTCCCAGGTATTTGGGTGCGCTGCAATGCTCGGATCGAGAAGTTATGCTCCTATTGATGCAGGCCAAAATCCCATTGGCTTTTTTTGCCGCCACATGACATTGTTGGCTCATGCTTAACTTGATCCCCATGAGGACTCTAAGATCTTTTCCACATGTACTGCTCTTGAGCCAGGCATCGTCCCCCACTCTGTATCTTTGCATTTCCTTTTTTTCTGCCTAAGTGGAGTATCTTGCATTTGTCCCTGTTGAACTTCTTTTTGTGAGTTTTGGCCAATCATCTCTCTAATGTTTGTCCATTTGCCTTCCCAAGAGATTTGCAAGATTTTCCGGAGGCAAAGCTGATGGAATTGTTCTAGGAATTCAATGTGACGTCTGTAGACAGTCCACGTTTCGCAGGCATATAGCAGGATTGGGAGGACAATAGCTTTGTAAACAAGCACTTTGGTATCCCAACGGATGTCTCGGTCCTCAAAAACTCTCTGAATTCCCCCTGGCAGTAACAGATTGTCAAGAGACCTCACAACCTCTGAGGATGCCTGCCATAGATGCAGGAGTGAATGTGTTCTGTCACCGCTGGACCTGAAATGAAGTGCCTTTAAGAGAGGATGTATGGCTTGAATCCAGCGGGAAGCCAGGGAGCCCGAAAAGAAGCCTTTAGGGGAATCTCCCTTATTAAGCAGCCTTATTAAGGCTTGAGCTTAAATATAAGTCTTTTATTGGTGAACAAACAGGAATTGTAAAGCTTTCTTAACAGTCTTGCAATCTTGTTCACAGGGAACAGGCACTATCTTCAAAAACCTTGTTTAAAGGAAAATTCCCCTTTCTAGCTCCTCCCAGGCTGCTGTGAACCTAAACCTTATTGATGTTGATTCACTACCGGGCTGAACTACGTCTCAGCGCCGAGCGAACCTATCAAAAGGCTTGTAATCACTTTGATGGTTAGAGCTGTTATTCCCTCCGGAATTCCTCAGGGCTGTAAGGCTGTTTCCCCGGGACCCTTGGGAATCTTCAGAGGCTCTCAAGACTGTTCTCCCCCAGAAAGTCTTAAGGGACGAAGCCTTTGTACAGGAGGACATCTGTATATATCCTCTGCATAGACTTCCTTTTTGAGACTAACTGCAAAATGGCCCCTTCCCTCCAAAAAACCCAGAGGGGGGGGGGGGGGAACCAGGGATCCTAACTATTATTGACAGTTGGCTTGCCCTATGATTGCAAACTATAACAAGAAGCCACCCTGCTGCAAAATCCCAAGCCTGGGATTGCAAACAGACATTTAATTCAAAGAAGTAAAAAATGGAGCTCCTGGAACTGCTGTTCCAGAACAGAATGCTTCTAGAACGTGGCCATATAACCCGAAAAACCTAGAACAACCTACAATATTGTTTCTGAAATCAAGTGTTTTTGGACTCCAACCCCCACAATTCCTAACAGCCGGTAGGCTGTTAGGAATTGTGGGAGTTGGAGTCCAAAACACCAGGCGGGCCAAAGTTAGCCCATGTCTAAATACTGCAATGTGTGAATGCTCCTTCCCAAACCCTGTTGGGTTCCCAAACGGCTGATGCAATGCACAGAAGTGTCACCTCTACCGGCACCTGTAAAACCAATACATTTAAAGGGGCGGTGACACTTTTTAGGAAGCAGGAAGGTGCCTCTCTTTCCGGCTTCCCTATCCAATGAAAGGCAGCTGAGTAAGCCAGGAGGGCGGCGCGCGCCTCGACGACGCACGCGCAGTCGGCTCCTTGCAGCACAGCAGCAGCAGCAATTCCCGGGGAAGCGTCGCTTTGCGGCAGAGAGGCGCGCGCGCGGCTGATGCAACTGGCCTGCAAAGGAGGGAGCAGCAGCAGCATCACCCTCGGAGGCCAGGACCCTTTGGAGCCATGTCTGCCGTGATTATCGAAAAGGCGGCCGGGCTGGGCCTGAGTGAGTCTGCAAAGAGCCCGTCTGGCTTTTTCCTTCCTGGGTGGGATGGGTTTTTGGGGGCGGGGAGCATCCACTCCCATTCATTGGAAGACCTTTGAGGGAATCAGCTTGTAAGGACATTCCCTTCCCCAACCTTTAAATATTTGTTTATGTGGAATGTCATTGGAGGTTATACTAAGGTCCTGTAATGGAAAATAAAGAAGAATATAAATGCATGCATGCACCATGTGTTCCCCACTCACAATATTCATTCTCTATTGGAATAAGGGGGATATAAATACATGCATGTGTCATATGTTCCCCACCCATAGTGTTCATTCTCTCTATTGGAAAGGGGAGATATAAATACATGCATGTATCATGTGTTTCCCACCCATAGTATTCATTCTCTCTATTGGAAAGGGGGATATAAATACATGCATGTATCATGTGTTTCCCACCCATAGTATTCATTCTCTCTATTGGAAAGGGGGATATAAATACATGCATGTATCATGTGTTTCCCACCCATAGTATTCATTCTCTCTATTGGAAAGGGGGATATAAATACATGCATGTATCATGTGTTTCCCACCCATAGTATTCATTCTCTCTATTGGAAAGGGGGATATAAATACATGCATGTATCATGTGTTTCCCACCCATTGTATTCATTCTCTCTATTGGAAAGGGGGATATAAATACATGCATGTATCATGTGTTTCCCACCCACAGTATTCATTCTCTATTGGAAAAAGGGGGGGATATAAATACATGCATGTATCATGTGTTCCCCACCCACAGAAAACATTCTCAATTGGAAAGGGGGGGGTATAAATACATGCATGTATCATGTGTTTCCCACCCATAGTATTCATTCTCTCTATTGGAAAGAGGGATATAAATACATACATGTATCATGTGTTTCCCACCCACAGTATTCATTCTCTATTGGAAAAAGGGGGGGGATATAAATACATGCATGTATCATGTGTTCCCCACCCACAGAAAACATTCTCAATTGGAAAGGGGGGGTATAAATACATGCATACACCATGTGTTCCCCACCCACAGAGTTCATTCTGTATTGGAAAAAGAGGCGGGGGAATATAAATACATGCATGTATCATGTGTTTCCCACCCACAGTATTCATTCTCTATTGGAAAAGGGGGGATATAGATACATGCATGTATCATGTGTTCCCCACCCACAGTTTTGTAAAAATGTATATTGTAAAAATGGGGGAATATAAATACATGCATGTATCATGTGTTCCCCACTCACAGTATTCATTCTCTATTGGAAAAAAAGGGGGGAATATAAATACATGCATGTATCATATGTTCCCCACTCACAGTATTCATACTCTCTATTGGAAAAAAGGAGGGAATATAAATACATGCAGGTATCATATGTTCCCCACTCACAGTATTCATTCTCTCTATTGGAAAAAAGGGGGGGGGGATATAAATACATGCATGTATCATGCATGTAGTTATCTTCCCACCCACAGCTGTTTCAATGCCCACACACAGCTGTTTCAATGCATTACAATGTTTTGGTGCTAAATTCGTAAATACAGTAAGTATAGGTTAAGGTAAAGGTTTTCCCTGACATTAGGTCCAGTCATGTCCAACTCTGAGGGTTGGTGCTCATTTCCATTTCTAAGCCAAAGAGCCGGCGTTGTCCGTAGACGCCTCCAAGGTCATGTGGCCAGCATGATTGCATGGAGCACTATTACCTTCCTGCTGGAGCGGTACCTATTGATCTACTCACATTTGTATGTTTTCAAACTGCTAGATTGGCAGAAGCTGGGGCTGACAGCGGAAGGTCACGCCGCTCCCCGGATTCAAACCCGCGACCTTTCAGTCAACAAGTTTAGCAGCTCACTGGTTTAACCCACTGCGCCACCGGGGGTTCCTTACTACATAATGTTATTGTGTATTGAACAGCTTTTTCTTTCGATTTGTTGTAAAAATGATGTTTTGGCTTTTAATTTGTAAGATCATAATGTCATTTGACATTTAATAAGCTTTTCCTTAATCCCTCTTTATTATCCAACATTTTCACTTGCCCAACATTCTGCTGGCCTGTTTATGTTGGATAAGCGAGACTCTACTTGTACATGCATGCATCATGTGTTCCCCACCCACAGTATTCCTCCTCTCTATTGGAAAAAAGGGGGAATATAAATACATGAATGCATCATGTGTTCCCCACCCATAGTATTCACTCCCTGCATTGGGGGAAAGGCAGAATATGCATACACATACATAATATGCCTTTCCTTCACTCCACAGGAGTAGTTTCCACATGCAGAGCCCCCCTGTGGTGCAGTGGGTTAAATCCTTGTGTCTACAGGGCTGCTGACCACTAGGTCAGCAGTTCGAATGTGGGGAGAGCAGGTTGAGCTCCCTCTGTCAGCTCCAGCTACTCATGCGGGACATAAGAGAAGCCTCCCACAAGGATGGTAACACATCAAAACATCAGTGTGTCCCATGGGCAACATCCTTGCAGAGGGCCAACTTTCTCACACCTGAAGCAACTTGCAGTTTCTCAAGTTCCTCCTGACATGAAAAAAGATCAGCTTCCAAATAATCACCATAGTTACTACTAGCTATAAAAAGTGTATACATTATTGAAACATCCTGTATGTGCAGATCTCTCCTTCTTTTTGCTAGTGTACTGATAGATGGTAAAGATTTGTTTCTAATGTGTACAACTAAGAATATAATGGTATGCCATCCATATCTTCTTCTGCCCTGGATGTGAAAGCTCTCCAGAAAAAAAAATCTCCTTAGAAAAAGGTTCTTGGATGCTGTAGGATTGCTCACAGGGAAGCCATGCAATGGGTGTTTTCCCTGCCGTTCAGATTTCACAATAGTTTCCGTTTCTCTTTCAATTCGGGGAATTCCAATTAGTGCATGTTTGCTGGGTGACTAGTTTGTTTCAGTGGATGTTACAAAAGTCACTAACTTGGTGTCTTTTATGCTATGTAGTCCACTATATAGGTGCTCCTGTGGATTGGGAGTTTCAAGCTTCTTGTCTTCTGTTGAGAATCATAGAGGGTCTGCAAAGACTATCTAGTCCAAGCATGGGCAAACTTGGGCCCTCCAAATCCCACAATTCCTAACAGGCTCTGGCTCTTTTCTTTCTCCCCTCAGCTGCTTAAGCTGAGTAGAAGTCCAAAACACCTGGAAGGCCTAAGTTTAGCCATGCCTGATCTAGTCCAACCTCCTACATTAGTGCTATGGGGTAAGATAGCCATCCAGCCCTTGAGCCAAGCTTAACGAGATGGTGTTCCTTGTCATAAGGGATGTCTCTTGTATGAGAGCCAGAAAGCTTGTCCTTTATAGGGCTGGCAGGTGCCCCTTAAGGTTGGAAGGCTTTTGCTTTTATGCAAATTGAATAAAATACCCCCTATCTCCAATTATGGTTTGGACCCCCCCCCCCCCATAAAGATAGAAAGGTGTCCGTTATAGAATCATAGAATTAAAGAGTTGGAAGAGACCTCATGGGCCATCCAGTCCAACCCCCTGCCAAGAAGCAGGAATATTGCATTCAAATCACCCCTGACAGATGGCCATCCAGCCCCTGTTTAAAAGCTTCCAAAGAAGGAGCCTCCACCACACTCCGGGGCAGAGAGTTCCACTGCTGAACGGCTCTCACAGTCAGGAAGTTCTTCCTCATGTTCAGATGGAATCTCCTCTCTTGTAGTTTGAAGAGAGGAGATTCCATCTGAACATGAGGAATTTATGCACCATAAATTATAAATATTGACACTGTGTTAATTTTACAGAGAAAATCTATGGCTAAGTTAACTGAAGTGGTGCTTTCATTTGATATTTAGGTAGAACATAAACTTAAGTAATAGTTTTCCTCTTCAAATGACATTTAGCTAATCATAGCAGACATTTTTCATCTAGTGATGTTCCTTGTTTTTGTCCCACTGCAAATTAGTCAGAGATTTATTTATTATTTATTTACAGTATTTATATTCCGCCTTCTCACCCCGCAGGGGACTCAGAGCGGATTACAATGTACATGGCAAACATTCAATGCCATAGACACATAACATATATAGACAGACACTCAGAGGCTATTAACATTCCAGCTTCTGGCCACCAGGGGAGCTGTTGCTTACTCATTCTTTGCATGCTTGCTGGAGATTTTTATGGCCTCGTAAATCAGTTAAATTAGCCTCCCCACAAAGTGGTACCTAATTTTCCTACTTGACAGATGCAACTGTCTTTCGGGCTGCAAAGGTTGACAACAAGCTACACAATTTTGGTCGGGAGCTCACTTCGACCCGGGCGGGCTTCAAACTCATGACCTTTCAGTCAGCAGTGATCTTAATGCAGCTGACTCTCAGCCAGCTGCGCCACAATCCTGGTGCAATACATACGGAACTATGTTCAGCCATCTTTGATTTAAATTAAAACTTTTCTCTTTGTGTTTGTTTGATTGTGAGTGTGAGCTATAAAACTAAGGAATACCAATTATGTACATGTACTTTTTTAAAGGCGAAGTCTATGTCTCTGATCGAGAAGGAAATGATGCTGCAGGAGATGGAACGCAGGAAAAACCTTTCAAAACTGCTTTGCGGGTACCTTTTTAAAAAATCAATTTGTGTTATTTGTGCTCAGATGAACATCTAATTGTATGATATAGTAAAGTCTATACATGATCAACTTATATTTTATTGTTTGCTCCCATTTTCCAGACAAATAATAATAATAAACTTTATTTATACCCCGCCACCATCTCCCCATCGGGGGCTCGGGGCGGTTTACATGAGGCCAAGCCCAAACAACAAATTACAGTAAAATAAAAACCAAAACGCAAGCAATAGCACAATAAAATAAAAAAAAAACATATGAATACAATAAGCAATATACAAATGCAATATCCATAAACACAGTGACAGTGAGCATGTGCATGTCAAAATACTAAAACTCAGGAAGAGCTAAAAGAGGAGCAAATTTGCAAGGGAGAGCTCAAGAAAAAAACAGGGTTATAAAAACAGGCTTTCATATAAGGAGGGAGTGTACGCCAGGGGCAAAAGTGTTCTGAAGTTCCTAAATCAATCAATTTAAATAAATAAAATTTATTTTTCATGGGCAGGTACCACAGATTGAATGGCGATGTGTTGTCAGCCCATTTCTCATTTTTATATCTTAAAGAGACAGAGGAAAAATGGAAATGAAAAAGTAGCGAGAGGGGAGAGATCAGTTTGACTAGTTAGACCAAACAGGTTTGGGAATGTTGGGTTTTTTTGGACAACATCTCCCAGAATCCTCAGCCACCATGGATAATGGCTATGACAGATTTTGAAAAATTGTAGGGATTTCCTTGGGAATGATAGGCAGTTGATGTTAGGGAAAACTACCCTAAAATATACAGCAGAGCATCCAAAAACAAACAGGAGACAAAAGTCGAGCATCAGCTCATTAGCAAGCAAAGCGTGAAGTGCCGTGTGATGTGACTAAAGAATTTAGAGCTTAGGCAGGTAAAGATGCAGAGTCCAATCTTAAAAATCACAAAAGATTTATTTATAATAATAAACCATAACTGCATTTCTTAATAGTAAAGAACTAGGTCTGAGCTACTCTAACACCCATCTCTTCTAAGGTTTCAAAGAGAGGGAAAAAACGCCAATCACTACATCTGTCCTGACACACAAGCAGAGAGAGATCTCAAAGCACACAGCACATACACAGATGTAAGAAACAGAAGTCAGGTTTAAAAAAGGCTTACAGTAGAAAAGTATCCATTTTAAAAATATCCCCACCTTAGAAATTTTCAAGAGGGATCTCAAAACCTGGTTTTTCCGATGCGCTTTTAGAGAGTAGCCATATTATCATACATAGTTGCTCCCCCTCAATGGTTTTTGTCCCAGAGTATATTTTCCGACCTGTATGAAGGTCTATATTTATGATCCAGTTCCTTTATTAGTTTCTCCTCCACAAACAATCTGCTCCATCCCTATCTCATCCTGATTTTAGTATTTTTAGTGTCTTAGTTTTTATCTTGCACATGCGGCCCGCTCATTGTTATGTTATGTTATTTTATTGTGTATGACTTTGCTTTATCATTTTTGTACTCATATGTTGTATGTATTTTACTGTGTTGTTATTGTGTTTTAGTTTTACTTTATTGTAATATACTGTTGGGCTTGGCCTCATGGTAGCCACCCTGAGTCCCCATTGGGGAGATGGTGGCGGGGTATTAAATAACGTTTATTATTATTATTATTATTATTTAAACAAACAATCTGAATGAGAGCTGAAGTATATGAAAGTAGATATATTCCAACTGTCTTGCCAGAGACATGGGGGAAGGGAACTCCCACAGCCTATACTAAATTAATAATAATAATAATAATCATCATCATCATCTTTATAACCTGCCACCATCTCCCCAAAGGGAACTCAGGGCAGCTAACAGGAGGCCAAGCCCAAAATAATACAACATAATGAAACACAAAATAACAAGGGAATACATCATAACAAAATATATAAAATAACAAATAAAATAAACAATATAAAATGACATAATAAAATCGAACACAAATGGTGGGCCAAATGTATGAAAGGTTAAAACCCTGGGTGGGATAGGAATAAAAAGTGCATTTATAAAAGAGGAGCCCGAGAAAGAGGAGCAATGGGATTTGGCCTTTATAGAGGACAGGGAAAAGTGGTTTATTCTGAGAACAACTGTAGGTGGAAACAACCAGGTGGATTGAGCGGTCACTCTCCGAAGGCACATCAGAAGAGCCAAGTTTTTAGATCTTAACTATCCTCGTTGAGGGCTTGAGACTTAGGCAGTGTGGGGTTGAATTCCAACAGTTGACATGTCTGATTCATTTGCTATTGAAATTGGAAGTAGTCCTGCTGCCTAGCTTCCCTTCTTCCTCTGTCCAGTGGCAGAAGGTTCCTTTGTTCACTCATTGTTTGCATTTGCAGGTGATGTCTTGCTCTTGTTTAATGTACAAAATCTGTAAACTGGGCGCTCCCTAAGCTTTTTATGGCAGCGAGAAAAACGTGGGTGCAGGGACGAATCACAGCCATTTAAACATTGTCCACTTTTACATCAAATGTTCATCTATTGAATTTGTCTCCATGTATGCACGTCAGAGTTGTCATGCCTCTTTGTCATGTCAAAATAAGGATAATTTAAGTGCAATGTCAGTGATTTGGGGAACTTTTTTTTAAGCAACCAGTATTATCCCTTTAGGAGCAATGGTATATGACCTAACTTCTATCATTTTCTTTCTTTCTAAGGCTTTGCTATCTGTAGGAAAGGAACCCTTTCCTACTATCTACGTGGACTCACAGAAAGATGACCAGGTTGTGTAACATTTATTTTTATTTTTATTTATTTATAGCATTTATATTCCACACTTCTCACCCCGCAGGGGACTCAGGGTGGATTACAATGTACACATATATGGCAAACATTCAATGCCAATTAGACATACAACGTATATAGACATACACAGAGGCTATTTAACTTTTTCTGGCCGCCAGGGGAGCTGTCACTTTCATCGTCCATCTGCGACACTGATGAAGTACTTCCACATTTCCCGCATGCTTTGCTGGAGTGCTTTTTGCTGGAGTCTTTTTATGGCCTCATAAATTAGTTAAATTAGCCTCCCCACACATAGGTGGTACCTAATTTTCCTACTTGACAGGTGCAATTGTCTTTCGGGTTGCAAAGGTCGACAACAAGCTACACAATTGGTTGGACACAAACTCCGACCCGGGCTGGCTTCGAACTCATGACCTTCTGGTCAGAATGATCTTAATGCAGCTGACACTCAGCAAGCTGTGCCACAATCTTACAGTGTGAAGAAGAAAAGGAAAGGGCCCGAGGCTGTTAGGAGTTGAAGTCCAAAACACCCAGAGGGCCCAAGTATGCCCATGCCTGAGATATATGATTTACAAAAGCAATGAATGGCTGCCATATCTGGATAAGCAAGTTTACCCTAGTTTACCCTTTTAGGACTTTACTTGCAAAGGTTGTCGATGTCAACATTGTTTTGTGACAAAGCAAATGAATATCCCTTCTTTTCTTTCAATATGTCAAGAGATGGGAAACTATTTCCAAGACACAGTTCAAGAATGTCAAAAAATTGTGGCAGAGGGAAAAACAGAAAAATGAAGCCAGAGAAAAGAAAGAGGTAAGATATTGAACATTAAGGCACCCTTCTTCTGTGATGTATAATGCTGAAGACAAGTTGGATGCAATGTAAATGAGTCTTGGTGTCCTGAAGACAAGTTGGATGTCATGTGAATGTGTCTTGATATGATATTTCTTTGGTTATGTGAGAGGTGGCATAATTTAATTGGTTTTCTTTTTATCTAGCATAGAAAATAATAGCATAGTAGCTACAATTTAGAAAAAAATTCATGGCTCGAATCACTGGGTTGTTGTAGGTTTTTCGGGCTATATGGCCATGTTCTAGAAGCATTCTCTCCTGACGTTTCGCCTGCATCTATGGCAAGCATGCTCAGAGGATGCTTGCCATAGATGCAGGCGAAACGTCAGGAGAGAATGTTTCTAGAACATGGCCATATAGCCCAAAAAACCTGCAACAACCCAGCGCCTCCTGGTAGTCTGTTGAGCTTGGGCTTCTTTGTACCTTGACTATTTTGAGTTCCATCTTGGGACGAAATCACCTTAAATCCTATTTGGCAGGATATTCATTCATCATAATCTGGGTATGCTGCACTTTCCACTGAAAATTAATGTTAGGAATGCTCTTGGTCTGAATGATTCTAGGGCTGGATCTATATTGTCATATAATGCAGTTTCAGAATGCAGATTGACTGCATTGAACTGGATTATATGAGTCTACATTGCCATATAATCCAATTCAATGTAGTTAATCTGCATTCTGAAACTGTATTATATGGCAGTGTAGATCGAGCCTCACTTTCACTCCACATGCTTTTATTCCGAGTCTGCACTGAACAAAAGGCCCTGTTTAAACCTACTTTTTACCTGATCAACAACCCACAGGCAGAAGACTTATTGAGACGTGAGAAGAACTTGGAGGAGGCAAAGAAGATCACCATCACGAAAGATCCCAGCTTACCAGAACCCAAATGTGTGAGTAAAATACTCCAAAAGACGTTCTAAACTTAGCCTGATGTTTTTACAGATTTTATTGAGAAATGGGTTTGGTTCACACATATAGTATGAAGCCCTCCAGATGTTTTGAACTATAGCTTCCATCAGCATTAGCTAACATAGACAATAACAAATCCTATGAGGAGCGGCTTAAAAAGCTGAACATGTTTCACCTGCAGAAGAGAAGACTAAGAGGAGACATGATAGCCATGTATAAATATGTGAGGGGAAGTCATAGGGAGGAGGGAGCAAGCTTGTTTTCTGCTGCCCTGGAGACTAGGACATGAAGCAATGGCTTCAAAATACAGGAAAGGAAATTCCACCTGGACATTAGGAAGAACTTCCTGACTGTGAGAGCTGTTCAGCAGTGGAACTCTCTGACCTGGAATGTGGTGGAAGTTCCTTCTTTGGAGGCTTTTAAATAGAGGCTGGATGGCCATCTATTGGGAGTGCTATGAATGTGATTGTCCTGCTTTTTGGCAGGGGGTTGGACTGGATGGCCCACGAGGTCTCTTCCAATTCTATGATCAAGGCTGAATGTTGTCCTGGGGAGGGGAGGGGTGGAAATCCACACTTTCCCTGCTCCTATTATAAAATGTGTACGCTGTAGCCTTGAAAACAAAGTTGGCACTACAAAGAGTGAAATTGAATATCTGAATACTTAGGTGACTTTCAAACACTGTTGCTCATTTTGTGTAGTGGTTTGGCTGTTGGGCTCGAACTCTGAGAATCCAGGGTTCAAATTGCCACTTAGCCATAGAAATGCACTTGGTGACCTTGCAAAGTTGCATTCTCCCAGCCTCAGAAGAAAGCACCTGAACAATAAGTTTCTAGCACTTAAAATGTAAAGTAAAATGCAAGGTAATAATGGGAATTTTGAAGTATCTTCCACATTTGAAAATTACTATGTAGGTTGAGCATGTTGCCTGATGTAGAAACTGAATGCAGTTTCTACATCTGATGTCTTGGTCCTTTTGCCATTCACTTCTGTATTTGTGTAGTACAAATGAAGTAAAATGCAGCATGCACAGATTTAGAGTTTTGACCTTTGTAAACCAAACCAAGAAAAATACCTGGCTTTGGCTATTGTAAGCAATAGTTTACATGCAAAAGGTAATCTCTTTGATATTACTGATCTAATATTAGATGGGCGTTCTATGTTCATGCACTGGTATGTTATTAAAGAAAATAAATAGCATTCTTTTTCCTTCTTACAGGTGAAAATCCGTGCCCTAGAGGCCTACAGAGGGGAGAGAGTAAAGGTTTTCGGATGGGTCCATAGATTGCGCAGACAAGGTAAGAACTACCCTATATACTCGAGTATAAGCCGACCTGAATATAAGCCGAGTGGGAAATGCAGCAGCTACTAGTACATTTCAAAAATAAAAATAGATACCAATAAAATTACATTAATTGAGGCATCAGTAAGCTAAATGTTTTTGAAAATTTACATAAAACCATATTTTAAGATAAGACTGTCCAACCACTCTCCAAAATTAGTACCAAAAGGGTTACAAATCAGTTTTTGGTCATCTTCAGATTCCGTTTGGTTATCTGGGGTTCTGATTCAGATAATTGCATTGGATAGACCACATCATCTCTAGTTTCTGATATAGAACATATGCCAACTAGTTGTCACCATCTGCTCGCCCACAGAAAACCATATTTAATACTCTAGACCTGATTTGGTAGTAGTAATCTTTTGTGTGTAGTACCCTTCCTACATCCCCATTGCCTTGGCACTATAAGAGGGTTTTGTAAGACCAGTCACTCTTGTTGCCACATGGTTTTGAGGCAATGGTGTAGTAATGGTGAGGCCGTGGACCATCATTTCGTTCTTGGGGACCACTGGTGGTCCACAGACCGCAGGTTGGGAACCACTGCTTTAAAGATTACACCCTTTTAAATTTTGTCTTTCACATACTTCTTCCCCGCAAAACATATTTTGGTTTTCTCTTCTATAAACTTGGGAAATTAACAAAAATATGGCAGATCTTTTTATGTCATTTTCATTTTACAATTATGGGTTTCCTCAGTTTCCTTCATGGGCATCACAGCATTAATAGAAAGGCTTTTAATGCAAATATGGTTTTAGGAGTCGTCCCTTTCCATTTTTCTTCTTCTGACAATTCCACGAGGCCCTTATGAAAGAGATGGACTTTGCTGGATGAACAAATACGTAGCCTTTAAAATGCTGCGGGACAGAAAATATTTATTCACGGTTGTGGGAAGAGGATTGAAGATGTGGAAATGAAGAAAAGGGAATTAAATGTTTTGAAGCCCTAACTTTCTGCTTTTGATTCTCAAGGGAAAAACTTGATGTTCATTGTGTTAAGGGATGGCACCGGCTATCTGCAGTGTGTCTTGTCGGATGATCTGGTAAGCTGCTTTCTCTGCCCTGTATCAAACCTGCCTCTTTGTGCCCCTTGATTTCTCTCTTTTCTAAGTTAAACCCCCTCCTTTCCTTTGACTTCTCTTCTGCTTTTAAGAGACCTGGGACCACTTTTGCACAAAGGAAAAATATGAAAGAATAGTTATGGGGAGATGCCTTCAATGTTCACTTTGACATAGGATGGGTTACTGAAATCTAAAATCACCCTTTTGCCACATGATTTCAGAACCAAAGGCCCTCCTGAACAATTCAAAGGTATACTTGTCTGCTGGTGAAAAGAGCAACTGAGTCTCTTCTGAATTTCTTCTAAATTTGTGGAGACCAAAATCCACTGATTGCAGTAATGTGAAAGTATCTAAATTAACTCAGTGTATACATTACAAATACACATATCAACAAAACACAGAGCTGCCACATTCACATTACCACAATCAGTGGATTTTGGTCTCCACAGTTTTAGGTGAACCCATTTTTCTTGCTGGACCTTAGGGAAGGCTGAGCGAAGGAAGATAGATGCCTTTGAACTGTGGTGTTGGAGGAAGGTTCTGAGAGTGCCTTGGACTGCGAGAAAATCCAACCAGTCCATCTTCCAGGAAATAAAGCCCGACTGCTCATTGGAGGGAAGGATACTAAAGACAAAGTTGAAGTACTTTGGCCACATCATGAGGAGACAGCAAAGCCTAGAGAAGACAATGATGCTGGGGAAAGTGGAAGGCAAAAGGAAGAGGGGCCAACCAAGGGCAAGATGGATGGATGGCATCCTTGAAGTGACTGGACTGACCTTGAAGGAGCTGGGGGTGGTGACGGCCGACAGGGAGCTCTGGCGTGGGCTGGTCCATGAGGTCACAAAGATTCGGAGATGACTGAACAAATGAACAACAACAACATTTTTCTTTTCTTCTAAATTTCCCACAAAGTCTGCAGTTCTATAGGTTGCAGCCATAGCATTAAATTTAGCATCAAAGTGCTATAACTGTGTATTATAAAAAGGTATCAGAAATATTAAAAATTAAATAGGTATTTTTAGTTACAAAAAATGTGAGTAAAGCACTGAAAGGGTTAAATAAATGCAATGACTCACCAAAAGCTGCAGTTCTATATAAGTAGGTGTATCTGTAGCTTAGTAGCAGTCAGTCTGAGGTAAACCTCAGTGGGGGACAAGTCTCAGTCTGTGAGAAAGCATCACAGTGTGAGATAGCCCTTAGTCTGTGAGAGAAAGTCTCAGTGGGAGGTAGGCCTTAGACCAGGGGTCCACAAACTTTTTAAACAGGGCCAGGTCACAGTTCCTCAAACTGTTGGAGGGCCGGATTATAATTTGAAAAAAACATGAATGAATTCCTGTGCATACCACATATCTTATTGGTAGTGCAAAAATCACTCAAAAACAATACAATAATTAAAATGAAGAACAATTTAACAAATATAAACGTATTCGTATTTCAATGGGAAGTGTGGGCCTGCTTTTGGCTGATGAGATAGGATTGTTGTTGTTTTTGTGTGCTTTCAAGTCGTTACAGACTTAGGTTGACCCTGAGCGAGGGCCAAGTAAATGACCTTGGAGGGCCGCATCCGGCCCCCGGGCCTTAGTTTGAGGACCCCTGCCTTAGACTATGTGAAGGCCGAGTATAAGTAGGCCTGCTGTGAGAAGCTTCGGTGAAAGAAGCAGCCCCAGGTTGAAGGTCGAGTGTGTAAAGCTACTGTGAATCCCCTGTGTAATTTTGTTGCGAGGAGGCTCTGTATAAGAAAGAAGCTCAGCATGGAAGCATCGAAGGAAATGTAAAGAACTTTATTTCTGTTGTGGAAATTGTTCTTGTAAATAATAGGAGTTTATTTATTTATTTACAGTATTTATATTCTGCCCTTCTCACTCCGCAGGGGACTCAGGGTGGATTACAATGTACATATACATGGCAAACATTCAATGCCATAGACACACAACATATATAGACAGACACAGAGGCAATTTAACATTCCAGCTTTTTCTTGAGGATATTCTGGCCACCAGGGGAGCTGTCCCTTCACCGACCATGTGTGACACTGATGAAGTACGTCCTCATTCTTTGCATGCTTGCTGGAGATTTTTTATGGCCTCGTAAATTTCCTACTTGATATAGATGTAACTGTCTTTCGGGCTGGAAAGGTCAACAGCAAGCTAAACAAATTTGGTTGGAAGCTCACTCTGACCCAGGCTTGCTTCGAACTCATGACCTTTCAGTCAGTAGTCATCTTAATGTGGTAGTGATCTTAATCCAGTCAGTTGTGCTACAGTCCCGGTGTATATAGCTATTGTTTTGCTATAAAGAAAAGCCTCCTGGAGAAGAGATAACATTGGTTTGTGCTTTTTTTTTTTTTTAATCACTTTGGGCTACTGGTGCTGGGTCATGCTGGTGCTAATAAGTTACTCTGCTGAACATTTATGGGGAGGGTATTTTGTTAATAAGCCCACTCTCCCAACAAAAGGACCCCAGGAGAAGGGTCTGGAAGGCAAACTCTACGAAGACCAGCTTAGGAAGATGAGTATGTTTAGCTTAGAAAAGAGAAGGTTGAGATGGGCATGATAGTCATTTGAGAGGATGTCACATTGAGGAAGGGGCAAACTTGTTTGCTGCTGCTACTGTATAGGACACAGAACACTGGATTCAAGCTGCAGGAAAAGAGATTCCACGTAAACATTAGGAAGAATACCCTGATAGAACTATTCAGCAGTGGAATATCCTGCCTCGGAGTGTGGTAGAGTCCCCTCTAAAGGTTTTTAAGCAGAGACAGGATGGCCATCTGTCAGGAGTGCTTTGATTGCCTTTTCCTACATGGTAGGGGGTTGAACTGGATGGTCTTTGGAGTCTCCTCCAACTTTGATTCTGTGACCAATGTTGGGAAAGGATGCCTATTACGTCTTCTCAGTGCTAGGAACTGGGAGAAGGAGGGGGATGCAAACTGACCCACACATTGGGTTCTATCTGACTACATTATTTTCTTTGGTCGAAATAGGAATCATCAGTAAGGTTGATTTCTCTCTTCTCCCATTAGTGCCAGTGTTACAACGGAGTCATCCTCTCAACAGAGAGCACTGTTGCCGTGTATGGAACCCTTAACCTAGTCCCAGAAGGTAAACAGGTGAGTACCAGGCCCTCATAGCTCTTGTTTAAAGTCAGTAGCAGAATGCTGTTTTTCTATCTCAGTGGCACAATAAATCTATTCCTTTACTATGAATCTATTCCTGGCTTTACTTTGAATCCATTTCAGGCTTTACTTTGAACTTTAAAGTTGTGGTTAAGGTGCAACACTCCGAAATAGCTCATTTAAAGTTCAGGTGAAAATCTGGTGTGGATTGACACTTCTCTGACATGGAAGGTGCCAGCTGTCATTATGCACAGTACATTTCTGTCTGCTTTTAAAATCTTGTTTGGACACTGTCATCCTAAAATAAGACAAGATTTTTATTGTTTTCTTTCGTGGACTGCCCTATCCCAAAATTGAACTGCATGCAGAGAAGGGAACTGTCTGTTTCCATTCCTTTTGTACAGCATTTCATAAACAAGAAGGAGTGATTTTTCAAATCTGCAGTTTGATCTAGTGCAATCAGAAAATACTCTACCAAAGCTTGGAAGAGTCACTTTTCCAAACTCAGCAACCCTGAGGTCATCATGGGAGTTATAGTCCAAAAATAATTTTTAGTTTGTTTTTTACTTTGACAGGGTTTTTTGCCCCTAAATCTAGCAAATGTGGAAGATTGAATGTAATGATCTATTTTCAAATTAATGTATTTTAAAAATGTAAACCAGTAGGGGGTGCCCAAGGAACAGGTATGGAAGCAATACTATCAAGTTGAGAAATATTCTCATTTCCTCAGTATGATTTACACCATCTTAACTGATGTTAATGAGGAACCATGACGGAGTGGATTCTTTTTCCCAGGACACATTCTAAAGCCCTTGTTTTCTGGATTGCTTGCTATTTTGGTAAAAACTCATAATATATACTTAGCTAGAACTAGCTCCCTGCAAAACCTGAAAGAAGAGTGCTAGTTTTTGAGTTTCATGGATTTTTTTTCATATATTCTCCAATACCCAATGTATACTTGCTCTATGGTGTATATATCAGTGACTTCTATTGGCCCCTAAACATATGTTTGTACATCTGAGACACATTTTTGTAAACTGTTCCCTAGTATTGGTTGAGGTTCCTTTTTACTCACATACATACCCTCTAGGTTTTATTGTGGGGAGAAAGAGCAGTCATGTTTTTGAAAATGAAATAAAAACACTGATGATTTTTTTTCTGTCATATCACCTTTTAATAGCTAGTAGTAACTATAGTGATTATTTGGAAGCTAATTTAGGAGCTAATTTAGGAGCAACTTAAAATAGGTGAAACTTAAGAAACTGCAAGTCGCTTCTGGTGTGAGAAAATTGGCTGCCTGCAGAGTCATTGCCCACGGGGACACACAGATGTGTTACCATCCTGTGGGAGACTTCTCTCGTGTCCACACAAGGGAAGTTGGAGCTGACAGACGGGAGCTCACCCTGTCCTGCGGATTTGAACCACTGACCTTCAGGTCAACAGTTCAGCCGACACAAGGGTTATTTATTTTATTTATTTATTTAAAACTTTTATATTCTGATCTTCTCACCTCCGTAGAGGGACTCAGACCGGCTTACAGCAAGGATTCAATGCTACTAATACAAGTTAAAACATCATACAACAATACAAGATTAAAATACATATAGATTAAATACATATATACCAAATTGCCAAGGTAAAATCATGTTCAACTCAGTCCACATATGTGGTCACTCACTTTGGTCTGTAACCAGTTTCAGCCATTATTCTGGGAATGCTTCGTTCCATAACCAGGATTTCACTAGCCTCCTGAAGGACAAGAGGGAGGGGGCAGATCTAATCTCACTTGGGAGAGAGTTCCATAGCTGAGGGGCCACCACAGAGAAGGCCCTGGCTCTCTTTCCCACCAAACTCGCTTGCGAAGGTGGTGGGACCGAGAGCAGGGCCTCTCTGGAAGACCTTAATATCCTTGATGGTTCATAGGGGAGAATACATTCAGACAGGTAAACTGGGCTGGAACCATATAGGGATTTATAGGTTAAAACCAGCACTTTTAACTAATTGCGCCACCACAGCTCCTCTTTTGGGGATAAGACTTCATTTGTTGAGTTATTAGTCCTGGCTGATGATGTTGTTCTCTTTTGTTATGAGACTATGATTTTATGCTGATGATTTTTGCCTTTTGCTTTATGCCCTGCCATGTTTATAGATGAGGTTGTAATATCTCTCCTTAGCCACATCTCCCACACCTTTTCAAAATAACTTTCCAAGTGTTGATCTGGTTCCCTGAGTAGCTGTGTCTTGTTCATAGTGAGCTCTAGTTGGTGACGAAAGGCTCCGTGTTTCTGCTGCCATCTCTTTTAAGTGTCATCTCTTTCAAAAACACAAATGTGGTTGGATTCCCGCAGGCTTCGGGAGGCCATGAGCTGAGCTGTGACTTCTGGGAACTCATTGGCCTGGCTCCAGCTGGAGGCGCCGATAACCTGGTCAATGAGGAGTCCGACGTTGATGTGCAGCTGAACAACCGTCACATGATGATTCGGGGGGAGACCCTGAGCCGGATCTTCAAGGTGCGCTCCACAGTCATCCAGAGCTTCAGGGATCACTTCTTTGACCGAGGCTACTATGAGGTAAATGTGTCTCCCGCTCTGTTGATTGTAAACGATACTCCAGCACTAATTGAGATTTTGCCAGAGACAGTCCCTTCCAGAATCAGTTTGCAAGTCTGACAGAAAAGCTGTCTGTCTTAAAACATTCAGCAGGTGAGATGGGTTTGTCCAGAGTCTGAGTGTAGAGCAATAGAAAGGAGCTTTGAGGATCCTGTGTAAAGGTTGATTGGCAATGAGCTACTCCTAGGATGGGAAAAAATGAGGCTGAATTTCAGTTTGTGCTTAAGGAGGCTATTTTTTTGATACAACACGCTAGAATTTTGTTTTTTACAAACTGGATGCAAAATGGGTTGCTGTGAGTTTTCTGGGCAGTATGGCTATACCTTACTGCATTACCTCTTGATGTTTTGCCCACATCTATGGCAAGCATCCTCAGAGGTTGTGAGGTCTGTTGGAAACTAGGCAAGTGAGATGTATACATCTGTGGAATGTCCAAGGTCAGAGAAAGAACTCTTGTCTGCTTGAGGCAGGTGTGAATGTTGCAGTTGACCACCTTGATTAGTATTGAAAAGCCTTGCAGCTTCAAGGGTTGGCTGCTTCCTGCCTGTGGGAATCCTTTGTTGGGAGGTGATTAGCTGGTTCTGATTATTTTTTGTCTGGAATTCCCCTGTTTTTTGAGTGTTACTCTTTATTTACTGTTGTGATTTTAGAGTTTTTAAAATACTGATAGCCAGATTTTGTTCATTTTCATAATTTCCTCCTTTTTGTTGAAATTGTCCACATGCTTGTGAATTTCAATGGCTTCTCTGTGTAGTCTGACATGGTGGTTGTTAGAGTGGTCCAGCATTTATGTGTTCTCAAATAACATGATGTTTCCAGGTTGGTTCATCAGGTGCTCTGCTATGGCTGACCTCTCAGGTTGAAATAGTCAGCAGTGCCTTTCATGTTCCTTGATTCATGTTTGGGCAGTGCTACGTTTGGTGGTCCCTATGTAGACTTGTCCACAGATGCATGGTATACAGTAGGCTCCTGCAGAAGTGAGAAACACTTGCCTAGTTTCCAACAGACCTCACAACCTCTGAGAATGCCTGCTACAGATGTGGGTTAAACATCTGGAGAGAATGCTTCTGGAACATGGCCATACAGCCCACAAAACTCACAGCAACCCAGTGATTCCAGCCATGACAGGCTTCAACAATGTATAGAATGCAAAATATCTGTCTTTGGAATAGATCGAGGTTTCCCAGGAGCCAGAAACCGATGAAGATAGCGATACATGGTAATATAATGTAGTCTGCTTTCTCCATTCACAGGCTTAACATTTGTTAACTTGATTTTTCATAGATTTGCATTAATATGCTGTCTCCAGGTCTTTTAGCACAACTCCATACCATCTTTTCCCTGAAAGTGATTATAACATCACACTGGAGGACCGTCTATGCTACACTTCCAGCAGAAGTTAGTGGTCAGCGTAGTGTAGTGGTTTAAGTGTTGCACTAGATCTCTTTCAGAGACTAGTGTTTGAATTTCCACTGGGCTACAGAAATGCACTGACTAACTTTGGACCAGTCAACCTCAGAGGAAAGTAATGTTAAATGGTAGGCCCTTTCTGAATGGATTTTGCCAAGAAAGCTCCATGATACGTTCATTTAAGGTCTTCATGTTAAATATGACTTGAAGGCCCAGAAGACTTTGATTATATGTTACTGCAGAGCAGGGAGTTGTCTCCAATGACACTTGTGGTCTCTTCCAACTATAAGATTCTATGATTCTGAGAACTATAGTATACAACAGGTCCTCTAGATCCATGATATCTAGCAACCATGGATTGGCATGCCCCATATTAGTAAATGGTGTTAATATGAATGTGGACACACTGAAATATGTAAATTCACATCACCAGAAGAACAAGAAGAACAACAACAACAAGAAGAACTTTATTTTTCTACCCACCTCCATCTCCCCGAAGGGACTCTAGGCAGCTTACAAGGGGCCCAAGCCCAAGGCAGAATACAATTAAAAACAAAGCAATAACAATTAAGACAGCATAAAACAGCGTAAAACAACATAACAATAATAGCTAGCAACAACAATAACAGCAGACTAATTTTGGAGAGGGGAGGAAAACCACTACGTGAATTGGTTACAGATAAGGTGGTTTAGTAAGGTGGATAACAATGTATAACAGCATAGGAAATATCATGGAAACAGAGCAAATTAACAGGATCAGTTACTATAATATGCTTTAAATAGTATCTGGTGTGATCGTTCACATTTTTCATACCTGAAACTGGACCCTTGCAGCTACAATAAGCCTGATCTCCTGATTTAGGGAACTAACTAGGATGAAACTTGGTCATTTGTTGAGAAATTACTGTAGAAACCTCGCATTCTTCAGGTCGGTTAGAATCTTGTCTGAAACCTTGCAAATTTTGCTGCTATTCAGAGTTAATACTGAGCCAAATGGGCAAGGGGGCTGTTTCAGTAAAAAGCAATTTCCTGTGCTCTTACTATGATCTCTCTGTCTCTCTCTTCTAGATCACTCCACCAACACTGGTTCAAACACAGGTGGAAGGGGGCTCTACTCTCTTCAAAATGGATTACTTTGGCGAAGAAGCCTATTTGACGCAGTCATCGCAGCTGTATCTGGAGACCTGCATCCCAGCCCTGGGAGACACGTTTTGCATTGCGCAGTCCTACAGAGCTGAACAGTCTCGGACACGCAGGCATCTAGCTGAGTAAGAGACCATTTACAGAACAATCTGTCATGCATTATTCCAAAGTACGTGGATTGAGATCTTCTAAGTAATTAGAAATGACAATGTCAAGCGCTTTGTTGCCGCTGTACCGTATGAACACTTTGGCACACCAGATACTTCTGCACTCAAAAAAATGATGCAGTTTGACACCACTTTAACTACTATGGCTCAGTGTTATAAATCCTGAGAGTTGTAGTTTGGTGAGGAACCAGCTCTCCTTGTTAAAGGAAGCTAAAGACCTGTGATGTTTTCAACTTCTCACATAATGGCTTCCTTTAAATTATCTGGTCATTTTGAGCATGTCCTTTGGCACTTGAAGTATACAAGTGGTGCAGTGAGCTATGAATCTGGGTGCAATTCCTTTTTAGGCTATGGAAATCCACATTGAGTGAGCCACACTCTCTCAGCCCCAGAAAATCCTGTGATAGGACCACCAGAAGTCAGAAACAACTTGAAGGCACACAGCAACAGCAAATCTTTATACAAGTTAATATGCAAGACTAAATTAAATAAAAAGTTTCAAATTTAGCTCTTTAATTTGTGTAGCAAAAGGGGCTTTTCCTGTGGGGTGCTCAGAGTCTTTAATTGCCTTTTAAATTATTTTAACTTTCTGCTTGTAGCAAAATATCTTCCGTTATTGTACAGTATAATAAGATTTTCACTGTACTTTGTTTAAATGCATTGTATATAGAGTGGCAGAGAGAGTAAATAAATTGAGCTTCTGAGGCAAGTTCTCTATCTATTTTATATTCAGGATATTCCCTTTTTGTTGACTTGATTTGAAACCCACCTTTTCCGCAAAACTGGCAGTCAGGCAAGATGTTAAAAATTAGAAGCAAAAAGAAAAGTTATACTAAATCACCATATTGAAAGAGAGTTAGTTGAATTCAAAACAACCCAAAGATATGTCAGTTTACAAATGTTTGGTGCTTGCTCTTGAAATTTCTCGTTTGTCAAAAGTATACCTGAATAAAAAGGTTTTTGACTGACTCCTTTCCATACAGATACACCCACATTGAAGCCGAATGCCCTTTCATGAGCTTTGAAGACTTGCTGAACCGCTTGGAGGATTTAGTTTGTGACGTTGTCGACCGAGTCTTGAAATCTCCTGTGTCTGAGTTACTGTATGCCCTCAATCCAGTAAGTGGATATGACCCATCACCACCACCACTACCCACAAAGGGAAAAAATGTTTTCTTTATTGACTTCAATATGTGATTCTAATTTTGGCTTTTCTTTATATAGCACCTCTGGTTCATCCGTTATGAATAACTTTTCAATAACTTTAAAGCATAGGTTCTTTTTATTGCAATTTCCAGTGTGAGAGGGTATATCAACTTTTACAGAACTTTTACATAAAAAATGACATAGGACATACAGATATACAGATTCTGTGTAACTACATTGGATTACAATGGGTAACAAACAAAAGGGAGTTATATTTTCAAGCCCCATTCACACACATGTACATGCATTCATCCTCATGCATCCAAATATTACCATTTCCTTTTCTCCCTCCTTGGAGAAACACCTGGTAGGCCAGACTCTGCTTTCCTTGCAGCCTGCCAATGCATAGTTCCAAAACTTCCATAACTCCTAAAAGCCGAAACTCCAAAACTTTTCTTTCCCTAAGAACAATGCCAAGGATGAGATCTGTGTTTTCCCTACAGCAGAACCTGTAACATGTATCATGACTCCAAAACCCACTCTTTTCTCTTCTCCTGAGGAAAAGGGGGTCCAAAGTGCTTTCCCATAGCAGACCTGACACTTTCCATACATACACTATCTCTCTCCTTCCCAATGGAGCAGAGCATAGCGGGTGAACAGTGTCTCTGTCTGTCACAATTTGAGAATTATTAGATTGAGTCTTTCATAAAAAAAATATTCTGCTGATATATTCCCAAAGTTGTAAATTAATGATAGACATCTTCCATCCTGGCTCCACCTCAGTTTCCTGGCCAGATGTTGACTCTTCTTGATTGGTGTTGGTCTTGTGTGGACTTCCTTCTTGACGTAGTAAACATTTCTCTTATCATTGTCACAGTTCTTATCACAGTTTACTTTTCAATTCTCATTAACAATTTTTAATTACAGTCCAGCAAGCAGGTAAGTTAGTCATTGCAGGCCTTAATATTTTAGGATGTTGTCTCCAAAATTATTAACTCTCATTCATTCATTCTTCCATACAATTCCATTCTTATTCACACATATTAAATCAAATCCACATTTATCAAATCTGCATATTATAGTTCTTGTGACACGTCTTCCACAAAACTCCCATTGCAAAAATCATTTGAGAAGATGCTCACAAATGCTATTTTGTTTATCTATACATTATTACTCTTGCACCATGTCTGTGGGCCTCCATGTTGGAAATTGCAACCTTCTATAAGCCTCCTATATTAGTTATTTGTTATATAATTGTGTTTACTTACTATATTGCATGTATATAATTTAGTATGCAGTTGTCCCTTAACTGTATTTTGTTTGAGGTTGTGGGAGAGACTGCAGACCATGTGACCAGATCTAGGACTATTCAGACTGAGACTCAATTTTAGTTTTCAGTTTGCATTGGAAGCAGTACCGTTTAGAAGTCAGTAGTGTCAGTATGCTGCAGTGTGAACTCAGTCTTTATTGAGTCAATGTTCAGTAATGTATTAGATTGAAGAAAGTGTTAATCTGTATGCAACAAAGAAGAGACTGAAACAGAATGCTTTAAAGCACCTACTGTTTAAATTCTCAAGAAATAAGAAATGTACCTATATGTTGAATACACAAGTTTTTAAGTAAATCAACTATGTTACTTTTAAAAAAGACTACCTATTTTTGGTCTCTTAAAAGCATGATTTAAAAGCAATATATTTTATGGGAGAGTCAGTGTTTTTTTTAACACCTGCAATAATACTTTTAAATATCTGCTATATATATATGCATTGGCATATCTCTGTTCCTAATAGTTCATAGAGATAACCTGGTATATCAGTCTAACAACCGAAAAGCCTAATTTTACCTTGCATAAATACTAGTGGATATTTACCACTAAGAGAAGATTCACTCAAACGAGTATTTAACTCTTTCTCAGCAAGATCATACTTTACAAAAAGGTTATGATTATTCCAAAGAGTGTGAATGCAATTAATTTCCAAATTGGTCATGCTTCCAAAAGGTTGTGGAGATTTCTGGTTTCTCAAAAGGTTATGATCTCTAAAAGGTCATGCCTTTCCAAAACTCCATGCAGTTCTATTGTATGCTTCCATGACAAGTTACCATAGAGTTACCCAGGAAGACCTAGCAAATTCATAAGTCCTCCAAGTGACCCAATGGTAACATCTGGTAAATGTCATTCATTTCTATAGGATTTGCTATTATCTGCAATTTCCTACTTCCACAATGAGTTTAGGAACGTATCCCCTGCAGAAATATGTAGATAAATACAATGTGCTTTTTAAAGGAACAGCAACAAATTCTGTATGATTTGATTTGCAAATTGTCATAACCTGTCAACAGAAGCTTCAGGACATTATTTCTTTGGCCTAGACCTCCCTTAATTTCCGATCCGGCATAAATACTGAAGGGTTCTAGGAATTGTAGTCCAAGGGAGTAATGTATACAATCTCTGCTTCTTATAATTTGGAGCAAGAAAATGTAGATGATATCAACAAATTTGGAAATTTACTTTTGAAACTCAGGAGTGCCGTTCTTTTGTCCCACAGAACTTTGAGCCCCCGAAACGTCCCTTCAGGCGCATGAATTACACAGACGCCCTTGTGTGGCTCAAGGAGCATGATGTGAAGAAAGAAGATGGCACTTACTATGAATTTGGAGATGTAAGATTTACTGCTTTGCTTTGCTCTTTAAAATGTAGTTGTTAGACTTCCGTGATGCATTCTTTAAAGGTACTGCATTTCAAACCTGTTTGGAAACAGGTTCAGAATACTCTTGAATGGGTTCAGGTTGGAGGAAGGTGTGACTCCTAAGTAATAACTAAAGTAGCTACCAGGATTTTTTTCAAAGTGTTGGTTTGTTGCAGCATGCCTTCCAAGTAGTTTCCAATCTATGGCGATCCTATCGCGTAATGAGTGGGGAATGAATTTCTTGTCTGCAGAGTCATAGCTCAAACCACAGCACTGCATTGACTCCCAAATAAAGTGCTTGTAATGCCCTATGAAGTCCTAAATTGCTTCAGTGTTTTCCAGTTGTGTGTGACTGGGTGAATTATCTTTATCCCTTGACAGCATCTAGTGCAGCGGTCCTCAAACTAAAGCCCGGGGGCCGGATATGGCCCTCCAAGGTCATTTACCCGGCCCTTGCTCAGGGTCAACCTAAGTCTGAAACGACTTGAAAGCACACATAACAACAACAACAACAACAATCCTATCTCATCAGCCAAAAGCAGGCCCACACTTCCCATTAAAATACTAATAAATTTATATTTGTTAAAATTGATCTTCATTTTAATTATAGTATTGTTTTAAAGTGTTTTTGTACTACAAATAAGGTATGTGCCATGTGAATAGGAATTCATTCATGTTTTTTCAAATTATAATCCGGCCCTCCAACAGTTTGAGGAACTGTGACCTGGCCCTCTGTTTAAAAAGTTTGAGGACCCCTGATCTAGTGTATGTGGCAGGAATTGGAAATAGGGCCTTCTTAGTGGCTGCACCCAAATTTCTTGTTCCTAAGATTCACTGCTCATTGAATTAGTTTACAATGAGTAAAATGAGATTGCGATTCTGTCTTAGCTTGTAGAAACTATCTTCACCCAATGAAAAGTATGGTTTTCCTTGAAATATTTGATTACATTTGGCTATAAATCAATTCCCGTATATACTCAACCCAAATATAAACTGAGGCACCTAATTTTACCACAAAAAACTGGAAAAAAGTATTGACTCGAGTATAAACAGAGGGTGGGTGGAAAATGCAGCAGCTACTGGTAAATTTCAAAATAAAAGTAGATACCAATACAAATACATTAATTGAGGTATCAGTAGGTTAAATGTTTTTGAATATTTACATAAAACTGTAATTTAAGATAAGACTGTCCAACTCAGATTAAACCATTTTTCTAACCTTCAATGTAATGTGCTTACGTATCCTTCCAATAATAATGAGAGTAAAATAATAAATGTAATAATAATAGAGTACAATAATAAATGTAGTAGTAATAATAATAATAGAGTAACATAGTATCAATGTAATAATAATAATAATAGTAAATAATAAATGTCATAAAAATCATAATAATAGCCCAGTAAAATAATAAATAACTTTGACTCAAGTATAAGCTGAGAGGGGCTTTTTCAGCCTAAAAAAGGGCTGAAAAACTTGGCTTATACTCGAGTATACACAGTAATAAACCATCCAGACTTTACGTACGGACCATTCTGACTACATGAAAGTCAACAGCTGTGGAGTGCAACACCAGAGGCACTCTCAAGTGGCCAGCTACTGGTCAAAGGTCATTTAATCAACTACCAGGCTTGCAAACTTTGTGTTTTGTTCGTCTGTTTGTTTGTTAAAAAATGCAATGCAATGTTTGGTCTGCCCTGACACGATAAATAAATAAAAACAGCTGTGGCTTCTATGTCAGGAGGGTGGTGAGCTATGTGTGATGCTAGACCTATTCTGGGCATAGTTTGGCTCTTTGGCAAGGTCATTTAAAGTTTGGACTAAAACTCAGAGCAGATTCACTATGCCCCATAGGCTTATTTATTACAGTATTTCTCACCCTGAAGGGAACTCAGGTCGGATCACAGAACACATATATGGCGAACATTCAATGTCGATTATACATTGACAAGATAGACAACAGATGGAGGTGTGTGTGTGTGTGTGTGTGTGTGTGTGTGTGTGTGTGTGTGTATGTATGTATATATATATATATATATATATATATATATATATATATATATAGGCTTTCCCATTTTTCGGCGTCTTTGGAGGCTGTGCTCGGTTTCGGCCACAAGGGGATGCTGTTGTTCCATCTCTTTGCCAAAGTGCTTTTCTTCGTTCATAGACTTCTTTTTTCTCATTGAAACGCAGTGCCTAAAATACCTCCCCGCTTTAATGCGGTTCCTGTTTATCTACTGACATTTGTTTTCGAAGTTCTAGGTTGGCAGAAGCTTGGCAGACCCAGGCTTCGCACTATCAACTTTCCATTTAGCAAGAATTATTGCAGCTTGTTGATTAATCTGCTGTACTAAAGCCTGGCCCAGTAATAATGGGGACTTGGAAGCTGCCAGTCATAATGAATACACTGAAGTTTAGTTAGTCAAAACACAGCCGCATAGTCATGCCTTTGCTAAAGGGGCAAGCTTTGGGAAGGTAGGGGGCTTAGAGGATGAGGCAGTGGTGTTCTAGACGGAAGGAAGTTGGATGTGCATGAACTAATAAGTTTTGCTCTTAACCGCAGGATATTCCAGAGGCTCCCGAGAGACAAATGACGGATGCCATTAATGAACCGATCTTGCTGTGTCGATTTCCCGCTGAGATAAAGTCCTTCTACATGCAGCGCTGCCCCGAGGATTCCCGCCTTACCGAATCTGTCAGTTTATGTTCTCTGCACGCGTTGCATGCAAGATGGGGCAGGGGAGCGGTTAGACTTCTTAATGGGGTCCCCCCTCCCAATCTCCTTCCCTATTCAAGTGGCTCTCCATTTCTGTTAACAGAGGAACAGACGTGAGGGTTGTCAGCCGGTTAGCGAGGTCTTGAAACCAATTAACCAGTGGGATTTTATAGAAAGTCACAACACTTCTCTCTCAGGAAGCCATTCTTTGAGGCTATTTAAAATGGTTTTGTAGGTACATCAGGGAGGCTTAAAAGATTATGGGACTCTCCTTTGATGGTCATTTCACACATGTGTATGGAAATCACTTCATTTCTGGCACTTGTTGAATGGCCTGTAGTCACATTTATCTTTAGGAGGAGAAGATTCAGACTGTTATATCAGTGCAGGTAGCTGATAATATGAGATATTTTCCACCTGGCTTTTAATCTACATAAAGCATGTCTGGAAATCAACCAGCCTTCCATATGTTTTTTTTTTTATCCTCTTCCTTCTCCTCTTCTCCTTCCTCTTCCTCTTCCTTTTCCTCTTCTCCTGCCTCTTCCTCTTCATTTTCCTCTTCTCCTTCCTCTTCTCCTTCTCCTTATTATTATTATTATTATTATTATTATTATTAGATATACAACAAGATTAGTACACAGCTAACAAGATCACGATGCTGGCTTTTATATTCGATCACACATCGGACACTTCCCAAGTGTCTATGTAATAATAATAATAATAATAATAACACTTTATTTGTACCCCGCTACCATCTCTCCAAGAGACTTGGTGCGGCTTACATAAGGCCGAGCCCAAACACAACAATACAAACAATAATAACAACAATACAAGCAATTAAAAACACATAGACAATAAAAAGTAACATTATCAATAAGACAACACATAATTAAAAACAGTGGGAAGGCCAAATGTTAGGTTAAAATTGGAAATAATGCTGGGACATGAACGGAAGGTGATGCTGGTGTTTATGGAAGGGCATACGAGCAGACCTAAAGAAATGTAAAGTGCTTTGGAGAACAAAGTGCTATGAGTCATTTTTCCGGGAAGGCACACTGGGACAGCCACATCTTCAAGTTCCTCCTGAAGACTGCCAAAGTTGGAGCCTGTCTGATGTATTGGTAAATAATGTGTGCAGGCCTTTTGCAGCTGACAGATGGTAATTTTGTCAGTGTCTATTGTGTTTAAGTGCAGGCCAAGGTCTTTAGGCACTGCACCCAGTGTGCCGATCACCACTGGTACCACCTTTACTGGCTTGTGCCAGAGTCTTTGCAGTTGTATTTTTAAATCCTCATATCATGTCAGCTTTTCCAGTTGCTTCTCATCAATTCTGCTATTGCCTGGGATTGCAACATTGACAATTTGTACTTTGTTTTTTTCCACGACTGTGAGGTCAGGAGTATTGCGCTCCAAAACTTTGCCAGTCTGGATTCAGAAATCCCAGAGCAGTTTGACGTGTTCATTTTCTATAACTTTTTCTGGCTTGTGATCCCATCAGTTTTTATCATCATCATCATCATCACCATCCCTACCCTGCCTTTCTCCCCATGGGGACTCATGACACAACCCAATACATTGAAAAACATGCCAAATAAAAAACTAAAAAAACAAATATTTGCATCGTAGATACAAATCAAAATACAGTTGAGATACAATAAAAGTATCTGTACAATTAAACTTATATTTAAAACGAAATATCCTCTTCAGTTCCTTAGGTGTGGAGGCTATTGTTGAGACTTGAAATTCAACATCTGCAGATCTAAATCCCTCCAATTTGCCCAGGGTTGGTTGGTTAGACTAGAAGAATAACAGACCCAAACTCCCATCAGCCTCGACCCAACATGGTCAGGGATTGTGGGAATTGCAGTCAAGGGTATGTACAAAGGTGGGGGAGGCAGTTTGTTATCTACCCATTTCCAAAAGATTTGGCAAGACAAACACAATGTTTATTGGGTTGTTGTAGGTTTTTTCAGGCTATATGAACATATTCTGACATTTCGCCTGCATCTATGGCAAGCATCCTCAGAGATTATGAGGTCTGTTGGAACTAGGAAAAATTGGTTTATATATCTGTGGAATCACCAGATATATAAACCCAATTTTCCTAGTTCCAACAATCCTCACAACTTCTGAGGATGCTTGCCATAGATGCAGGCGAAACGTCAGGAGAGAATGCCTCTGGAACATGGCCATATAGCCCGAAAAATACTACAACAACCCAGTGATTCCTGCCATGAAAGCTTTCGGCAATACAATGTTTATTTTTAAGAGCAATTGGATTAGGGAAGCAGATTTAAGTCGAGGTGGTCCGCCAGCAAGGTCCAGACTCTCAGGTTTTCCTGAATGAAAGATGGTGTTGTGTTGGTGAGTCTGCTTAGAAGTGGATCGCATCAATTTGCGGCCCGGTCTCTGTGCTGTTGCAGGGCAGATGGGTTGACCTTGTAGATGGGGAAGAAGAGCCCTCCGTCAAATCTTGTCTGCTGCTGCTTCATTGCACTTGTCTATGCCATGATGGGGCTGTAACTTAAGAAGAAAAATAGGCTGAGGCAGGGAAGGCGAATGTCTGCGTTTTGGTGTGTTGGTTTTTAAAATACCTTTTATCTTTGGGGAGAGGGCAATAGCTCAAGGGTGACCTATTATCTGCCCTGAAAGCAAATATCGGAGTTGGTCTTCCATAGCAATGGATTCAATTTTAAAATATTACTTGAAAATTCAAAAAGCAAAGCTTCATTTTGCCATTTTGTATATGGAGCAGCATTTTACTACACCATGGTACACAATGGGACTTGAACATAAACAGATTTTGGTATCTATGGAGATCCTAAGACCAAACCCCAGTGGATGCAGGATCTGTGGATACAGAGTGCCAACTGCACCATCTAGCACAGGCATGGGCAAACTTCAGCTCTCCTCCAGGTGTTTTGGACTTCAACTCCCAGAATTCCTAACAGCCTGCCGGCTGTTAGGAATTGTGGGAGTTGAAGTTCAAAACACCTGGAGGAGGGTTGAAGTTTGCCCATGCCTGGTCTAGCAGCATCTGGAGAGTTTTACAAAGCATAACACTGCTTTAGGGAAGCCAAACAGTCTGGGATTTCCGTTGAGGTTTAACAAGGAAAGCATCAAGCCAGACACACCGAACAGAACTTGAGGCCTTTGGCATTTCATATATATGCCAAAGGCCTCCAGATCATAAGTATCTGGGAACCTGCAACTCCCATTATCCCCCACCACTGGCTGACCAGACTTCTAATCCAACACATTTGTTTATCCCTGCAACCCTCTCTCCATTGAAATGAAATGGGTTCCTACTTTTATGGCAACTGGAGAGCCACCTACTTGCCCATATTTATTTATTTACTGTATTTATTTATTTATTTATTTATTTACTTTTTTGCTTATTTTTTTGTTATGAGTTTTATTTTATTGTTTGTATTACTGTTGTTATTGTTTTTATTACTGATGTATTGTGGGCTCGGCATCATGTAAGCCGCACCGAGTCTCTTGGGAGATAGTAGCGGGGTATAAATAAAGTATTATTATTATTATTATTATTATTATTATTATTTGTATACCGCCTTTCTCAGCCCTCAGGCGACATACAGTTTCCTAATCATTTTCTCTAATTGCTACTTCTGCCTTTTGCCCTGATTTTAAATGTATGATTTTCATTGCTTTTGTTCAGAATGTTTGGAAATCATGAGTAAACATATATATACTGTAGATATGTTTGTGTTCACACAGATACATATATATTTGTGTGTGTGTGTGTGTACATATATATGTGTGTATATACACATACATATATGCCTTAAGACAGTATTTCTCAACCTGGGGGTTGGGACCCTTCAGGGGATCACAAGGGCGTGTCAGACGGGTTGCCAAAGACCATCAGAAAACACAATATTATCTGTTGGTCATTGAGATTCTGTGTGGGAAGTTTGGCCCAATTCTATCGTTGGTGGGGTTCACAGTGTTCTTTAATAGTAGGTGAACTATAAATCCCAGCAACTGCAACTCCCAAATGTCAAGGTCTTATTTTTCCTAAACTCCACCAGTGTTCACATTTGGGCATATTGAATATTTGTGCCAAGTTTGGCCCAGATCCATCATTGTTTGATTCCACAGTGCGCTCTGGGTGTTGGTGAACTACAACTCCAAAACTCATGGTCAATGTCCACCAAACTCTTCCAGTATTTTCTATTAGTCATGGGAATTCTGTTTGCCAAGTTTGGTTCAATTCCATCATTGATGAAGCTCAGAATCCTTTTTGATTGTAGGTTAACTATAAATCCCAGCAACTACAACTCCCAAATGACCAATCCCACCAGAATTCAAATTTGGTTGTATTGGGCATTTGTGCCAAATTGGGTCCAGTGAGTAAAAATGCATCCTTCATATCAGACATGACAATTCATAACAGTAGCAAAATTACAGTTATGAAGTAGCAACAAAAATAATTGTGTGGTTGGGGGTCACCACCATATAAAGAACTGTATGAAGGGGTTGTGACATTAGGAAGGTTGAGAAGCACTGCCTTGAGCTAAGTTAATTGCATTCACTCCCTGTGAGCCCTCCTTGTATCATTATTGTTTTGTAAAAACAAACCCTTATTTTCTCTAGGTTGATGTGCTGATGCCCAACGTTGGAGAGATTGTGGGAGGCTCAATGCGTATTTGGGACAGTGAAGAGCTGCTGGAAGGCTACAAGAGGGAAGGCATTGACCCCACACCTTATTACTGGTACACAGACCAGGTAGGTAGTATTACGTGAAATTTTTCTTGTTGGGTTCTTTGCCCTAAATTGTTCCAATGCAAAGCCTTAGTAATAGCTGGCAGCTTTTCAGTAAAATGTGTGAATCTTTTGCAGTGTACTTTTCCCCTCTCTGTCCTGCTAAGGTTGCCCAAGCAAAACAGATCCAGATGCCGTTTGGCAGCTAAGGGGATGAACCCATTGTTCTAAAGGACAATAAAGCGCAAGGGTGTGGGGGTGGGGTGGGGACAAGGCCGGCTGCTGACCTCCTTGCCCTCGGGGTTATCAGATGGCTTTTTGCACCTGCTCCTCATGGTGATGGCCAGCGGCCCGTCTGGAGGCCAAGCTAGATGAGACACCGTTTGTGCTATGACCAACCGTGTGAAATGGAGTTTCAAGTGTACAGTATCATTCCATATCTACGGAATATGCCGTTTTACTTATTAACATTTTCATTGATATATTTAGGGCTTCTTTATAAGCTGCAGTCTGTTCTTAGCACCACTGTCATTCATTCCACTGAAAATAATAGGGTACCCACATGAAGTTTGGGGACATATCCCCCATTGATATGGCAAGTTTGCAGGGTGGGTGTGAGTGAAGTAATGGGAAGAAATTCATATCTTTACTAGCTGTCCCCTGCCACGCATTGCTGTGGCCCAGTCTGTTGATCTGGAAAATAAAGTAATGAGAAAAAGTTGGTTTCTGATATATGTAATTCCTTTATGCTTGTGGATAAACAGTATTCCTTGTTGTTTCTATGTCAGTATTGATGTGGAGATTGTCTGGTTTGCCTACTCTAGAACATGCAACATATAATTGTCCTTCCTTAGGGGTCCCTTTCAAATCTATGATACTATATCTCTCTGTGTGTGAATCATATCTCTCTCTATCTATCTATCTATCTATCTATGGCTGGATGGCTCTTTGTCTGGAGGACTTTGATTACGTTTTCTTGCCCTGATGAAGGGACTTGGATTGGATGGCCTTAAGTATTTTCTGTTGGTCATGGGGGTGCTGTGTGGGAAGTTTGCCTCGATTCTGTTGTTGGTGGGGTTCAGAATGCTCTTTGATTGTAGGTGGACTGAATCCCAGTGACTACAACTCCCAAAGGTCAAGGTCTATTTCCCCCAAATTCCATATGTGTTTATATTTGGGCATATGGAGTATTCGTGCCAAGTTTGGACCAGATCCATCATTGTTTGAGTCCACCATGCTCTCTGGATGTAGGTGAACTACAACTCCAAAAACAAAGGACACTGCCCACCAAACCCTTCCAGTATTGTCTGTTGGTCATGGGAGTCCTGTGTGCCAAGTTTGGTTCAATTCCATCGTTGGTGGAGTTCAGAATGCTCTTTGATTGTAGGTGAACTATAAATCCCGGCAACTACAACTCCCAAATGAAAAAATCAATTTTTTTGAGTGAAGGACATACATTGGGTTGTTAGGTGTCTTGTGTCCAAATTTGGTGTCAATTCCCCCAGTGGTTTTTGAGTTCTGTTAATCCCACAAACGAACATTATATTTTTATTTATATAGATTGCTGTGCCCCTGTCCTAACCCATTTCAGGAGGCTGTGCCTGCTCATTCCTTGTAAATGACTTTACACCAATGTGACTCAACACAGCATTACATAGTGGTTTGACCTTTGGACTTTAAGAGACCAGGTTTGAATTCACCCTGAAGCATGGAAATGTCACTGGGTGAACTTGGGCAAGTCACATTCTCTCAGCCATAGAGGAAAGCAATGGCAAGCCTCTACTGAATAAGCCTTGCCAAGACAACTCTTAGATAAATTACAATATATAAAAAAATGGGGGGAAAATCTGTTCCTGATTTGAAAGTGTTATTTCCTGTTTAGCTCTGTGGTACTTGCTTTGAAAGTAGTTGTTATCCTCCAGAAACTTCATTTTTGTATCTGTCACAAACTATGTTGAATTAATTAAGATGGTCAATGAAAAACTATAGCAAAATGTGCTGCAGGGTGTCCCGTAAAAACTGTGAGAATTCAACCCCACACTGCTCAAGTCTCAAGTGCTCAACTTGGCCATGGGGAGGTGCTGTTGTTTCATTTTCCACACCGAGGAGCCTGTCGTCTGTGGCCTCCTTTCCTGGTTGGTTTTTGCCGCATATTTTTTCAGGGTGCCTTTTACCTCCCCGCCAAAGTGGTACCTATTTATCTACTTACATTGTTGTTTTCAAACTGAAGCAGAGTGTTTGAGGACCGGGACATCCATAGCGATACCAAAGTGCTTGTTTATAAAGCCATTGTCCTCCCAACCCTGCTGTACGCCTGCGAAATGTCTACAGATGTCATACGCAAGTCGTGGAATGATTCCATCAGCGTTGCTTCCGAGAAATCCTTCAAATCTCTTGGGAAGACAGGCAGACAAGTGTCAGTGCGCTGGAAGAAGCAAAGGCCACGAACATTGAAGCGATGCTCCTCCGCCATCAACTCTGCTGGACTGGCCACGTTGTCCAAATGCCCCATCACCGTCTCCCAAAGCAGTTATTCTACTCCGAACTCAGGAACGGAAAACGTAATGTTGGTGGGCAGGAAAAGAGATTTAAAGATGGGCTAAAAGCCAACCTTTAAAACTGTAGCATAGACACAGAGCAAAGGATCACCGCCTTATCGGGGTGCTGGAGCTTGAGCACCTCAATGATGTCATGAGCGAAACCGTGAAGGGACACCCAAGACGGGACGGTTGTGGCAGAGAGGTCAGACCAAGCGTGATCCCTGGGGAAGGCAATGGCAAACCACTCCAGTATCCTTGCCAAGAAAACTAAATGGACCAGTACAACCAGAGATATGTCGGTATGCCATTGGAAGATGGGACTCCCAGGTCGGAAGATGGCCAAAATGCTACTGGGGAGGAGCAGAGGATAAGTTCAACTAGCCCCAGATGTGATGACGCAGCTAGCTCAAAGCCGAAAGGAAGGCTAGCGGCCGACGGTACTGGAGGCGAACGACGAATCCGATGCTCTAAAGATCAACACACCATAGGAACCTGGAATGTAAGATCTATGAGCCAGGGCAAATTGGATGTTGTTATTGGTGAGATGTCAAGACTAAAGATAGACATTCTGGGGGTCAGCGAACTGAAATGGACTGGAATGGGCCACTTCACATCAGATGACCACCAGATCTACTACTGCGGACAAGAGGAACATCGAAGAAATGGAGTAGCCTTCATAATTAATAAGAAATTTGCTAAAGCGGTGCTTGGATACAACCCAAAAAATGACAGAATGATCTCAATTCGAGTGCAAGGAAAGCCTTTCAACATTACAGTGATCCAAATATATGTCCCAACCACAGCTGCTGAAGAAGGAGAAGTAGATCAGTTCTATGAGGATCTGCAGGACCTACTGGATAATACACCAAAAAGAGACATTATTTTCATTACAGGAGACTGGAATGCCAAGGTGGGAAGTCAAATGACAACTGGGATCACAGGCAAGCATGGTCTGGGAGAACAAAATGAAGCGGGACGCAGACTGATAGAATTTTGCCAGGAAAACTCGCTGTGTATAATGAATACTCTCTTCCAACAACCTAAAAGACGGCTTTATACATGGACCTCACCAGATGGTCAACACCGAAATCAGATTGACTACATCCTTTGCAGCCAAAGGTGGCGGACATCCATCCAGTCAGTGAAAACAAGACCTGGTGCTGACTGTAGCTCAGATCACGAACTTCTTATTGCCCAATTTAGAATAAAACTAAAGAGATCAGGGAAAATACACAGACCAGTTAGATATGATCTCACTAACATTCCTAGCGAATATACAGTGGAAGTGAAGAACAGATTTGAAGGACTAGATTTAGTAAACAGAGTCCCAGAAGAACTATGGACAGAAGTCCGAGACATTGTTCAGGAGGCGGCAACAAAGTACGTTCCAAAGAAAAAGAAAACCAAGAAGGCAAAATGGTTGTCTGCTGAGACACTGGAAGTAGCCCAAGAAAGGAGGAAAGCAAAAGGAAACAGGGATAAGGGGAGATATGCCCAGTTAAATGCTCAATTCCAGAGGTTAGCCAGAAGAGATAAGGAACTATTTTTAAATAAGCAATGCATGGAAGTGGAAGAAGACAACAGAATAGGAAGGACAAGAGACCTCTTCCAGAAAATTAGAAACATTGGAGGTAAATTTCAGGCAAAAATTGGTATGATAAGAAACAAAGATGGCAGGGACCTAACAGAAGCTGAAGAGATCAAGAGAAGGTGGCGAGACTATACAGAAGATCTGTATAGGAAGGATAATAATATTGAGGATAGTTTTGACGGTGTGGTGAATGAGTTAGAACCAGACATCCTGAGGAGTGAGGTTGAATGGGCCTTAAGAAGCATTGCTAACAACAAGGCAGCAGGAGACGACGGGATCCCAGCTGAACTGTTTAAAATCTTAAAAGATGATGGTGTCAAGGTGATGCATGCCATTTGCCAGCAAATATGGAAAACACAAGAATGGCCATCAGACTGGAAAAAATCAACTTATATCCCCATACCAAAAAAGGGAAATGCGAAAGACTGCTCAAACTTCCGTACAGTGGCCCTTATTTCTCATGCCAGTAAGGTAATGCTCAAGATCCTGCAAGGAAGACTCCAGCAATACATGGAGCGAGAGTTGCCAGATGTTCAAGCTGGGTTTAGAAAAGGCAGAGGAACGAGAGACCAGATTGCCAATATCCGCTGGATAATGGAGAAAGGCAGGGAGTTTCAGAAAAACATCTACTTCTGCTTCATTGACTATTCTAAAGCCTCTGACTGTGTGGATCATAATAAATTGTGGCAAGTTCTTAGTGGGATGGGCATCCCAAGCCACCTTGTCTCTCTCCTGAGGAATCTGTACAAGGACCAAGTAGCAATAGTCAGAACTGACCACGGAACAACAGACTGGTTCAAGATTGGGAAAGGCGTACGGCAAGGCTGCATCCTCTCACCCAACCTTTTTAACTTGTATGCAGAACACATCATGCGATGTGCGGGGCTTGATGAATGCAAAGCTGGGGTGAAAATTGCTGGAAGAAACATTAACAACCTCAGATATGCAGATGACACCACTCTGATGGCCGAAAGCGAGGAGGAGCTGAGGAGCCTTCTAATCAAGGTGAAAGAAGAAAGCGCAAAAGCCGGGTTGCAGCTAAACGTCAAAAAAACCAAGATTATGGCAACAAGAATGATTGACAACTGGAAAATAGAGGGAGAAACCGTGGAGGCCGTGACAGACTTTGTATTTCTAGGTGCAAAGATTACTGCAGATGCAGACTGTGGCCAGGAAATCAGAAGACGCTTACTTCTTGGGAGGAGAGCAATGTCCAATCTCGATAAAATAGTAAAGAGTAGAGACATCAGACTGGCAACCAAGATCCGCCTAGTCAAAGCCATGGTATTCCCTGTAGTCACCTACGGATGTGAGAGCTGGACCTTAGGGAAGGCTGAGCAAAGGAAGATCGATGCTTTTGAGCTGTGGTGTTGGAGGAAAGTTCTGAGAGTGCCTTGGACTGCGAGAAGATCCAACCAGTCCATCCTCCAGGAAATAAAGCCCGACTGCTCACTGGAGGGAAAGATACTAGAGACAAAGTTGAAGTACTTTGGTCACATCATGAGGAGACAGGAAAGCCTAGAGAAGACAATTATGCTGGGGAAAGTGGAAGGCAAAAGGAAGAGGGGCCGACCAAGGACAAGATGGATGGATGGCATCCTTGAAGTGACTGGACTGACCTTGAGGGAGCTGGGGGTGGTAACGGCCGACAGGGAGCTCTGGCGTGGGCTGGTCCATGAGGTCACGAAGAGTCGGAGACGACTGAACGAATGAACAACAACAACAACAACAGACACAGAGAACTAGGAAGCACTCTAACTGGAGGTCAGCTGTGACCAGCAGTGCTGCAGAATTTGAAGAGGCACGAATGGAGGGTGAAAGGGAGAAATGTGCCAAGAGGAATGGACATCAAGCCAATCCTGACCAGGACAGCCTTCCACCTGGAAACCAATGTCCTCACTGCAGGAGAACATGCGGATCAAGAATAAGGCTCCACAGCTACCTACAGACCCACTGCCAAGACACCACATCTGGAAGACAATCATCGTCGAGCTACGAGGGTTCACCTTAAAAAAAAGGTGAGGAGAAACTGGGCTGATGGCAGGAGCTCACCCTGACCCAGGCTTGAACTGCCAAACCTTCCTGTCAGCAGGATCTTCTATAGCAGGCGGCTTAAACCACTGTCTAACCCAGCCCTGACAACCTTGCAGCTATACCACTATAATTTTGGACTGTTTTTGCTCCAGTTTTTCCAGCTTACCTGATGAGAAGCGTTCTGTAGAACTGAAAGGCTTGCATACATTTTTAGGGATGGGGTGGATTCATCCTAACACATTCTGTTCTCAAACTCGAGATGTTGTTTTGAATTACTCTGAGCTTTGGGGCTTGGGTCTCATCTGGCAGCAGAAATCTGAAACTGTCATTTGGCTCAGGGAGTCTCTCCTCCAGCCCTCGGGCGACCCAAATGCTCATGCTTGACACATTGTTTGTTGCACTTGGCTGGTTTCTGCGGCAGGGGAGAAGACCCATCGCTCTGCGCGCTGACGGAGTGATTGCTCCAATATGTCCAGTTTCCCGCTGCCTTTCTTTTGCATGGAGATTGCGGTGTGGCCTCGGTGGCAGCGTTTAAAACCTCGGGGAGCTGCTGCCTTCCTTTCTGCTCTGCTTGTTTTTATCAATTTGCAGAGCAGAAAGTGGCTCTTGAAAGGTATTCTGTCTAAAAGGCCAGGGTCGGATCGGCTTCATCTTTAACAAGCCCGTGCCCCAAGGCAGCCGCTCACAGGAGCTGACAGAAGGGGAGGGTTAATCTATTGTTGCCAAGGCCGCGTGTTCCTCTATCAGCAGCTCCTTTTGATGCAGTTGCAGTTCTCTTTCCGGATCCATGTCTTGGAAGGGATGCCCTGCATTGTGGGCATGCTGGTAAGGGTCAGGAAAGGGCCAGATCTTCTCTTACCTCTCTGCTTCAGCAGCCTTCTCTGGTGGCATATGCTAGCCTAGCCACAGTTACTATAGCACAGGGATGGAGACAGAAAGGGTGCATCTACATCGTAGAAAGAGTGCAGCTAGACACCACTTACTGCTATGGCTCATTGTTATAGAACCCTGGGATTTGTAGTTTGGTGAGGCACCAGCCCACTTACGAGGGTGGAATGAAAAGCAATGCCTCCACCTTCATTACTTGGAATATTTTAATAAATCAAACACAGAAATAATCCTTAGAATGTGCTCTTTAACTACCACTATTCAATGTATTCTCAAATGCTTTCATGGCCGGAATCACTGGGTTGTAGGTTTTTCGGGCTATATGGCCATGTTAGGACATTAAGATCGTCTGGGGAGGCCCTGCTCTCGGTCCTCTCACGCCTGGCAGGGACAAGAGACAGGGCCTTCTCAGTGGTGGCCCCCCGGCTGTGGAATGCCCTCCCTGCAGATATTAGATCGGCCCCCTCCTTACTGGTATTTTGAAGGAAATTGAAGACCTGGATGTTTGAACAGGCATTTGGCTAAGCAGTGTGATTGATTGATTGATTATTGGAATACGGAATAATGGATAACGAGTTTGGATACTGATTCTAGTGATGAGACCTAATGGATTTGCTATACTGATGTAATGTTGTATAGATGTTATGTTTATTGATTTGTGTTACTACCGTTTTTAAAGGCCTATTGTTTGTACTATGTATACAGTTGAATTACTGTTAACCGCTCTGAGTCGTCTAAGGGCTGAGAAGAACGGTATAGAAGTGAAGCAAATAAATAAATAAATAAATGTTCTAGAGGCATTCTCTCCTGACGTTTCGCCTGCATCTATGGCAAGCATCCTCAGAGGTTGTGAGGTCTGTTGGAACTAGGAAAAGGGGGTTATATATCTGTGGAATGACCAGGGTGGGACAAAGAACTCTTGTCTGTTGGAGCTGGGTGTGAATGTTTCAACTGACCACCTTGATTAGCATTTGATGGCCTGGCAGTGCCTGGGGCAATCCTTTGTTGAGGAATGATTAGATGTCCTTGTTTGTCTCCTCTCTCTTGTTTTGCTGTTCTCTGACTTCTCTGGTTGAAGTCAGCCATAGCAGAGCACCGGATGAACCAACCTGGACACAGCATATTATTTGAGAACACAGAAATGCTGGACCACTCTAACAACCACCATGTCAGACTACACAGAGAAGCCATTGAAATCCACAAGCATGTGGACAATTTCAACAGAAAGGAAGAAACCATGAAAATAAACAAAATATGGCTACCAGTATTAAAAACCTCTAAAATGACAACAGCAGAACCCTACAGTTTACCCCAATCACCTCCAGATATGCAATTCTCAGCTGCGTTGCTTTATAAAGGAAAAGGGCTGTTTGGTGTGTTAAAACATCATACAACAATACAAGATTAAAATACATCTAGATAAAATACATATATACCAAATCGCCAAGGTAAAATCATATTCAACTCAGTCTGCATATGTGGTCACTCACTTTGGTCTGTAACCAGTCTCTATTCTGGGAATGCTTCGTTCCATAACCAGGATTTCACTAGCCTCTTGAGGGGGCAGATTTAATCTCGCTCGGGAGAGAGTTCCATAGCCAAGGGACCACCACAGAGAAGGCCCTGTCTCTCGTTCCCACCAAACGCACTTGCAAAGGTGTTGGGACCGAGAGCAGGGCCTCTCCGGAAGATCTTAATGTCCTTGATGGTTCATAGGGGAGAATACGTTTGGACAGGTAATTGTGGGAGTTGGAGTCCAAAACACCTGGGAGGCCAAAGTTCGCCCATGCCTACTGTAGAATCACTTTGAGGATTTATCAAATTTCATCTCTCCCCAAGGCATAGGTAGGTGAAACCACAGATATTGGTTCTGTGGTCACAGGGGTCTTACAGTATATCCCATTCTTTGAATAATAGTATGAATAGGAGTATAAATAACTAAAAATAATTCTGTATCTTGGTGATCTGGCTGCAATTTGTCCGAAGGCTGCATGTTTGAAAATTCTCAGTTGACTGTGATCCTACTGTTTGTAAAAGCAACGGATTGATCATATTTGTCTTTTGTTTGTCTTCACAGCGTAAATACGGCACTTGCCCTCATGGCGGTTATGGCTTAGGCTTGGAAAGATTCCTCACTTGGATCCTGAACAGGCACCACATTCGAGATGTGTGTCTTTACCCACGCTTTGTCCAGCGCTGCAAACCCTAATAGAAACCAGCCTGATGTTCACCAGAACCCTCCGAAGAGCCTGTTTTGTCATCCTACGAAAATTAATATTCTGCATTCTATTTTGTGAAATGAAAATATAATCACTTTTAATTTAAATGGAAGTCAGTTGATTTTAGGATATCCTTTCTTTCCGTCATCCATTCTGTCGGTATATTTGAATGTATTGATTGCTAGTTGTTCTTATTTTTTTAAGCAGCATGCATTATTTAGATGTTACATATTTTGCAAAATATAGTTCTTACAGGTTCTTGAGAAAATCCCATAAAATTATTTTTTATTATTTTCAGACGGCACTAGACTTCTGATCAAAAGTCAACCACTACTTTAAAATAATTGCAGTTTTCCAAAATGTAAAATTGTGTCTTATATGCCAGATGCAATGCATTAGAAGACTACTTATGGGGGAAATGGTCTGTTTGAACCCCTTTTTTTTGTAAAAACTGTTCCATTTGAGTACTTAAGGGAAAAAGGGAAATTGTTGTTGTACTATCAACTCTTCCTGGAGATTGTCTACAGAATGTTGTCCTAAAATTATTACAGCTCTCAAAATATGGCAGCCTAGCCATTAGTTAATTGCAGCTCACTACTTTGTCTCACACATGATAAGGTGTCTTGTGTAAAAGAGTATCCTGGCTGAGGCAATGTTGACAATAAACCAGAAGGAACAAGACTTGAGGACATTTCTCTCTGTGTTTACATTTATATTTATTCATCATTTGGTTTGCCAGATGAGGATAGTTCCTTTTGTTTTGGAAACAAATGACATTCATAACTTTTTCGAAAAGGAAAAATGATGTCATATCTTTTTGGCAAATGTGAATCTCCATGAACATTTGGAGACCACTTTTGAAAACTACTAGTCAAGGAAAGGCATGACCTTGTTACAAATCAACCCTTTGTACAAGTGATATTCACAAGTATTCATGTAATGGCACACAGGTAACTCAGCTGTTAAACTGACAAACCATGTCTTTGAACTGCCAGGGACAAAGACATGCCACTGCACACAAAAAAAAACATATATTTGGCTAGCAGAGTTTTGAAAATGTTTTTTTGAAGTTGAAGTTGCCCCCCAAAAATATACTCTCTGTTAAAACTTCTTAGTTTAAAATATGCGCTCAGAGACCAAAAACAAAGTCTTATTTAAAAAGTAACGTATCTTGTTTACTCACAAGCATCTTGTATTAATTCACCATACAGGCACATTTCTTCCTTTTGGAACATTTCTCCCTCTTGACCTCCATTTGTGCTTCTTGGAATTCTGCAGCACTGCTGGTCACAGCTGACCTCCAATTAGACCACACAAGGGCCAGGGCTTCCCAGTTCTCTGTGTCAATGCCACAGTTTTTAAGGTTGCCTGTAAGCCTGTCTTTAAGTCCACCAACATTATGTTTCCCATTCTTAAGTTCGGAGTATAGTAACTGCTTTGGGAGACAGTGATTGGGCATGCGGACAATGTGGCCAGCCCAGCGGAGTTGATGACGTAGGAGCATCACTTCAATGCTGGTGGTCTTTGCTTCTTCCAGCACTCTGACATTTGTTCGCCTGACTTCCAAAGAGATTTGCAGGATTTTTCGGAGGCAACGCTGATGGAATCGTTCCAGGAGTTGAGTGTGATGTCTGTAGACAGTCCATGTTGCACAGACTTTTATCGGGGTTGGGAGGACAATAGCTTTATAAACAAGCTTCTTGATATCCCTATGGATGTTCCGGTCCTCAAACACTCTCTGCTTCGTTTGGAAAAATGCTGCACTCGCAGAGCTCAGGCGGTGTATTTCAGTGTCAATGTCGACTTTTGTGGAGAGGTGGCTGCCAAGGTAGCAGAAATTTTCTAATTTTGACCATTTCATATACAGTAATCATGACAAGGACAGTAGGCTTACTCCTCAATAAATTTAGCAAACTTACATCATTGATAGAAGTGTGTCAGCGACCAAAAGTGGCCCAATTCTCTTGAGCAAAGCGGCACAGGAGCTTAAATTCTGCCTAAGAGCAGCAGTGGCCTGTTTTCAGCCCTTGACATAAAACACTGCCTCGGGCCATGGCTGAGCCTGGATGGGGTATTTTGTTGCTAAATGCAGCTGCATTATTTCTAAACTCCCCCTTTATGAAGATAAACAAGAAGGGTGAACTGAGCTGAATCGAGCTGCTTTATGGACTTCAGCCTAGTTGGAGTGCCATTGGTTTGTTTAAAAAATCTGTGTCATTGGCCGAAGATCTAATGGTGCACTTTAGTCTTTTGTTTGCTCTCCTTTCTGATTTATTGTGTGGCTTTTTAGAAGCATACCAAACCATACAATGCAGAGTTTGATTCTGAAAAACTTTGAGAGATGCGATCTAACTGGTTAACCAGACAGCTTCTAAGGTGTGATGATTCTTGAAAATAAAACATTACTTACATTTGTATTGTCGAAGGCTTTCATGGCCGGAATCACTGGGTTGTTGTAGGTTTTTTCAGGCTATATGGCCATGAATACCTCTAGACCATGGCCATATAGCCCGAAAAAACCTACAACAACCCAGTTACTCACATTTAGTAATTCTTTGTCATGCCCTGGGCATTCTGCAGCTCTTATCAAACCCCATAGAGCAGAGATAGGGGACTCTGCCCTCCAGATATTTTGTGCCGTAACTTTAATCATTGAGCATTCACAATGCTGGCTGCAACTGATAAAGAGTCAGTCCTATGTGTAGTCCCCAAAACATTGGGCAGCACCAGCTCACCTATCTCTTGCAACAAAGTCTGCTGTTGAGCACAATGAATTAAAGCATGTTCTCCTAAGTGATTGAGTAGGTCGAGTGTTGGTCTCTGGTTCCAGGAGATGAAAGTTCCAATATGTTTGGGTCTGGAAATTCACAAAATGACCTTGAACAAGCCACACTCTCAGCCTCAGAGGAAGGCAATGGCAAACCCGCTCTGAACAAATCCTGTCAAGAAAATCCACTTTATAGGAGCACCATAATTTGTAAACAATTTGAAGACACACACTGACATTTTAAGTGTAGGGAAGCTGGCCAAAATTATCAGAAAGGTGTGTGTCTGTTCAAGTTACCTATCAATGTATGGTGACCCCATTAATTTCAAAGGGTTTTATTGGGCAAGGAATATTCACTGACTGAACTTCCTGACTGTGGGAGCTGTTCAGCAGTGGAACTCTGTTTCTTGGCAGGGGGTTGGACTGGATGGCCCATGAGGTCTCTTCCAACCAGGGGTGGCTCAAACCCATTACGCAAAGTAAGCATTTGCAGTATAGTTGATTTTGCCCAGGGGCATTCTTGAGGCGCTCTTGGGGAAAAATATACCTTGACATATGTGAGTTGTAGTTACTGGGATGTATAGTTCACCTACAATTCAAGAGCATTCTGAACTCCTCCAGTGATGGAATTGAACCAAATATGGTACACAGGACTCCCACGATGAACAGAAAATATAAATCAGTGATTTGGGTGGGGGGACGGGGACCAAAATACTGTTTGCTTATCATTGAAAATTACCAAGGGCCACCTCTGCTTCCAACTCTATGATTGTATGGTTTTGCCAGGTTCTTCCTCTGAAATACAACCTACAGCACGTTATTTGTTAGTGGTCTCCCACCCCAATACTAACTGGTTAATCCTCCGTTTCCAAGAACAGATGGGTTCCAGTGCCTTTAGGGCACACCCAAGATAAACAAATGTTTTGCTGTTAACTAATGCCAAGCCTTATCGCAGCTGTATAAATGAGAGACCTCCAAGTCATCCCTATCTTCAACAACCTTGTTCAGGTCTCGGGGCTGTGCTTCCTTGATTTAGTTTATCCATCTGTTATGGCATCTTCCTCTTTTCCTACTGCCTTTACATTATCAAGCATGAATGACTTTTGTAGTGTTATGTCTTCTTATGATGTGTCCAATGTACAACAGTATCAGTTTAGTCATCTAGATGTCTTAAATTGGTGGAGTCCTTCCTCCAGGTTTCATGCCTCCTTAGGTAAAGGTAAAAGTTTTCCCCTGACATTAAGTCCAGTCGTGTCTGACTCTGGGGGTTGGTGCTCATCTCCGTTTCTAAGCCAAAGAGCCGGCGTTGTCCATAGACAAATCCAAGGTCATGTGGCCGGCATGACTGCATGGAGCACCGTTACCTTCCTGCTAGAGCGGTACCTATTGACCTACTCACATTTGCATGTTTTCAAACTGCTAGGTTGGCAGAAGCTGGGGCTAACAGCGGAAGCTCACACACTCCTTGGATTTGAACCAGCGACCTCCTTACTCTGAGTCTAATCCTGCTTTAAGTACAATCAGTATACAAGGCTGTTCTGAGTCCGCATGGGGAGAGCGGGGCAAGATACAAATAAAGTGTTGATTGATTGAAATGCAGCACTGTCTGACCTTCTTGCCAATTGCAATCTATTCCTCTTCTCTGTATTCTCTGCCCCAAATCGCTGCCAATGTGAAGCTGGGCAGACCTAATGAAAGGTCCCCCTAGATTTGCTCTCAGATTGACAGATGATGGGTCAACCAGAGCAATATGCTGTAGCTATTTTTAAATCAGCCTACCTTATATGAAAGTCAGTGGCAGACATTAGTGAGGAAAAAAATATTGATGAATCCTAACCTTATTGATTTCCAAAACACTCCTTCACAGGCTTCATAGATAGGTGTGTACGGCTCTAAAGTGCAGCTAACTGTCCACAGTATGGGTTCAGAAGACACCCTGCGCTTTCGTAATTGAGTTTAACTGCAGCTTCTCCTGACTGCATAAAGGAAATAACCTTTTAACACTTGCAAACTGAAAAGCTGCTGCCTTCCATATCAATAGTCAAACATCAGGGCAGATGGGGGCATGGCTTCTCGACTCAGCCACGAAGAGTACTTCTTACACCAAGTCATCTCATGAGGCTGAAATGAAAATACATTCTATGTATGATAGAAAGCAGGGTGGGAAATCAAAATAAGCAACTCAGATAATTTAAAAAAATAGCACTTTGGTACTTTTGTTTAGGAATTACAGATCTCAGATGTTCGACGCTCTGCTCCAGTTCTTAGACTGAAAGATAGGAATCAGCAGAAGAGTGCTGCCTTGAAACATATACAGACAGTCCCCAAGTTACAAACATCTGACTTACAAATTACACACAATTAAAAACAAGGGCAAGAAAACAGGAAGTGAGAGAAATATATCCCTCAAAAGGGAAATTCACTCCTGAAAGAGTTATCATATGGAAAAGAGGTCTCCACTGAAGTTTTCTCAACAATACTTGTTTCCAGAACAAGCCATTTCCCCCCGCCTCCAAAATCCAATCCTCATAGGGGCAGAAAGTAAGATGGAATCTTCTGAACATGGACACAGACAGCAAAACAAACATCACAAGGGTGTTAACCCTTCCCTATGTTATCCTATAGATATAAAGTAAAGGTAAAGGTTTCCCGTGACATTAAGTCTAGTTCTACATAGTTGTGTCTGACTCTGGGGGTTTGGTGCTCATCTCCATTTCTAAGCTGAAGAGCTGGCATTGTCCATAGATGCCTTCTAGGTCATGTGGCCATCATGACTGCATGGAGCATCATTAGCTTTCTGCCGAAGGGGTATCTATTGACCCACTCACATTTACATGTTTTCAAACTATTATGTTGGCAGAAGCTGGGCCTAATTGCAGGAGCTCACCCTGCTCCCTGGATTTGAATCACCAACGTTTTGCTGAGCAAGTTCAGCAGCTCAGTCCTTTAATCCACTGTGCCACCGGGGCTCCATATCTATATCTATATCTGGAGTTATATTGGGACCTGCTTACCTGCATGACCGCATCTCTGTATACGAACCCACACGATCTCTTCGATCATCTGGAGAGGCCCTGTTCTCAATCCCACCAGCATCGCAGGTGCGATTGGTGGGGACAAGAGAGAGGGCCTTTTCGATGGTGGCCCCTCGACTCTGGAACTCACTCCCTAGGGACATCAGACAGGCCCCAACTCTGGCAGTCTTTAGGAGGAGCTTGAAGACGTGTTTGTTCCAGTGTGCCTTCCCAGAATAATGATCCCACAGCACTTTGTCCTCCAAAGCACTTTACATTTTAGGTCTGCTTGTATGTTTCCACAAACGCCACTATCACCTTTTCGCCCATGTACCAGCATTATTTTCAATTTTAATTTTACATTTGGCCTTCCCACAGTTTTAATTGTGTGTTGTCTTATTGTTAATGTTGCATATCTTATTGTCCATGTTTTTTTATTTTAATTGCTTGTATTGTTGTTTTATTGCTTGTATTGTTGTATTTGGACTCGGCCTCATGTAAGCCGCACTGAGTCCCTTGGGGAGATGGTAGCGGGGTACAAATAAAGTGTTGTTGTTGTTGTTGTTGTTGTTGTTATTATTATTATTATTATTATTATTATTTAAAAATGTACCTGTTCCGACTTACATACAAATTCAACTTAAGACCAAATTTACAGAACCTTTCTTGCTCGTAATTTGGGAACTGCCTGTGGTCAGATTTCTATATCCACCGATTTAACAATCCGCAGCTTGAAAATATTTCTTAAAACAATTCAAAAATGCAAATTTGGATTTTGCCAATTTATATACAGGACACCATTTTAGTATGCCATTGTATATAATGGGATCTGAGCATCCATAAATTTTGGTATCCATTGGGCCTTGGATCCAAACCACAACAGATACCAAGGCTCCCCTGTATGTGTGTGTGTGTGTGTGTGTCTATCCATCTGCATATCAGTTATAATGTGTTTTTGTTTGAATAGTAAATTCTATAAGCTGGTCTATGCTTTGTGTATTTTGCTGAAGAGCATCAACGAAGGACTATAACAACGCCCACCAGGGCTTGCCTCCTTTGACATGACAAGCAGTCATCTCTAGGTCTCAAGTTTTGGTGCTGAAATCCTAATTAAACACATTTTCTCCCTATTGTCTGCTACTGACTGTTTAGTATGCCAGCCAAGTGTGCCCTATTTCAAGATACTGTTACTCGTTTAGTGTGCCAATCAGGCCTCTTTCAAGATATTCTAATTCGCCTCCCCAAATCCTGTTTTTCAGCTCCCTACCTACTAGCATCTACAGCGTAGAAGAAAAAAATGGGTTGGATTTACAGCTCCCAGAATCACCTGTATGTGTGGCCGCTGGCTAAGGAATTCAAAGAGATTTAGTTCAAAAGTAACATTCCTCACAATCTGCCTCATAGCTATGCACAGTTTTGCAGCAAGAAAGCAAGCTGAGTCCAGAACATATTAAACTGGACCAAGTTAGGTCAGGGTGTTTGTTTCCAAAAAAGATTTTTGGTACTTCTAAACATTTGCTTTTTCTCTCAATCAAGATTCACCCCTTTGTTTATCATTGCTCGGTTTCAGGTTGTAATTCTTTCCGCACTCCCCAGCTGAACTTGACACATTTAAAGGAAGTGATTGTAACAACAGGCTGGTTCTGTGCATATGCCACTGTGAATATGTCACCGGTGCAATTATCAATGTTGTTTGTCTTAGAATGGAAATTGTCTGATTCGAACTGAAAGATCAGTTTTATACAGGCATTGGGGGGGAAAAAATCAATGCATAATGGACACATGCAAAATCACAGTTGGATTGGGTCCTTACCAAGTGAGCAATTACCCAACCTGTTCTCCTTTTTATATGACAATAAAATAAAGGTTAGCTGATTTAGTAGCCCCATGTGACTAGTTGGGATACACACACAGAGAGAGAGAGTTACAGTGTCGTGTGCCACATTTTCCCAGTGTCTATACACAACCATCTAGCCCTGAATTGTGATGTTTTGTGCCTGAGGCAAAGATCCAATCACAGCACTGTTGGTCTGTTTCTCTCCAGTGAAGAGAAGGAACAATCTACAAATTCATCTTCCACTCTGTGGAATGAATGTGTTTTGGCACTACTTTAACTACCACTTCCAGAATGCCATAGTACTGACCCATGGCAGTTAAAGTGGTGTCACTTAGGTGATCCCTCACTGTCCAAGTAGGATTGTCTTCCAAGATCGGTGTACTGGCGGTGGGTCCGTAGGTGACTGTGGAGCCCTATTCTTGATCTGCATCTTCTTCTTCAGTGACGGCATTGGTTTCCAGGTGGAAGGTGGTCCCGGTCAGGGCTGGCTTGACACACCTTCCTCTTGCACATTTCTCTCTTTCACCCTCCATTTGTGCCTCTTCAAATTCTACAGCACTGCTGGCTACAGCTGACCTCCAGCTGCAGCCCTCAAGGGCCATGGCTTCCCAGTTCTCAGTGTCTATGCCAGAGTTTTTAAGATTGGCTTTGAGCCCATCTTTAAATCTCTTTTCCTGCCCACCAACATTCTGTTTTCCGTTCTTGAGTTTAGAGTAGAGAAACTGCTTTGGGAGACGGTTGGGCAGGATTGTTTGGAGGCAATGATGATGGAATCCTTCCAGGAGTTGAATGTGACATCTGTAGATAGTCCACGTCTCGCAGATGTAAAGCAGGGTTGGGAGGACAATAGCTTTATAAACAAGCACCTTGGTATCCAGAGGCGGTCCTAGGTAATTTTCAACAGTAAGCAAACAGTATTTTGCTCCCCCCCCCCCCCACCAACCAATCACTGATATATATTTTCTGTTCATTGTGGGAGTTCTGTGTGCCATATTTGGTCCAATTCCATCATTGGTGGAGTTCAGAATATTCTTTGATTGTAGGTGAACTATACATCCCAGTAACTACAAGTTGCATATGTCAAGGTCTATTTTCCCCCAAGAGCGCCTCAAGAGCGCCCCTGGGCAATATCAACTATATTGAGCTGCCCCTGTTGGTTGAGCTGCCCCTGTTGGTATCCCTAAGGATACTCTCTGCTTCATTCAGAAAAATGCTGCACTCATAGAGCTAAGGCGGTGTTGTATTTCAGTGTCAATATTGACTTTTTTAAAAGTGGTGTCAAACTACTTTGATTCAGCAGTGTAGATGCACTCACAATGAGGTTCTGTACACAGAGGATTGAAATGAATGGTTGTTGAGCGACTCTGGGAGTTACATATATAGCAAAACTTCTCCATGAATGAACGGGCCTAGTGGGCCAGATATATTATGCCATCCATTGCACCAGAAGTCTGTCACTTGAAGCAAACACTGTCTATGCCTCTGTGGCTACCCAAAAGGAAGGCTAGCCTATCAACCTTCAGAGTCGCATCAGCACATGTGTTAGAAATGAGCATTTCTGTGTTGATGGGCACCAAAAGAACCGTAGAGAATGATGTGTCTACTGACCTGGTACAAATACTGCATTTACCCTTGCTTAATACCCCGGAATACAAGCATGTTCTGTTTACACAGTAGCCCTCCAAGCATGAGATGACAGAACTGATTAGTGCATGCCCTGTGCCGTAGCACATGGCCTAAAGTCCACACCAGAAGTACTCTGATAGCAATTGGAGGGGAAAAACAGAAAATCTAGCATTGGACTGGTAAAACATAACATATATGAAACGAGCCATTGAAATCCCAAGGCATGTATATTCCCAGCCATGGAAAAACATGCCATTTGGTACTGGCATTTATAGCTAAGTGTTGCGTCACAGAATCTGGGCGCTTTTATTACATATACATAGACACATAGCTTAGTAGTATTGTTTCTCGTCTTGCTTAAGCTGTGAGAAATTCTACAACTTGGTTGATTTTTCTTTAGACGAGGGATATCTTTGTATTATTTGCAAAACATTTTACTGGAAATAAAGCTTTGGATGCCCATGACCATCCTTTTGGAAGTTATATTGGAAGTTATATATGTGTGCCTGTGTGATGGAGTAACTATTCATCGCCATTCATTAATTCATTCTATATGCTACTCCAACTATTGGCTAAAAACATACATATTTATTTAAGAGTAGGCGGGCAGAGTTGTTATATGCATTGGGGTGGGGATTAATTTCCATTCAGATTACACTATGCAAGGAAGGGACTCTCTTGTCAGTGAATACATGGCGCCTGCGTTCATATCCCCACATGCTGTTTTTAGCCTTGGGGGGAAAACTCCCACTGCCAACAAAATTAGAAAAACCAACAATGCTGAACTAGAACAGGACTCCCTGCTTGCTTTGTCAGGGGGAACAACCCCAGCTGAACTTCACACACTGTGTCTTAAGACATACAACAACAATAACAACGACAACAACAACAATTGGACGAGTAAAGAAATGCCTACGATGAAGGATTGACAAAATAAGATATTGGAAATAATGAGTATGGACAGATTCACTTATTGCATAACACCAAACCAAGGCTTACCTAGAAAACAAACTGACTGGGATCTAGTTAAAGACTACGTTAGAAAATCAAAAAATGGAGCTTATAATTTAAAGAAAGAAAAAGAGAGCAGAAAATAAAAAAGAAGTTTGCAAGATAAATACTGTAAGAAAGGGGAAGTAGACGAGTTAGAATAAAGATAGGTTAACTTCCTGGAACATAAATATACAAAGAAGATGGAGTCAAACACCGAGGAGTAGATGGAAGTTAAATTATATATTCTTTATGTGGATTTTCTTTTTTCCTTCAGTCACACCCACTTTTTTTCCCTTTTTCTTTTTTCTTCAATATCCATCCTTTATTCCCTTTTCTTTCTTTCTTTTCTTTTCTTTTTGAGAGTTTATATATTTTTATGTCTTTTTTTTTATCTGAATGTAAAACTTGCTATATGGCATCAATAAAATATTTAAAATAGTAGTAGTAGTAGTAGTAGTAGTAGTAGGAAATAGTTGTTGTTGTTGACAAAAAATGACAGGAAAAACTCACCTGTTATCACGACCTCAAAATCAAACTGCAAAGGCTCTGACATAAATCAGTACAGGTGGTCCCAGTGGTAATCCTTTAGACATTGTGTGTGTTGTCGTGACTGGAAATGGAGAATATGTCACAGTTGGCAGTGAAACATGGCCAAGTGACAGTAGCACAACCTTTCATGATCCTTTCCTAAGAAGAGATTCTGTGGGACCAGATCAGGTGACTTTTGAAGACGTGTCTGTGGATTTCTCAGAGGAGGAGTGGGCCCTCTTGGATCCAAGCCAAAAAGCCTTGCACCAGCAAGTCATGGAGGAGAATTTAGGGATCGTGTCATCTCTAGATCAACAGACTGGGCCACAGCAACGTGTGGCAGGGGACGGCTAGTATGTTATACTATTTGTTGTTGCACTTATTGCATTTATATGTTTTAATTGTTTTATAATTTGATATGTTATATTTACTATTTGTTGTATGATGCGGCATTGAACGTTGCCATAATCTGTAAGCCGCTCTGAGTCCCCTTTGAGGTTGAGAAGAGCGGGGTATAAAGACAGTAAATAAATAAATAAATAAATAATCGGCACACTGGGTGCAGTGCCAGAAGATCTCAGCCAACATTTGGAAACTGTAAACATTGACAAAATCACAACCTGTCAACTGCAAAAGGCCACCTTTACTTGGATCTGCATGCATCAATCGAAAATTCATCACACAGTATTCATAATCATAATAATCTTTATTTATAGGCCACCCGCTCTACTCGAGGGGACTCAGGGTGGTTTACACACACAAAAGGAAAACATTCCATGCCCATAAGTGAATGCAGACACTTCAAAAAAATACAGACACCTCAAAATAAAACAAAATACCAACCGTAAACTTATAACAAAAGAAAAATTAACATCAAAATGAAAAACAGAATATGAGTAATCAAATAAACATACTGGTAATTATACCAATAACATGGATTGTTGCAGGTTTTTCGGGCTATAAGGCCATTTTCTAGACAAAGAGAAGCATTCTCTCCTGACGTTTAGCCTCTCACAACCTCTGAGGATGCCTGCCACAGATGCAGGTGAAATGTCAGGAAAGAATGCTTCTAGAACATGGCCTTAAAACCCGAAAAACCTACAACAACCCAGTGATTCCGGCCACGAAAGCCTTCGACAATACTAATAACATAATTAACAATTAAGAGATAAACTCTAAGGGAACAATTAAAATACATAAAAATGGCGATCATGGTTGTTCTTTTAAGTGTACCATAGCAGCAGTGGAATACAAATAAGTTAGCCAGCATTAATCCTCCTCCTCTCCATACACTAAAGTGCATAAGTGCATATTCAGGAGTTTTTGGAAGGAGAGGAGGGTGGGGATCATTTTTATTTCTTGGGGGGAGGGGGAATTCCAGTGACAGGCAGTGATCATGGAAAAGGCCCCTTCTCTCATTCCCACCAACCGTGCTTGTGACATGGGTGCGAACAAGAGCAGGGCCTCCTCTGTTGATCCAAAGTGCATGAGATGGCCTGTATAGGAAGATGTGATTAGGCAAATAGCCTGGACTCGAACTATTTAGGGCTTTATAGGTAACAACCAGCACTTTATATTTAGTCTGGAAACAAATCGGTGTCGTCCTCCCATAACATGGTACTCCAGTCAGCAATCAAGTCGCCAATATCTGCACCAGTTGCAGTTTCTGAACGATCATCAAAGGCAGCCCCATCTAGAGAGCGTTGCAGTAGTCCAAACGGGGTGTGACTAAGGCATGGACTACCATGGTACCTCAAGGTATGGGCACAGGTAGCACACAATTTTCAACTGTGCGAAGGAGCTCCTGGCCACTACCGACACCTGGGGTTCCAGGGTCAGCAATGAGTCCAGGGTCACCCCCAGAATGCAGACCTGTGTCTTCAGGAGGAGTGTGACCCCATCCAACACAGGCTGTAATCCCACATCCTGTTCTGCCTTTCGACTGACCAGGAGTACCTCTGTCTTGTCTAAAAACTAAAGACTTATTGATTGGGTGCATTGTGGCCTATCAACCATTAAAATGCATTAGACAGCTAATAACATCTGGTCAATAATAAACAAGAATTTGTCACAAGTATTGGGTGGTGCCGTGGGCTGAACCTCTGAGCTGCTGAACTTGCTGACCGATTGGTAGTTCGAATCCATGGAGTGGGGTGAGCTCCTGCTGTTGGCCCAGCTCCTGTCAACCTAGCAGTTCAGAAACATGCAAATGTGAGTAGAACAGGTACCGCTTCGGTGAGAAGGTAACGACGCTCCATGCAGTCATGCTGGTCACATTACCTTGGAGGTGTCTACGGACAATGGCGACTCTTTGACTTAGAAATGGAGATGAGACGGACACGAGACTTAATGTCAGGGGAAACCTTTACCTTAATTGTCACAATAGCAAAAGAAATGTAAACATTGAAAAGCAGATGCTCATAGCATGAGATGGTAGTCCTCCTCCTCATCCCATAGCAGTGTGGGCCAGCTTGGGCCCTCCAGGTGCTTTGGACAATCTTGGCAACTCCCATGATGAACAGAAAATACTGGAAGGGTTTGGTGGGCACTGACCTTGAGTTTTGGAGTTGTAGTTCACCAAGATCGATGCTTTTGAGCTGTGGTGCTGGAGGAAAGTTCTGAGAGTGCCTTGGACTGCGAGAAGATCCAACCAGTCCATCCTCCAGGAAATAAAGCCCGACTGCTCATTGGAGGGAAGGATACTAGAGACAAAGTTGAAGTACTTTGGCCACATCATGAGGAGACAGGAAAGCCTAGAGAAGACAATGATGCTGGGGAAAGTGGAAGGCAAAAGAGGGGCCGACCAAGGGCAAGATGGATGGATGGCATCCTTGACGTGACTGGACTGACCTTGAAGGAGCTGGGGGTGGTGATGGCCGACAGGGAGCTCTGGCGTGGGCTGGTCCATGAGGTCACGAAGAGTCGGAGACGACTGAACGAATGAACAACAAAGTTCACCTACACCTAAAGAGCACTGCAGACTCAAACATTGATGGATCTGACACAAATGTTCCATATAGTTCACCAACAACCAAAGAGCACTCTGAACCCAGCCCACAATGGATCTGCACCAAACTTGGCACACTACCTACATGGCCCACATTGAATACTGCTGGGGTTGGGGGGGGGGGGGTGGTGGTGGGTTTTTTGTTGTAATTCTGGGAGCTGTAGTTCACCGACACCAAAAAGGAAGACAAGCACAGGCGGGGTGATCTTCAACCTTCTTAGAGGGCCCAAGTTGGCCCATGCCTGCTACAGAGCTACAGATTCCTGAATTCTTCTGCATGGAACCATGCCAGTTAAAGTGGGGTCAAATTGCACACCTTTGCAGGCACATAGCAATAACAACAAATGCTACTGTAACTGAAAGTGCAAGTCTTTCGTTCACTTGTCATGCTGAAAGGCATTGAGCCCCTCCTCCGGCGGGCAACACGAGCCAACACATCCAGACGTGACGCCCCTTTCCTTTGTCTTCTGGAAGAGCACCAAGGGGGCGGTCCCTCCCATCCTGCCCGGTTGCACTCCCAGCTCCGGGTTTTCCTCCTGCCCCCTCCCCGCCCCTTTCTTGGCTGGTTGCAGGCAAGGTCACACGTTGCGAGTGGCGATTCCTCCTCCTCCTTGCAGAAAGAAAGAGGCGTGGGAAGGCAAGGGATGCGAGGAGGGAGGAAGGAACCGTGCCACGCGGGTTGCTGCAAAGTAAGGGAATGCATTTAGTTTGCACAAACATGGCTGCTGCCTTCCGAGCTGCAAACCGTGCCTGGAGCCCATGTAAGTGGATCAGGGTGGGAGGCTGGGGGGGCTGTTGCAATCAATACCCAGGGTCAGATCTTGGGGGGTTCGCTTTGTGGACACCCCTCCTTGGAGAAGAAGCGGGGCAGGAAGGGATGCATCCCTTTAAACCCCCTCCAGATCCTTTCCTAGCTGGGCATGGGAGCCAGACCAGGGTTTGTGTTTGCAAAAGGAGGGGGAGGATGCTTTTGCAATGGTGGGGGGGGGGGGGGGAGGCAGGGGGCTTGACATCTCCTCTGTCGTGGGGTTTCCTTCCCGGGAGGTGGGAGGGCCAGAGGAGCCGGAAGCCAGCGTTATGCAAACCTTATTTTTGTGCAAACCCTTGCACCCAGTTTGTGTTACATAAGGGCTTTCTGGCAGCCTGCCTTGGTTCGAAAACAGCCCTGGGAAGGAACTGGTTCCCCCAGTTTTATATAACTCCAAAATCGGAAAAAAATAGAAATCAAAGACTTTGCAAAAGGTGGGTGGGTGGCTTTTGTCAAACTTCTCAACTATTTGGTGAAGGCTGCTATGAATATTCCGGGCTGTGCGGCCAAGTTCCAGAAGCATTCGCCTCTGAGGATGCCTGCGAAACGTCAGGAGAGAATGCTTCCCAAACATGGCCATACAGCCCGGAAAACTCACAACAACCCAGTGATTCCGGCCCTGAAAGCCTTGGACAAGGTGTTGGTTATTTGTTTGAATTCGTCTTTGGTGATATCTCCCTTTTCCACTTCTAGTGCATGTCTCTTTGATTCTATGATTCCATGACAAGGAAAAAGGAGTCTGGTTGTATTGAATGCAAGGCAGCACTATAAATCATAGAATCAAAGAGTTGGAAGAGACCTCATGTGCCATCCAGTCCAACCCCCTGCCAAAAAGCAGGAAAATTGCATTCAAAGCACCCTCGACAGATGGCCACCCAGCCTCTGCTTAAAAGCTTCCAAAGAAGGAGCCTCCATCATACTCCGGGGCAGAATCATAGAAAAGTTGGAAGAGACCTCGTGGGCCATCCAGTCCAACTCCCTGCCAAGAAGTAGGAAAATTGCATTCAAAGCACCCTCAAGAGATGGCCACCCAGCCTCTGTTTAAAAGCCTCCAAAGGAGGAGCCTCCACCACACTCCGGGACAGACTGGATGGCCATCGGGGACCCTTCCAACTCAAGGGTTCCATTATTACTATTGTTATTATCATCATCAAGCAGAGTTGTGTGGCCACCTGTTGGGAGGACTTACATTGTGTCTTCCTGCCTGGGAGGAGTGGGGTTGGACTGGATGGCCATTGGGGTCCCTTACAACTCAAGGGTTCAACAGATGGCCACCCAGCCTCTGCTTAAAATCCTCCAAAGAAGGAGCCTCCACTACACTCCGGGCCAGACTGGATGGCCATTGGGGTCCCTTACAACTCCAGGGTTCCATTATTATTATTGTTATTATTATCATCATCAAGCAGAGTTGTGTGGCCACCTGTTGGGAGGGGTTGTATTGTGTCTTACTTCCTGGAAGAAGTCGGGTTGGACTGAATGGCCATTGGGGTCACTTACAACTCAAGGGTTCGACAGATGGCCACCCAGCCTCTGCTTAAAGGCCTCCAAAGGAGGAGCCTCCACCACACTCCGGGGCAGACTGGATGGCCATTGGGGTCCCTTCCAACTCCAGGGTTCCATTATTATTATTGTTATTATTACCATCATCAAGCAGAGTTGTGTGGCCACCTGTTTGGAGGGCTTGCATTGTGTCTTCCTGCCTGGCAGGAGTCAGGTTGGACTGGATGGCCATTGGGGTCCCTTACAACTCAAGCGTTCGACAGATGGCCACCCAGCCTCTCCAAAGGAGGAGCCACCACCAAACTCCAGGGCAGATAGTTCCACAGCTGAACGGCTCTCACAGTCAGGAAGTTCTAAGGTTCAGGTGGAATATCCTTTTCTGTAGTTTGAAGCCATTGCTCCGGGTCCTAGTCTCCAGGGAAGCAGAAAACAAGGATCAAGACACTGGCTTTTTTTTTTGCCGCCACATGACATTGTTGGCTCATGTTTAACTTGTTCCCCATGAAGACACCAAGATCTTTCTCACAGTCTCCAGGGCAGCAGAAAACAAGCTTGCTCCCTCCTCCCTATGACTTCCTCTCACGTATTTATACGTGGCTATCATGTCTCCTCTCAGCCTTCTCTTCTTCATGCTAAACATGCCCAGCTCCTTAAGCCGCTCCTCATAGGGCTTGTTCTCCAGACCCTTGATCATTTGAGTCGCCCTCCTCTGGACACATTCCAGCTTGTCAATATCTCTCTTCAGTTGTGGTGCCCAGAATTGGACACAATATTCCAGGCTTTATTCTAACCAAGGAAGAATTGCCACTATGATCTTCATAATATATCATTTCCTCTCCATGAGATCCACTAACTGCCCCTGCAGTTTGGGATAAGGAGGAGGAGGAGGAGGTAGCTTCCCACTCATGTTGCTGCCACGATCTTGTAGAATGAATGCAGCTTGACACCCCTCTAAAGCCATGCCTCAATGCTGTGGCGTGACAATGTTGAGCCATGGCTTTTTAGCAGAAATGGGCAAAGATCAAGGGACTGGAGAACAAACCCTATGAGGAGTGACTTAAAGAGCTGGGCATGTTTCACCTGACAAAGGTTGAGAGGAGACATGATGAGGGCCATGTATAAATATATGAGGGAAAGTCATAGGAAGGAGGGAGCGGTTGTGTTTTCTGCTTCCCTGAAGACTAGGACACAGAATAATGGCTTCAAATTACAGGAAAGGAGATTCCACCTGAACATTAGGAAGAACTTCCTGACTGTGAGAGCTGTTCAGCAGTGGAACTCTCTGCCCCAGAGTGTGGTGGAGGCGCCTTCTGTGGAGGGTTTTAAGCAGAGGCTGGATGGCCATCTATCAGGGGTGCTTTGAATGTGGTTGGACTGAATAGAGTTGGACTGAATGGCCCACAAGGCCTTCCAACTCTGTGATTCTAACTTGGGCCCTCCAGGTGTTTTGGACTTCAACTCCCACAATTCCTAACAGCCTACTGGTTAAAACAGTTTGCAAAGTTTGTTTCAAACGAGATTGGCATCAACTTCATTGGGACCACCTGCTGTTGCATAATAGCAGGCAACGTTTTGAATTTTCTTATTGTCATATCTTGGGTGCCTTTTCCTCTATTTCAAATAAGTAGCTATGTGTTTTACAGTATTAAAAATAGTAAATTTAGTACTATTCCACAATTTTAGTTTTTTTTCTTCTTCATGTCAGGAGCGACTTGAGAGACTGCAAGTCGCTTCTGGTGTGAGAGAATTGGCTGTCTGCAAGGACGTTGCCCAGGGACGACCAGATGTTTTACCATCCTGTGGGAGGCTTCTCTCATGTCCCCGCATGAGAAGCTGGAGCTGACAGATGGGAGCTCACGCTGCTCCCTGGATTTGAACCCATTGCGCCACTGGGAGCTCCAATTTTAGGGTTAATATGTTCATCTAAATATTATTACAGCTTAAGTATCCATTATCCAAAATGCTTGGGGCCAGAAATGTTCCATATTTCATTTTTTAAAACATTTTGTATTACATGCACATACATAATAGAATATATTGAAGATGGGACCCAAGTCTAAACACAAAATTATTTCATGTTCCTTGTACACTTTCTTCACATATCCTGAAAGTCGATTCTACACAATATTTTAAAAACTTCCATGCATGAAACAAAGTTTGTGCAAAGTTGTCACTCTCCCAGGCACCTATGTGATCAGTTTTGAATTTTGCAATGTTTGGGATTTTAGTTTCCTGAATAATGGATGCTCAATCTGCATTTTATAATAGCAATAACTCAGTCACAGCTCTTTTCACAATACAAGATTACAGTCTGAAATGTCCCATGATTACCATCTGAAATGACACCTTCTCATGTCCGGGGAGGTTGTCCGGAGTTTTCGGGTCAAGTGTCACCAATTTGCTGATCTTATCCCACTCTGTTACTGCCTTTCCACCCAGTTACAAGGAAGCTGTTCTTGTGCTGAACTGGTGCCTGGCAGTTTTATTGACCTGGATGACCAACTGAAACTTAGTCCAGATATGACAGAAGTAGAGAGATTTGGTCTGTGTCGGATGGGGCTATGCTCCCCCTGAAAATGTAGGTTATTTATTATTATTATTATTTTACTGACACAAAAACACAGTATGACACACCAAACGAGATATATATGTTGGATTTCATATCACAAAATCACAAGTCGAACACTTCCCAATATTATTATATTATTATTATTTGAAACACAACAAGATGAGTCCATAGTAAACAAGGTCACTTTGCTGGCTGTTGTATTGGATCGCATGTCGGACACTTCCCAAATGTCTAGGACTGTGTGATGTATTGGCGAATAATGCGTGCAGATCCCAGTAAGGTGGCCTTTTGCAGCTGGCAGATGGTAATTTTGTCAGTGCCGATTGTGTTTAAGTGCAGGCCAAGGTCTTCAGGCACTGCACCCAGTGTGCCGATCACTACTGGGACTACCTTTACTGGCTTGTACCAGAGTCTTATATTATTATTATTATTATTATTATTATTATGAAAAGTTTGAAGTCAATGGGAAACATGTCAGATCCTTATTCTTAACGCTTTCCCTAGAACACTTTTTTCAGTGTAGTAATTTTGCCATTAGTAACCAATATTTTCCTTAGTTTCCCTAGTATAGATGTGCAGATTTTGTTCATTTTCAAAAAAGTCTGCCAAATAACATAATTTGCATAACTATTCCTAATCATTCAAGTAATCTGCTAGCAAACTTTTGTCATCATGTTTATGTTTATGTTGGATATTTTGTAGTTCACTGAATTTAAACTATTATTATATGCTATTTTAGTTATATGTTGTGTTTTATACTTTGCGAGGCTTTGAATTTTGCCATTAATTTTGTTGTGAACTGCTTTGAGTCCCCCTTGGGGTAGAAAAAAGCGGTATATAAATGAAATAAATAAGTAAATAGGTTCTCAATTTTGGGGATACTTCTGGAATCAGCTTTGAGCCTGGAAGCTCGAGCTTCAGCAGTGACTGGGAGTGCTGTGTGCCAACTGTGCCATTCCTTGGAGAAATTGGATTTGCCCACAGTGATACAATGCTTGGTTAAATCCCATTTGGATAACTTCAATGTGCTCTATGAAAAGTGCCGAGGAACTTCAGTTGACCCAAAGAAGTGCCCTCAGCCTGTTAACTAGTTCTGGTTATATGGAGCATGCAACCCTGTTGCAACAGCTACTTTGGCTGCCTGTCTTATTTCCAAGCCCAAACCGGAGTGCTAGTTTTGACCTATAAAGGTTATTTGAAAGATCATATTTCTTTGTACAAGCCTAGTAGAACTCTTAAGATCACCTGAAGAAGACTTTCTCTCTGTTTTGCCACTTTCTCAGGCTCATTGGTAGGAATTTGGGAATCTGCTCCCAGATATTTGAACTCTGGCCCTGGAGAGATCAGAGTGGCTCTGTCTTTTCTCTCTTTCTGGCAGAAGGTCAAAACTTTTTTTACCCATGGCTTTTGCATATTGACAAAGGTTGGGCTTTTAATGCTGTTCTGGTATTAGATTTTAAAGGGGTTGCATACAACTAATTTTAATGCCTTTTAATGTCTACTGCTTATATACAGTGTTCAGTTATTTTTAATTCTTATATTTATACTTTTATTTGTATGGTTTTTAACTTAACATTGTTCTAATATGTCATTAGCAGTCTTGAATCACAGTACTGGGAGCCCAGTGGGATATAATAATAATAATAATAATAATAATAATAATAATAATTCCAAATTCAGACAGACAGAATTTTGGAGCACAATACTCCTGACCTCACAATCGTGTTAAAAACGAAGTATGGATTGTCGATGTTGCAATCCCGGGTGACAACAGGATTGAAGAGAAACAACTGGAAAAGCCAACACAATATGAGAATTTAAAGACCGAACTGCAAAGACTCTGGCACAAGCCAGTAAAGGTGGTCCCAGTGGTGATCGGCACACTGGGTGCAGTGCCTAAAGACCTTGGCCTACATTTAAACACAATCGGCACTGACAAAATTACCATCTGCCAGCTGCAGAAGGCCACCTTACTGGGATCTGCACACATTATTCGCCAATACATCACACAGTCCTAGACACTTGGAATGTGTCTGATGTGTGATCCAGTACAACAGCCAGCAGAGTGATCTTGTCTGCTATGCACTCATCTTGTTGTGTTTCAAACAACAACAACAACAACAATAATAATAATATCACACAGACGTAAACACTTGGGAACTGTTCAACTTGTGATTTTGTGATATGAAATCCAGCATAAGGCCACTCTACCCGAATCTGCACGCATTATTTGCCGATACATCACACAGTCCTAGACACTTGGGATCGAATCCAAAATCCAGCATAGTGATCTTGTTTGCTATGTAGTAATCTTGTTGTTTATCAAATAATAATAATAATAATAATAATAATAATACACTCAATTCTCAACATTCACTGGACCTAGGAGCACAGGACTCCTGTGAAAGTGAAAAATGTGAATAAAGAAATTGCTATTGTTTTTTTACCTGAGAGAACACTTCTCCCATCCAAAGCTGATTCCTGCTTAGCTTGCCGGATCAGAAAAGAGGATTTGGTGTTGTTATAGTATTTAGGCCATTTATTTTCCTAAAATCAAATATAAAGTCCATAGTCAGGTAATGAATTACCTGTGATTTTCTGTGTTTTCTTTTTGCTGTTCAGTTGCAAAAGGCAGGAGCTGCAGTCGGGCGAGAGTTCAGCTCATTTGGAGATGTCAGTCGACGGCAGCAACAGCAGTCCGGGCCGAAACAACAAAGCCTCAGGTCCAACCTGAAAAGAGGTGGGATTATCCCTCAGTGGATGTTCAACTGTGCACAAATCACAGCATGTATATGTATGGGCATACTCTAGCCAGAACTTGGAAAATATACTATTGGAGGGGACAACAACATCCAAATCTTCCAATTGGGATGGCTACGGAGTCTGTTCCTTGTTTGATAGGTGGCTTTGGAGTCTGCAGGGAGGGCAGTTAGCCTGCTGACAAGGCTTCTAGCTTTCATTTCCATGGGTTACCATTCTTATACTTCTTAGCCTGCATAGATTAAGTAAGTACCGTAAGACACCCAAAACTTTGGTACCCACATCCATGGCTTTGGGGTGAGGGGGATGTTTTCTCTAGGAATTTGCTAGGTCCTCCAAACAATTCTATGGTTAGAAGGTTGCTGTGAGTTTTTCAGGCTGTATGGCCATTTTTCCAGCGACATTCTCTCCTGATATTTTGCCTGCATCTTCAGAGGTTCTGTTGACAGTGAAGCAAGTGGAGTGTATATATAGATGCCAGCCACAGATGCAGGTGAAGCACCAGGAGAGAATGCCACTGAAACATGGCTATATAGCTTGAAAAACTCAAAACAACTCCATGATCCCAGCTATGAAAGTCTTCCAACAACACAATTCTATTGTAAGCTTTTTTTTCATGTCAGGAGTGAGAAACTGCAAATTGCTTCTGGTGTGAGAGAATTGGCTGTCTGCAAGGACGTTGCCCAGGGGACACCCGGATGTTTTTTGATGTTTTACCATCCTTATGGGAAGCTTCTCTCATGTCCCCGCAAGGGGAGCTGGAGCTGATAGAGGGAGCTCATCTTCGCTCTCCCCGGATTCGAACCTGTGATCTGTCAGTCTTCAGTTCTGGTTTAACCCCTTTTTTTTTGTATGCAGGTGCCATTTTATTTATATCAAGCCCATGAACCAAATTTTTGATCCACTGAATAGAACGTGGTAAAGAAAACACAAACTTAGAATTCAGAAACTCTGAATCTAGGGAAGCTAAGAGTGAGGTCAGTCCTGAATAGTTCCTAAGTGAGTTTGATAGGCACAGCTAGCAGGCATTATACAGTGGTACAGTTTCTGATGGGCATATTAGCAATCTGATATTCCACCAGATATAATTGAAAAGGCTTTTCCAAGGAGTCATTGTAGACTCGTTAGCTTCTGATATCTTTAGCTGTTAGGAAGTTTCTAATAAAAAATAAGAGGGGATGGACTGGTGGTAATCCAACTCACATCCTTTGCCTCAGTATTTGATCTCAGACATAGAGATGGCTGCTCACATGATATTAAGCGCAGAGAACACAAACGCTCTTTGTTATTGTGCGTATGTGTCCTTGTGCATTCAATTCACCTGTTGAAATGGCAATGTCAGACATTTCATAAGATTTTTTTTTAGCCAAGGAGTAATGAGAAGTAGTTTTGCTGTTTCCTTCTTCTGAAATATAGCCTCCCACACCTGGTTTTCAATAATCCTGCTTAGCTTCCAAGAACAGATGGGCTCTGGTGCCTTCAGGGTATTTGGGCTGAATAATACTAATCTTTCTCTCCTTTCTATAGGAAACCTAAAACAGGGATCTTGATGTTAAACATGGGAGGGCCAGAGACTTTAGGAGATGTCCATGACTTCCTGCTAAGACTTTTTCTCGATAGAGACCTAATGACGCTTCCCATCCAGAAGTAAGGAATGATTGCTGTATATTTTATTTTTAGCAGAAGATATGCTGTAATTGCTTGCTCTTTGTCTTTTGCATTAAATGCTTCTGTTTTAAAAACTGTGAGCTGGCACCCATTTAGTCCCAAATGTGAAGCCGGGCTGACTTAGAAACAACAGGCTGAGATCTTGGATAGAAGGATATTTATTTATTATTATTTATTAACCATATTAATATACCGCCTTTCTCAGCCCGAGGGTGACTCAGGGTAGTTTGCAAATGGCACAATTTGATGCCTACAATAACATAAAACAATTAAAACATTTAGCATAAATAACATTTGATAAAATAAAATAAAACTAATAGAAGTACAAATCCTCAGCGTCTCATTACTAAAATCATTACCCAATAGCATTGTCCAGTTGTACTGAAGATCAGAGTTTATCTGATACACTGCATTTGGTAAAGCTTGCTCAAAAAGCCAGGTTTTAACTTTTTTTCGAAATGTTAGGAAGGTGGGGGGCCGATCTGATATCCCTAGGGAGGGCGTTCCATAGCAGAGGGGCCACCACTGAGAAGGATATGATGTGTGACTTTACAATCTCAACGTTATGAATGTGACAGGATACACAACCTCTAGTGAATTGTCTGTTGTATTAAATGCTTTTGTTATAAACACAGCAAGTTGGTATCCTGTTAGTCCCAGGATGAGGCTAACACTTTTGGAATAATGAAGCAGGCCAAGGTTAGATGGACACCAAGATCTAGGGTGCTGGGATAGGGCAACAAATTAGTTTCAGTGTATTTTTACTTTTCATGTGGGATTTTCGGTTATGGATGCCAAATATCAGCATAGTAATGCTTTCTCTGCTAATGCAGTTACCCCAGCAATTAGGAACTTAGCTATCTTTGGGTATTATGAATTTAGTTTTCTGGTGTAAGACCTTTGGTGTCTTGTTCCAGTCGGCCAATGCCTTTGAGTAATCCTAGGGATTGCAATCATCCCAGAAAACCAAGAAAATAGCAAATTGAAGTGGGATAAATATCCCAGCTGAGCTCCTTGTTTCCTTCTTTAGTATCAGAGGGTCACATGAATACACACTTTATTCAAGGTGGAGTGGTATCATGCAGAGATGACTTTCTTTTTGGATTTGGTTGAGGATGAGTGGAAAAAGAGAAGCCCTAGAACAGTAGTTCCCAACCTTTTTTTGACCAGGGACCACTTTACCATGGACCATTTGACCAAAGACTACTTTGACCAGGGACCACTCTCCAACATAAGTACCCAAGGGGTTACGAATCAGTTTTTGGCCAACTTTAGATTTGATTTGGTTATTTGGGGTGCTGATTCAGAAAATTGCATTAGATAGACCACATCAGCTCTAGTTTCTGATACAGAACATATGCCATCCAGTCGTCACCATCTGCTCACCCTCAGAAAACCATATTTAAAAAGACTTGACACTATAAGAGGGTTTCGCGAGACCAGTCACTCTTGTTGCAACGGTGTAGTAATGGTAAGGCTGCAGACCATATTTTAGTTCTTGCAGACCACTGGTGGTCCGTGGACCACAGGTTGGGAACCACTGCCCTATAAGGTATGTTTGCTGTGATATAATGGTAGTCCAAGGGCATATGATAACTTTCAAGTTCAAATAAGAATTTGAACGTACATTTCTGTTTCAAGTCCAGCTCTGTGAACATTATTGTACTTGTTCTCTCAGAAGACTAGTTAGGAAAATAGGAAATAAGAGCAAGGATGAAACACAGTGGTAACAAAAAACTTTTTTTTTTTGTCGTGTCAAGAGCGACTTGAGAAATTGCAAGTCGCTTCTGGTGTGAGAGAATTGGCCGTCTGCAAGGACATTGCCCAGGGGACGCCCGGATGTCTTGATGTTTTATCATCCTTGTGGGAGGCTTCTCTCATGTCCCTGACAAAAAACAATGTGCAACACATATTGTGAATAATTATAATAATTTATATAATATGCTAATTAGCTGTCAGGATTTGTGGCACTGTAATATGACAATTGTAGCTGATCCATCTCTTCATGAACAGTGGCCTAAATCAATCTGATGATCCCAATTGGAGAAGAATTACTAAAGCAACGAGACTGTTGTAAATGTCACTTAACCATTTGACAATTGATGTGTTGGGGCTAGCAGTTGAATTTAGAAAGGCTACATGCCCAGCAACAGAGAGTTCTGTTTACAGTTATTTAGGCTTTTTTAAGCTGGCAAAGGAAGGAAATGTAAGACTGTATTGCCTTTACTAACTGATGTCACTCAATATTTCAGTAAGCTGGCGCCTTTTATTGCAAAGCGGCGGACTCCAAAAATCCAGGAACAATATAGTCAAATTGGTGGAGGATCACCAATTAAGAAGTGGACAGCTACTCAGGGAGAAGGCATGGTGAAGCTGTTGGACGAAATGTCTCCTCATTCTGGTATTTTGTCATTTTCTCCTTTGTTGTTCTAGTTCTTTCATTTGTGTTATGTTGCTGTTTTTATTGTGTTTGAGTGACCTTTTCTTGGGGAAGAGATTCACTGATGTTACCACCTTCTTGGTGACAACTACACGGGATTTATAATTTGTTGAAGTAACAGCACTGTTCGGCAGATAATGTAAAAGACCTTATAAAACTACAATTCCCATTATTCCACTTGCTTGGCCCATGGCAGTTAAAGTGTTATCAAACGGCGTTGATTCTACAGCGTAGTTGTGCCCTAATTTGAATAGAAGACACTGTGTTATGTGTTGCAGGTTTTTCAGACTGAGCTTGATTTCAGTTTCAGGTGTTTGGGGGCAATCATTTAAAACACACAATCATTATCAGGGGCTTCCAAAATACACACTGTAGGAGACTCTGGCTACACGTTTTAACATTTCATAGATTTTTTTCCCTTTGATTCATTGCACAGCTATGTTCCTACAGGATGGGGAAAAACACTTTGCACCTAGATTGTCCTCCCTTCACTACTAAGGGAGTGATCCTGGATTCATCGCTGAGCCTGGAATCCCAGGTTTTGGTGGTGGCCAGGGGAGCATTTGCACAGTTAAAACTTGTGCAGCAGCTGTGCCCGTACCTTGGGTAGTCTGATCTGGCAACAGTGGTCCACGCTCTTGTTACATCCTGAATAGATTACTGCAACACACTCTACGTGGGGCTGCCATTGAAGACTGTTCAGAAGCTTCAACTAGTCCAACGGGCTGCAGCCAGATTACTAACTGGAGCGACATACAGGGAGCACACCACCCCCTTGTTGTGTCGGCTCCACTGGCTGCCAATCCACTTCCGAACTCAATTCAAAGTGCTGGTTTTGACCTATAAAGCTCTAAACCAGGGGTCCTCAAACTAAGGCCCGGGGGCTGGATACGACCCTCCAAGGTCATTTACCCGGCCCTTGCTCAGGGTCAATCTAAGTCTGAAATGACTTGAAAGCAAAACAACAACAACAATCCTTTCTCATCAGGCCCACACTTCTCATTGTAATACTAATATCCTTATATTTGTTAAAATTGTTCTTCATTTTAATTATTGTATTGTTTTAAAGTGTTTTTTGCACTACAAATAAGATATGTGCAGTGTGCATAGGAATTCATTCAAGTTTTTTTCAAATTATAATCCGGCCCTCCAACAGTTTGAGGGACTGTGACCTGGCCCTCTGTTTAAAAAGTTTGAGGACCGCTGCTCTAAACGGTTCTGGCCCAGCTTACTTGTCCGAATGCATCTCCCTCTACGTCTCACCTTGCAGTTTAAGATAATCCGGGGAGACCCTGCTCTTGCTCCCGCCAACATCGCAAATATGTCTGGTGGGGATGAGAGACAGGGCCTTCTCGGCTGTAGCCCCCTGCCTGTGGAACTCGCTTTCCAACAAGGTAAGACTGGTTTCATCCCTCCTGTCTTTTAGGAAGAAATTGAAGTCGTGGTTCTGGGACCAGGCTTTTGGACAGCAGGCATAAATAGTGCTTTGGATATGGAATTTGACTGGAATGGTGATATGGCGGTTAATACTGTTTTTATTGTTTTAATTAATGTTATATTTATTATTTTAATTGTTGATATATTGCTTAGTTATATTTAATGGCATCAAATTGTGCCAAATATAAGCCATCCTGAGTGTCCCTTTGGGGGTTGAGAAGGACGGGGTAGAAATGCTGGGAATAAATAATAAATAAATAAGTATTAATATTACTAACACTAGTATTAAGTATAGGTGTCCAACTTAATTAGTGCAATCTATCTATGTTTGTTTCTGTGGGAAAGAGATGATTGCTGGAATATGATTTTGAGTATCTCCTCCATTTATGCACAAAGAACGTTGTGTCCAAAAGGGAAGCCTCTCTTGCCCTCGTTCACACTTTTAAGTGTCATCTAACAGAGAAACCAGCAATACAAAATGTAACCTGTGGAGTGATTATCACTCATGTCAGACATTTCACTACCTGCAGTGTCTTGCATCTGCTAAGGAGTCGAGGCAAACGACACAAGGATCAGGTTGCTGTGAGTTTTCCGGGCTGTATGGCCATGTTCCAGAAGCATTCTCTCCTGACATTTCACCCACATCTATGGCAGGCATCCTCAGAGGTTGAGGGGTCTGTTGGAAACTAGGCAAGTGAAGTTTATATATCTGTGGAAGGTCCAGGGTGGGAGAAAGAACTCTTGTCTTCTTGAGGCAAGTGTGAATGTTGCAATTGGCCACTTTGATTGGCATTTAATAGACTTGCAGCTTCAAAGCCTGGCTGGTTGCTAACTGGGGGAAGTCCTTCGTTGGTTGCAAGGTCATTGCATGCTAATCAATGTGGCCATTTGCAACATTCACACCTGCCTCAAGCAGATAGTTCTTTCTCCCACCCTGGACCTTCCACAGATATATAAACTTCACTTGCCTAGTTTCCAACAGACCCCTCAACCTCTGAGGATGCCTGCCATAGATGTGGGTGAAATGTCAGGAGAGAATGCTTCTGGAACATGGCCATACAGCCCGGAAAACTCACAGCCACCCAAATGCATGTGGGTTAGTCAGCTCTTCATTTGTTTGGCTCCATGGAAAGGAGGATTGTTGCTGATAAAATGAAAACTATTTGGATGGGGCAAAGACATTTCACTTCTTTCTAATGAAAGCCATCCATAACTGAGAATATCTGGGAAATTAGATTAGTCTAGTTTCCAGTGCTTCATATTTTTTTCAGCTTCAAAGTAAATTTTGAATTTCTGCTCTGTCAGTGACATTTTCCACGCTTTGCCACCTGAAATGCTTGAGACCAGGCCTCTTCAACCCGTGGCGCTTCAGGTGCTTGGACCTCCAAGTCCTAGCCAACTTGTTCAATGGTCAGGGGAATTCTGAGAACTGAGTCCAAAACACCTGGAGGGCTGCAGGTTGAAGAAGCTACAAAATGACCATGCACAAGCACAAGCACACACACACACACACATGCAGTGGCTTGGGGTAATTATCTAGCAAGCCGTTACTCCTTCCTTATCTGCCATAAATTCCAGGGAGGAACCCGTTAACTGATGGGTGTAGCTGGCAGCTGTTTCTCTGCAAGAAGCAAAGGAGTGTCCCATCCAAATGGAAACCTTTCCAATGCAAGTTGCATAAGTTAGCAATAGTCAACCTAGCAGTTGCCTAGTTTCCAACAGACCCCTCAACCTCTGAGGATGACTGCCATAGTTGTGGGTGAAACGTCAGAGGAGAATGCTTTTGGAACATGGCTATTCAGCCCAGAAAACTCCAGTGCATCCCAGTGATTCTGGCCACGAAAGCCTTCGACAACCCATATGCATTTTCTCATTATTTTGTTGTTAATTGAGAAATCACCAAGACGCCTTTTTGCCTTTTTGCAAACTCTGGGCTGTGGCTTCCTGGATTGAATCTATCGACCTGGAATGCAGTCTTTGTCTTTTTCTACTCTCTTCCACCTTAAAAACCATTATTGCCTTTTGTAATGAGCCTGGGCTGGTTTAAAACCACAATCCGTATGTTGAAAATATCCTGAACACCACCCTTGTTTTAATTTCATTGTGCCCTTTGGTGTGTAGAACCATAAGGATGGGACTGGCATGTGTATGGGAGCAAACTGTGACGGCCCTGAAAGAAAGGTTTCAAATGTTCCCTTACATTGGCAGGCACATCAGTATCTCTCTCTTTAAAATAAAATAAAATGAAGCTTGTTAAGGGGCTGAGGACTCCGGAGCACTAAGTTAATGGTTTTAGGGAGTGTTATCTGCTCTTGTCAGACCTCATCACTCCCTCTTATTTCACAATGTGGTTTCCCAAGCGAAAGCCGCCCTGTCTCTATCTATTTGTACATCCTTTGCATCTTAACTTGGTCTCCCATTACGGCACAGAGGCATCTTCTACTGTGGCTGCATGCTAATGTGTTTTGCTACTGAAGAGAGACGAGCTTGGACCCTTTTCGCTTTTGAGATCTGTTTAAGAATGGATGGCTTGTCTCAGTTTTCCTTTCCCTGTGATTAAAATCAAAAGAAGTTGTCTTACTGGCATCATTCTTAGAGTGAGTCACTGGAAATGTTTAGCTATTCTTTGCTTCTGTTTCAAATATTCCTGTACCTCTTATTCTTTACTTTACTTACTTAATTACTTTACTTAGTCAATCCCTCGTAGCTCGAGGATGATTGTCTTCCAGATGTGATGTCTTGGCAGTGTGTCCGTAGGTGGCTGTGGAGCCCTATTCTTGACCTGCATGTTCTCTCGCAGTGAGGACATCGGTTTCCAGACGGAAGATGGTCCCAGTCAGGGTTGGCTTGACGCGCCTTCCTCTTGGCATGTTTCTCCTTTCGAATTCTGCAGCACTGCTGGTCACAGCTGACCTTCAGTTAGAGCGCTCAAGGGCCAGGGCTTCCCAGTTCTTGGTATCTATGCCACAGTTTTTGAGGTTGGCTTTTTCCCCTTCATTCGTGCCTCTTTGAATTTTGCAGCACTGCTGGTCACGGCTGACCTCCAGTTAGAGCGCTCAAGGGTCAGGGTTTTCCAGTTCTTTGTGTCTATGTCACAGTTTTTGAGGTTGGGAAGCTTCCCATCAACAAGATGAAGTATCATTTTATGAGATCAGAATGAGAACAAATAACTGGCCCAAATTAACCCAGTGAGTTTCATTGCTAAGTCCCAGGCCAGCACTTTCACTTCCTCTCCATGGTGTATCACTTATATTATTGGTACGAGTAGTATTGCAGAAGGGAAAGCCTAGCAAACAATTACCTTGGCACATGTTGTGAACCAGATTGGTTGTTTGTCAGTGGTTAACAAAGAATGAGTTGGAAAGTTGGGCTTTTATCAGATCTTGAGAGTTTTTTCCTTCATCTTTGTTTAACTTTGTTTATTATGACAGGGGGAAAAGTCCTCACTGCTTCACTTAGCACATCTACATGTGTACATCTGTGTGTGTATGTAGTATGTTGGTTCCTGGTCATCTATTAGGCTAGTCAACTTGTAAAAATCATCATAACAAGACTCTTTCTGCATTAAGCCACAATCTATTGTCAGTAATAGACTGTGAGGGTCTATAGACTGTGAATATCAATCCAGAAAAGGCAGGTGTGCTTCTGGTCAGTTGGCAGGCAGATCTCTTGATGCCTGAGGAATGTGGTTCCTTTCTGTGATATCTGCAAAATTCGTCTCAACTGACAGCTGAAACTTATTTGAATGTTGATGTCAGGACAGGCAAGCCTTCTGGAACATGCTTCTTGCCATTGAGATAAAAGCAATCTAATAGTAAGGCCAGCCCCAGGTTTTCTACTTGTCTGATAGTCTGGCCTGATACATGGTATAGGTTTATATTCCTAACTTCTTACCTCTTAATCTTGGTGGCACAGCATCTCTCATCTTGATCACTAGAATGCATGTTCTAGTTCGTCATTTGGAAGGGCTGTTTCCCTTACTTTCGTGGATTTACTTCTGTTTTCAGCCCCTCACAAGTACTACATTGGTTTTCGCTACGTCCATCCTTTGACGGAAGAAGCCATTGAAGAGATGGAGAAAGATGGCATCCAAAGAGCTATTGCTTTCACGCAGTATCCACAGTACAGCTGCTCCACCACAGGTGAGTTCATCTCTACAAGATAGAAGGTGTCAGGCTCCGCAGCTGGGGTGTGACCCAGAATTCTACAATCTGATAGGCTGTGATATGTGGTTAATTGAGTTCCGATCTATGTTTTTTTTAAAAAAGCAGTTTTATTTGGGGTTTTTTTCTCATTGGTTCAGTAGTTAAAGTTTATATTATTGTTGTTTTGTTTACCTTAGGGAGCAGTTTAAATGCTATTTATCGCTACTATAATGCAAAGGGGGAGAAACCAAAGATGAAGTGGAGCACAATCGACAGGTGGCCGACACATCCCCTTCTCATTCAGGTATATGAAATTCTTGAGTGAAATTACATCTTTAAAAATAAAAGAACCTAATTGACAAAACACCCAGACTTGTCAAAAGCTGGGCAATATTTCAATAAGATACAATGCTTTTGTTTTGAAGAACAACGACTTAATCCTCATGAAGAAGTAGACATGCCAGTATTTTTCTTCATTGATCCTGAATTTGCAGAAGACCCAAGGATGGCTAATGTTGACTTGATTACTCTTTCATACACAACCCACAACACTTGAGGTGTTATTCAATTGGACTGCAATTCCTGGCACCACTATCTTGAGTGGTCATGCTAGCTGTGGATGGTGACAATTGTGTTATAGCACATCTGAAAAGCGCCAAATTAGAGAAAGAAGATGTATGTTCTGGTATCTTTCTTGCTGTATGCCATGCTAAGAGATGTTTATCTGACTTCAGTTTACCTAGTGTGCATCATGTCTGTGTATACTTTCTATATGAATAACATATCTTCATTTTCATATTCCTGATTTGAATTGGAAAGGACAGGACGTTCATGTCTCGATCAGATCGGCAAAATCAAAGGAATATAAGTTACAGTAAAATTCCAGCACCTGTAGAACTCATATTGCCTGTTTCGTTTACTTTCTATAGACATTTGTTAGTTCCCTTAGCATGGCTCTACTATGCTTTCTTCCCCTGTAAGTTACCATTGAGTCATGCTGGAAGACCTAGCAAATATCTATTTATTTTGTTTATACCCCGCCTTTCTCACCCCGAAGGAAACTGAAGGCGGCTTACAGGTTCCGGTAAAAATTCAATGCTGTATCATAGACATAACAATAATACATACTCTATCAAACTATAAAACAGTTAAAAACATATAAGCAGTTAAACATATAGGTAAAGGTTTTCCTCTGACATTAAGTCTAGTCGTGTCCGATTCTGAGGGTTAGTGTGCATATCCATTTCTAAGCTGAAGAGTCGGCGTTGTCCATAGATGCGTCCAAGGTCATGTGGCCAGCATGATGGCATGGAGAGCCATTACCTTCCCGCCGGAACGGTATCTATTGATCTACTCACATTTGCATGTTTTCGAACTACTAGGTTGGCAGAAGCTGGGGCTAATAGTGGGAGCTCACTCCGCTCTCCAGATTCAAACCGCCGACCTTTCACCTTTCAGTCAGCAAGTTCAGCAGCTCATCTGTTTAACCTGCTGCACCTAAAGCAATAAAATAGATTAAAAACATGTAAACATATAAAGCGCCTAGTCTTCATTTCCATACTTATTGATAGTTTATAGTCATTGTTCAAGCTGCTAAGGTCGAATTCCATATCTGCTTTTTCCTGAAGACCAGGAGGGATGGGGCTAGCCTGATGTCCCTGAGAAGGGAACTCTATAGCTGAGAAGCTATCACTAAAAAGGCCCTGTGTTCCCACCAATCGTGTTCGTGATAGGGGTGGGACAGAGAGCAGGGCCTCGCCAGCAGATCTTAAAGCTGTAGTTAGCGCATAAAGGGAGATACGTTTGGACATGCTTTCCAGGATGTCCAGGAACATTCATGGGTCTGTTTTAGGTAGAGCTAACCTTGAATTTAGCTCATGCTATTTTACCTTTGTTTTCTTTACCTTTGTTTTTTAGTGCTTTGCAGACCACATAGAGAAGGAGCTAACCTTGTTTCCACCCGACAAGAGGAAAGACGTTGTCATCCTTTTTTCCGCTCACTCTCTACCGATGTCTGTGAGTAATCAATCCATTTCTGAAACTGTTTGTTTTCTTTTTACAGGAGCATATAGACTGAGCAGTAAATTGGTTTATATTGTATACATTTGAAGCCATAGAAGTCTGAATATTACAGGAATAAGCATATAAAGTAAAAAAAAAAAGGTATTATGCTTGTGATATTACGAAATCTCCCGCTCTTCTTCAGGTTTTTGATAGTGTCATAGAATATAGCTCAAGTTTGATCCATTTGCCATTTTGTTCTGCTAAGCACGAAAGCAGTAAGCTACCCTTGGTTTTTCTTCCATGCAAGGAATGTTTTTGGATCTAGACCATTGACAATGGTTGCTTCTTCAGAAAAGAGACATGACACAATGTTTAGAAAAAACAAAAAAATAGCAGTAAAATAATAAAAAGGAGAGTATGGTCAATAGTGGGTGGTGGCTTTCAACTGTCAGAACATTTGAAGTAAGTATCCAAGGAGCTGAAATTCCTTTTGGGCAGAAGGTTCAGTACCTTGGATAGCTCTCCAGAGTTTTCTCCTATCGTAATACTAGACTATAAAGTTACCCACTAGATTTGAATGGTGGGGGATTTAGGATGGATAAAAAGGGAGCACATATTTATAACAACAACAACAACAACACTTTATTTGTATTCTGCCCTATCTCCCCAAGGGGACTCAGTGCGGATTCCTGCATATAAAGACACAAGACAAACATTCAATGCCTCGAAACAATGAAACACAAATACACAGATAAATGTAAATGCTTCGCCTTCATCTCTGGTTCTGGGGGTAGTGCTCATCTCCATATCTAAGCTGAAGAGCCAGCTTTGTCTGTAGACACCTCCTAGGCCATGTGGCCGGCATGACCGTATAGAGCGCCGTTTACCTTCCCATCGAGACAGTACCTATTGATCTACTCAGATTTGCATGTTTTCGAACTGCCAGGTTGGCAGAAGTTGGGGCTAACAGTGGGAGCTCACCATGTCATGCAGATTCAAACCACCAACCTTCTGGTCATATTTGTCAGGCTTAAATGCCTTTCCACAGAAGCTCTGCCAGGTTCACCAGATACAGCTCTGAAAATCATGGACTCTGGTGGCGTCAGGTTACAAGCAAATTCAAGTTTACTAAGCACAAAGCAAAAGCACGTCCATTACAGCGAGCGTCTAAGCAAGGAAGAAACACACAGGAAACTAATAGTCAAAACAGACCTTGCAGCTGCTTGATTCTTCTGCTGCAATTGGGTAACTCCCTAAATTTCTCACACAACTCAGTAGAGAGCTTATCTCATGACTACTCAATCACAGCCTCAAAGATAAACAATTCAGCACAGCATTACACTCTATGTGGCATCTATATTGGTAATACATGAATTACATTTAAAACATATTACAAAACTTCATTATACTCTGGCAATATTAACATGACTCGTAGTTTAACTCTGGAACTCTGGCCACCAATATGGACACCTTTAAAAGGGAGTTAAATTCATGAGATGTTTTAATAGAATCATAGAGCTGGAAAGGACCCCAAAGACCATCCATTCCAATGCCCTACTATACAGAAATGCTCAATTCATTCACTCCTGGGAGAGGGCTAACCAATTCTGTTTCAAGACCTCTAAAGATGGAGAGTCCACCACTGTCAGAGTGAAGGAGTCTTAACAGGTTTTACTGTCAAAAAGTTCTTCCTAATGTTTTGTCTTGTAAAGTGAATGAACTGGTTCACATTCTATTCTCTGGATCAGCATAAAACAAGCCTTCTCCACCCAAGATAAGCCCAACATCTCTTCAGATATTTAAAGATGCCTATGTTCTCTTCTCCAGGATAAAATACCCAACTCCCAAAAGCAGTGGTTTCCAACACTTTTTTAAACAGGGACCACTTTGACCAGGGACCATTCTCCAACATTAGTACCAAAAGGGTTACAAATCAGATTTTGGTCAACTTTAGATTTGGCTTGGTTGTTTGGGGTGCTGGTTCAGAAAATTGCATTGGATAGACCACATCAGATCTAATTTCTGATACAGAACATATGCCATCCAGTAGTCATCTGCTTGCCCACAGAAAACCATATTTAAGAATCTAATGCTGATGTGGTCTCTCCAGTGCAATTTTCTGAATCAGCACCCCAATAACTCCAGGAACAGGCCTGAAAACGAAGACACCAAGGTGCCACCGCTTCCAGATGCCACATGGAACGGCTCTGCTCAGGGGGAGGGAGGAGGAGGAGAAGTAGTCAAGAGGCTTTCTGTCATGCCTTTCATGAGTAGTCAGCCCATTTCCTCCCAACATCCCTGTTGCCTCTGCACTATAAAAGGGTTTCACAAGGCCAATCGCTCTCGTTGCAACGGTGTAGTAACGGTGAGGCCATGGACCATATTTTAGTTCTTGTGGACCATGGATGGTCCATGGACCACAGGCTGGGAACCACTGCCCTGAAGTATTCCTCATAAGGCTTGGTTTCCGGCCCTTTTGCCATCTTGATTTCCCTTCTTTGGGCATTTTCCAGCTTGACAATATTCTTCATCTCCCAGAATTTCATAGAGGTTACTTGGACTTCTCTGGTTAACATTGCAGCTCTTAGAATCCCTTGCAGGCTGGGGAAACCTGGAGATGGTGTCCAAAAAATATAACTCTGCCCCCGCTCCACCCCCAGAACTAGTCTGATATTGCAGCATTTTGGGTTCTACCTCCCTGCCTACCTTTCTGCCAGAAACATCCCATTTCCCATGGCATGGCAATTTAGTAACTTGCATGGAGGCGTCTCATGACACAGAGAGGAGTTAGGCTGCCTGCAGGCATAAGGTGGATCGGACTGTTCTCTGCAAGGTTTAAAAAAGGTGTCTGCTTGAACTAAATTGCCTGGCAGCGATGGAGCTCATGCAGCACAATGGGAGCTCTGTGTGAGCTCTCTCAATAAGGTGCCACTCCACAGAGAAAAGATCATTACTCCCCTGAATGAATGTGGTATGATTCACCTTGGGTAAGCATGGGATTTGGAAAAGAAAAACCTATAAAGATGTTTTCCAGTAGGATTTTCTCCCCAGTAGAACAGCCGGTCTGAACACCACAGGTAAACTTATCCCTCCCCTGCTGTTTCCTAAAATCTGTATGGCATCAAGTTGCTATAGGATACCCTCACCTTTTCCTCTTCTCTATTTAACACCATGGTTAGTTTGTTTGTTTTCTTTTGGTGATTTGTGTACATTTGGTGCCATCTAGTGGTTTTCAGTAGCAGCAAAAGAAGCTGCAATGTTTCACAAAGCTAATTTTCAAAAGAGATAGCTGTGTTTGTCTAGATATGGAAAGAGGAAAGGAAAAGGAGGCCTGAAGTATCTTTAGGATGTGATAGCCATGTTTAAATATTTGCTGTATTGAAAATGGAGCAGGCTTTCTTTTCTGATCCTTTAGAGCAGGGGTCCTCAAACTTTTTAAACAGAGGGCCAGGCAACAGTCCTTCAAACTTTTGGGGGACCGGATTATAATTTGGAAAAAAAAAACATGAATGAATTCCTACGAACACATCTTATTTGTAGTCCAAAAAACACTTCAAAATGATACAATAATTAAAATGAAGAACAATTTTAACAAATATACTCTTATTAGTATTTCAATGGGAAATGTGGGCCTGCTATTGGCTGATGAGATGTTGTTGTTGTTGATGATGAGATGTTGTTGTTGTTGTTGTGTGCTTTCAACTCATTTCAGACTTAGGTTGACCCTGAGCGACGGCTGGGTAAATGACCTTGGAGGGCCATATCCGGCCCTCAGGCCTTAGTTTGAGGACCCCTGCTTTAGAGATTAGGACACAGAGCAATGGATTCAAACTAGAGAAAAAGAGATTCCACCTAAACATTAGAAATAGCTTTTTAATAATCAAGGCTGTTTGGCAATGGGAGTGTAATGGAATCTCCTTCTCTGGAAGTTTTTAAACAGAGATTGGGTGGCCATCTTTTTGGAGTGCTTTGATTGTGGAAGACTAGGAGTGAACTGGATTGCAGAATAGGAGTGGCCTGGATGGCCTCTGCGATTGTATCATTTCAGCACAGGCTTTGTGGACTTCAGCCCAAATACAACCGAAGAAGTCATCTGTAGTCCACAAAAATAAATTGGTTTGTCTTCAAGGTGCCATCTTTTTGACATACCTAAGTGATTACATAGCGGTTGAGCCTGCAGTTCAAAAGTGTGATGGACACTTTATCTGATGAGCATCCAAGTTAATATTGTTCTTACTAATCCCCAATAAGAATAACATTGGCTTAAAATGCCTTCTGGAAAATTTCCCTAATATTACTTACAAGTTTATTTATTTTCTGAACGCTGACCAGCTGTGGACAAGAGAGCATCATAAGGAAACTTGGAAAACCCCAAGGTTTTCAGAAATACCAATGCAGAGGAAGACTTAGAAAAAATTAAGAGGGAGGAAACACAGTAAAAAGTCCTATAGTCAAAAGCAAGAAATAGAAAAGAGAATACTGGACTCTCTCTCTTTCTGTGTGTCTCTCCCTCTCTATATATATATGTGCATACACACACACAGTGTATATATGTGCGTGCGTGTGCGTGTATGTCAGTCAGCTTGAAACAAATACTGTCTACAGCAGTGGTTCTCAACCTGTGGGTCCCCAGGTGTTTTGGCCTACAACTCCCAGAAATTCCAGTCAGTTTACCAGCTATTAGGATTTCTGGGAGTTGAAGGCCAAAACATCTGGGGACCCACAAGTTGAGAACCACTGGTCTACAGTATAAGAAATCCCACTTGTTTCTTGACTATTCATTGGGCTTCTCAAATGTTTGGTTGTAGACAGCTCCAGATACACAACAAAATACCTTTTTTCGAAATCCATGAAAAGTGGCTTATTGCTTACAATTGACAAAATTTTTAAAAAGCACTAAGAGACAATGTGAGTGCCAGTGTAGAATAGAGGTTTGAGTGTTGCACTAGCACACTGGAACATTAACAATGTGTTGATAATTTTCTAGATTCTTGCAGTGCTGGTGTCCTCTGGTGTTGATTTTGTTATAGTCTGTTTTACGTCATGATTTATTGCATTTTATGATTTTAACCACTGTTTTGTTAAGTGCCAAGTGAGTTGTAGCCATTGGGCAGTAGTCATGAACCCAGTATCTGTATAATCTGTTTAATTCGTGTTTCCGTTTCATTCCATCCATTCAGATGGCACGGTACGAAAGACCCCCTCCCTGAACAAAAATAAATTCAATACAAAAGGCAGGTGGGAGCAGGTATCGGCTCCAAGCTTGCTTTTTGACATAGTTATAGAGAGAAGAGGGATTGCACTGAAGTCTTCATTGGAGATCCTTGGTTTGGAGCTGGTGACTTGCCAGGGCTTGCCCTCCACCGCTTGGCAATCGTGCAGGTCCAGAAAGGCCCGGGCAGCCCCACGCTTTGGACCTATGCGCTCGGCTGCAGTCCCTGGCAGTCCCACATGTGTAGGTGCAAAGCGCTAGTACCTGCCAGGGCCTTTCTGGGCCTGCACGGTTGCTGAGCGGTGGAGGGCAAGCCCCAGCAACCCCTAAGGAGCACTCCTTACTCAGCGCTTGGCTGTAGGCCCTGGCAGGCCCGCGCATATAGACCCAAAGCATGCAAGCCTACCAGGGCCTGCACTGTTGCTGAATGGTGGAGGTCAAACCCTGGCAACCAGCATTCAAAATCAAAAATGGAACCATACAAATTAAACAAACAGAAATGGATAGGTATCCTATACAAATGCATGAGATTATTGGGCAGTATGTGCTTTGGAAAATGCACTCACTGTAAATACATATGAGGTGACTGATTAAGGATTCCCTGAGTCCTTAGATTCAGACAACAGCATCTTTATCTTGAAATAACATATGAAATCAACATGTCTGTTAGGAACACAGGATGGTATATTTTGTAACGATGGGAACACCACAGAAATGCCACACACTCTGTTCATCAGTCCCTCATTCACCAGTATACTCCATTCCCTCATTCACCAGTATATACTTCATTTTTGCCTTCCCGAGTCACATCTTGAATCTGCACAGACCTAGACTTATAATGGAGAAATTCTGCTGCATTGTCACTTGTAAATAGTTCCCCCAAACCTGAGCCACTTTCCATGAGCAGATGTTGTTTTTTTTGCAAACTAAAGCGATGGTGAGTCTGTTTTCTGCTGCTCCGATGGATTCAAATTACAAGAACAGTGATTCCATCTAAGTATTAGGAACAATGTCTTTACCACAAGAGCAGTTTGAGGGCGAAATTGAGTCCCTTCTAGCTCTATGACTGTATGATTAAAAATTAAAAATTCCCCAAATATCCTTTTCCCTTTTACCAGCACTCATTTTGTCTCAGCCAGATCAACATTTTGAGACACTACTGTGCTGGGCTTTTTGGCAAACTGTGATGCAGCAAACCAGAAATGACGTGCTCTGATTATCAATAGATTAGCCTCCTTCAAGGGAAATTAAAATATCTTTCTTTGGGATCAGGAAGTTGAAATTTTATATTTTCTCTAATCCCAGTCACAAGAGCTAACTATAATCTAAATGTATCCCTCAACATAGGGGAGATCTACTTGGGTTCAGAAAATACCCTAATGCCTGTTTGTTTATTCTTGTTCATTTGTTTTTACTCTAATTAAATGGGGAAATACCCAGTGCAAGTTATTATCTAAACACCCTTAAGCAAGATGGTTAAACTGGCCTTAACAACTTGGATGTTCTTCTCTACTTTGAAAGAATAGATGATTATATTATAAAAAGGTATTTTTCAAAAACTCGTTTTAAATCTTTATGTTGCCATGTCGGACAACTGTATGTTACGGTTTGCCTTAAAGCTTTATGTTGAAAAGCAGCTTCAAAATATTTTAACTTAAATTATTAAAGCAGATAAGAGGGATTGCATCCTCCCTTGTGAGTGCAGACTCATCTTACGTGTGCAGTGGAGCAGGAAATGTTATGTGATGTTTACATCAATCCCAAAGAGGCTTTAAAGAAAGATTCAAAGTTAGGACTTGCATTATTTTTCTACAGGTAGTAAATCGCGGCGATCCGTATCCACAAGAGGTGGGAGCCACTGTTCAAAGGGTTATGGAGAAACTCAAGTATTCCAATCCTTACAGGCTTGTTTGGCAGTCCAAGGTATGTGATTGGGTGGAAGTTTCACAGCTGTTTCCTGCAACTCTGCATCTGTTCGGTTCATTCACCTTGTTACCTGCAACTGTTAATGAAACTTGCACTAGTCATCTGCCTCATGCGCAAATCAAAATTATGCTTGCTTAAATCTCATTTTAAAATCTAATTCAAATGTACTGAAAGACCACACTATACAGTTCTGGCATGGTACCAATAAATCAGTGGTTCCCAACCTTTTTTTGACTAGGGGCCACTTGACCAGGGACCACTCTCCAACATTAGTACCAAAAGGGTTATGAATAAGTTTTTATAGAATCATAGAGTTGGAAGAGACCTCATGGGCCATCCAGTCCAACCCCCTGCCAAGAAGCAGGAATATTGCATTCAAAGCACACAGATGGCCATCCAGCCTCTGTTTAAAAGCTTCCAAAGAGGGAGCCTCCACCACACTCCAGGGCAGAGAGTTCCACTGCTGAACAGCTCTCACAGTCAAGAAGTTCTTCCTCATGTTCAGATGGAATCTCCTTTCTTGTAGTTTGAAGCCATTGTTCCTTGTCCTAGTTTCCAGGGAAGCAGAGAACAAGCTTGCTCCCTCATCCCTGTGACTTCCTCTCACATATTTATACATGGCTATCATATCTCCTCTCAGCCTCCTCTTCCTTAGGCTAAACATGCCCAGCTCTTTTAGCTGCTCCTCATAGGGCTTGTTCTCCAGAACCTTGATCATTTTAGTCACCCTCCTCTGGACACATTCCAGCTTGTCAATATCTCTCTTCAAATATGGTGCCCAGAATTGGACACAATATTCCAGGTGTGGTCAACTTTAGATTTGGTTTGCTTATTGGGTGCTGATTCAGAAAATTACATTGAATAGACCAAAGCAGCTCTAGTTTCTGATAGCAGAACATATGCCATCCAGTAGTTGCTATCTGCTCGCCCAGAGAAAACAATATTGAATAAGCTAGAGCCGAAATTATCTATCTAATGCTATTTTCTTAATCAGTACCCCAAATAACCTCAGGAACAGGCCTAAAAACAAAAACACCCCAAAAAAACCATATATTTTTTTGGATTGGGCTATGTTATTATTCTTCACTATAAGAGGGCTTTGCAAGAAGAGTTGCTTCCATTGCAATTGTGTAGTAACAGTGAGGCCGCAGACCATATTTTAGTTCTTGCGGACCACTGGTGGTTTGCGGACCACAGGTTGGGAACCACTGCAATGCACCATATAGGTATGGGATGAAATAGGAAATGAATCTCTCCATACTTTGCATCATCAGGCATTGAATTATTGCCATAGTTTGTAAGCCACCCTGAGTCCCCCATCAGGCGTGAGAAGGGTGGGGTATAAGTACAGTAAATAAAATAGTAGTTCCCAACCTTTTTTTGACCAGGGATCACTTTGACCAGGGACCACTTTGATCAGAAATCACTCTCCAAGATTAGTAGCAAAAGGTGTGGCGTTGGTCAGCTCTGCAGAAAGGAGTAGAAATAAATAAAGAGGAAGGAGGTTCACGGACAGGATTTTCATTCTCGCTGCCCACTGCTCACTGCTCTCTCCTGACGTTTCGCCTGCATCTATGGCAAGCATCTCACTACCTCTGAGGATGCTTGGCATAGATGCAGGCGAAATGTCAGGAGAGAATGCCTCTAGACCATGGCCATATAGCCCGAAAAAACCTACAACAACCCAAAGTTGTTGTTGTTGTTGTTGTTGTTGTTGTTGTTGTTGTTGTTGTTGTTATTATTATTATTATTATTATTATGCTAGCTTTCTGTATGAAAGGGAGTTCATTTCCTTTGTGAGCTTGCAGGCATTGTATACTTACACCACAGAGTGGAGTAGCCCAGTCTTGTGCTGCCTTTGTTTGGTTTGGCATGTCTTGGGCAGGGGAACTTTATGTTGGAGTGAGTCCATTATCTCTTCCTTCTAGTTGTCTCTGCTTATCTATCTTATAAAACCTTCCTTTCCACTGTAAAACACTGTATATGTTGGCCCTGCTTAAATAGCAGCAAAGAACAGGTTGATGCCTGCCATTCTCATTGCCTCTTTGTTCTAGGTTGGTCCTATGCCCTGGTTGGGTCCTCAAACAGATGTGACCATCAAAGGGCTTTGCCAGAGGGGAAAGAAGAACATATTGTTGGTTCCGATAGCGTTCACTAGCGACCACATTGAAACCCTCTATGAACTGGACATCGAATATGCACAAGTTTTAGCCAATGAGGTAATATTATTCACTGTTCCCATCCAGTAACATTTTGAGAACAGGATCACATGAATCAGAGAGCGAAGGCTTCAGCCTTTTTTCTCTATTGCCTTTCAGATATTTTGGGTCTTAATCTTGTAATTGCCATTGTCCCTAGCCATCAAGATATGGAAGGAAGTAAGGTGATCTTGATTACTTCTTGATTACTTTATTTTTGAATCAGCTTTGTCCCCGTCCCCACCCCCCCACCCCCATCCAAAGATTCACACATCCACAGCTTGAAAAATCCTGATTTTGCCATTTTATATTAGAAACACTACGTTACTGTGCTATTCTATATAAGAAGACTTGAGCATTCAATGCTATTTTTTGATCATGTCAGAAGCGACTTGAGAAACTGCAAGTCACTTCTGGTGTGAGAGAATTGGCCGTCTGCAGGGACGTTGCCTAAGGGATGCCTGGATATTTTACCATCCTGTGGGAGGCTTTTCTCATGTCCGTGCATGGGAAGCTAGAGCTGGCAGATGGGAGCTCACCCTGTCTCTCAGATTCAAACCGCTGACCTTCATGTCAGCAGTTCAGTCGGCACAAAGTTTAACCTATTGCGCCACTGCAGTTCCTATCCAAGGATATTGATATCCATGAAGGGCATGGAATCAAACACCAGTGGATAACATAGGGCCCACTCTATTTGTTGTTGTTGTTCATTCGTTCAGTCATTTCCAACTCTTCGTGACTTCATGGACCAGTCCACGCCAGAGCTCCCTGTCGATCGTCACCACCCCCAGCTCCTTCAAGGTCAATCCAGTCACTTCAAGGATACCATCCATCCAACTTGCCCTTGGTTGACCCCTCTTCCTTTTTCCTTCCACTCTATTTAGTATAGTCATAACTAGCATTTCATCCAAGGCTGACTTCTAAAGCAATTTGCAGTAGCTAAAATCCACTGCAATAATATATTTAAGAAGAAAGATGTCTTCTGGTGCCTAGCCGTTAATGACATATTCCTCTGGGTGTCAATACTACACAGTAAAAGCATTTCTGACATTTTCTGTAGAAAGGGACTAGAGCTGTGCAGTGAGGAATTCAATGCACCTGACTACAAACCCAGGATTTTATTATGTATTTGTGTCAGAAGTGAATTGAGAATACAGTTACAATGCATGAAAAAAACCTCAAAGTTAAAAACGTGGCATTATGCCGAATTTCCTTAGACCAGAAGCTGGCCACTTCAAGTGCCTCTGGTGTCGCTGTAAGGAGGTCCTCCATTGTGCATGTGGCAGGGCTCAGACTGCATTGTAGTAAGTGGTCTGTAGTTTGCTCTTCTCCACACTCACATGTCGTGGACTCCACTTTGTAGCTCCATTTCTTAAGGTTAGCTCGGCATCTCGTGTTGCCAGAGTGCAGTCTGTTCAGCACCTTCCAAGTCGCTCAGTCTTCTGTGTGCCCAGGAGAGAGTTTCTCATCTGATCTCAGCCCCTTATAGAGGTTCTGGGTTTTAGCCTGCCACTTTTGAACTCTCACTTGCTGAGCTGTTACTGCAAGTATCTCTGTAGATCTTAGAAAGCTGTTTATTGATTTAAGTTGTTGGCATGCTGGCTGATATCCAAACAGATGTCAATGCCTTGCTCCTTTCATTGCTGGCTGCTACTTCCCGACAGATATCAGGTGGTGCAAAACCTGGTAAACAGTATAATTTCTCCAGCGGTGTTGAGCGTAGACATCCTGTGATAATGTGGCATGTCTCATTGAGAGCTTTAACATAAGAATTAGAAACACTTCATCACGTTTGCAGAGATGGCATGACAGGTGGGCATAAAGCTGATGCTACAGTGTGGAGTGAAAAGAACGCATCTCCCTAAGTTCAGTCTCATGACATTGTTTGCAAAAAATAACCATGTAGTTTAGTTGCCTCATCAAAGCAGCACGGAAGTGGAAAAGGCCGCTTTCATGTAGATAAAGGAAACCCAGTCCAAACTCCTTCATTTTTTTCTTACTCTCTGTATTGACCTTGAAGCAGAAGTGTCAGGCCCAGCCAAAGCCATGTTCAGAATTGACATGTCTTAACTGGTTTCCTTCTCCTCTCTTTCTTCAGTGTGGAGTTGAAAACATCAGAAGAGCAGAATCCCTTAATGGAAATCCATTGTTTGCCAAGGTAATTGTACTCCATGAGAGAGAATCCAGGTTCCCCAAGGAAGCTGTTGTTGGTGGGCCAGAAAAACAAGGAAGGGGTGGTGGTGGTAAAATAAGGGCATTGCTCCCCCCAAAAGAATTCTGTCTGCCTGAAAATAGATTTTTTCCCCCCTTTAATCCCCAAATTTCTACCAATACAGAGTATGAGAAATTGGAAACCATTCACACCTAAAAGCTGTTGTTTGGTTGTACAATATGGCAAGCTCTTATTTGGTTGCACCGTACAACCATGGATATCACCGCTTTGAGTCGCCTGAGGCCTGAGAAAAGCGGTATATAAATAAAGTAAATAATAAAATAATAATAACCATGGATATTGGATAAAATAATAATAATAATAATAATAGGATTTAAAGATAGAACTGCAAAGACTCTGATACAAACCAGTAAAGGTGTCTCCAGTGATGATCAGCACACTGGGTGCAGTGCCTAAAGACCTTGGCCTGCACTAAAAAACAATCAGCACTGACCAAATTACCACCTGTCAGCTGCAAAAGGCCACACTACTTGGATCTGCATGCATTATTCGCCAATACATCACACAGGCTTAGACACTTGGGAAGTGTCCGATGTGTGATCAAATATAAAAGCGATCATAGTGATCTTGTTTGCTATGTACTAATCTTGTTGTGTATAAAATAATAATAATAATCATTCATCATCTACTTCTAACCCACACCTCTCTCCCCGAAAGGACTCAGGGCGGCTTCCAAATATAAACAAAAACATGGCAAACATTCAATGTCGTAAAAATAGAAACAAAACAATAACATTTACACATACAATTAAAACAGAGAACACGACTTTGGCTAAAAGGTTATCAATCAGTCAGTCAGGCATCATTGATTGTACTGAACAGTTAAATCTATATAAAAATATAGTTCTAAAATACACACACACACACACACACACACACAATGAATGTAAAATAATGAATAAATGAAACCATGGATCCATGTGTCCATGGTTTCATTTATTCACGTTTGACAAAATGTACCTTTTCTAGGCATTTTGTAAGTCCTCCAGTGCGACACCATATTATTCTTGTGTCAGAAGTCTTTCATTTCGATAGGGTTTAATTTTTGTGCAGGTTAATAAATCCATACAAAGTCCAGGAATATATTCCATATAGATGTGAGGGTCATTACTTGATTTGCATTCCCTTGAAAACTTCCCCTGCCTCTTCCTTTGGAGGTCTGAACAGTATTTCTATATTTTGAACTGAAATATTAGGTTACTGCAACGCTAGAAAATTGAGGACTGACAAAAATCATGGGTGGGGGGTGGAGGTGTTGCACCTCAGAATAGATTCACTTTGCTGAAATCACTAGAACTGCACACTGACTGAAGTTTTTGTAGTTTATTAAAAAGTAAAGATGAAAAGTTTAAAAAGCAAATAATGTTCCAAAGATCAATAAAACATAGCACTGTAAAGCAGAATTCCAAATGGCACCAACGAAACAAAGTCCCACGAGAACATGACAAAATCCCAAGGACATGGACACAGGAAAATGAGCACAAGCTGCTTGGTTGACCAAGACATTGCTCTAACAAAGGTTGGTTTTCAAACACACTGCTCAATACTCTTTGCAATACATGAAAGCATTTCTTTGGCCTCTGACCTCCTTCTTGTTGGTTATTCTCACACTCCTTCGAACTCTGAATTCCAAACAGTCAGCCCGATCTAAGATTCCCCTTTCATCAAGGTCAGGCTGCTCATTAGTGCCAGCCTGGTTGCCTTCCTGCCTACTATCAGGCTGAGAACTGTCTTCCTTTTCTGAGTCAATTTGTGCCTGACTCATTTCAGTATCAAAAACATCATTCCCTCCTGTGGGAAACGGAACTTGCACACCCTGTTCCTCATTGTCTACAACAGGAATATTTTGAACCTGATTGTGAACCTGAATCCCATCATCCTCGTCAGAGTCACTCTGAGACCCCATCTGAGTCACAACAGTATCTGTATCTGTGGTTCCAGCTGAGGAGAGCATTAATTTTTGAGTAAACAATTTAAAAATATATTTCGAATTACAATTATGTATTTTTTTTGCCACCACTTTCTTTTACATTTCCTGTACCTAATTTCTCCTCCTTGATTCAAAGGAGCTGCTTTTTCTGCAGCTTCTTTTATGTTGAATATCAGCTGATTCAGGGGCCTTTATTCCTTCAGAGTAGACTTACTGAATCATGGCTATTTACATAAGTGTTAACTTAACCATGTAGCAATTGATGCAGTGGGGGCCTATCCATATTGAGGCTAGCAGCTGGATTTAAGCCAGTCGGTCAATCATCCGGCTTTTAGAATTACGGCAGCATGTCCCTCAGCAATTATGTTACAGAGATGATTTTTTAAAAGGATAAAATGCAATGAAATAACAATACTTAAAATGAAAGCTGTACCTCTGAGAGGATGCACAGAAGTTATTTCCCTGTTTTTTATTCTGCTATTGAACTGGCATTCTGCAGCCAAGTTCTGAACATGCTGGCTTGGTTAAAAGATTGCCAAACAGGAACAAGGGCGGGCCTCCAAACAAGCAAAGCAGCAGCAGAAAATCTAAGGAGGAAGTATCTCCCATACATATTTACTTGCATAAGGCATTGTAGCGATACTCTATTGCAGTGTTTCTCAACCTTCCCAATGCCGTGACCCCTTAATACATTTCCTCATGTTGTGGTGACCCCCAATCATAACATTATTTTGCTACTTCATAACTGTAATTTTGCCCCTGTTATTAATTGTAATGCAATTATCTGACAAGTAGGATGTATTTCCATTCACTCAACCAAATTTGGCACAAATACCCGATATGTCCAAATTTGAATAGTAGTAGGATTGGGGGGGGGGGGGGGGGGGTATTGATTTTGTCATTTGGGAGTTGTAGTTGCTGGGATTTAGAGTTCACCTACAATCAAAGAGCATTCTGAACTCCAGCAATGACAGAATTGAACCAAACTTGGCACACAAAACTACCATGACCTACAGAAAATACAGGAAGGGTTTGGTGGGTATTGACCTTGAGTTTGGAGTTGTAGTTCACTTACATCCAGAGATCACTGTGGACTCAAACAATGATGGATCTGGACCAAACTTGACATGAATACTCAGTATGCCCAAATGTGAATATTGGTGGAGTTTGGGGAAAATAGACCTTGACATTTGTGAGTTTTAGTTGCTGGGGTTTATAGTTCACCTACACTCAAAGAGCATTCTGAACCCCACCAACAATTAAATTGGACCAAAATTCCCACACAGAACCCCCATGACTAACATAATACTATGTTTTCTGATGGTCTTTGGCGACCCCTCTGACACTCTCTGGTGACACCCCCCCCCCCGGGGCCCCGACCCCCAGGTTGAGAATCACTGCTCTATTGCATTATATTGCATATAGCTTTGCCTTAGGGTCACCATAAGGCAAAGCTATCACTCTGTCACTCCTTTCCACCTGCTGCTAAGGAGGCTGTCCAGGTCCTGAACTGGTGCTTGGCAGCTGTGATGGTCTGGATGAGGGCAAACAAATTGAAATTGAATCCAGACAAGTCAGAGGTACTCCTGGTCAGTCAGAAGGCCAAACAGGGTATAGGGTTACAGCCTGTGCTGGATGGGGCTACACTTCCTCTGAAGACACAAGTTAGGAGCTTGGGAGTGATCCTGGACCCAATTACTGAACCCGGAGCCCCAGATTTTGATGGTGGACAGGAGAAGTTTCGCACAATTAAAACTTGTGTGCCAGTTGCGCCTGTACCTTGAAAAGTCCGACTTGGCCACAGTGATCCATGCTCTTGTTACATCGAGAATAGATTACTGCAACGTGTTCTATGTGGAGTTGCCTTTGAAGACTGTTCAGAAGCTTCAAATAGTCCAGTGAGTGGCAACCAGGTTACTCATTGGAACGGGGCACAGGGAGCACCCCCCCCCCCCCCCCCCGTTACATCTGCTCCACTGGCTACCAGTCTGCAAAGTACTGGCTTTAGCCTATAAAGCCCTAAACAGTTCCAATCCAGTGGGTTGTTGTAGGTTTTTTTGGGCTATATGGCCATGGTCTAGAGGCATTCTCTCCTGACGTTTTGCCTGCATCTATGGGAAGCATCCTCAGAGGTAGTGAGTTCCAATCCAGCTTGCCTATCAGAACACATCTCCCTCTACGAACCACCTTGGAGATTGAACCCTTTATTGTCTGGAGAGGCCCTGCTCTCAGTCCCACCTCCTTCGCAGGTGGGACTGGTGGGAATGAGCGACAGGGCCTTCTTAGTGGTGGCCCCTCGGCTATGTAACTCTCTCCCCATAGAAATTAGATTGGCTCCCTCCCTCCTGACCTTCAGGAAAAAACTAATGGGACCAATAATCATTCCGTGCAATAAGTAAATACAGATCCATTCAATGATGACTGGAATTAAGAGTTTGGACCTCATGGTTTTAAATAATTGCTTTAATGTTTAATGTGTATATGTATTTTTAATTTCTTGTTTTAATGTATACATTTATTTTACTGTATGTATATTTTATGGCATTGAATTTTTGCCTGCCTTTGAGTCTGCTCTGAGTCCCCTTTGGGGTGAGATGGGTGGTATACAAATTAAGTAAGTAAGTAAGTAAATAAATCAGAAACAACTTGTAGCAACCAATATCCTATTCACACTTCTTTGATTATTTGCTTTGAGTTTTCTCCCACTGGGTTTTCTGATGTTAAAGATTCCGAATTCTCAAGCAAAGATTGACCCAAAATTCACATCCTATAAAAGAACTTGTACAAGAGTTTCAAAGTTTTTTTTTGTGAGTACTTCCTTGTTTGAGTAGTGATAAACTTAGCTTAACTTAAACCTTTTTTGTTTTCCGTTACACAGCATCTGAAGAAGTGGGTTTACATCCATAAAAACTTGTGCTGAACTATTTTTTACATTCATTGTGTGTGTGCATGTTTGTGTATACACACATATATATAGATCTGATAGATAAGGCACAGGGCTGTGTGTGTACATGCCTTTTGGGTAGCACCAGCTAGGGTAGATTCATCTCATTAGTAGTTGAAAAAATCCATGCCAGGGCTACACTTTGACATAGCTTCACATCTGAATTATGCTTTTGCAGCTCTTTATTCCAAGTATCTTTAATTTGAACATCTGTTGGTTTTTCAGGCCTTGGCAGAGTTGGTCTTCTCGCATCTCCAGTCAAACGAACTATGTTCCAAACAGCTGACCCTGAGTTGCCCGCTTTGTGTCAATCCCACCTGCCGAAAGACAAAGTCGTTCTTTACCAGTCAAGAGTTGTGAAGGGCCATTTGGAGAGGGATAATTTGCCAGAGATTCTGCAAAGTCTCCCTTTCTTTTTTCTTTTGCTCTTCACATAAGACATGTTGCTTCCTTTGTGGAGTGGGTCCCAAGCTTGGCAAAAGAGGGATGGGTTTGCCAGGGTGAAAGAGGGGTGGATATGAAACATTTTCAATTTTCTTCTTCCTTCCCCTTATTGGTGGATATTGCATTGGAAGGGAAGTAACATTTCAAGGGCTTCTTTCTTTGAGTTGCTGACAAAACTTGTCTTCCTACCAAACTGGTTCTCCCTGGCATCAAAGAAGCAACAGGTGCTCAAATATTATAATGCACCTGATCCAGATTGTTTACCGTGAACTGCATGTGAAGATGTAAGTTCTGGAAATATCGCTGAGCCAAATAACCGGCTAGAGGGTTTTGGCTTGCAGGAATTGATGCCTCCTTTGGACTGGTTTGATGTATTTCTAAAAGGATAACTCCAGAGGTTTTGATCTGAGGATCGTAATCCAGATGTCTTTGCAGAGAGATCTTAATATCGAAACTGTGGGGAGGGGATGCTTTTTTGGACATCAGCACCCACATTTGGGGAGCTATAGTCCAAAAAATGTTCTCCCCCCCCCCCCCCAACCTCTCTTTAATATGCACTTGCCATTAAAAAAATTCATGTCAGTTGTTCCAAGTGCGAGACTACTATTCTTGTTGTTCCATATTGTTTAAACACCCTGGGCTCTGTAGTTGGTGCACTGACCAGAGTGCTTCTGCTGTTGTTGTTTTGTTTTCAAATGGGGGGTTAATGATCAACCGATGCCATTAAAAGAAAGCAAGAAACATAACCCATTTTACATTTAGATTTCTTTTTGTTGGGTCCTTTTCTTTCCCCCAGTGCAGAATATATGTGAGTTTAGCAGAACGTTACCACTTGGGCAATAGACTCCAAACTACATTTATTACTTGGCCTGAATTTAATTTTCTCCTAGAAATTTCAATTTTATGTCTCAATGCCAGTTATTATATGAGGTCTGGAGTGTTGGTTGTGGTAGGCTGGTGAATCTACGCTGTTATTTAAAAATAATCTGTGAAGTATTTTAAGTGTTTTTGTGGAACTCTAAGGTTCCCCAGAACACAGTTTGGGAACCACTGCTCTATGGCTGTGGTAGGGTGGTGAATCTAATTTGGCTGGTTTTTAAATTTGATTTGTAAATATCTATCTTCAAGATAAATCCAGCACCTTGGACTAAAGCCCAGAAGAGACTCGTCCCACCAACATGGAAGTCTGTCCGCCATTGAGAACCTTGTTAGTGTGCATCTTGATGGGTCAGCTTCTATGTTGAGAAACTCCAACCAATAAAGCATCATGGTCATTGTAGTCCAAAGCATCTGAAGGATCAGTGTTTCCATCCATATTGTATCTGATGCTGAGACTAGTTTCAGTTGACATTCTAATGAGAGTCTTCTGAGAGTGAAGTTCTATTGGTGATCTCTTCATAGGAAACTTCCATGTGCATCTGTTTTAGCCCATATAAATTAACTGGTTGTTGTTGTTGATGATGATAATAATAAAACTGCAAAGACTGACACAAGCCAATAAAGGTGGTCCCAGTGGTGACCAGCACACTGGGTGCAGTGCCTAAAGTCCTAGGCCTGCACTTAAAAACAATCAGCGCTGACAAAATTACCATCTGTCAGTTGCAAAAAGCCACCCTATTCAGATCTGCACACCTTATTTGCTGATACATCACACAGATCGAATATAAAAGCCAGCATAGTGATCTTGTTTGCTGTGTACTAATCTTGTGTATCAAATAATAATAATAATACTTTTATTTCTTACCTGCCACTCCCCATGGCTCAAGGCAGGTCACAGCACAATCCAAAACACACATACACACATATACTTAAATTCATCCTAATGGTTGTTCTCTTTCATACACAAGAGTATAGATGGATGTGCAAATCAACAACATTGATTGGTAATCTTCCCATTGCCCAATCTGTATGGATATTTGAAGAGTGCAAATCAGTAAAATACATGTTTTATATTGCCTGTTTAATGTGTGTAGTCTCTGTAATGGTATGTTGCCCAGAAAATATCCATTGTCTCCAGGGGGGAAATGTGTAGAGTTTGTGCCAAGTGTGATATGCAATTATTCATTTGTGCACTTTCTCCAGCTTTACTTGAAGATGATGCATAGAGTTTGGAGATTGTGGCAAATCCACATTCTCCATTATTGTGTTTACAACCATTGGTGTTTACACACCGCTTCTACTACTTGAACTAGCATTAACCTGAAAGTATTTATGTATCTCATAAGGATGGGTTTCATCTCTTTGCAACTGGAGCTGGGAAATTCAGGCTTCACTTAAGAGATTGTCATGACTATTCCAATTTTCAAAAATCATTTACAGACAGTTGTTAAACTAGGAATCTTTCCTGTCCATTGGTTCTTGTGTTTTTTAGAAAATCCAGTGAGGGATATTGTTGGTTATGAGAGCTTGTTTCATTGTTGGATTAATAGGAAGGAGCTAGCTTGCCATTCCAACATTCAGCTTCAAGATTTGCTGGTGAATGTGGATATTTTCTGCAATTCTTTAAGAGCTTTTGTGACTGAAAGAATTAAAAATACTTTTGGCCCTCCAGACTTTTGTGGATTTGATCATGCATTGATGTAATGAATAGGTTCTATCTTGGAATCTGTAGCTTTTCCAGTGTGACTCTATAGCCATCTCTAGTTCTTCGGAGGTGGCTCTATAGACCTCTTCCACCAGTGGTGACCTAGAGATTCCTGGAGAGAACACCTACAAATGCCTAATGTGGGAAGAGTCTGTGATCATCTTCAGGAACAGGTTGACCATGGAGTCCCACTGGAGTAACTAGAGCAGTGGTTCTCAACCTGTGGGTCCCCAGGTGTTTTGGCCTACAACTCCCAGAAATCCCAACCAATTTACCAGCTGTTAAGATTTCTGAGAGTTGAAGACCAAAACATCTGGAGACCCACAGGTTGAGAACCACTGACCTAGAGATTCAAAGACTCAGCGAATCTGGAGGGCACTCTGTATTCATTTGACATTCCAGCATGAACAACCACATGTACAGTTTGTACACCGATTGAAGTTCCTAAAGAAATTGAACCCTTGATGTCAACTGCGGCTGTAACTGACATTTGTCACTTCGATGCAGCATGGGGCTTCTGCATAGATCCTTAACCATCTTGCTAAGGGCTTCCTTCTCTTTGAACAAGTGAGATACAAGGTTGTACTTCAGAGCTGCTTTATAGATCTGCTTATCTCTTTCCAGCTGTCAAGCTACTGTGGTTTTTGTGGGATTTCTATGAATGCAAATTGATCTGGATTTAATTCATGTTGTCAATTAAAACCCCAAATGATCTATTAGATTCTTCTCGTGTGTGTATGTTTTAAACTCATACTGAATGCATGAGACGGTTTCTGGCAAGCTTGTACCTCTTGTCATTGGCAGCAAGTAAATTGCAAATCTCTTAAATTCGGGGGGGGGGGGTGGAGGGTAGGGGAGGAGGATGGGTAGGAGTTTTATGCAGCCTTTCTGTTCTTTGGTCAAATGCAGTTTGCTTTAGAACAGCCAGCATAGTTTGAGTGTTGGAATAGGACTCTGAAGGCTCAAGGTTCAAATCCTCAGGTCACTCGAAATTTGGGCGGCTTTGGGCGAGTCACACTAAAGAAATAAATAAAATTGGTAGTTTTTAGACCCTCTTTTTTGCTCTTCTTGAAGACGGGGACAACATTCGCACTCCTCCACTCTGCTTGAACATCTTTTGTCCTCCAAAGAATTTTTAAATACTATCAGAGATTACATTTTAGTACAAAGTGCTTTTAGTACTTTTGGATGCAGTTCATCTGGCCCGGACTTATACACATTACTGAGTATCATGTCTGCAAAGAGATTTAGATGTTTCAAGTGCTATATAAAAATTATAAACATCATTGTGATACTTTCATTTTGGCAAATGGATTCTGTCCAGTAATACCCAACCAACTCCTTTCCAAAGTTGTATTGTCTGTGACAAGGGTGACTTCATACAACTACTAATGCTGGTCCCCATAGATATTTAATGATTGCTGAGTTCCCATGAGTTCTAATTTTAGATTGTAGGGAGTGATGAGAGATGGAACTTGGCCAAAATGTTCTTAGGAGCCCTTCATTCCTGAAGAAGTTCATCACTTTCTCTTTTCATTACCTGTTCACTCATCCCTATCCTTTTCTTTATCTGGAACCTCGACTATATGGTGTAAGCCAAGTGATGGAAGCTATGCCTTCTACTCCTCACTTTTGTCTGTTACTGGAGAAGATAGGTGAATAGACTAGGATGTCAAACAGGATCAGCAGATGGAGAATGTAGACCATGTCAGGAGACCCCAGAATATGTGCAGAATAGATCTTCCTTTTTTCCCTAGCATAGGACACAAAGCAGATAATGATAAGTGCCATTTTTGAGAGACAGGTGCTGAGATCTCATTCCTTAAAATGAATCCATGAATGCCACAAAGATCTCTCACATTACATGCAGTAGCACAGCGAGTTAAACCGCTAACTGCAGAAAAACTTGCTGACCAGAAGGTTAGTAATTCAAAGCCATGGTTTGGGATGAGCTCCCGCTGTTAACCCTAGCTTCTGCCAACCTAGCAGTTAAAAAACATGCAATGTGAGTGGATCTGTAGGTAACACCTTGGTGGGAAGGGAAGAGGTGCCCATGCAGCCATGCTGACAAAACACAACCAGGAGGGTCTACGGCAGTGATTCTCAGCCTTTGGGCCTCCAGGTGTTTTGGACTTCAACTTCCAGAAATCCCAGTCAGCTTACCAGCTAGCTGTTAGGAATCATGGGAGCTGTTATCCAAAACACCTGGAGGTCCAAAGGTTGGAAACTACTGGTCTGGACATCAGGCTCCTAGGCATGGAAAAATGGAACAAGAGCACCTCCCCGTGGCCAGAGTTGACCATCACCTCCAGATGCCGGAGATAGAAAGGGAAACCTTTGCCTGTGTTTATGTATTATATGCCATTGTTCACTGTATAAAAGGCATTAAATGTTTGCTTATATATGTGTGTACTCTAATCCATGCAGAGCCCCCTCGGGGAGATAAAGCGGAATATAAATAAAGTATATTATTGCACAATTAAAGTGGAATGATATGACTTGAACTGATTCCATCTGTAGAATTATTGGTTTTGTAGGTTGGTGAGATAAGTAGATCTCTTTTCCAGAGAACTCTGCTGACCCCTCAAATTACCAATCCAAATATGCCCTAGGGTACCGCCATGGCAGTGGAATCAAACTTCTGTACTTGTATAACAAGACAGTGACATAAAAGGAGGCGTTGACCATTGGCAGAACACAAAATCACAATCTCCCAAAGACGTTGCAAACACCCTGCTTGGCTGGTGAATCAGTTTAGACTTGAAAATTGATGTCTGAGTTTTGTGGGAATGTTATAATGGCTATAAAAATTGATTGGCTTTTTATCTTTGTTCCAAAGAAAGGAGGCAGAATTAGCCGGCATTAATTATGAGGCATCTTGTTTTATCCCATGGTAGCAGGGGGTATTTAAAATTCAATGTTTATGTATCCTTAACCTCAAGTGAGATAATTACTCCAACCTGTTTGGTTTACTTTTTGCTATTAGTCCATAATGCAGATAACAATTAATTTTCTAGCTTCTAGCCGAGCTGGTGGTTTTAGATTAGCCGGGAGCATACAATTCGTTTGCAGACTTTCTTCTGCGGCTTTTAGCTGGCATCCTTTCAACAGCATTGGTATAACAACATTAATTGTTTCTATTTGCATTTGAAAGAGATGGGAAAGGCAAGGGGCTCAGTATAAATTTTCCTGCCCAAATCATTTTTGTCTTTGCAGAATATTTCCATGCAAGGAGATAAGGTGGTAGGAGGTGATGCAATTTGATCTCAGCTTAGCTCAACATCCTTCCTCTCTTAGGAAGGGATGGCTGGGGAATTTAGTTTGTGTCCCCAGTTTTACTGACCAGATTTCCTTAATGCTTCTCTGAATTTTATTCCAAATACATCAGTCAAAGGAGGTAGGTAGGAGTCTGATGTTGGATCATTTATCAATTCTCTTAATTCAGGCACATTTGAAGTGTGTGCAAAGTAAACATTTAAAAATAAATTGAAAGAAGAAAAAAGATCAAAACAATGGCTGTTGAAGCAGAATATAAGATCAAGATATAAGTAAGAGTAGAAAAATAAACATTCTAGCATATACAACTTGGTTAAAAGGTGCAAAGATGCACTGAAGTTCTTTGAATTCTTGGGTGAATAAAAGGTCTTTAGCTGGCACTACAAAATTGGTAACATTCTGGGGAGAGTGCTCTGCAAATGGTGTGCTGCTACTTAAAAGGCCCTGTATCTGATAACACTGAACCACATCCTACATTGAATCATACAATTGTAATCATACAATTACAGTGGACCTCTGAAGACATCCAGCCCATCCTTTGCTGAGTTAGAACTAGAGAAATCATGACAGATGGCCATCCAGTTTACAGAGCAGATTATTCCATGAGCAAACATTTCATACCATCAGGAATCTCTTCCCAATATATAGGTAAACTTTTGTTCCTTTAGTTCTTCATTTTGCCAAAATTGGGCTCTCCAAGGCATTAAATTTCTAACTCCAGTTTGTCTGAACTAGCAAAAAAGCATAGCATATCTGGAATGAATGTGATTGAAGGAGGTTTATATTAATAGTCTTGTACAGTCAGTCCCTGAGTTACAACTAACTCATAATTAAGAACGAATGTGTGACAGGAAGTGAGAGAAATCTACTACTCGGAAGGGAAATTCATCCTGAAAGAGTTATGGGGAAAAAGTGTCTCCACTGAAGCTTTATCACTGATCTTTGTTTTCACAACAAGCCAGTTTTTTCAAAATCCAATTATCACAGGGGCAGAAAGTGAGGTGAAATCTTCTGAACAAGAACACAGACAGCAAAACAAACACCACAGGGGTGTTAACTCTTCCTTATACTATCCAAAGCTCTTGTGTGTATGTGTGTGTGTGTGTACACACACACCTGTTCCAACTTACATACACATTCAACTTAAGAACAAGCCTACAGAACCTATGATGCTCGTAACATGGATATTGCCTGTATTGATGCTACAGCATCCCAGGTTGAAATATTTCGTTCTGCAAATGGGCTAGTTAACGCTCAGTATGATCAGAAGTTTATTATAAAGATGAACAGATAAAAGCAAAGAAATATTGGAGACAGATATAGTTGTTGGTCCAAGAAATCTTCAAAATTAGGTTACAGTAAATACCTAAGCTGTTTTTATTAGGGTTGATCAATGAACACATTATGGGCCTGAATTATAGTGTTATATTATTTGGGCAGCAAAATGGTTACATGCCCAGGAATGGAAAAAAGTGGAGACATCAGCAATGGAACATTATATATTAACAATATTTAAAATGGCAGAAATTGACAAATTATCTGTTCTGATCACTAGAGAAGTCTTCAGACAATTTGGGGAACCTATTGATGTTTTTTCCCTTTTGTTATTGTTTTTTCTAGGATATTTTGTGTATATTGTATGTGTTATGTGTTGGTACAATGTAGTGTTTTTCTTTCTTAAAAATGTTACAATGCAGATATATTTAAAAAAATGAATCGGGGAGACAGAAATATTCCTATCACCCTGGCCTTGAAGGAAAAGTGGACTGTAAGAGTAATCGTAATATTCATATCACCTTGACCTTTTTGGGGGAAGAGTGAACTGCAAAGGTTAACAACAACAACAACAACAACAACAACAATAACAATTGTTATTATTTTATTATTCAGCAGTTCCTCAGCAGATATGCATAATAATCATCATAAAACTTTTATCATGATACTCATTTCCATAATGCATGCCACATTATTACAGGATGTCTACATCCTACACCACTGGAGAAATTATATTGTTTAGCTGGTATCGTACCACCTGACATATGCTGGCAAGTAGCAGCCAATAATGGCAGTGACATCTCTTGCTCATCCTCTGGATCAACCAGCACACCAATGCTTTAAACCAATCAATAGCTTTCTGAGATCTACAAAGATACTTACAGGAACACCTCAGCAAGCAAGAGTCCAAAAGTGGCAGGTTAAAACCCAGAACGTCAATCCATGACTGATACTGAATGAGAGACTCTCTCCTGGGCACACAGAAGACTGGGCAACTTGGAAGGTGCTGAACAGACTCTGGTACCTTAAGAAATGAGGCTACAAAGTGAAGTCCATGACATGCGAGTGTGGAGAACAGCAAACCACAGACTACCTAATACAATGCAGTCTGAGCCCTACCACATGCACAATGTAGAACCTTCTTACAGCAACATCAGAGGCATTTCAAGTGGCCAACTACTGGTCAAAGGACATTTCGTATAATGCCAAGTTTTTACCTTTGTTTGTGTTTTTAAGTACACTACAACTGTATCCCCAATTCGCTTCTGATACGATAAATAAATTTCTACTATTTAACATGTTTGACATTTTTCTATTCTGCTTCTTATGTGTTGGGAGCAACTTCTTTGCAGAAGAGTACAGGGTATATTTTAGGCTTTACAGTTAATTCAAAATACTTGCCACCAATCAGCACTATCATAGTAGTTAAGCAGCATAGTCAGTGGCAAGGAAAGATAGAAATTGCAATCAAACATTTGGGTAACCCTCATATTTTTATCTCCATTGTAAAAGCCGTGTGCAGAAGCAAAGAAGACAAGGCCTTCCGAATCATCAATAGCTACTCAGAAGAGTTTTCATGGTGAGGGACAGAAAAGCTGTTTCCAGCGGAGCCAGTCTGATCATTTCTTGTTTAGGAACCCCTGGCTAGCTTGTGCGGAACCCTTTGAACACGATTGCCTTACACAATTTCTCATCCTCTTATCAAAAATCTGCTCAGGCCCAAGGACAACATTAACAGAGAGCTTTTAAAAGAGGAGAACGGAGGGAGGGGGCAGGCGGGAAGTGAGAGCAAGCAATTTGACCTTGTCTCAAATGAAAACCCACCCACAACTGTTAATTTATTTGGTTATCTATTAACAGTCTCTAGGCAGCTTAGTTTTTACGTTTAAAATTAAGTGCTTGATTGATTATTTTCTGGAACAGTGATGGGATGTTGTTCTATACTTAAGCCAATCCATTAGTGAGCTCTCATTACTGATCTGTGGTGTGTATGTGTGCGTGCCTGTGTGCGCTTATTTATGTAGAAAAGAAAGGCATTGGGATTGAGGATGAGTTCAAGACGTTATGGGTGATAATTTCTTAATAGCCACGTTCACCGACTAACAGGGAATCCAATGTTATGGTGGGCTGCAAAGATACCATTCCTGATCCTAGTCCTGCCAGAATGGTTATGTGTCTTTCTACATGCACATAGAAAGCCATGCTAATTTGTACTCAGAGTATCTGTGCTGTTATAGTTGGGTTTGTCCAATTAACTATTCTCTTGAAGGCAACCCAGTCCTTCTCTCTTTCTTATTTTGGTTTATGACAGTGTTTCTCAACCTTCCTAATACCGCAAACCCTTAATGCAGTTCTTCATGTTGTGGTGACCCCCACCCGTAAAATTATTTTTGTTGCTGCTTCATAACTGCAATTCTGCTACTGTTATGAATCATAATGTAAATATCTGATATGCAGGATGTATTTTCATTCACTGAATCAGATTTGGCACAAATACCCAATATGTCCAAATCTGAATGCTGGTGGGGTTTGGGGAGATTGATTTTCTAATTTGGGAGTTGAAGTTGCTGGGATTTATAGGTCACCTACAATCAAAGAACATTCTGAACCAAATTTGGCACACAGAACTCCCATGACCAACAGAAATACTGGAAGGGTTTGGTGAGCATTGACCTTGAGTTTTGGAGTTGTAGTTCACCTACATCTAGAGAGCACTGTGGACTCGAAGGGTTTGGCCTTGAGTTTTGGAGTTGTAGTTCATCTACCTCCAGAGAGTACTGTGGACTCAAATAATGATGGATCTGGACCAAACTTGGCGTGAATACTCAATATGTCCAAATGTGAACACTGGTGGAGTTTGGGAAAAATAGACCTTGGCATTTGGGAGTTGTGGTTGCTGGGATTTATAGTTCACTTACAATCAAAGAGCATTCTGAACCCCACCAATGATAGAACTGGGCCAAACGTCCCACACAGAACCTCCAAGACCAACAGCAAATACTGTGTTTTCTGATGGTCTTTGGTGACCTCTGTGACACCCACCTGTGATCCCCTTAGGGTCCCGACTCCCCAGGTAGAGAAATGCTGGCTTCTGAGAAAAATGTGCCAGACCTGTTTTAACACCCCAGCAACGAAGGGGTGTATAAACCCTTTTAATAAACTTACATGCAGACTAAATCTGAGGTCAGTGTTCAAGAGACTGTGACTACAACTGCCAGACTTTTCATCAGCTCTTGCTTTCTGTATATTTCAGAACAGGATGGTGCACAGGGATTAAGTAGTGCTGTCAAAAATGTCTGATAATTCCTGCACAGCAACATTGCTATCGAAAGACGTAAGAAGGGGCCAGGCATTTTTCAGGCTTGTTGGCAACCATAAGTCATATCAATGTGATGTAGCTGACTCTGTTATTTTCTAGGCAGGAGGGAGATGCATGATTGTGTCAGCTTTGCCTCTTGCTGCCCTTGGTTTGTGTCCATTCAGTTGAATCATTACATAGAGGTCTTTCCAAAGGTTTCTTCAAGTCTGCTAATACAATAGCTAGTTGGTTGTGTGGTATATGCTCTTTATCTTCCAAGATTTTTGAGTGCTATTTTGGAAATGCAGTAGGGAACCACTTCCTGCACTTCAGATCACATCAAATTGTTCATCAGGAGTATTTAGGTTTTTGGCTGAGTTATTCTACTGTTATTATTATCAATTAAATGTCCTATAGGATGCCCTCATGCTAAAGACACTAATCATTTTCCACTGAAAAGGGAAAACATTGCTGTAGCTAAGCTATAGAATAGTTGTTGCAAAATGCCATTCAGATATGCTCATGGGCAACTGCTTCTGAATTCTGCTTGGATATACTGTTTGGAAGTTCACTTGTAGACCTTTGTTTGTTTAGGCATGAGCTCTCTTGGCAGAGTTGTTTGGAAGCATATTTCAAGCTGCATATTTGGATATATGATACCTATTACAACATCTGGTGAAGTAGGGAGAGGTTGCTTCATGAAGGAAGTATGTCAATAACTTGACCACAGATGGAGCTAGCAGCCGACAGGTGGAGTTCATGAGTAGAGAGCCTACAAAGCAGGAGTGAGTAAATTGAAATTTTGCATAGGTGTTTAATAGGAGAATTTCAGGAGATCCAAAGTGAGAATACTCTATAGACAATGAAGGAGATTCTGTAGTGACCTGCAACACTTATGCACTGTCTGTTTGATTGATGAAGGACACAGAAGTCTGCTCTTTCAACAAAGGTGAACTTGCTGCCCTACTGGAAGAGCCAACAATGTGATGCTGCAGATATAAAAGCCAATGGGATTTTGGCCTACATAAATAGGAGTATAGTATCTAGATCCAGGGAAGTCATGCTACTCCTCAAGAGCGCCCCTGGGCAAAATCAACTATACTGCAAATGCTTACTTTGCGTAATAGGTTGAGCCGCCCCTGGTTGGACTGGATGGCCCATGAGGTCTCTTTCAGCTCTATGATTCTATGAAAATGTAAAATTGTATGAGGCGTCCTTGTCTACACTTTGATTCATTGATGAGGACGAATACTTTCTGCATGGAGAAGAGCAGACTTTCCTGAAGGATCAACAGAAAAGGGAAACTTCTTGGAATAAGAAAGATGACCAAATGTGGAAGGAAAATGGTTGGAAGAATAAGGCTGCCAGAAACAGAAACAACAGGAAATACGTTGTGCCTCTTGAGTTACATAGTTGATTCCAAATCTTTCCCTTGGAAAGTTTCAGGAAGAGATACAGCAATCAAAGCCTTCAGATAGCATGGATGAAGCCTTGAAAGGTTTTGTGAGAAAGGTGGACTCTTGCCATTTCCCTCTGCAGGAGACCAGTGTGATGGTTGTTGGTATCCTTTAGAGAAGGATGCACAGACAGGCTTATCTAACCTGATTGTTTCATTTCACATTTGCATAATCTTGGTTTTGAATATAAATTTGCTGAAATCTGTTTCCATGGTGTTGAAACCTATCTATATTTATTCCATATTATTCCATATTATTTTGATCTCTGGTATCAAATTCTTTGTCGATGTAATGCCCAAGAACACATTTATATTTTAACTGAGGCATACCTGTAATATGACATGCAAACTAGGAGATGCCACAGCAGGTTGCTTTTTCTTGAATCTTATTTATTATTTATTTATTTATTTATTTATTTACTATATTTATATCCTGCCTTTTTCTACCCCAAAGGGGACTCAAGGCAGCTTACAGATAGGCAAAAATTCAATGCCTTAACCACAATATACAATTAAAATACACTTAAATTAAAGTTTAAACCAACATTAAATATATTAAAAAATATAAAACATAATGGCCTATAGTAAAGGGCCATTTTTTGCCTGCTCCCCTTCTCTTTTCTCTGCTGATTTAACAGGGTGTAAGCAACCTTTGTATTTTAAGTTTGGTTTGTAGGAACTGATGCAAACAGAGGACAAAGGGAAAAAGTGAGAGGCGGGGAGAGAAATTGGGATTGTTTAAAAAGCAAGTGAAAAAGTAGGATGACTATGGATTAATTGAGGCCGTACCATCAAAAACAGACAGTTAGAGGGCATGTACATGCTTTAAAGATATAAGCATACACTAGATTGTGCTGTTGGCTTGCTGTCTCTCCACCATACTCACAAAAAAGCCATCCGCCACATTGGGGAGGAGGAGGAGGAGGAGGCAGTCAGTCCTGTCAACCAGCTTCAGCAGAGAGGCTTCACTGTGTCATGGCTCTTTCACTGCCCTTCTGTCATGCCAATTAAGGAGGCACGTTTCCCTTTGGTTGTCTTTTTTTTTTGCTAAATCAAAATGCCACAAAGCGTTAGCCTTTCCTTGCAGGGATGGGTGAATTGTTGGACCCTTCTGGACATTGAAGGCCTGACTGTTCTGAGCAGTAATTCTTTCCACTCCTTCTTTGACACCAAAGGTGAATTGGCTGTGGATTTGTCCGTGACTTAAGATATCCCACAGACCCACAAGCTATAAAGACCCTGATGCCTCCTGATTCTTGATGGCACCTCTCCGTGGTGCTGAAAATAAAAAGATAAGCCATGTAACTGAATTTCCTACCAGAAAGTGAAGGTCTCATTGGTTCAAACCAGACAGGCATCTTCACCCTGCTATCCTTTCTTCAGCATCTTGAATTTTCCCCTTTCTGAGGAACCAAATTTATTTATTTATTTTAAACATTTATATTCTGCCTTTCTCACTATGAAGGGGACTCAGGGTGGAGCACAGCATATATACGGCAAACATTCAATGCCGGGACAAGAATTCATATGAATATATATAAACATTTAAAACATTTATATCAATATTAAAATACACTGTTTAAAATGATCTTGGTGATCTGTGTCAAATCTAAATTGGCCTGGTAAAGTTTCCTATTGCTGCCTTATTGCACTTGTTTGGTCCCACAGCCAAGTTTTTTATCATCCTTCTGAAGGACAGGAGGGAGGGGGCTGATTTGATCTCACCAGGAAGGGAGTTCCATAGGCGGTGGGCAATCACTGAGAAGGCCCTGTCTCTCGACCCCACCAGTTTCGCCTGTAGCAATGGTGGGATGGAGAGCAGGGCCTCCCTGGAGGATCTTAATCTCCATGATGGTTCATAGGGGGAGATGCATTCGGACAGGTAAATCAGGCCAGGGCTGTTTAGGATTTTATAGGCCAAAGCCAGCACTTTGAATTGTGTCTGGTAGCAAACTGGCAGCCAGTGGAGCTGGCGTAACATGGGAGTTGTGTGCTCCCTGTATGCTGCCCCAGTTATTAACCTGGCTGCCTCTCGTTGGACTATTTGAAGCTTCCAAGCAGTCTTCAAAGGCAAACCCACGTAGAGTGCGTTGCAGTAGTCTATACAGGATGTAACCAGAGCGTGGAACACTGTGGCCAAGTCTGACTTCCCAAAACTGAATCTGCAGTCCATGGAAATGTGTGTGAAAATAAACCTGTTAGTCTTAGAGGTCCTTTGTGGTTTTGCTGGAACAAAGGGGCTACTTGCGTATCCTTTTGAAATCATCTTGAGGAAAATCTTTTTGTTCCAAAAGTTTTTGTAAGATCTTTGTGAACAGTTGGATTCATCTGCTGACTTAAAACACCATCGATGTTCAATCATTTGACAGGATGGATCAAACAGGCAAAACAGATAGCTTCTCTTTTCCCTGGGATTGCAACAAGCCATTGGTCATGCATCCATTAGATCTGTCAGTTACAAAAATAGCCGCTGCTGTTGCAGACACAACTGTTTGTTTGTTTGCTTTGCAGGATTGTTTCCGTTATGGTTTTTCCTTCCCTTCATATTCCCCCTCTGTGTCCCTAACACACAGGGTGAATTTAGATTCAGGACAGAGTGCCGGGAAAGTGTCATTTAATTTGTGTGCGCTGGGCTCTGATTGAATGACATTCTTCATTGTGGCCGCGCAGAGATGGATCGTCTCTCCGGGCTCCGCAGTCTTTTATCCTCCAGAGTTCAGAGGTTACATCAAAAACTGCCTGCCTGCTGCCTGAGCTGACCTTTGAACCGCCGAGGCCAAGAGGTCATGAGGCCACTGAAGAAGGCAAAGGCACCGAGGGTGTCATTCCCATTGTTCTCAGAGGAGAAGAGTTTAAGGCTGGATCATGTGATTTGCACGAGGTGGAAGAAAAGGATAATGTATGAGGGGAAGCCGTGCCCACAAGAGCATTGTAATTAAGAATGGCTCCTGGGCCTTGGGCCCCGGCTCATATGTTTGGGAAGCCCAAAGGTTCACTTCCTCCCTAGCATGCTCTTTATATCTTTATAGCCGACAGTACAACATTTTGGTATGGTTCACACTTCTAAAAATAATTTACTCGGGGTTTGTACATTCAGGAGCATCTGGAAATTCAGGATGTGATCAGAAGTAAAGGGACATGGGTCTCTGTACCAGCGTTGAATTTTTGTTCTAAGACAAGCATAGGAAAGAGAGAAGAAATTTAACTCCCACAACATAAAAACCTAAATGAACCCTGTAGGACAGTCACATCTAACAAATGCATTGTGACATATAAATTTGCAGGCCAGAGAGCACTTTGGCAGGTGCCTAATAAATTGGTTGGTCTTAGCCACGTTAAATTTATTAATCTTTCAGGTGCCAGAGTGCTTTGGTGATTTTTCTGCAATAATGAACTTTTGCAGAATCGTGTGCTGTTTCTACGCCTCGCCCAAGTTGTGTTTGAAATCCGCACACTGTTCAGCTTTCCTACATGCAAGCAACATATACTCACATGATACAAATGCATTTAATGTACTTAAGTGACCCTTCTTTAGATATTAGGATGATATACAAATATTGTGAAAATAAAATACTGTGTGAAAAGCTTGAAAAGCACCTAATCATCATCAAACCAGAAAAGGCAACAAAGATATCAGATTTATTTTTTTTGTAGTGTCAGGAGCGACTTGAGAAACTGCAAGTCATTTCTGGTAGGAGAGAATTGGCTTTCTGCAAGGATGTTGCCCAGGGGACGCCCAGATGAATTTTGATGTTTTTATCATCCTTGTGGGAGGCTTCTCTCATGTCCCCGAATGAGGAGCTGGAGCTGATAGAGGGAGCTCATCCACCTCTCCCCGGATTTGAACCTGTGACCTGTCGGTCTTCAGTCTTGCCGGCACAGGGGTTTAATGCACTGCACCACCAGGGCTCCAAGAGATCAGATGAAAATGAGGCAATCTGAGTAAACAAAACAAAAAGCTTGAGCTGGTGTCAAAATGCAGACAATGACAGTGTCAATATCACTGTTGTAGGAGCCCTTGGTGGCGCAATGGGTTCAACCTTTGTGCTGGCTGAACTGCTGACTGAAAGGTCAGCAGTACAAATCCAGGGATTGGGGTAAGCTCCCATCTGATAGCTCCAGCTTCTGATAGGAAAACATCCGGGTGTCTCCTGGGCAATGTCCAGACAGCCAATTCTCTCACACCAGAAGTGACTTTTTCAAATCTCTCCTGACTTGGGGAAAAGTAGAACCAAAACTATATTTGAGATGCCTGAAGTACATGCCCTGAGACATGGACAGCTAGTATAGAGACCAGAGATTTGGCAGATATTTAGATCCCAAGGTAGTTAAGGCTTTGAAAGATTAAAGCAAATTTAGTTGGGCTTGGATGATAGTAGGCAGCCAGTAGAGCTCCTTCAGAACTGATGTACCATCTGCTAGGAAGCCCAGCTCAAGGATTATTAGTATGAATGAACTACAGATGTAAACAAACCCAATTTCCACTTTGGATCCTCACTATAGTTGGACATATTAATGACAGAGAATCAGCTTGCTCAAGGGAGGCTGTTATAAATCCATCACTTTAAAAGCCATTCTTAGATCCCACCATTCCAGAAAATAATTGGTCAGTCTCTAACTTTCCATTTTAGGCAAAGTTCTGGAGTATGTGATAACCTTTCAGCTCCAGGGGCTTCTGGATGAAGTGGACAATCAAGATACATTTCATGCCTGGTTATGGGATGGAGATGGCTTTGGTCACCTTGGTAGATGACCTACACCTGGAACTAGACAGGTGGAGTGTGTCCCTTTGGGTTGTATTAAATCTTGTAATGGCTTTTAATACAATTGCCTTGCTGGGATGGAACTTGGAGACACTGTTTTACAATGGCTTCATCACTTCTTCTAGGGGTGAACTCAGAAGGTGGTGTAGGAGGATTCCCCCCCCCCCCCATATTTAACATATAGTTTGGCTACTCAGCTACACAAGAACATAACAGCAGCCCTATACGAGATAAAATGTGGCAAAACTGCACAATTGTTCATGAATATGTACAAACAATATAACATTTAGATCTGGATCTCAGTGATCTGAATGACGAACCTGTAAGGTAGGTGAGCACTATGTCTTTATTGCAATAGGAAGTGGTCTGAAAGAAAGTGAATTAACTAAAGCCTTTTGTGCATGGGGACAGAAGTAAAATGCCAACTAGGTATTTCTTAATTTAACACTGACTTGATATGTCCTACTCATGGCAACCTCTGGACACTTCTGTGTTTGTTGAGTTTATTAGCAAAGAAACACTTTGCAATCTGGCCATTTTTTCTCTTGGTTCTCCCAGGTAACCAACTGGTCCTTTAGGTCCTTTTTTTCTTTCTATCTTTAGGCAGTTAACCCATATATATAATCCCTTCCTGATGCAAGATATTATGGTATTTAATAGTTAGACATGTCTGACTGCTCTTTTAAGACTTACTTGCTTTACTAATAATGCAGAAATGAAAAAGAAGGAGAAAAGAAAATAGATAGAAGAGAAAATAGGTTGAAGAACAGGGCCAGAAGTAACATTTGACAGAGTGAAGCAAATACTTTTAGTAGAAATTTTGAGATGGCTTGAAAAGCCGACAAATTGTTAGTCATTTACTATGTTTTTATTATAGCTTTGCTACCTTGGATGTGGATTTTCCTTGTGGGATTTTCTGCCTCATGTGTCAAAATAATTTGACTTTGCTGTCAAACTGCAACTTCACTTGGCTACATTCTGGTCAGCCTCAGGCAGCAAAATTTACAGAGTTGTGACAAAGGAAGAAAAAGAAGAAAGGGGAATAGGAGCAAAGAGAAGTTAGACTTGTAATGGGCTTAAAACGGATATTTGAAAAATACTGAATTAGTAATAACAGTGTGTTTTTCATAGCTGTCAAAAGAAGATGTTGGCAATAGTAATATTGATCACCACAGTTAGATCACCTTAGATCAGCATTTATCAACCTAGGGGTCAGGACCCCTAGTGTGGTCATGAGGGGGTGTCAGAGGGGTCACCAAAGACCATCAGAAAACACAGTATTTTCAATTGCTCATAGGGTTTCTGTGTGGGAAGTTTGGCCCAATTCTATTCTTGGTGGGGTTCAGAATTCAGAATGATTGTAGGTGAACTATAAATCCCAGCAACTACAATCCCAAATGCCAAGGTCTATTTCCCCCAAACTCCAACAGTATTTGGAGTTTGGGCATATTAAGTATTCATGACAAGTTTGGTCCAGATCCATCATTGTTTGAATCCACAGTGCTCTCTGGATGTAGGTGAACTACAACTCCAAAATTCAAGGTCAATGCCCACTAAATCCTTCCAGTATTTTCTGTTGGTCATGGGAGTTCTATGTGCCAAGGTTGGTTCAGTTCCATCTAACAAAAATATGAATCTAACGAAAATAATTTTATGGTTCAGGTTCACCACAATATGAGGAACTGTATTAAGGGGTTCAGAATGCTCTTTGATTGTAGGGTAGCTATAAATCCCAGCACTACAACTCCCAAATGACAAAATCAATTCTGCCTGCAAACCCCACCAGTATTCAAATTTGGGCATATCGGGTATTTGTGCCAAATTTGGCTCAGTGAATGAAAATCCATCCTGCATATCAGGTATTTACATTACGATTCATAACAGTAGCAAAATTGCAGTTCTAAAGTAGCAACAAAAATAATGTTATGGTTGGGGGTCACCACAACATGAGGAACTGTGTCGAGGGGTCGCAGCATTAGGAAGGTTGAGAAACACTGCCTAAGATGTAAGAAAGTCTGTTTGGAGAAAGGGGATACTTATATTTTCCAGCTGGTTGGTTGTGGCAACTGGAGGCACAGCAAAACAAATAACTCCCAAAAAGTGAAGAGAGCCGGGTTCTCAGAAAACATTTAATGGAGAGGATGCTTTGAAGGGCCGTACATCCTTTTGCTCCCAGAGCCATTTATGGAAACAAGGAAGCCCTCCAATAGAATACAAGTGGAAGTGTCTTGTTATTTTCCTATTAAATAATAACAACAAAAAAACATCTATGTTACAAAAATTTCACTTCTGTTGATTTATGCCAAGACTTCAGAGATGAGTGAGGAGACACATTTACACTTCCCAGAGGTCCGAAAAACCTTATACAACAGCAGAAAAGCAAAATACTCGAGTGGAGCGGAAAGCTTAAGAGCAGCAAGTGCACAGCCGTGTCTGAAAAGAGCCATTATAAATAGAAATCTCTCCTCAAACAATATCCCCTGACAGTCATGATAGTGCACAAAATGCTCTGCCAGAAGGGCTTTGGAAGATACACACATATACACACCATTGCTTGATGAGCATATGCACTCCCAATGTGTCACAGCTGGAAGAGAAAATGAGAGGTGGATGGAGTGTTGCCTGCATTTGTAGAGCTTACAGATACTTGTCCAGGGTGGATTTTGTGCATTTAAGTTGACTGATAAAGTTTTTTGTGGATTTTGTTTTATTGTCCAGCCATTTCTTTTTGTGGTGTGCTGTATGGCAACTTCTTCAGTTCAGCAGGCCCAAATGTGTTAGACTACAATGGGCATCACCCTCATTAGCATAACCATTGATGGACTGATTGGGCGTAATTGGAGTGTAGATCAACACATGGAGGAAGCTATGTTGGGAGAAGGTCTTGGCTGTTATTATAATAATTTTCTCCACTGCAATTGCCTTTGACTCTTTTCTGAAACTGGCATGTCAACACTCAGCACTGAATTGATACTTCAGAGTGATTTGTCCTTATAACAAAAAAGGTGAGGAGACAGATGTGTGTATACATGCATAAATACACATAGAGAGAAATGCATTGATTAGCTGACTCTCCTCCCCACTCCACCCCTCAACCAAAATTGACAAGTTTGACTAAGCATCAAGTGCCATTGATAAATGAGGGAAACTGAGGGAAATTTTCATTTGAACATAGCTAATGGCATCAGTGATGGAGTGATAAACATGAACATTCATCAACTCCTAGAAGATCAAATGGTACTATTCTTTAAAAATGAAATACATTGACTTTTTGTGTGTCAGGAGCGACTTGAGAAACTGCAAGTCGCTTCTAGTGTGAGAGAATTGGCCATCTGCAAGGATGTTGCCCAGGGGACATTGCCCGGATATTTCGATGTTTCTCCATCCTTGTTGAAAGCTTCTCTAATGTCACCGCATGGGGAGCTGGAGCTGACAGAGGGAGCTCATCCACGCTCTTACCTAATTCAAATCTGTGATCAGTCGGTCTTCAGTCCTACCATCACAAGGGTTTAACCCATTGCACCAACGGAGATTCCTTAATACATTGAGTTCCTACATCACCTTGATAGAGTGTAAATTCCCACTGGTGTGCTTATAAGAGATGCCAGGGAGGACAATGACTCTTTGCCGGCTCTTTGCCTTAGAAATGGAGATGAGCACCAATCACCCGAGTTGGACACGACTAGACTTCATGTCAGGGGAAAACCTTTACCTTTTAATAATAATAATAATAATAGACAGCCCAAGAACAAGCCATTAGAATAAATGCCATCAAAGCCAAAATTGAAAAGTCGACAATGGACCCCAAATGTAGATTCTGCAAGGAAGCAGATGAAACAATATATCACATCCTCAGCTGCTGCAAGAAGATTGCACAGACTACAAGCAGAGGCACAACATCATTGCTCAGATGATTCATTGGAACCTGTGACACAAAAACCATCTGCTTGTGACAAAGAACTGGTGGGATCACAAGCCTGAAAAAGTTACAGAAAATGAACACGTCAAACTCCTCTGGGACTTCCGAATTCAGACAGAGTTCTGGAGCATAATACTCCTGACTTCACAATCGTGTTAAAAAACAAAGTATGGATTATCGATGTTGCAATCCCAGGTGACAGCAGGATTGAAGAGAAACAACTGGAAAATCTGACACGATATGAGGATTTAAAGATCGAACTGCAAAGACTCTGGCACAAGCCAGTCAAGGTGGTCCCAATGGTGATCAGCACACTGAGTGCAGTGCCTAAAGACCTTGGCCTGCACTTAAACACAATCAGCGCTGACAAAATTACCATCTACAAAAGGCCACCTTACTGGGATCTGCACGCATTATTCGCTGATACATCACACAGTCCTAGACACTTGGGAAGTGTCTGACGTGTGATCCAATGCAACAGCCAGCAGAGTGATCTTGTTTGCTGTGGACTCATCTTGTTGTGTTTCAAATAATGATGATGATGATGATGATGATGATGATGATGATGATGATGTGAAAGGGCTCATGGAACAGCACAGCTACGTGCATTTGTACATTCTCCCTGAGGGCATGACTTAGGGGATCTCCCATGACTAATGTTTGCATTAACCAATACACTGCTGCCTCCAACAATGGAGCCAAACAACATTTTTTGCACAGAGGTGGCTCTGAGTTGCTTCTCAATATGAAAATGTTCCATGAATGCTGAGTGGACTAGTTCTTTGTAGCATATTTATTTATTTATTTATTTACTTTACTTTACTTATTTACCGCCGTTCTCAGCCCGAAGGCGACTCACAGCGGTTCACAACAAATAAGAACAGCAAAAATTCAATGCTACAGTTAACAACCTACCATATTACATAATTAATATAAACAATTACTACAATAACCATTCACTATTCACTATCATCTCATCATCAAAAACATGATCCAGATTCATCATCCATTATTCCGTTCCAATGTTCATTAACCAATCATTGCACTAATTATTCGAACGCCTGCTCAAATAGCCAGGTCTTCACTTTCCTGTGGAATACCATTAGAGATGGTGCTAGTCTAATGTCCGTAGGAAGGGCATTCCACAGCCGAGGAGCCACTACCGAGAAGGCCCTATCTCTCGTCCCCGCCAGCCGTGCTTGAGAAGCAGGCGGGATCGAGAGCAGGGCCTCCCCGGAAGATCTCAAAGTCCTGGTGGGTTCATAGGCAGAGATGCGGTCGGATAGGTAGCTTGGGCCGGAACCGTTTAGGGCTTTAAAGGCCAACGCCAGCACTTTGAATTGAGCCCGGTAGCAAATCGGTAGCCAGTGGAGTTGGCGCATAGAAAGGAAGGTAAGACCGAAACCAGGGGTGATAATCATGTGACATTTAAGATGCTATTGGACTGCAACTCCCAGCAGCCCTAGACAGCACAACCAATGGGAGTTGCAGCTTAGAATGAAGGGACTTTTCCAATACCATATGGGTAGCCACATGGTTCCCAAGTCAGATAGAAATCCAACTAGAGCAAGCCCATTCAATCAAGTGTTGAATTAGCACGTTCCCTGGTGTTCAAGTGGGCTTGTTTTGGTAGAGAATGACAACTGGATTTAGGAGTTCCTTTCAGAAAGCGAAAAATGCAACAATTCAGAACTTTTTGTATCATCAGATGGAAGTACATTTTGTATGCCTTTAAAAATAGCTCAAAATCTACCACTTCTCAAAATAAGACAGGCGGGCTTTTGCTTGATAATGGGTGCCTATTGTTTTGCAATTGTGCACACTTCACTGGATATCTCTTTGTTTCAAGACCCACTTGAAAGCTCCAGTCTTGGCCTTGAAATCTGCAGGGCTTCGTTACTTCAGGGACTGCCTGCTCATACACCAGGCTTCTAAACTTTAATTTGCGCTGTAGAGTCTCTGATACTCTTTATGCTGCCAGTGCAAGTGGTTAAGCAAATACAAGAGACACAGCTTTCTCAGTGATGGTACCAAAGCTTCATTGGGGAAATGCTCTATGTTCCTCTTGTTTTAAAATAATAATAATAATAATAATAATAATAAATCAGTGACCTGTTAGTCCCAACTAGAGTATGCTCACTGAATCAACCAAATTTGCCTGTATATTGATTCATCATTCAACAATTGATTGAATGGATCTACTCTTGACTACATTTTTTTCATGTCAGGAGTGACTTGAGAAACTGCAAGTTGCTTCTGGTGTGAGAGAATTGTCTGTCTGCAAGGGGACGCTGGATGTTTTACCATCCTGTGGGAGGTCTTTCTCATGTCCTCACATGAGAAGCTGGAGCTGACAGACGGGAGCTCACTCCCCGGATTCCAACAGCCGACCTTTTTGGTCAGCAGTCCTGCCAACACAAAGGTTTAACCCATTGTGCTACCGGAGGCTCTTCTCTACTACATAATAGAATTTCGATCAATATCTATTTTGATATAGGCTGGTAAGACTCTAATGTTGATTGTAATTATTGCTGTCTCTCTAATCTTATATTTCTCTTTTTTTGAAAGTCATACTGGGTGTTCATCTAAATGAAAGCGGGTACTATATTGCAAGCCCTACTGTTGATTCTCCTACTGCTAAGGGAAGGACCATAATTTGTATTTCTTACATTCTCCACCCGTAAAGTGATACTCAGAACAAACACTTGAGTCTGAAGGCTCTTCCCTTATGAGTGCAGGCTCTATGCCTAGAATATCTGCTTGGTTCACATGAAAGCCCTATTTTATTTAATGGAGCCTGCTCCAGATCAATAGCAGTGATGGGGAAATTTTGTTTAGTTCTTTTAAAAAATATGAAATTGTGGTTTTTACATTTCCAAACCAACATGTTAACCAAGGTCATGTTTATATGGGTCAAATAAAGTAGACTCATATTGTGAGTTCTGTGAGGAGTCCACATGATGTATGCAGCAAAAGTGTTGCTTTCAGCTGTTAATCTGGCACACAAGGAACTGGAATTTACTTCAGGAAGCTACAGTTCCTAAGCTGAGGGGCCACAATGGAGAAGGCTCTTTCCCTCATCCCCATAAGTTGCACTTGTGATAGAGGTGGGAGCGAGAGGATGGTCTCCCCCAAGGATCGAAGAGATCATGCAGGATTATAAAAGGAAATGCAGTCACAAGGGTAGGCAGGTCCCAAACTGTTCGGGGCTTTGTAGGTGATAACCTGCACCTTGAATTGGGACCGGAAAATGAATGGCTACCAATGGAGTTCCTTAACCAGGGGGTAGACCGCTTCCTGTAATTTCCTCCTGTTAGCAGTCTGGCTGCTGATCGTTGGACCTACTGAAGTTTCTGGGCCATCTTCAAGGGCAGCCCCAAATGGAGTGCACTGCAGTGGCCAGTCTAGAAGTAACTAAGGCGTGGACCACCGTGGTCAGATCAGACTTCACAAGGTACAGATGCATCTGGCGTACAAGTTTATTATTGTTGTTGTTGTTGATTATTATTGTTGTTGATTATTATTGTTGTTGTTATCATCATCATCATCATCATCATCATCATCATCATCATCATCTTACCACAAGCAACATCACAAGAAAGCCTCTTTAAGAGAGTTGCTTTTACTTGGCAAAACAATGGAGGTGGTGGCATTACCCCTAGCAGCAGCCTGGACACCAAAATGCTCAGAGAATACTCCTATACTGCAGTGGGGCAGCTTTGGAGCACAGTATTTGGGTTTTTAAAAATAGATAATTGTCATTCAGAAAAACTAAGATCAAACCTACAAAAATACAAAAAGAAGAATATAAACTATAAGAAGAAATACAAAAACAAGAACAGTAAAAATAAATTTTCTTACTAAAAATACTATTTCTACATCCACTAGAATCCCCCCATCACTAAATGCTGACTACACAGCAAATCTACGATATCTACAGTACCAAACTGTCTGCCTGTTGATTTTTATTTTCTCAATTTTTCATGCTCAATAATTTATACACTCTTTCTCCATAAAATGACACTCTTCTAATAAAAATTCCACCAATATTAGAAGTTTGTCCTCTGTGTGGTTCTGTGTGACTCAAAAATGCTTGAACAACTCAAGGCTAAGATCTACACTACAGTTGTTTGCCAGTAGCCCTCTACGGAGCAGAGTGCTGGCCAGCGACAAAGAAACATGGCCAAGCCCTTAACACAATGGAAATGAAAATGCTGAGGTGAGCACTTGGCTTGACACTTCTTGACCATGTGCCAAATGATGACATCCATCAAAGACTAGGAATGAAAGCAATTAGCAAGAAAATGCAGGAATCAAGACTAAGGGGGGTACAGTCATGTCATGAGAAGAGAACCAACCTCAGCAGCACAAACAGCACTACATTTGGAGATTGCAGGGCGACGACCACGTGGCCAGCCAAAGAAAAGGTGGATGAACACTATCAATGAAGACATGCATGCTGCCAACCTGAGACCTGAGGATGCCCAAAACAAAGGCCTGTGGAAATGACAGTCACAATGCTAATTCCTCCATTGGGACAATAGCTTAGAAAGAAGAAGAATAGATGTCTGTCCCCATCTTTGAACTGTGGGGTCTCACAAGGTTCAGTACTGTCCCCCATGTTGTTTAACATTATGCCATCTGTATGCAGATGATGTTCAACTCTATCACTCCTTTCCACCTACCGCTAAGGAGGCAGATCAGGTCCTTAACCAGTGCTTGGCAGCTGTAACAATCTGGATGAGGGTGAACAAATAGAAATTGAATCCAGAGAAGACGAAGGTACTCCTGGTAAGTCATAAGGCCAGACAAGGTTGCAGCCTGTGCTGGATGGAGTTACACTCCCCCTGAAGACACAGGTTCACTTCTTGGAAGTTATCCTGGATTCATCACTGAGACTGGAACCTCAGGTTTTGGTGGTGGCCAGGGGAGCTTTTGCACAATTAAAACGTGTGTGCTAGTTGCGCCATACCTTGAAAAGCCAGACTTGGACAGAGTGGTACACACTCATGTTACATACCAAATAGACTATTGCAACATGCTCTAAATGGAGTTGTCATTTAAGACTGTTCGGAAGCTCCACGTGGTCCAACTGGTGACAGCCAGGTTGCTCACTGGAGCGGCGTACAGGGAGCATACAACCACCCCCCCCCCCCCCCCGTTGGGTTACTGGCTGCCCGTCTGCTACCGAGCACAATTTCAAGTGCTGTCTTTCACCTATAAAGCCCTAAATGGTTCTGGCCCAGCTTATCTGTCTGAACGTATTTCCCAATAAGATTGTCTAGGAAAGCCCTGCTTTCCATCCCACCTCCTTTGCAGGTGTGGTTAGTGAGGATGAGAGACAGGGCCTTCTCAGCAGTAACCCCTTGGCTAGGGAACTCCCTCCCAAGTGAAATCAGGTCAGCCCCCTCCCACCTGACCTTTAGAAAGGAATTGAAGACATGGCTCTGGGACCAAGCCTTTGGGTAGAAGTGCAGTGCAATAAGAGAAGAGGGAATATGTGCAATCATGACTGGAACGACCTTGATTACAATTACCAATTGTGTGGTTTTAATAATTCATTTTAATGTTTATATTGCTTTTTAATTGTATGCTTTTAATGTATATGTTTATTTCTATTATTGCTTGTTTGATAAGGTATCTAATTGTTGCTTATTGTAAGGTCACTCTGTGTCCCCTTTGGGGTGGGAAGGGCAGGGTACAAATACAGTAAATAAATAAATTGTTGCAGTCCAACATATGCATCGGTATGAGGCAGGAACCTTTCATTTTTGGTTTACATCTCAGGCAGGGACTATGCTGGCCAGGGGATGCTGGAAGCTATCATTTAACCCCTATTCCACTTTCAACTAATGATATCAATATTTACCCTGTTTCTAGTATTGTGATACAATTTCCATTCCTTTGAAATGCATATAAAGGGAGAGTTCTCATAAAATTGAAAATGAAAATCATGGCAAATCAAGCACAGAAATTCATTATAATAGGGTAAATATTATACTATATCCTGCCCTGTCACAGAACCTTGGTTTGGAAGAAAATCCTAGTCTGGGAGAAATGCGAAGAAGTCCAATAAACAAACAATGAAATAAATAAATAAATATCAACACAAATAAAATCAAGTAAAACCATTTACATTTGGAGGAATTGTTTGCAAAAGTATATGTACAACATCAAATGGTGTACAAGTATGCCTGAAATATGTGTAGAAGTACTATATAAAAAGATTTATAAAAAAAAAATCTGGTAGATGAGGTCAAAATAGGAAATGAAGCAGTGGCAGAGTCAGCCATTATTTGCTTGACTCTCCTTGCAGCTTTGGTTGGGAGCCTTTTCCCTGAAAGCGCATGGGGCTGCCTTGTCTCATTGAGCCACGGACCCTCCCAAACAAAGGACGGCCAATCTATTTTTCTCTGTTTCCAGCAGAGAAAACCCACCCAGTTTATGTGAAGCAGGAAAAAAATGCCTAAGGATACCACCTTTTAAAATGTTCTATGTAGTGAGGTAATATACACGGATGTGTGAGAAGTGCCCTGTTCCTGCTCATCGGTTGCCTTAGCACAAGCAAAAGGAGCTCTTGTGCTAAAGTGGCAATTTTCCCACTGTGGAAACATAATGGAAGGAGATGCCTAATGTGCCTTTTGGGGCCCTGTAGGTCATTCATCCCCCTTCCCTCCCGGTCCCTCCCTTGTCATTTTTAAGGATGATCCACAATGTGTGAACATCACCCGCAATTGAGGCCTAATTACGTCTCTTAAGTGTGCATGCTTGCACTGTGCAGGAAGTCTGAAATGAGCACTTACGCGGTAATGCTCTTGAGTATACCGCTGTGGATTTTAAGGCTCCCGATGTATCCTGAAGGCTATGCTGAGCTGGTAGCGGTTTAATCCCACAAGTACTTTTAGCACAGAGTTATTAGGCCATTACGGCCGACGATTGTCTTTTACTGCCTCGGATTTCGGGCTGTTGTCAGATGTGAGGAAAGTGATGTGTAATCTGATCCAAACGGCTCTTGTTTGTTTTAATCTACTATTTTAATATATTATGGCTTCCTGCCATTAATGCCTTGACAAGAGATGGACCCGGGAGTCATTTGGGAGGGCTTTATATAGACCAAAACACCAAGGCCATCCGCCTCTTTTCCTCAGATTGCTACGTACCACGTACTCTGGTTTTCTTGTAGCTTTTATGCCGAAGAGGAGATGGAGGAGAGAGAGGTAGGTTCTTGTAATGGGATATGAGAATCAAAGGGCCTGACACAAATTATATAATGCATTATGGCTACTGGCATTAGACCAGAAGGCAACTACCCCAATGGAGGCATCATTGCTTGGTGTTGAAAATTCTTCTGCAGACTTTGCCCAGATAGGATTCTAGCATTTATTCTATTCACACATCAAAGACTCCTTAGCTTATAGTGAATCTGCCATTCACTTCTGCTTGGCCATTTTCTTGCTTTGCACATTTTCTACAAAGTAGACACACTTACAAGACACCTCTCCTGCCACCATACCAATGAAACACAATTAAATGAAATAATTAATAAATTTGAAAATACTCCATATCAGATAAAAGATTTGGCAGAACATGTTTACTTTCTACTGCTCCAATTCGTAAAATGAAGCTGCTGGGAGAGATCTCCAGAGTTCTGGATTTTGATGTCATCCGTGTGCAGATGACATTCAACTCTATCACTCCTTTCCACCTACTGCTAAGGAGGTTGTTCAGGTCCTGAACCAGTGCTTGGCAGCTGTGACAATCTGGATGAGGGTGAACAAATTGAAATTGAATCCAGACAAGACAGAGGTACTCCTGGTCAGTTGCAAGGCTGAACAGGGCATAGGGTTACAGCCTATGCTGGACAGGGTTACACTCCCCCTGAAGACACAGGTTCACAGCTTGGGAGTTCTCCTGGGTTCATCACTGAGACTGGAACCCCAAGCCAGACTTGGCCACGGTGGTCCAAGCTCTTGTTACATTCAAAATAGACTACTGCAACACACTCTACATGGGGTTGTCTTTGAAAACTGTTCGAAAGCTTAAAGTGGTCCAACAGGCGGCAGCCAGATTGCTCACTGGAGCAGTGTACAGGAAGCATACAACTCTCCTATAACATCAGCTCCACTGGTTGTCCATCTGCTACTGAAAAATTCAAAGTGCTGGCTTTATCCCATAAAGCTCTAAACAGTTCTGGCCCAGCTTATCTGTCCAAACGCACCTCACTCTATGAACCATCTTGGAGGTTAAGATAATCTGGGGAGGCCCTGCTCTCAGTCCCACCTCCTTCACAGGTATGGTTGGTAGGGATAAGAGACAAGGCCTTCTCAGTAGTGGCCCCTCAGCTATGGAACTCCCTCCCAAGAAAAATCAGGTCAGCCCTCTCCCTTCTTACCTTCAGAAAGAAAGTAAAAACATGGCTCTGGGACCAAGCCTTTGGCCAATAGTGCAGTGCAATAAGTGAAGTGAAATTGTGTGCAATAACGACTGAAATGGCTTTTAACTATGCCTTCAAATTGTGTGATTTTAATACAGCATTTTAATGTTTATATTGCTTTTTAATTTTTGTTTTCATGTATATGTGTATTTTGTTATATGTCTGTTGACATTGCATCAAATTACTGCCACTTGTAAGGCCACTCTGAGTCCCCTTTGAGGTGAGAAGGGTGGGATATAAATACAGTAAATAAATAAATAAAGTACTAGTTGGTTGGGAAGCCTAGTTTCCAACATACTTGACAATATGGACTAGATATTTTCTTTTAAAAAATCACCCTATCTCTAAGATTCTGGATACAATATTCTGCATTTTCCTGCATTTGCATGGAATACACATCCTTACCTTTTGAAGAATTGTGTGGTAAATAAATCAATAAAAACAATATCCTAGCACTTTGAAAGAGCTGATCACACTTTGGAATACATATTTCAGTCTAGGTGTTTATGGCAGGTGTGGTTGTTTCTTTTTCCTTCAAGGTCAAAGTTGTTCTTTGTTTGCATCCCTCTCTCTCTTTCTCTCTCTTCCTCTGTGCAGTTAAACTTGAAATAATCATGCAAGATCTTGTTGGGTCAAGAAGCAGAAAGACCAGGGCAAGGTCATAGGAATAGACTGATTGCACAAAGTGAAGTTAATCTGGCTGGTACTGAATGTAAAATGTTAATGGGGAATGGAGTATAAATGTCATGACCTTAAACTGATAGAAACAACAGTATGACAGAAATGTAATTTTTGTCTGGAGAAGGCTTTTTCAAAATTGATGTTTGCCAGCCAAGAGGAAAAGGCGTTTTCTGTATGATGGATGGAGGCTTTTTGCCTCATGATTCCTGTTGGTGTTAGTGAAAATTATATTTGCCATCCCCAGAGCTGGTCAATTTGTACTTCCTATATGTTTGTGAAAGAACAGCTGGAAAGAGATTATAAATCCATTTTATTTCTTTCATAAGAAATATTGAAACATTGGCAGGAGAGTAGGGTGCCAAAATTATACAGAAAAAATAAATAAATATAGTGTGTTATGTCCCCAAAGCATAGACCCGAGTAATCACCTCAAGTAGGCTTGTTCTATCTTTAGGGACAGAAAGATGGTTTCCTCTGGCACTAGATTTTGGGGGCTAGGAAAGGGCAGCAAATTCTTGTGAATATACTTTGCTATTTCTATACTTTTACTGCCAGAACTGGGGGGAGATGCTTATGGGATTTCTGCTTCATGTGCCAATGTAATATAAGTACTCTTGCATAGCCTCCAAGTTAAGTGTCCTGATTTGGTAAGGACAGTTCTGGTTAATCTTCTGTCATTCCATGTCTTGAGCTGCTTTTAAAACATCCCAGTTTCTCTCTCCTTCTCCTCCGCCTTTCACTTTCACTCTTCATCCTGACTTTACTGAGTTCAAAGGAAGGAGGGGAGAAAATCCTTCCCAGTTATCATAGACAAAAGCAAACTGTTGTACATTCCTACCAGACAAAAAACTTTTGTAACCCACTCTTCTGCTGTTGGTATTCTTGTGTTTTTCCAGTTTTGTGCATGTAACATTCTTGTTCCAATTAACATATATTGTAATTTATTGATCGTATCAGAAGTAAACTGAGGGTACAGTTGTAATGTATTTAAAGAACACAAAGTTTTTAAATTGTGGCATTATATTAAACGTCCTTTGACTAGAAGCTGGCAACTTGGAGTGCCTCTGGTGTTGCTATAAGAAGGTACTCCATTGTGCCTGTGTCAGGGCTCAGACTGCATTGTAATAGGTGGTCTGTGGTTTGCTCTTCTCCACACTCGCATGTCATGGACTCCACTTTGTAGCCCCATTTCTTAAGGTTGGCTCTGCATCTCGTGGTGCCAGAGCGCAGTCTGTTCAGCGCCTTCCAAGTCACCCAGTTTTCTGTGTGCCCAGGAGGGGGGGGGGGGCTCTCATTTGGTATCATCCATTGATTGAGGTTCTGGGTTTGAGCCTGCCACTTTTGGACTCTTGCTTGCTGAGGTGTTCCTGTGAGTATCTCTGTAGATCTTAGAAAATTATTTCTTGATTTGAGGTGTTCGCATGCTGGCTGATATCCGAACAGAAGATGGGCCGGATATATCACTGCCTTGGTCCTTTCATTATTGGCTGCTACTTCCCGGTGGATGTCAGGTGGTGCAATACTGGCTAAATAGTATAATTTCTCCAGTGGTGTAGGATGTAGACATCCTGTGATAATGTGGCATGTTTCATTAAGAGCCAGTTGTGACTCTGAAAATCTTTTGCAGTAGGAAACCAGAGCTAGATGAATGTTGTGCCTCAGAAATTCTCATTTCTTGAAGATGCTTCTGTTGTTCTGCATATATAAAGCCCTGAGATCTTGGGGCCTGGCCCCTCTCCTCTAAAATCTCAGAGAAACAGCCTTGAAAAGGAAAGATGCTTGTTTCTAACTCTGTGATGTTGACCTTGCCTGCGACCAGCTGCCTCAGTGTGGCTGCAGTAACCCCCCCGGGACTCCTCTTGGTCACCTCTTCCCCTTGCTCCTTTCCCTCTCTGTGTTTCTAAAATCCTGGTCAGCACCAGGGCTCAGGCATAATTGAATGAGGCATTATAGGATTGCTGTTTTGTGGTCTTTCCTATCTTATTAACTTCCCCAGTCCTGTTCCCACCCTTCTCACCATGACCTAAATGGTTGAATATTCCCTCTTCCTGAATAGTTGAGGTCACAGTTCAATCTCCCTCCTTGATCGAAGGAAAACATGGTTTGCAGTAAGCTGAGCTAAAAGCATGGGGCACCCCACCTTTTCACCTTTGCTTAGGTACCCAATTCCAAACTCTTGATTCTAATTCTTCTCTTCCCTTTTCTGCTTTCTCAATCACCCACCCACCACATCCTCCCTTGCCCTTTCTCCATCTTATCCTATTTCTATTTCTCCCCCTTCTGCAACTCTTGGCTCGTCTCCCATTTTCCCTACATCATTAGATGCTAATAAATGAGCTGCTTCCACACTCTGCCTCTCCCTCCCTGGAGAGGCCAAGGTGGCCCATCCATGTTCACAGCCATCAGGCATTTATAAATGGAGAACATGGTGTGATTGGGATATTAAGGTGAGTATAGCCTTTTTATATATTTTTATATTTTTAATGTTTAATGGTCTTAATATCATAAATTGTTTTTAAAATGTTTATTAGCATGGTTTTATATTTATTGTTAGCTGCCTTGAGTTCTTATATCTGGAAAAAGGTGGGATAAAATAATAAATAAATAAATAAATAAATAAGCTTGAATTATTCTAGGCACATCTGTCTTCTCCCCTTCCTTGCCCCCTTCCCACCTTTTTCTTGCTTTCGTTCTGTTTCCTTATATGCTCTATCTTCTTGCTGCAATAATCTTCTCCCCCTGCCTCCCTGTTATTCCTCTCTCACTTTCATCTTTTGCATAAATAAATCATAGAAACTATAACTGGGATATAACCTCTCAAGCTGCAACACAGGCTCACAGCTTGGGAGTTCTCTTGGATTCATTGCTGAGACTGAAACCCCAGGTTTCGGTGGTGGCCGAAACCTGCTTTTGCACAGTTAAAGCTTGGGTGCAAGCTTTTGCACAATTAAAGTTTGGGTGCAAGTTGTGGCCATACCTAGGGAAGTCAGATTTGGTCATAGTAGTCCATGCTCTGGTTACATCCTGAATAGACTACTGCAACGCGCTCTACGTGGGGTTGCCTGTGAAGACTGTTTGGAAGCTTCAAGTGGTCCAACGGGCAGCAGCCAGACTGTTCACTGGAGTGGGGTACAGGGAGCACACAACCTCCCTGTTACACTAGCTTCACTCTCTGCCAGTCTGTTTATGAGCATAATTCAAAGTGCTGGCTGTAGCTTACAAAGCCTTAAACTGTTCTGGCCCAGCTAACCTGTCAGAACATATATCTCTCTATGAACCATCTTGGAGGTTAAGATCATCTGGGGAGACCCTGCTCTTGGTCCCACCTCCCTTGTAGGTGCGACTGGTGGGGACGAGAGACAGGGCCTTCTCAGTGGTGGTTCCTCCTTCCCCAACGAAATTAGATCAGTGCTCTCCATCCTGGCCTTTAGAGAAAAAGTAAAAACTTGGCTATGGGACCAAGCCTTTGGGCAGTAAGCAATACAAGGAATGATCAGGAATTATGTGCAATTGATATTTGATATTTGGGATGGCCTTGGACTATGATTTTGGATTATGGATTAACGTTTATATTAATATGTTTTTAACTACACATTTTAATGTTTTAATGTTGTTACGCTTTATGATCTAATCGATAGTTATATGATATTGTCGTTTTATGTTAGATTTCATATGAATCTGAGGCATTTGATTTTACCATAAATATGTTGGAAATCCATTTAAGTCCCCCCTGGGGTGAGAAAAGCAGTATACAAGTGAAGGAAATAAATAAATAAATACTTTACTAGGGTTTGACTATTGTCGTATACCTTCATGCAGTTTCTGACTTGTGAAGCTGAGAGTTTGTGACTCACGAAAGATCACTGAATGGATTTCCATAGTTGAGTGGAGAATCGAATCCTAGTCTCTCCAGAGTGGCAATCTGCTATATGCTGACTTCTGCATTTTAGGCTTGTTTCTAAACTGAAAAAAAATCTTTCCCACTGAAAACTGCTTTTAATTCTATAAAAATGAAAATCCACAGAAAACATTGATCAAAGAATTCCCATATTTTTCCTCCAGAACAAGGAAAGATGAGGGGGTATGAGAAATATGAAGCTATACTTACTGAATTCATTATACCTTAGCTATTATATCGCTGGAGCATTGCAGCACACCAAAGTACCTGGAAGTTACTCTGGACCGTGCTCTAAATTATAAGAAGCACTTCTTAAATATCAAGCAAAAAGTGGGTGCTAGAAATAATATCATACAAAAGCTGACTGACACAACCTGGGGATCACAACCAGACACAGTGAAGACATCTGCCCTTGTGCGGTGCTACTCTGCTGCTGAATATGGATGCCCAGTGTGGAAAATATCTCCCCATGTTAAAACAGTGGAGTGGCTCTTAATGAGATATTAAGAGCCATTATCACAGGATGTCTATGGCCTACACCACTGGAGAAATTACACTGTTTAGGCAATATCACACCACCTGACATCGCCGGGAAGTAGCAACCAATAATGAAAGGACCAAGACATTGACATCTGCGGCCCATCCTCTGTTTGAATATCAGCCAGCACGCCAACATCTTAAATCAAGAAATAGCTTCCTAAGATCTGCAGAGATACTTGCAGGAACCTCTCAGCAAGCGAGAGTCCAAAAGTGGCAGGCTAAAACCCAGAACCTCAATCAGTGACTGATACCAGATTTATTTATTTATTGTGTCAGGGACAACCAGACAATTGTATTACATTTCTAACAGAACAAAACAAACAAACAAACAGACAAAACACAAAATTTGCAAGCTTGGTAGTTGATTAAATGTCCTTTGACCAGTATCTGGCCACTTGGAGTGCCTCTGGTGTTGCTGTGAGAAGGTCCTCCACTGTGCATGTGGCAGGGCTCAGGTTGCAATGCAGTAGGTGGTCAGTAGTTTGCTATTCTCCACACTCGCATGTCATGGATTCCACTTTGTGGCCCCATTTCTTAAGACTTGCTCTGCATGGTGCCAGAGTGCAGTCTGTTCAGTGCCTTCCAAGTCGCCCAGTCTTCTGTGTGCCCAGGGGGGAGTCTCTCATTTGGTATCAGCCATTGGTTGAGGTTCTGGGTTTGAGCCTGCCACTTTTGGACTCCTGCTTGCTGACGTGTTCCAGCGAGTGTCTCTGTAGACCTTAGAAAACTATTTTTTGATTTAAGTCATTGACGTGCTGGCTGATATCCAAACAAGGGATGAGCTGGATATGTCACTGCCTTGGTCCTTTCACTATTGGTTGCTACTTCCTGGCAGATGTCAAGTGGTGCAATACCGGCTAAACAGTGTAATTTCTCCAGTGGTGTAGGGCACAGACACTCCATGATAATGCGGCATGTCTCATTAAGAGCCAAATCTACTGTTTTAGCATGGTGAGATGTCTTACTGATACCAGATGAGAGACTCTCTCCTGGGCACACAGAAGACTGGGTGACTTGGAAGGCACTGAACAGACTGGATTCTGGGACCACGAGATGCAGAGCCAACTTTAAGAAAAGGGGCTACAAAGTGGAGTCCGCGACATACGAGTGTGGAGAAGAGCAAACCACAGACTACCTACTACATTGCAGTCTGAGCCCCAGCACATGCACAATGGAGTGACCTTCTCATAGTGACACCAGAGGCACTCCAAATGGCCAGCTTCTGGTCAAAGGAAATGTAGTATAATGCCAAGTTTTAAACTTTGTTTGTGGTTTTTTAAATGCATTATAACTGTATTCTCAATTTGCTCCTGACACGATAAATAAATAAAATTATACCTTAGATTGCAAGGGCATTTGGCCATTGTCTTCAACTCCAGTGCTTCCGTGTTTTATGTGATGGGCAATGAGTCAAATGCATAAAAATTCCCCAATTGCTATATTTTTACTCCTTGATAATCAGGACCTGCTGGATATTTACAATAGGTTTGACAATAAAAAATAGAAACACTGATCCTGTGGGAAGATATTTTTTCCTTCTAACCGTGCATGGCAACTCTTAATTTTTCAGTTATGAAATGACATGGTATGTTCATGATCTCAGAATGTAATAAATAAGTTTCCTGTCTTTAAACCATCTCTCTGTGTGTAAATAATTGCATGGAAAACCTTTCCCATCGGTTGGCTTTTAAATACATACATTGTGTGGGGAGACTAATTAGACTCCAAAGTCTTAGTACTAAGTGGTTTATAATGACAACCAATATAAGGAAACCTATAAACATTCCGGAAAGATTTTCTGTCCAATCTCTTGTCTACCTGTTAGTAAAGAAGATATATTTTGTCTAGAGTGGCCATATTTTTCCCTACCTGACAAAGGATCTAGAGAACAAAAAATCAGCTTACCAACAAACTGGTTCTTGGTGGGGTTTCCCCTGTTACACAGCTGTTAATGGCACATGTTCTTCACCTAGAAGAACACAAAATGAAACATCCTTTGGGGAGGGCCTTTAGTTCAGTCACAAGTTAGATGTTTTGTTGGAAAGAACAACCTTCTTCAAGCCTCCACTAGTTATTTGTTATGTATATAATTCAGAAAGCTTACTGTATTGTATATTGTGTATTGGTATGTGGTTTTCCTTAACTCTGTGTTGTGGGAGGGGCTGCAGACCATGTGACCAGATCTGGGACTATTCAGATCTCAGACTCCATTTTAGAAATACTATGTTTTTAGAAGTCTGAAGAAACGGAATACCGTAGAAACTCTATTAGACTCTCAGGGCACTTCAACACAGCCATGTAACGCAGAATAGCAAGGCAGAAAATCCCACAATATCTTCTTTGAACTGGGCTATTTGAGTCCACACTGCCATTTATTCCAGTTCAAAGCAGGTAATGTGGGATTTTATTCAGCTGTGCAGAAGGGGCCTCTGACCAGAGATATGCTCTATGGACTGTTGAGTCTACAAATGATGCTCCGTGTTATCTGTACAGAGGTACTATTTCAAATCCTGTCTGTAACTGGATTGATATGCAATGTACATGTATGCTGAATACATGAAGTTTGTGAGTAAATCAGCTATGTTATTTTAATGAAAATTATTTTTGGTATCTTGAGAGCATGATTTAAACCAAGATGTTTTAAGGTAGAGTAGATGTGTTTTGGGCAACTAAAAAAACAATTGTGAAACTCTTTGTGTTTTTTGTGCATTGGCATATCTTTGTTCTTAACAGTTCAAAGAGATATCTAGGTATATCAGTCTAACAGCTGAGAAACCTAATTGCTTTGTATAAATACATGTGGATATATTTACAACTAAGGAGGTTTTACTACTCATATTTACTAGTCAAGTGTGTTTTTAACTCTTCTCAGGTAGATCATACTTTACAAAATGTTAGGAACTCTAATAAGATCATGCCTTTCCAAATGTTATGATTATTCCAAATAGTGTGAATGTCAATTAATTTCCAAAAGAGCAATGCTTCCAAAAGCCTGTGGAGATTCCTGGTTTTCCCAAAAGGTTATGGAAATTTCCATTTTCCAAAAGTTGGGTTGCAACTCCTACTCGCACAATCACTGTGCCTTATGTGCGATATAGATTATGGAAGCTATAGTCAAACACATCTGTAAGGTGGAAGATTGTAGGCTAGTACCTGCTGCATGAGTCAGTGGTGTTCATGCAAATTTCTTGGAGAGGAAATACTGAATGCTATCTTTATCAGCACACAAAATAATCCTGATCCCTATTTCACTACTATTCTTATCTTAGTTGCAAACATAGGTAGCACTGGTGGGTTCATGGCATCCATTACCTTAAAATGTTTGAACAGTGCAAAATGGGAATAGTATATAAATAATATACAGTTGGATGTAGGGTCTGTTTGAATCCCAATCCCCTGTGTATCATTCCAGAAGTATCAAGCTGCCTCTCAGGTTTAATCTCTCCTTTACTTCATCGTTAAGATAAAAGTAGTTGTGAGATCAGAATCAGGATGCGTTTCCTGGGATAAGAGAAAGCATTTACTCTCTCCAATGCCAATAACAGTGTGATAATGTACATATCTCTGTTATCTTTTTAAAAAACAAAATACAAAATGTAAATGTTTGCAAACTAACACATGTTAATCTAGTGATATATGGTGGGGAAGTACAATTCTTTTGCTTTTGTATCACCTTTTTGAATAAAATAGAGGGACAATTGCAGCTCTGTAACCATTCTTTCTGAGCTTCTTACATAAAAATGTGTTGGTAATATTTGCTTGGGCACCGGAAAAGGAAAAGAGAAAAGAAAACAGAGTTATGTTTTGACCCTTGACCTATTCAAGGATATTCTCAGCTGAAAGCCAGCATGGTGTAATGGTTTAAGTGATGGACGATGACTCTGGAGACCGGGGTTCGAATAATTGCTCAGCCACCGGGTGACCCTGGACAAGTTACATTCCCTCGGCTTCAGAGGAAGGCCAATTCCCTCTGAACAATCTAGCCAAAGAAGCCTCATAACAGGTTTGCTTTGGAGGTGCTATAAGTTGGAAATGACTTGAAGGCATACAGCAACCTTGTTCGATGATGGTGTAGGGCAGTTATGGAGAACATGTATTACAACTCCCCATCGCCCATCATCACCTTCAATTATGCTTGCTAGTGCTGCTGAGATTTGCAGTCCAGGATCACTGCTTCAGTGTCTAGGTCCGAGATGGGAAATACATGGGCCTACAAATACTATTGGACCTTGTCATTTGATGCTTAATTATTTGTTTAAGTTCACTGTTTTTAATGTGTTTCTACCATGCATTATTTTTATGTGTTTTATACCTAACTGAGGCATTGAATTGTTGCCTTTTTATGTGTAAACCACCCTGAGTCCCATTGGGGAGAGAGGGTGGTCTAGAAATAAATTATTATTATTATTATTATTATTATTATTATTATTATTATTGCTATTACTATTATTGTTATTATTATTATTTTACTGACACAAAAGCACAGTATGTCACAGCAAACAAGATATATATGCTGGATTTCGTATCACAAAATGACAAGTCAAACACTTCTCAAGCGTCTAGGACTGTGTGATGTATTTTCAAATGATGTGCACAGATCCAAGTCAGGTGGCCTTTCCAGTTGACAGATCATTATTTTGTCGATGTTTATTGTTTCCCAATGCCTTCTGAGATCTTTTGGCACAGCACCCAGTATGCCAACGACCACTGGGACCACCTGGACAGGTTTATGCCAAAGCCTTTGCAGTTTGATTTTGAGGTCTTGATAGCGGCTGAGTTTATTATACTGACAGAAATACAGTATGACACAGCAAACGAGATATATATTGCTGGATTTCTATTATTGTTGTTGTTGTTGTTGTTGTTGTTGTTGTTATTATTATTATTATTATTATTATTATTATCTGTATAAGGTAAGACTGATGGGAATTGCAGTATGATACATCTGGAGAGCCCTATCTTCTTTACCACTGCTCTAAGGCAATGTTCACCAACCTGACAAACTGTGGTTGAGATGTATTGGATGACATCTTCTATCCTCTTCAGCTAGCAGGTTCATTGGCCATGGTGTCCTGGTGACTGGAGTTGTAGTCCTACAACTAGTCTTAGCACCTAGTTAGAACAGGGTGCTCTACAAGAAAGAGGGAGAGAATGCTAGGTTGTTCCTAACAACCTTATAAACAGCTTTGAGTACTGCTTTATTGATTGATTTGGGTGAGTGTGTGTGCGCCTTCAAGTTGGTCTGTCAATTTCTGGTAACCCTGTGAATATCATATAGTTTTCTTAGAAGTGGTTTGCCAGTTTCTTTGTCTAAAATGTTGCCCAGCACAAAAGGTATTTGTTAACATGCTCCCATCCAAGTATTAACTGAAAGTAAAGGTAAAGGATTCCCCTTTACATTAAGTCTAGTTGTGTCCGACTCTAGAGGGAGGTGCTCATCTCCATTTCTAAGTAAAAAAGCCAGCATTGTCCGTAGACACCTCCAAGTTCATGCGACCAGCATGGCTGCATTGAGCACCATTATCTTCCCACCAGAGTGGTACCTATTGATATGTAAATTAAAACAAAAGCAAGTTAAAAACCATTCATTTTTTAAAGTGTAAAATCATCTTTACATGTATTAAATTAATAAATGCAACACATACCATGCATTCAAGTAAACAGCAAATAAATGCATCTTCAGATAAAATAGTCTGTGCCTCCTGGTGAAAAAAGAGGAGAGAGGGGGACAGAATGACCCAATGTGGACCTAGGCAAAAGCAAACTGCTGCAAACTCTCTTAGCTTGTCTAGTCCTCTTCATTAATTACTTTCACCACACTCTAATGTTATGTGGCTTTCATATTTGTTTTCATCTGTGAAATGTTAGAATGTTTCTTTCCAAAACACAAGTTAGTACTTCCTTTGGGTAATAGAGGTGAACTCGACCACTTCAGATTACTAATAGAGGAACACATTTTTGTTGAACAACAACAACAACAACAACAACAACAACAACAACAACAGATCTTCCTATATTAGCAAACCTAGAAAAGTAGGTGCAAAACTGGTCTGGAATCTTTTTCTTCTTTTTTGCCTCTTTGTTGTGCCATTGCTTTTCAGTTGCCTTGAATCTATCTTTTTAGAAAACCAAAACATTGGAGAGCATTTAAAGTGACTCTTCCGTCATTGAGTGGTACATGCCATTGTAACCTCCACCTCTGAATTACCCAAGGCCTAATGTCATTCCCGGTGGAATGATTGTTGGGATGAATGGAAATGGCCAGAAAGGATACTGTCAATCACTTCGCAAAATGCAGGGCAGGGTAATTAATATAACAAATTGCTCCAGTCAGTAATTGCCACTTCAGCTGCTGTCAATGGCCATTTCGTAACTGTGAGCCCCCCACTCCAGGAGAAGAGAGAGAGAAATGGAGTGGCTTCCTAGGTTGCGTCAAGTGGCTCTCAAGTGAGAACTGGGTGTAGCTGATTGAATGCCCTCCATGTTTGTTGTCCTTGTGAAGCACAAGGTTTAGCTGAATGATGGTGACCAGATGCAAGAGAAGATGGATCTCCTGCAGAGGAGGGAATTGCAGTGGCTTTGTTGAAATGCCTTCTTCTACAGCAAAACTGGCCCCATCTACACTGCATTGAGTGGCATTATAAGACTCTACACTGACCATTTGATGCACTTTCAAACTGCAGTATATGGCAGTGTAGATGGGCCCAGTGTCAAGGGTTCAGTTAATCTGCATTTGGTTTTATTCTGTGTTGAGCTATAGCCTGTAAATCAGTGGTTCTCAATCTGTGGATCCTCAGATGTTTTGACCTAAAACTCCCAGAAATTCCAGCCAGTTTACCAGCTTTTAGGGTTACTGGGAGTTGAAGGCCAAAACATCTGGGGATCCATAGGTTAAGAACCACTGCTGCAAATCCTACAGATACAGTAACTCCTTTTAAAATCTGAAATGAAGGAACTATCCAAGGTACTGACTCAAAAATATGCAAACACACTTTTGTTTTATTTCTTGACCTAGATTCCAAAGTATGCTTGCATACAAAGATTTGTACATAAACAAATTGTAGTTTGTACCTGGATTCCTGAACTATATTTAGACTAATATGTTATAGCTCCATGTTTCCAGTTCTATACAGTATATGGACATCAAAGCTGGATAATGAAGAAAGCTGATTCATGATTGACTCACCTGAAATTTGTTTCTGGAGAAGCATTCTATAGGCATGGACTGATTTAAAAAACCCCATTGAATGGGTACTTGAGCCAATGAAGTCCAAAATTTAATCAAAAGACAACTTAGTGAACTCATGTGCTTGCACTTTAATAATAATTACATCACACAGTCCTAGACACTTGGAAAGTGTTCGACTTGTGATTTTGTGATACGAAATCCAGCATATAGATTTTGTTTGTTGTGACATACTGTTTGTTTGTGTCCATAAAATAATAAATACAAGTATTGCTATTTTTATTAAAATATCCCTGATGTGTATACATTTTCATAAGCCCAACTCACATGTATTTATCAATATAAATACAAGGTTTAAAAAACTACTTTTTAAAAGCTTCCAATGTACATGTGCTCCGGTCACAGCTAGCATTATTACCTACAAATACATACAATTACATGGCTTCATCTACAGGTGCTACAAGAGCATGTCTTTTAATTTCCACTGATTTTGTCATTACATATGGGATTTATAATTTATTAATAAGATAGGAAACTTGATGTTTATGGATAGAGGCAACTTCACCTTGTGTTAATGTTGGAACCATGGCTTAAAAACACTCAATTTTATTTTTAAAAATATTTAAATTTAAATTAATTTTTTAAAATGGAATATTTCCAACCATGGTTCATTGAATCCAGGAATGGAGAGGGCTGACTTTATTACTCAGGAACACATCTACTTTATTAACTGTGCTTCCTAGACACGATAACTAAATATCACATGCTCCAACTTAAAACTGAGACTACACTTCTGTGGGTCAGAGAGGTGAAGAATCCGGCTGAATCACAGCAGAGGACTTCATTTGTGGATGAGATCTTTGGGAACACAAGAGCCTTAATTATTCAATGCATTTGCTCTTTGTGGCCCGCTAGTTCTTGGCATTCCACCTGGGAACTGCGGCTTTAAATACTTCAGTCAAATCTACCACTATTACCTGTTACTTTACTTCAGAAGGAAAAGAACCAAAGGCAACATATGTCTGCATAGCTCCATGCAGACATACATTGCCTTTGTTTTTTTCCCTTTTCTCTGTTTTTCCATTTCAGCTGTTAAAGAAGAAAATGATTTCGCTTCCGATGTTAGAAAAAAATAAAAGGGGGGGGGGGGGGAAATAACAGCATTGACAGACAAAGGAAAAGTTTGCTGCTAAGTGTTTTCTCTTGTTTGCCAAGGCACTCGCTTTTGACCCACTCTCCGGGAAGCCACTTGAGAGGAATAGTAGACTTTTCCATGCAAAGTAAAATGAAGGTCAGTGGAACCCATTGTCAGAAGAATGCCTCTTAAGGCTCCTCTAGGTAACTATAATGCATTAAACACATAAAGGGAGGTTGCCTCTGTTGAATGGCTTCATTCTGCTATTAAAGGATGCCTGCCTGCCTCACTATTCTCTGCAGTATATAGGGTAATAATTGATTTGATACACTTTTCTACCTGGGAATTGTAGCTCATCAGGAAACCAAGGAGTTTCTCTAAGGGAGGACCCCAGAATTATTTGGGGCTTACTACAACCATTTAAAATGAATACAATTTTATTGTGTAGATTGCATCAACCGTTAGCTTTGCATAGGGCTGGGTGTGTGTTTAGGTTATATACCAGTGGTTCCCAACCTTTTTTTGACCAGGGACCACTTTGACCAGGGACTACTCTCCAACATTAGTACCAAAGGGGTTACAAATCAGTTTCTGGTTATGGTGTCTAGGACTATAGTCCTCAATACCATAGATTATCATTAGGACCACTGGCAGTTGCAGTTCAAAAATATTTGGAAGGCTCCACAATTTCCATTTTTGTTCTGACTTCACTGCCCTTCCTCAACCATGTCATGTTTTCTCCCTAAAGCAGCTACCTCACTTCCTTATAGTATGTTTGTATGTACGTACGTATGTGTTTCAAGTCACCTGTCAACTCTATGAATTTCATGGTTTCACATTAGGGAAGAAGTGATTTGTGAGTTCCTTCCTCTGAAATATAGCTTACAGGACCTGGTATTCATATTCATCCAGGACTACCAACTCTGCTTATCTTCCATAATCAGACATGATGTGGTGCCTTTAGAGCATTTAGGCCTTTCCTAATGGTAGGGCCTGCCTAATTTTATAGGAGCCGGCTGATGGCCATTTGGCACAAGGCCATCATTGAATGGATGCTTGAAGTCTGGATATCATGTGCATCTCTCATGGATATACCCATTTATCAGAAACACATTGTCTTGATTTTGAAGTGCTGGATCTTCTCAAAGTTCCTTTATTTTGGAACATTTGGCGTTTAAGTTAATACTTTTTCTGTCTCTGTATTCTTGGATCCATGCTTGATTCCCACCCCTGTACCAATATTAGGGACCCAGAGCTTGAAAAACCTATTTTGGGGGATGACAATTCTCAAAGCTTTCAAGGGCCATACTGGTGGAGAGCTTCTTTAGCTGTTGTCAAAGTAGAGGTCATTTTCTGTTTCTGTGATTTATTAGCTCAAACACAGCCCTTTTCAACTGTGGACAGCCAGATTTTATAATGTCCTCTTTTGTTCTGTATTTGTTTTGTTTTGTTTTAATTTTTTTTAAATTTTGAATTTAAAATTTGGGCTGCCCATTTGATGGGGAAATAGTGAATAACCACTAGCAAAAAACAAGCATTTTAATCAAGGTTCTCATATCTGATATGACTGATATGTAGTGGTTAGAGTTGCATGCATAACAAATTGTACAACCATAAGAAATACGCAGAATGAATGGAAACACCCTCACCCTCTGAGGGCTTATATGACAGCAAAATTAAGAGAATTTGATTAAATACAAGGGATAAATGTCCACTATCATCTCATGGGATCTACCTTCAGCCGCTTTGAGTCTCTTTCTGGAGAGAAAAAGCAGGGTATAAATCATCATCATTATTATCTTCTTGGCATTACATGCCAAAGTTGGAAGGCCTGGCCATTGTTGATGTTATGATGGATCTATCTAAGGGGTTTCTTGATGAGATTTCTTTTTTTTTGGGGGGGGGGGTGCCTTGCTTTTGTCTGAAGCTGAGAAAGTGTGACTTGTCCAAGGTCAATTAGTAGGCTTCCATGGCCAAGTGGAGATTTGAATCTTGCTCTTCTGGAGTGCTAGTCCAACAGTAGTCTCTTCTGATTCTCCAGGAGAGAACTATCCCAGGTCTATCAAACTAGCTTGATATTTCAGGCATTGGGGAGGATAAATAAAGTGATAAAAGCAATATTCAGTTGTCAGTCCAGTAAGTTTATGTACATAGTCACAGGAGGTATTGTTTAGTCTTTGGCCTCAGGGAACAAAATTACATGAGTCAATGCTATACTGTGCTGTTTGGTGTGTGTGTGTATGTGTATGCATTCAGGTTACTTGCTAACTTATGGAGATCCCATTAATTTCATAAAGTTTTCCTCGGCAAGGAATGCTCAGAACGAATTTTGCCAGTTCCTTGCTCTGAAAGATAGCCTACAATACCTGGTATTATTAGTAGTCTCCCATCCAAGTACTAACTAGGGCTGATCTTGCTTAACTTCCAAGATCAAACAGTGTATTTAGGCTATCTGGCACTGTCTTTATACTTTGTTGGCAGTTATGGAATAGTCAGGGAAGCAGCTATGTGGGGAGGGTCTAAAATTAGGACATTACTCCCCCCCCCAAATAATTTTTCCCTAAACATTATAGTTGGGATGCATGAGGGCTAGGATCCAGCTATATTTGAGGAAGCAATTTCAAGAACCACTAGTTTGGATAAAGCCCGTACATTGAAAGCTGCCCTGGGAGCCTAGAGAAGATGACAGATATCAGTGCTTTGGAGAATCCTGATCTATGTTTCAGCTGCCTGCTTAAAAGCAAGGAAACTTGCTTACTTGTAAGATGCCTTGCTTGCATCTATTATAAATTAACTGATATTACAGGGACAACTATTGGCCTCTCATACCCTCTCACTGAAGAACAGCAAAAGCTTTTGTAATAATGCTGCCGGTAGTGCTAATGCAATGCTTCCATTCAAAGTTGGAGCTGATTTTGTATGCAAGTTCCCTTTTACAAAATGAACAGGTTACTAATACAGGTTTAGCATTCCTTGTCTGAAAACCTTTAGAAAATGTTGAACTTTTCAGGAAGAAAACTAAAAATGTGATTATGTGACCAAGCTTTTGGATAGCAAGTTTTTTAGTGCAACAAGAGAATAAGGAACAGTGAACAGACCAATGGAACGGCTTTGGATTATGATTCTGGTTGGCGTGATTTTAATAATTGGTTTTAAATTGTGTTGTTTTAATATGTGGTTTTAATGTAAATGTTGGTGGGGAAGAGAGAGAGGGTCTTCTCGGTGGTGGCTCCCCGGCTCTGGAATACCCTCCCTAACTAAAGAAATTAGATTTGTCCCCTCTCTTCAGGCCTTCCATCTGAGCCTAAAAACTTGGTTTTTCAGACAGGCCTTTGATCCTGACTAATCCATGGCCAATGTGATGAATCATTGATAGTACTGGCCCGCACGTTGATTGATTGTTATGACAGCCAGCCGGCCAGCAGGTTCCACTGCCTTTTAAGAATATTTTAATTTTCATTTTTTAAATAATTTTATGAATAAGATTTTTATGCACTGTTGATTATACTTATGTCATTGTATTTATATTTATGTATTGTCTGCACATGGCACTTGTAGTGCTTCCTTTGGGGAGATGGTAGCGGGGTACAAATAAAGATTGTTGTTGTTGTTGTTGTTATTATTATTATTATTATTTATGTTTTGGCATAAAATTGCTGCCTAATTTGTAATGCTGCTCTGGTCTCTTTCGGTGTAGAGAAGGGAGGGATATAAATGAAGTAAATAAATAAATGGTCCAAAATCAAAAATTGTCCTCAAGGGTGGCTGAGAAAGTGATCCTTTTGCTTCCTGATGGTTCAGTGTACACAAAGATTGTTTCATGCACAAAAATATTTAAAGTATTTTGTAAAAATATCTTCAGGCAATGTGTGCATAATGTTACATGATTTTTGAGTTTAGACTGGTCCAATCTCCAAGAAATCTCATGTGTATCTATAGGCAAATAGAGATGTTCCAAAATCAGAAACAAATGAAATCAAAAACACTTGTGGTTCCAAGCATTTTGGATAAGGGATATTTAACCTATACAGTATAATCGTTCCTTGTCTTTCCTGCTGTGTTTGCTATTATTTGATAAAAAGCATGCAGAGTTCAATCTTCTACAGGATTGCAATGCTTATGGCGAATGATAAGTGTTCCTTTTCCTTGATTAATTCAAGGAATGGACCTCCATAAGGATTGTTGTAACAGTGAAGCATCCCTGTGTGCAAGGAATTGTACAGATGTACTAGACTGACAGACTAATATATGTTTTTATATATGTATGTATTCACTCTGATGTTCTTCTCTCCTGAGTCAGTTGTGCAGTTTTTCCAGAGTTGATGCTCTATGGATATGTTGGACTACACTACCCATCTTCCTCGAACCAGCATGGAAAACTGGCAATGTTAGTCCAAAACATTTGTGAAACACCAGATCGGGAAAGGCTGTTCTGTATAAAGTGTGTAATCTTTCTCTCGTTTGAACTAATGGCTAAATCATTTTAACTAATCATTCCCTTTCTCAATACAGGTGCTTAGATTAAGTTACTTCCCTTTATTATGCTATTTTAACTGTCACTCTGTTTGCTTTAATATCTACCTCAATCTGCAGTGCGGTGGTATGAACATGAGAAATTGCCTTATATTATTTCAAGCAATTGCTTGGTGATGTCTTCCAGTGGCAGTGACTTGACAAAGTTTTGCACACGGGCCTTTCAAATTTGGGATTTTCTACATGCAATGGATGAACTCTATCACTGAGTTACAAACCATCCTCTTGGCAGTCAACAAAGTGAAAAAAATGGGGAACTCTAGCTAGCTCAGAATTTTGTGGTCATACAAAAGTCATTAGTTTGCTAATTTCTGCAACTTACATCATTAATTGTGTTGCCTATAGCTGCCGGAAGTTGTAGTCGAACAACACTTGGAAGGATGCATCATTCCCACCCTGTTCAAGAACTGTTTCCAGTTCTGGGCACCACAATTCAAGAAGACTATGGACAAGCTGGAATGTGTCCAGAGAAGAGCAACCAAAAAGTCTGGGAGCCAAGTCTTATGAGGAGCAGCTGAGAGAGCTGGGTATGTTTAGCTGGGAAAAGAGAATGTTAAGAAAGGATGATTGTGTTTAAATATTTGAAAGTATGTCATATTTAGGAGGGGGCAAACTTGTTTTCAGCTGTTCTAGGACATGTAGCAATCCATTCACATTGCAGGAAAGAAGATTCTACCTAAACATTAGGAACAACTTCCTGATGGCCAGAGCTGTCTGACACAGAGAGTGATGGAGTCTCCTTTTTGGGAAATTTAAAACAGAGATGGGATGGCCATCTGCAGGGAGTGCTTTGTTTCTTCCTATATGGTTGAAGGTTTGATTGGATGGTCCTTGTGGTCTCTTGCAGTTTTATGATTCTATGATCTTTTGGGTTAAACCAACGTGTAAGGATGAGAGTTTGCTAAGCCTGCCTTCCTCCTTTGTTAGTTTGCTTACATTAAAAGTAGTGAGTCTGAAGAGAAGAGCCTCTTCTGACTGTGGAGGTTCTCCACACAAGAACAGCAGAATGTAGAATCACATGGAAGGCTTCCATGCATATAGGAGACTCCATTTTAACCTTATTGCTTTTCAGGAAAGCAAGGCAATGCCATGGGGAAAGAAGTAGCATGCTGCTCTCATCACCTCTTTAGAAAGACTACCTGGACAAGGCTTCTGTTGACTCTAAAGTCCTAACTGTGCAGGTGTGTGCAGATCAAGGGTTGCATGTATCTGTGTGCAACCCTTTTCCTTCAAAAGTGGAATTGTATGGTGATGGTGGAGATGCCAAAAAAACAACTGTGGTTTCATTTCACCAACTTGGCCATAGGCCATGGGGTATCTTGTAGGTATGAGTTTTGGAAAAGATGTTCTATCAGCCATGTCCCTAGTTCTACCAATGGCCCGTGTTGCAATTCTACTCCTAACTGAAAAAGCACACATAATAGCATCACTTTCTTGCGCGAAAACGCCAAAAAAAGGTAGGATTCTCTCCATTTATTCAACTTTGACAAACCATATGTGTTTTTTTCTTTATTTTCACATCAAGAACTATAAATTAAGACTTTGACACATATACAGTAATTTGTTATTAAGGTAAAGGATGTCTGTTGGCACAAATAACTGAGTAAAAACCATTTAATAATAAAATAACATTCATTCTGTAGCTACTTTATTTTGTCTGGAACACTCGATTTAACATATCACCGTCACAAAATAAAATAAAAAATAACCAAAAAACCCAAGACATATAACGGCATTATAAAATATACCTTAAATTACAAGTTTTCTTGGCAAAATTTAGTAAGTTTGGGCCACCCATTGGTTGTTTCAACAATGGTAGGCGTTGCCATTCTCTCATATACCCCTTATTTCCTTTGGATTGAAAGAAAAAAAATGCATTTGAACATTATGCAAACATTACAACAAACGGCATTTTTGGTTAAGTATGGTTTGTGACTCTGTTAGCATGACTGGAATTTCCTTGAAACAAATATTTGGTTTGGCTTATTGCGGAAGAACATATAAAGCTTTTGGGAAGTTTTAACACTATTACAATCATTAACTGTCTTACAAAAAAAATCCTATTTAAAATCCTTGTATCCATTACCATCTTTGGCAGATAAATAGGAAAACAAAAATAAACAGACTATAGTACAAAGCTTTCATTTATCACAATCTACTATTATAAGGCCAAACAAAAATATGTTCCTTTGCACTAATGTAAGCACACGTCCAGGTATATTCTTAATGACAAAAGACATATAAACACGCTACTGATGTTCATGTTGGACGTTGTCTTGTATAGCAGACTGCTGTTTTCCACACACTCCTATCCCTAAGTTGCACTTTCCTAAAGAAAGTAAAGTGTACTTACTTTCTTAGCAGTTTATTTGGCTTTATGGTGGTGCTTGGATACATGGGTTTATGGGCAGAACATCTATCCAAAGCTATCAGTGATGGACACACAAAGTAAAGGATAACCAATGTGCTGCTGGTGAGGAATTTTGTTTGTTCTTCTCAAGTCTAGATGAGGAATTGTTGGCAGCTCTTGGTAGGGCAAAGTGGACCAAGGACAGTCTCACATAATACATGAATGCACCCCATAGTCCTCTATTAAATGACACTCTTTTTGCAGCACAATCTCAAAATGCTTGAGATGTTATCCATGTCAGGTCTGGTTCAAGAGCTGTGGAAGACTTTAGGATCTGCCTATTCTATCCATATGGTTAAGCTAATGTTGTGCTTTGATTCCAACATGATGGGTCAAACTAGACATGGATTTGTTTTAAGAGTTGGAATCTACAGACAGCCTTGAAAATTAAGTCAAGATTCAGTTGCTTGGTCAAGCTAGCAAAATGGCTTCGAACACAGTTAGTATTTTTGACCTGACTCCAAAAAATACACATCTTTACTAAACCATTAGCTTCTTTGATGCCTTACTTAGTCCTGTGATAGCCTCCCAAATACTGCCTCTGTTTTCTTTTTGGTGTGCTACAAAATGAAGCAAACAAACATCCTTTGGAAATACTTGAGAACGGAAATATAGTTGCATAGGAAAAATAGACGAGCAGCAATTGAAACTGAGCTAAGAAAGTATCTTGTTGTTGGAGTGCACAACAAGACTGTAACAGAGCTTGCTAATTCTGATTGTGTTTGGTTTGTGCTTTGTTAAAATAGCACAACAAGTGTATGGCCGTTCATTCCCAGCAAATTGGGAGCTGCCCTGCTTCTCAGATCTGCAGTGATATTGCTGTTTGTGAGTCTGTTTTACCATAAAGCCAAAGGAACTGCTTTTGTATTGGGAAAGAATGCACAGCTGAGCTCACTCATATCTCCAGTAAGACATATCTCTTCAAACTGCCCTCATGTAAAAAGATATTTGTCTTAGAAAGAGGGAGTTGCCAATGAGTTAATATTTTGTTTTAAATGTTAACATTGAATCCAATTTGGATTGGGTGTCCTTTCCTTTTCCAAATGTGCACTGATCTCAAAGTATATCCCAAAAGAAATACCTTCTTTTTGCCAAACTGATATTTCAACTTCATGAGACAGAACTGTGCACATTTCCACAGTCTAAATGCATGTATACACAAACTGTTCCACGACCGCTAACGGATAACAGGCTCCCATGCATAAATAAATTTCATTAAATGAAAGGGAAACATCTATTTCCAAATGAAGAGAAAAGAGTTGCTATTAAGAACCACAATGCATTACACTGCTAAGTTTTTCTTCCTTATGCCTCATGCATCAAAATGATAGCACTGAAATTATAGCGGTTGCTAATTATAATACTACACCGTTAACACAGAACAAGTAATTGTTCAGACCAAGTAGCACAAATGTGGAAAATAATCATACTTTTTTTTTCAACAGAGCAAATTAACACAGATTGTTTCGTCAGCAAAATATGAAAACTGTAAACTTTGGGCTCATTCTGCAACTTTCCCCAATCCAGAATAAATAAAAATCCAAAGGGAAGAAAGACGGACACACATCTTTAAGCGCACCTTTTTTCCTGTCTATTACAAAAGCACAACCTAAAACGTATAAAGCTTTTTAAATTTCTTTTAAATCACAGTTACCAAAATGAAACAAGTGAATAATTTATTACATACGCTATAATAACATTACTCTAAACACTATTATCTATGAGGTATATCTGAGAAAATTCGGTAAGGAATTGAGCGGTCTGCGTTGCCAACATGCCCAGGTTTTATATTTTAAAGCTTTGGAACCATGAAGAATTAGAGAAGAGAAGAGAGGTGAAGAGAGGAGAGAAAAGAGGGAAAGGACCTTTGGTATTATTATCATCATCATTATCATTATCATCATCATCATCATTATTATTACAAATGATGTTCTTTGCAGGGTTGCATTGCAAAGCACCACAGTACAATAAGCTCACCAGTTACAATATGGCGGCCCAGTTGACGCTGAGGTATTCACAGGAAGAATTAAAAAAAAAGCACAGAGAGGTCTAGACTGGCAAAATCGTTGCTTTGGTTCAAGCAAGGCACTCGTCCTGTGGTAAATTCACACTTTGCACGTGAAGCATGAGTCTGAGAGGAAATGCAATTGCTGTCAAGGGGTCCTGCCAATTCTGACCATTTTCTGTGTCCAGGTTGTTTTTGGTCCTCCTTGACACACAAAGTGTGCAGAAGGCCAGGCTGGGAAAGGGTTAACACAAAGGATCTATCATTTTCTTCCACACATGGAAGGCATCCTGAGAGTCATTATAGCTCTAAGTTGAAGGCATATTGCCACAAAATGTACACTGTAGGGTCTAAGAGAGGGGGGAATGTGTTACAGAGTGGGGAGGGGAGGGGTTTTTCTAAAAAGGCAAAAAATCATATTTCAAAGTGTGGAACTTCATTGTGTTGAACCATTGGAAAAGACAGTGTGTGGGCATAAAACTGAAAATAGTGCTCAGCTGCTATTACTTTACTGGAAGAAGTAAACTGGGGGATTACTATTCTAGGAGTAATAATTCAGTTTGCTAATACATACCATAGCACCGTCCCAGTCCTACCATAAACATAGTAGGTAGGTGTGCTCTTTTATATGAAAGGTATCCATAGAATGGCAATATTTTTATTATAACCAACCAAAAAGTCTTGGCTAGCAAGCTTTTGAGCCCTCCTGTAATTCTTTTATCTGGTTGGATGCTATGTTAGGAAACATAGATAAGTTGAGTTGGAAGAGATCTTGTGGGCCTTCCAGTCCATCCCCATTCTGCCAAGAAGCAGGAAAATCACATTCAAAGCACCCCTGACAGATGGCTATCCAGCCTCTGTTTAAAAGCCTCCAAAGGAGCCTCCACCACACTTCAGGGCAGACAGTTTCACTGCTGAACAGCTCTCACAGTTAGGAAGTTCCTCCTAATATTCAGGTGGAATCTCCTTTCCTGTAGTTTGAAGCAATATTATATCTGCAGAGACTGATATTTATAAGACCACTAAGAGCATACATGGGATGGATAGGTGTTAAATGCTTCCCTCACTATCCACAGTTCCTTCCCAAAGGGAGACTTCTTCTGAATGGGTGGAATTTTTGCCTTGAACTGCTGCTGTTAAAATGCCCAGACAAGGCACAAGGTCCTATTTTAATGATTTTATTTTTATGATGCAATTCATTGCTAATTTTTATCTGGAAGGAACAAAATGGGTAATCTAAGCAATTTCCTTCTCACTGGCAGAAAGTCAGTGAAAACTACATATTATCTGAAATCTGTTCACAGTTTGGGATTTTTTTTTTCTGTGCAAAATTGCCTTTCTGCTGGGAAGGGCATGGAAATGTCACCATACGCTGTCCTGCTTCCTTGGGCCTTGGAAATCTTTTCCCTGGTGGAGACTGCTTTACTGAAAGGCTAGAGGTTTTTTTCCTGAAGGGGAATATGATGTAGATATGATGATGGAGCTCCATCACAATAGCTACATCTCCTGATGTAGAATATTGTCCAGTGCCTATGAATTTTGAATACTTCTAGAGCATGGCCATACAGCCTGAAAAACCTACAACAATCCAATTTGGAATATTTCTCTGATTTTTATATATATATACAGTATACCTCACAACAGGGAAATCTTTAAACCAGATGACCATAAATCAGACACCTTTCCAGAGAGTAAACATATTTTACCCTCCATAAAGGGCAAACCACAACTATACAAGTTTTGAAGCTGAAATCCTATTCCCAGACATTACTTTTTCAGACTACACCTCCCTGAATGCCCTCAGCCAATATAGCCTATAGCCATATTGGCTGTGGGATTCATGGGAGTGCGTGGTCCAACAAAAGCTAAATTTCAAGCTTTGCCTACACTTGGTTTTGCTTCCTAGTAACCACTATTTAATGGAATAATGTCTTGGATTGTGGAGGTTTCATTTAGCTTTCTCCATGGTCAGGAATTCTATCTCAGCAAGAGACAATCATGTTCCAATTTTAGATTTTTAACCCTAAACTATATCTCCAAGGGGAAATGCTTTTACATGAATCCTATGTGAAATCCCCCAGAAACATCCAAAAAGTATCTAGCAGCTGTCAGGAGAAAATAAAATAAACTTTAGTAAGAATAATTCTCTAGAAGCAAGAAGAAAAAGGATAACCAAAGAGAACTCATATTCAACACAACTGTCTCTTTTTGTTTTCTAGGTCCCACGAGATAATAACAACACATATAACCTGACCCAGTAGTTCCATGTACAGAAAGCTGACGTGTGTGTTTAATATGCCTGTGCATACTGCTTGCAGGTATGAGGAATTTTCCTTTGTCACTTCAACACAGAGGACAATCTATTGTTTTTAAAGGGGTGGCTTGCGGAGCTTTCTCTTCTATGGGAGGGGACCAACTCTGCCAGAGATTTGGATATGTGCAGGAACATTGAATTCCACCTATAAATGGGTATGGCCCAGAAAAAACTTGAATGCACCTAGAACCAGGTGGGCACAATGGGAAATATAAGATATTCACCTGAATTTAGTCCTACTGACCTTCAGTAGTGTTTCTTCCCAGTAAAAGAGGACTCCAACACAAACTCAAGGGCACAGCTAAGGATTTCTGGCCCATTTACTCCTTTGATCCACACTTAGAGATTGTGTGTTTTGCACTGCAGCCTACATCTTAAGCATGTAAATTTGGAATTATAGGATTTGGTATATTTAGGGTTTTTTGGATTGTGTCCCATGAGTGAATCTAAATGTTACTCAGACTGGTTCATTTACAGCCACACATTGGCCCAAAGTATGAACATGGAGAACTATATTTACTCCTCCGTCTTTTGCAGGATGGAGGTGGTGATCTACACTCTAAACCAGTGGTTCTTCAACTTGTGGGCCCCCAGATGTTTTGGCCTTCAACTCCCAGAAATCCTAACAGCTGGTAAACTGGCTGGGATTTCTGGGAGTTGTAGGCCAAAATACCTGGGGACCCACAGGTTGAGAACCATTGCTCTAAAGCAGTGGTTCTCAAACTGGGTCCCCAGATGTTTTGGGCCTACAACTCCCAGAAATCCCAGCCAGTTTACCAGCTCTTAGGATTTCTGGGAGTTGTAGGCCAAAAACATCTGGGAACCTCAGGTTGAGAACCACTGCTCTAAACAGCAATTTGGACAAGAATTCCAGGTAGTATTTCTCTTCCTACACCCTACTAAACATCAGATTTTGACCACATCATATCACAATCTGCTTTTGAAACTATGTTTCAAAGATGACTTATCATGGAGGTTTGGGCTTACTGTTCTGAAAAACAAAATCAACTGTGAAGACCTTGCTATGTGGTGAATAATTGAAGGTAGCTTCTCTGGCTCACAACATTTCTCCACAAAGTCAAGGACCCTTTCTATCCATCCTCATCCATACACCTCCTTAGCCACCCAGTTCAGGCACTTTCAGATGGAAATGTGCATCCCTGTCCATGTGGTTCAGGCTACTTGAGAAAGGGAGAAACATGCCATGAGGCAACTCCAGGCAAAAGTCTTCTCTGTACATGGAACACCGTGACAGCATCAGGCAATAGGTGCTTAAAATCAAGCTATTAGAAATGCCTCCTTTTGGGAGGCTGGGAGCGGAAAGGGTGGTGGCAGAAAGTGAAACACAGAAAAGGATTTTGTCAGAATTAGCAGTTCCCTTGAACAGACTTTCTTGGGGTGGTTGGGGGTATCTGAGTTGCAGCTGTACATACTGGATGTAAAAGAGAAAAAGTGAAAACTATAAAGAGCACAAGCAAAATGCAGACCGCACAGAGAAAGAAATCTTTGGTATCTTTGGTATCATCAACACGATTAAAATTACAAATGGAAAAAGTCAGTGAGGTAGCCTCTTTGGTTCTCACTAGAAATAGAAAGTTTTTTTTCCTTTTTTTCCTGTTTTTTTTAAATCCTTTTATTTTTATTTTTATTTTTTTTTACACACACACGAAGTTCATTCTTGGAAGCAGCTACTTTTAAGGGTTTCTCTCTTTTTTAAAAATTATTTACTTATTTATTTTATTTTTTTGCTTGTTGTTATTTTATATTTTTATCCCCCCAGCTTAGGTTTAGGTTTTTAAAAAGCCACAAAGTTCAGGCAAAGTGTTGTAGTGTCTTGGTTTTCATTTTTAAAAAAATCCCCTGTTGTTCCTGAATGCATGGTTTTTAGACAAAATATTCCTTGCTTGTCCAAAAATAAAAAATAAAAAAATCACTCTGTTGTTCTGACAGCAAATAAACTGTAGTGCTTTACGCTGATTTCATAAAAAAAATATAAACTATACAAGGGCACCTTTAGTAGATGCTGAATAAGTTAAATAAATAAGTTATATTATGAAGGCTTTTACGTGCCGTAATAATAATTAAAAAGTAAGCCTCACTTTTTTTGGTTTTGAGAGGGTTTTTTTTAGTGAGGTGAGGAGGAATTAACTTAAATAACTTAAAACTGATCATTTTATAAACCATTGAAGGTGATTATAATATATAAAACATACCCTTGTTCGGGGAGAAAGGTGGGGGACATCTTTAATCATTTTTGGTAACTTGCCATCTTTCACCTTGTTTCTGTAACAGATTCTGGAAGCTGTACCAATACCTCTCCCGAACATTAAATGTATGTGCTAACCTCAGATTTGCATCTAGGATGCACTACACTTCTAAGATTGATAAATAAGCAAAAATTAACACTAGCAAATTAAAGGCACAACCCAGAGGGAGATGATCGCATGCACATACCATTGAACTTGGTGATGGTACCAAACTTCTATACCCTGGTACCGGCTCCATTAATTTCAATGGGATGTGGTTAGGACCAAATCCAGGTGGGTTGCAACCAAAATAATCAGGAATGTCATCAAAATCATCACAGAAGGTAATCAGTAGACTTCTGGCCCTCCAGCTTTAGCACCAGCTAAATCTATGTTCAAAGTCCAAGACTGTGTCCTGACGCCAATGGAATCAATAGGACCTTGACTTGGAATACATATTTAAGCAGAGCTAAGATGTTGGGCTTGGTTCTCTATCTAACTAAAATAAATCTCATGATTGATCATTAGTGTTACTCATTACAGCCCAAAACATATAAAGGAAAGAAATAAAGGCTTTGAAGATGACCGTGTAACTTTTCAAACAATAACAAAGCAAAACAAATCCCATAATAAATAGCGAGTAGGCCAAGCAATAATCTATAAAAATCACAAAATACTTAAATATGGTGACAAGCAAGAAAAAAAAAACATCAGAATTTTTGTTCCCCCATAGCTATGTCATTGCCACATCTCCTCTTTTTTGTTTTTTGTTTCTTTTTTGGGTTTTAAAAAAAGGAGGTTGCTATTCCCGTAAGTCGGTCTGAGCTTTACGTTTTGCTGGTTTTTGTCCTTCGTAGGTCTTTGGATTTAGCTTTAGTTAAGAGAGATCCAGAATAAAGCTATTCAACCGAAGTAATCAAGCACATTCTTTGTTCCTCCACAGATGATTAAACAATATCCAAGGTTTCTTGAAAGTTGAATTCATCTTGGATGTGCCCATGAAAAAAAACTCCAAGTATAAAAGTAAAGAAAGATGTTGGGATACTATTCCGCTACCGTTTCTTTCTGAAACTGTGCACATGGAACAGACAGTACTCAATGCAAATAGACACAAGCTTTGATCAGTATATGCACAAAACATGTTTAAATGGCTGGCAGTCCCCTGTAAATGTATTTGCACTTTGGACGTGGCTGATTGGAAAGCAAAATTAAACAGGATGTTCCAACAGTTCAGCTACAAAACAAAACAAAATTTGGTTGGCAAAAGAAAGCAAAAGTACAAAAGATTAGGATCAGAAAAGGGGACAGAGGAGCTGAATATTTTTGGCGCCTAGAATGAAAGCTGTATGGCACATGCTTATCAGTGATAAACTGGCTAAAGCTGTTAGCTGCCATTTGTAGATTGGTGAAATAGACTTGGGAAATATTTCTGCTTAATGCTTCATTTCATGTAGATAGCATTTAAACAACATAGATTGATCATGGCTGGTTGCATGTGCCAGATGCCTGGATTTTAGCAGGTACAATTTAGAGCTGTTCCTGGTTTCCAATATGGATTTGGTAGCCAAGAGCAATAATGGGGTTCAGGGTAGCTGGTAAATGCATCTCTCTCTCTCTCTCTCTCTCTCTCTCTCTCTCTCTCTCTCTCTCTCTCTCTGTGTGTGTGTGTGTGTGTGTGTAAATGGATCCATGTACAACTGGTACATATACATCTATGTATTTGTGCACACAACATGTTCCTCTAGTTTTTAAATATCAGGATATATTAGTAAATAAAAATTGGGCACGTGACCCTCTGCAAAACACAAAGTTGTTGTAACTAAAAGACCTGAGGCTTTAATAGTAGTGATTCCTCTTCACTATCCTTTTCCTGCAGTATAACAAAGTACGCGAAATGAATTCTGGTGAATTGTGGAAAAGCTTCCCACATTAAAAATTGGTGCAAAAATAAAGGAAGACTCTAGATCAGTGAGTTCCCACCTTGTGGAACAATTTGGATTAGGGGTTTCTAAAGACAATAGTCCTGGAAACAACCTTCCTAAGAATAATGATTTGCTTACCACTGCTAATGTTTCCCCGCAAACTGTGGTTGCACAGATGGGATTTAGTGTGTTATAGGGCATATTTACAGTTCAGCAAGGCAAGACAATCTTGCCCAGGTTGAACTGAGAATGTGCAATAAGGTCTCATCTCAGAATCCTTTACAAGCCCATGGATTTCTTGGCATAGTTGCTTAACAGTCTTCATAGGGAAGAAGTGGTCTAATGATGGTATTTATAAGACCTAGATGTTTACAAGAAAGCAATACAGGGATGTAGATGTGTGGTGGGGAGATAATGAACACCAGATTTAGAGGATTCTCTATTCTCATAAGCACAGATCTAGTGGGGAGAAATGGATCTGGGTGGTCAGAATTCAGTGATCACTGTTTCTTGAGGATCAGATGGGGAAAAAAAACAATTAATCATTCCCTGGGTTATAAAGATGATGTGGCATGGGCTGTTTCTCAGAAACACATGATTATTCCATATAGCAACCAACAAAACATCATTTCATTTGCATTCACAAAACATTTCCCTCCCTCCCGTTGCTTAGATTTGTCATTGAAAAGCATGAAATACACACAACCCATTCAACAAAGCTGACGCTGAACTGGCAAGCGTCTTCCTCAAACACCAGTTCTGGTTAGAGGAGCTTGCTTAGCTTAGTATCCCAACATCTTATACTTGGAGCCCATGGAATTCTATAGTAAAATTCCATGTGGGAGCAGAAACTGGAAAAAAAGAAAATAACTTAGAAAAAATATCCCTTCTGTGTGTTTGTTTGCTGTTGCTTAAAAGAAACAGAATCAATTTACCTTTACACAGATCAATGGTGCTATAAGCATTTTAGCTGTGCAAGGGGAGATAATGAACTGAACTTAAAGTCATGCGAAATCCTCATTCTTTGGTATTGTAGCTGTTGAGGTCTCGGTTGCTCTGTTCCTTGTTCTTTTGAAAAAACTGCATAGGCACAAATTAAAGACAATCTTCAACTTTAAGATTACTGAGTTGTCAAATGAAGCAGCAATCCCGTTGGCTTTTCCATTCGTTTTCCTTTCTTGTTAACCCTTTCTTTGAACTCTGCTTCCTAAAAATGTCCCAAGATGTCTGTCAAAACACAGTGTGTTATCATTGGTATTTTTTTTCCTGACGTGCTTCCTTATTTTGGTTTTATTTTATTTTTTAATTATTATTCATTTCTTTATTATTTTCCCCTAAACGGAACAGTTTGTTGCAGAAGAAGTAGGTGCAGAAAAAAGTTTCTTTGGTTTCGATTAAGTAGTACATAAAAGAGTCTCAAGTGTCTTTAAAGGATCATTAACAGCATTTGGCTTGCTATTGAACACTCAAGTGGTGTTCCAAGGAAGGGGGCTATTCACTGGTAAATATGCACATTGTATGACCAGAGCAATTCTGATGAGAAAGATGGTGTGTGTCTCGGTGTGTGAACACTGTACCCTAATGCAGTTGAAAGTGAGCAACGCGACTTCACTTGCAGAGAACTTTTTCAGTTCGCTGGAAGGGTGAACTGAAAGAGACCTGTACTTTTGACCCACATGGATTCTCAAACCTGACTGTTTGGACAAAGATGGCAATGATGACACAGACAATGATGTTAGAAGAATGGCAAAGGTATAATGATCTTTGGCTTGCAGTATCCTGCTATCTTTGGCGTGTTGCATTCTTAGATGAAGGGAGAGGTGATGATGGTTTTGTCCATGACAAGACTTGGAGAGCCTTTTGTCTAACTACGTGCTCCAGTGGTCAGTGAGTGACATCGTCAAGGTATTTGCTTTATTCTCCTGCCTAAAAACACCAACTAACTTGAATACAGAATTGATGTGGCAAAGAAAAGCGTGTTCTTAGGATAATGATGATGACACAGTGAAGTTAGATGCCTCGTAACAAAGAAAGACTTAGAGCTGGAGAAGTGTTGCATTTGCCCTATGTGTGGTAACATTATGACTGGCTTCCTGAGTGTGTGTCGGCACTATGTACAAATAGAAATTGTGACCTGCAAAAGTGTGCTTGAAACCAACATGTTCACTAACACCCCCTAACTCCGAGCACGTCTTGTAAGAACAGGCAAAGAGTCCCGAGCTGGTCCTGTTTTCTTAGTCTATTGTCTTTGTGCTTGATAGTTTGGGTTCAAGGGAACCAAATTGTACTGATCCAAGACCATACATTAATAGACAATTAGGTTTTTTTTAAAACAAAGCCAAGCATGTTAAGTCAAATCATACTGATCATACTGTAACAATGCCTGACTTTCTGAAAGAAAAACCTTATGTTGTTAGGTCTAGTTCAAATTTGTGCTCAGAACCTGTATGTTTCAATGATTGTGAGCTTTGGTGTGGAGAATCTAAGCAGCCTGAAAACAAAATAGGTCAGACATGTTTTGAATTCTTTTGGTAAATAATCTGCTACTCTGGGTGCTATTTTGTTCATGGATCCCATTGACCTCAAAGCGAATGATTTTGTTAGAAGCTCTGATTGACTCTGCCATGCTGGCCCTGGATGAACTTGGGTCATGAATTACCTATTTTTCTTTGAGACATGCTTAGTCTGCCTTGAGTGTATTGTTGACCTGCACATTAAAACAGCCCCCCCCCAAAAAAACTGGTAGTCTTTTAAATTAAATTAAATGTCCCCATGTTGTAAATTGGTGTTACTGTTTAAGAGAATTGTGCTTTCAAATCACCAGTGAAGGGCCCCATTAAGAATCCATTCCTTTTCAAATATCTTAGTTGAGTTGTGCCCAATTTAGATTCGGTTCTTTGATCATGCTTTGGTACAAGTGCTGGAGGTTGTGGAAGATCCCCCGGTGCTCAAATCATCCTGCCATTTCTCGAGACTCCGCCTCCGCGCATTCATGAAGAAGTTACTGACAGTGGTAAGTTCCAAGCCCAGCTGTTGCGAGATGGTGATCTGCATTTCTTTGGATGGACGTTTGTTCTCTTTGAAGATGGCAAAAAGTGTTCTGCGTTGGAGATCGGTGAAAACCAGACGAGATTTCTTCTGGGAGTTGTTCCTATCTTTATTTGGTTCTTGTTCTTTGCGTTTGCATGCTTGCCGGGGAGAAATAGAAAGAGAAAAGAAAAGAAGAATCAATGTATGCATAAGTACCAATCAACTGAGCAGGTGATACATTGAAAGCATTGATGAAACCTTAGAGTAGATGTATACTGTTAAACTTTATTGTGCAAATTGCAGAAACGTCAATATCCCACCCGCTCAGGCCCATCTCCTCTGACTCAGAGTGACTGATGCAGACTATATGTACCTTTTCAGTTTGTACCAAGTGTGTAATTAACAAGGCAGCTATTGCCATACAAGCAGAGTGGGCAACTGCCTGGTGCTATAATCAAGGGGTTCCTTCCATGATAGAAACCGCACACCAGCTTCTGGGCACAGCAAGGACCCCACTGGAGGCACCCTAACTTTTTTTTACAGGCTCTGCCTCCATTCTAAGAGGTCAGAAAGAATTGGAGAAAGTCATAAAACTTTTACGTTGATGGTGTTGTAAAGCTTTCCTGAAATGATGCTGAATGTCACATTATTAGAAAGTCAATGCAACATTGCTGATATTCACAGTTTTCTTTTGTTGTTCTATTATTTTTTTATTTGTGGTATTTGATTGCCGATTGTAAACCGCCTCGAGTCGCCTTCAGGCTGAGAGAAGCGGTATATAAATATGGTAAATAAATAAATAAATAAATTTGTATACTGCCCTTCTCAACCCCAAAGACGACTCAGGTGGTTCACAGTGTTGGCAATAATTCAATGCCATTGATAAAAAACAGTATAAAACATCAAAATTGACCCTTCCCTGATAAACATTAAACATTATTAAATACCTTCACAGCACAATTAAAAACACACAAATGCTATCTAAAAATTCTACAAACACACATTCAAATTCAGTTCATAAAAGATACAGATCAAAACATTTATGTAAAATATACATTAATCACACAGGACAGAGACCAAACCACATGACATGAGTTTAAAATTCATGCTTTCAACTTAAGATGAAATATAGACAACTAAACACTATTATCAACATTAACAATTTTATGCATATTAATACACGTTGTCATCTGTTTTCACCTTATAGCACTAATGGAAACTATTATTTTCTTATGAAATCTAGACCCTTTAAAACAGATGATTAAAACAAATGGAACTACATTCCATTATCTATTTATGGATCAAAATTTTTGAGCTTATTTGGAAGCCAGCACACCGCTTTGCCCTGGGATACCAGGTCGTTGTAGTTTCAGTTGGACTGAAAATAGTCTGAGGACAAAAGTGCTAAGTGGCATAAAGTTATGTTGGTAAAATGTTGCTGATATTTAAGTTTCTGTGAAGCTAAACAAGAATGCTATAAGTTAAGGTTACTGAAACACTAAAAGCTGGACTTCCTAAGCAGAGAAGTCAGAATGGAAGTTATGAGCCTATCTAGAGCACAATAAGGAAGCATTCTCTATTTGTTTAAAGTTATTCTACCTGGAGATCCTGCACTGAGCAGGGACTTAGACTATTCCAAGCCATAACACCTGTCCATTCCCTCTAGCACACTTACTAAATTACTTCTAATCATGGGATAGTTCCTTCTCTAGCTTCTACCACTTTCTGCATTCAACACAAACTTTTGTATCTTTCTTCAACTTCTCCTCATCTCAGCCTTCTTCAACCTGGTGGATTACGTTTCCTAGAAACCCTCAACAATCTATTCTGGGAGTTGTAAGCCAGCATGTTGTGAAGGAACCAGATTGTATGGATTTAGCCATATTGATTGATTGTTGGCTACCTGATCATGGTGTTTCCTTTTCCATTTAAACTATTCTTACTCTCTCAAGTACAGTTGTAAGTGAGCAAATGACAAAAGCAAGTGCCCCCCTGATTTCTTATGATTACACTTGGGATGAGCTGGGTTTCCCCATTCCACTTTGCATGTGTCCTCTACTACTGCTGTCTTTCCTGATCTCAGGGCAGGAAAGTGAGAAGTGCCAAACTATGCTAGTGATGTGTTGTCAGAGGCTTTCATGGCCAGAATCACTGGTTTGCTGTGAGTTTTCTGGGCTGTATGGCTATGTTCCAGAAGCATTCGCTTCTGATGTTTCACCCTCATCTATGGCAGGCATCCTCAGAGGTTGTGAGGTCTCTGAAGATGCCTCACAACCTCTGAGTATGCCTGCCATAGATGTGGGTGAAACATCAGGAGAAAATGCTTCTGGAATATGGCCATACAGCCTATGCTAGTGATGTCATAATTTTCCTGGATGCTGGGATATGTTGCCTTCCTAGTCTATTCCCAACAGCTGTTGCTGGTTTTATCTACTAGTCCTCTGGTCTTCTTGGAGGTAGGCACCTCAAATGTGACCATGAACATTCTATCATGCTTATATGGTATTTGCCTGTGCATCATCTATTGCCCGCAACCCTATGAAATACATATGAACTCCTTTTGGGGTGAACAATGGATGTACACATAATGCATTCATAATCCAAAGTCTGGTGTTCCAAAGTCTCCAAACATCTGTGTTCTCTCTCTGCCCCCTTCCTCTTTTTGTATGATTTCTCTTTCTTCTTTCAAATTCCCCGTCCACTTTTGACCTCACATTCTGTCCATATCACAAACCAAAGCATGAGCTGCATTTGTTCACACTCAGCACTTTCAAATCCAGTATTTCCTCTTTTTATCCCATATCATCATTAGCATGATCTACTTCTTCTTCATCATTATGCCAATACATTTTTTTCTGAACAAAAGCCCAAAGAAGAAATGTAGGCTGGAAATAATGCAGAACCATCATATTCTTACAGAGCTGGAAAAAAGTGATTGCATTTAGTTGTTTTTGCATGCAGATATGACCTAAGACTAGGTATACACTATCCTATATCCCAGGATCTCATCCCAGATTATCTTCTTATCCCAGATTATCTGGTAGTGTAGACTCTGAGCTGGGCTGGTAGCACAGCAGCAATAAATCACTGCCGACCGAAAGGTGGCAAGTTCAAAGCCTGAGTCAGGGTTGAGCTCCCGACTGTGAATAGCTGTTAAAAAATAGCTGTTTTTTTAAAAGCCCAGCTTACTGTCCACCTAAGTGGTTCAAAAACAGAAAAGAGGTTGGTGATTTGAAGCCAGGAGTGTAGTGCAACAGTGCATTGTCATTTCCTTCTTTGTAAAAGCAGCCCGATGCATATTTACTCTCATTATGTTTAGCAGGACATATTTCCAAATAAGTAGATACATAATTGTTCTGTCAGGAATGCACCCATCTCTCAAGACTGCTGAACTAGACCGGTTTGCTTAATGCTTCACTTATCATGGTGCAAGATTATTAATATACATTTCAGCTGGGTCATACGAAAGGATTCTAATATTTTTAAAAGATGAGCTTTTTCCCAAGCAGGCTACAAAAAAAATAGTATTTTCTGGTTAAAAACCAGTTACGAGGTTCTGTACAAAACCAATAACAATCACAGGACCACAAATGTCAAATTGGCGCAACTAAACAATTGAAGAGAGATGCAATATTGAAATGCTCAGCCCGGTATGTATCTTCTATCAACAACAGCTCAACTACAATTGGATATCATATTCATGCAATAATATCCCTAAGCAATATATAAAGCATATCCTTGAAGCAAATGGATACACATTAACAGTACACTAAAATTAATTTGGAACAGATAACTCTTTTAGCCTAGTGGGTCAGATGTTCTTGACCTAATATTTTATATCTACTCCTTTGAACTCCATGGTGCTCCATTTCCTGCTCGGCTCTGTTGTACTGTGCAGAGTAAATGCAACATTAATCGGCTAAGTTAATGCACACGGTTAGAGGGACAAGAGCTGAGCCAAGACTATTTCCCCCCTCCACTCCCTCCAAAACCTTGAGCATTCAAAGGCCTTGCCAGGAACACATTTAAAAAGCTGAGGTCCTCTGGTTTGAAACGCAGAAGGGCAGGTTGGAACATCATTTTACAAGCTTGTTATTTGCATCCAATAAAAAAACATTATGCTTGAAAATTCCAGAAAGTGCTGCAATTGAGGTTTTTGTTCAGACTTTTAGTGGACTCTGTGCTGAAAAAGCACATAAGATTGCCAATGGGCTCACTGCCCTCTAATATCAGATACATGAGAAGATATTTGGAGTCACTTGGCTGAGGATTTTGATTCTTCTATTGGCTTTCAAACTTCTTTGGGGGACCTGGAAGAATCAATTTGGAGGTGGGACTATTCTCCAAATTCTCATGCAGAGACTAATGAAGGGCCATCTCCATCTACTATTTGAAATTTCCCACAATACCTCAGTATTATACTATTTTGGGGGTACTATGGGAAAATTCAAAAGGCCACTCATAGCTGAGAGGGTATCCACTGAAGAAGCAGATGTTCATTGACAGCCATTGGTAAAGGTCCCTCTCAAACCAGGAGATGGCCCTTCATTAGTCTGCAATCATTGAGGCAATGGAAATACCTCAATAGGCTCTTCAGTGGTCTGATAATCTTTCAGGAAAAGGATGTAAAAATCTGAATAAGGACTTTATCACATGAGGGATGAAACCTTCACTGAAGCAGAACCATCACCAAAGATCACATGATACCATGCACATTCTGTGGCCTGTCCGCCTCCTCCTTATGATTAACCCATCCCTCAAAACTGATGGGCAAAACCCATCAACACTAGCCAATCCTGCAATGTTGCTATCACCAACCTTGTGCAATGACTCTGTTCGGCTTCTGTGCCGGCATGTCGGCAGGAAAGGACATTTTGGGGGGGGGGGGGCAGGATTCTCCTCCTCTCTCACTTTCCCTCCCTCCCCACCACTATTTCTGATCTTATTGTCTTTTTTACAAAAATATGTGCCTTTAAAAAGTAATAACCATTTCTGGAACTTAAAAATTGCTTGAAAATATGCGTGCAATATCGATGACTGTGCAACTGACATGAAATAGTGGCTTGGCACGATAAAGTCTTTAGTTACAAAGGGAAAAGAACCTTGATGGAATAAGCCTGCCAAGCTTAGATGGTCCATTATCCTGTTCACACTATGACTTTTTTTCATGTCAGGAGCGATTTGAGAAACTGCAAGTCACTTCTAGTGTGAGAGAATTGGCCGTCTGCAAAAACGTTGCCCAGGGGATGCCCTGATGTTTTGATGTTTTACCATCCTTGTGAGAGGCTTCTCTCATGTCCCTGTATGGGGAGCTGGAGCTGACAGAGGGAGCTCATCCGCACTCTCCCTGGATTTGAACCTCCGACCTGTCGGTCTTCAGTACTGCCATTGGGGGCTCCTACACAATGGCTAAGCAGTTGCAAATGGAAAATCAACAAGCAGAACAAGATTAGAAGGAAAATGTCCCATTCCCCACTCCCCAGTAAAAAAGGATATTGGCCTCCAGATTCATAAAGTATACCGACAAAACAAAGAAGAACCATTTTGAATGTACATATAAATTATCTGCAGTGTCTCAGAAAAAGCAGCTATGATGTTTGAACAGTGGGAGAGAGTTCAAAGTCAAGAGGACTTGATGGCCTCCCAAAGGCTCTCAAATGTCAACAGGAAGTAGATAAAACCCAAAGGACTATTGCTTGAGGCAGGCAAACTAGCACTGAAGCTGGACTGTTGTTTTTCGTGATGGTCCCTACTACACATCCTGCTGCTGATTTGCCTCCTCCCCATGATTAATCTCTTCCTTTCTACTGATGGGGAAAAAAACCTGTCAATAGTTCACACTCCTTCAACATTCCTGTTACCTACCTAGTACAAAAGGTCTATTCTACTTCTGTGCCAGCAGTTGAATGGCATCATGGGATGGGATTCTCTCCTGCCTCTCCATTGCTATTCCTGAGCTGTTTTGTGTTTATTTAATATCTTACAATTATTTTTATTTTTATTGATGAACCTGCAACGTTGCTCTAAAAATACAGAGAAACAAAAGTGCAAAGAGGTGGGGTTATGAAAATGCGTGGAAGCATGACCATGGACTGTCAAATCAGCAATATTGCTCAAAGAAGAGGTGTGACATCGATGATGCTCATTGTGGTATGTCTCCTCTATCTATGGTCCCTTCCACACAGCTGAATAAAATCCCACATTATCTGCTTTGAACTGGAATATATGGCAGTGTGGACTCAGATAACCCAGTCCAAAGCAGATATTGTGGATTATTTACCTTGATATTCTGGGTTATATGGCTGTGTGGAAGGGACCTTCGTTTGCCTGGCTGCTTTGGAATAATGGCTCCAAGAAATAAAGTCCCAAGTAATATTTTCTTAATAAGAGAGGAATGCATTTCAAAGTACAATGCCCGGCCTTAGCAGATAGAAACCCATTCTGTGGATTGATAAAAGATGCAGCCAGCCCAAGACTTACTGCATAAAGCGGGGCATCAAATTGTTTTCTTAACTACTGCAATGCAACCAGAAGAAAACAGAAAGGAATTTCTGCCATTTGCGGAAACCCTTGTCCTTTTTGGATGACAAGAACTGACTTTAAGAGGGAGCAGTGATTCAGGATCTATTAACCCATGAAGATCCTTTGCACAATTATGGTAATTTCAGGGTCTTGTTGAGATCTTGTGCCAGATCAGGAGATACTGACCTGAAAAGTCATCTTGAAATTGCAGCTCTGAATGCCCAGTATACTAGCCCTCAAATACAGAAAGAACTAATAGACATTTGTGGTGACAAGATAGTCAAAAATTGGTGATAGATGCAATGCATCACAGTGTTTCTCTGTTTTGGCAGATGAAACTTTGGATGTGAATACCTCAGAACAGTTCTCGCTCTAAGTAAGGTACATTGATGTTGAAGCTGCAGAAGTAGGAGAAGACATTATAGGCTTTGTGAAGATAAGAAATATGACAAGTGGAGGACTTGAATGCATTCTTTTGAAAACACTGGAAAACACTGGAAAAACTGGACTGAACTTGTGATTGAGTTGCTAATATGAGTGGTCATATTAGTGGTGCACAGGCACTTATATCGCAGAAGTATTCAATGGCTTTCTACATCCACTGCAGTGCTCACTCACTAAAAACACTCATTAAATCTCATTAAACACTCACTAAATCTAGCCTTAGCAAAGACTTGCAGCAGTCCTCAATCACTGCCAAGAAACAATATCAACTGTTTAAGTTTTGTTGAACTGTACAGTGTGTTGGTGAGAACACTTGAAGAACTAAAAGAGAATCTTCTATGCAACTCTGAGACTTCTTCCCAAGCTGGACACCTTCTTTTAGCTGTTCTGAATGCTGAATTTGTAGTAACCAACGCATCTCAAGAAACTTTCTGTCATAAGCTCTTCAGCTTAGCAAAACATTACAAAGAGTAGATGTGAATATTTTCTGTAGTCTGCAACATGTTCACAGTCTGTTAGAAAAAGCCAGGTAGATGTGCACAGTATCTGTGAAAGAATTTCAAGAGATCTTTGAGACAGCAAGATTGGTGGTAGAGACTATGGGTGGAGAAGTTAGCATTCCTCACATCTGTTCAAAGCAGACTTGTAAAAGCAACATCCAGGAATATTATAGACTAAATGTGTGCATTACATTTCTAGACTTTTTCTACAGTCAGCTTCAAGAAAAATTTACAAGGCACAGAGAAGTAGTTCAGGTACTGCAAGTGTTTCTTCCTATTAATTGTGGCCATTTAAAATCCAACTTGAACAAATGTACAGAACTTTACAATGAATGCCTTCAAGATACTGACTCGCTGATGGAAGAGTTTGCCCTATTGTATGCAAAATGGAAAAAGATCACACCTGCAGAAAAAGCATCAAATGCACTGGAATCATATCTTGTATGTGATATTCCTTTTTTTTCCAAATGTGAAGAAACTTCTTCAGATTGCTGCAACATTGCCAGTATCAACAAATGAAAGGTCATTTCCAACTCTTAAGAGTTTGAGAACATATATAAGAAGCACAATAGGACAAGAATAGACAGGACTTGCATTCTTGAGTTTCAACCAAAGTTTATCTATCAAAGTGTATTGACACAGTTTTCAAGTGTTTCCAATAGGCATTGTGATATTCTTTTGTAACCACTAAATTAGCAATTAAAAGTAATTATCATGATTTTTTAGACTTGAAACTTTGTTGCTAATTAAGTCTACATAAAATATAGAATGAGTCACAGAACTGAAATTATTTTAAATTATTTTAATTATTGAAATTATTTTATATTATGAACCTACTCTCCATGATTCGCTGAAAATAAAAATTGTTTCAACCCCCCCCCTTTTTTTTTCCCCTGGCTACAGGCCTGCCTCTAATCACAGAAAAAATTACTTTTTTGGAATTACAACCCATCTCAAACCTACCACCAGTTTGGTGAGTAGCCAACGTAATTTTAGTCTAAAGAAGTTAACTTTATTGGATTGACTTTATTGGAGTAAGTCCAAGTGAGCTCTTCCCAGGATAGATCTGATACAGCTGTGATGAATGATAAAGGAACTAATCAATGAAATTATTATCTGTATTTGTACAGTATATTATATATCAGAATATTTTGGCTGAAGAAGATTTGTTGTTGCTAGATGCCTTGACGCCAATTCTAGTATCAGATGACCCTTTCATAGGGTTTTCTTGGCAAGACTGACTTAGGCCCCTTCCACACTGCCATATAAAATCCAGTTTATAATAATAAATAATAATAAAACTTTATATATATTCCACCCTATTTCCCCGGGGGAACTCTGGGAAGATTCCAACAACAAAAATAAAACATTCAATGCCTGATAAAGCAATAAATACAAATATAATACCAAGCCACCTAGATTATCATGGTTTGCTTTTGGGGGAGGAAATAGGAATATTTCCAAGCTGTGGCTGGTTGAATCTGTGGATACAGATTATGTGGATGTGGAGGGCTTAATATAGTTTCTTCCATCTATTTTTGCTTTCCACTCTTCTTTTCCCTAGTTGTGGTTTTGATGAGGCTGGAGCTCAGAGAATCCTCTGTTTAGTTTCCAGTAAATTTCCCACCCTTTTATACTGGGTGCCTGTGGAATTATTATATGTTTAATTGGACCATAGGAGACCCCTACGCCCCCCAGGACACACATTTCATCTTTCTTCATTTTAGCTTATTTATTTATGATGCTTGTCTCCAAACGGGTTCCAAGAGAAGCCAAGAACAGCTATGGAATATGATCGGGAGCTCTTACCTATTTGCTGTAGTTCCTAAAAGGTTTTTTGGGGAGGTTATTTTATAACATCACTAATTCATGGCCTGAGGCATCCTGCATCTTAGACTTATCAGTAGCTCATACTAAATAATGCAAAGGCTGCATGCTTCTCAGCACAATTCGGTAAATACTTTCCTCCAGCTGTTAAGTTTGCTCTGGAAACGAAATTGTAGAGGTCTTATTCCTCATCTACTCCCCTTTGCCTCTGAGATGCATTCCTCTAAAAGAGAGAAAAATGGAAAGCTTTCTCCATGGTGAGATATTAGATGATGGAAGAAGCACAGCTCGGCATGGCAGGGGATCATTTTGATCGTGCATTTGATATTCCAGGCTATTCCCTTCCTTCCACCACTGAGCTCCCCAACTGTGCATCCAAAACCTGGCAATTTTTCAATGAGATCCCATGGTCTTACATATAAATACCTGAATATGTGTTTACATGAATATGTGAAGTCTGCACAGGCAATTTTTTGGGGCCTGAGTATAGCATATATAGTAGAGAGATGGTAAATAACTATGGTAGGGGCCCTTTCACACTGCCATTGACTGTCCATATCCACAGATTCTGTATCCACATATTCAAGCATCCATGGGTGGAAAACAGCCGGTAGGCTTTTAGGAATTGTGGGAGTTGAAGTCCAAAACACCTGGAGAGCCAAAGTTTGCCCATGCCTGGTATAGACTATATAATGCACTTCAGTGCAGTACAGACTGCACTATATAGCAGTGCCAAACCAGACTGAGACTTGCCCAAGGCTTTTCCAGCAGCTGTTCTGCAACCCAGAATATAGGAGAGTTCTGTAAATAGCAATTCCAAAAATTCTTTTCAAGCTAGATACTACTTTAGGTTGTTTACACTTTTGGCATCTGCTTATTTATGATAAATTAAGCAATCCCACTTTTAAAAAATTTGAGGAACCCAGATTTTAAACACGACCTTTTTGTACTACAGATCCCATCACTCTCCCAACCAGCACTTAGCCCAAGAAGGTAATTGATCTAGTATTCTATTTTTCACACCACCACTCAGTCAATGTATTGATTGCAGTCTGCATCCTAAATTATAGCATATCCCCCATGGGATGCACCTAAAGGCAAAAACAACGGAGAGGTTGGCACTGAGGAATGTGCCATCCCTTCTAAGTAGCCTTTATGAGAGCCACGTCCTTTCTGTTCGTGGAAGGACATCTCAGGATCCAAGACTCTGTATTTTATAAAATATGTATCTCACCATGTGCTCGAAGCCTCAAGGTGGCTAAGAATAGTAAATAAAAACAAACACTTCCCCTTAAAAAAAAGGAAAGCAGATAAAAGCAGGACTAGAAATAGCCGAACAGAATTGCCAAGGGAGTTAAAAGAGAACAAAACCATAAAAGCAATTAAATTGCTATTAAAAGCTTGGAAGAATAGGTTGGCCTTTGCTGGCATCTAAAAGATAAGAGGAAGAAGGACGCCTAGTTGCACATAGGTCTAGGTAGGTCTACCTAAAAAACATGTCCTTATGAGTTTGATAAGTGGATACAGAGCACATCCTACATCTCAGAAAATTGCTCACTGCAAAGCCATCAGCGTCACAAAGCCATCTGTACGCATACATATCTAAAAGGAACATAATTGGCAGCAAATATAATCTATTGAACCCTCTTATGAAAAGGCTTAGATTGGACCAGACACTCTGAAGAGATGTTTCTGTACTTGGATAACTTAGCAAATTGAATTATTGGTAAGTGTAAAGGATTTTTAATAAAGCAAGAAAAGAAGAGAGGGAGGGAGAGGGCAGCAAACCCATGACAATTTGTCTACTACATCCAAAGCTCTTCTGCCTCCCTATTCCAGGGCAAGAGAGATAAGTTGCTTCCCTCTCCCTCTGCCTTTCTGTTTATCTTTCAGCCGGCTGGACAACTAACCAATTTATCCTGTTTGAAAAGAAAAAGTACTTGCCATTTAATTAATGGAGAAGAGTATATTATACTTTCTGCAGTGCAGGAATGCAAGAATATGTGGAAATATTTGAACAATGGTCAAAAAATAGTTCACCAAGTGAGTTCAGAATAAAATGTAATTACAATCATTCAGCTCAATGTGCTTAGTGGAGACTTGGAGCCAGAGCCATGCCCTTCCCAGCAGACTTAGAATCATAGAGTTGGAAGAGACCTCGTAGGCCATCCAATCCAACGCCCTGCCAAGAAGCAGGAAAACTGCATCCAAAGCACCCCTGACAGATGGCCATCCAGCCACTGTTCAAAAGCCTCCAAAGAAGGAGTCTAACTGTGAGAGCTGCTGAACAGTTCTCACAGTTAGGAAGTTCTCCTTAATGTTCAAGTGGAATCTTCTTTCCTGTAGTTTAAAGTCATTGTTCTGCATCTCCAGAGCTGCAGAAAACAAGCCTGCTCCCTCCTACCTATGACTTCCCCTCACATATTTATACATGGCCATCATGTCTCCTCTCAGCCTTCTCTTTTGCAGGCTAAACATGCCCAGCTCTTTAAGCTGCTCCTCATAGGGCTTGTTCTCCAGACCCTTGATCATTTGAGTAGCCCTCCTCTGGACACATTCCAGCTTGTTGACATCTCCCTCCAATTCCAGTGCCCAGAATTGGACATAGTGTGATTCCAGGAAATGTGGTCTGATGAAGGCAGAATAGAGGGGTAGCATGATTTCCCTGGATCTAGACACAATGCTCCTATTGATGCAGGCCAAAATCCCATTGTCTTTTTTTGCCACCACATGATATTTAATTAACGGAAAAGAATCCATTATATCCGCTGCAGTGCAGAAGTGTAAGAATATGTGGGAATATTTGAACAATTGTCAAAAAATAGTTTCCCAAGTAAGTTTAGAATGAAAAGTAATTATAATCATTCAATTCAATGTGGTTAGTGGAGAGCTAGAAACAGAGGCTTGCCCTTCCCAGCAGACTTAGGCAAAAGGAAACTCCTGCAGCCCCTCCTAGCTTGTGTGTCCTTTCTTAATTATAACTTTCCCCTTCCTGGCCACTCTCTGGTGTTGCTTGGTTGCATGCACCCTGGGTTTTACCTATGAAATGTTAGAATATGAGGAATGATCATGGGGTGATGAAATGGGGAGCTGTAGTGGAGCCTTCTATGTGCAGGACTTTTACATTATGGTTAACCTTGTAGAATCAAGCCCTTAGCCTGAAATTCAGAAATAGAAGGAATATCTGGAGATAGACTAAGACATCAGAAAGGTTTGTATAGAAGTTATCAGTGAGCTGTTTTGCAAAATCATTAGCATTCACAGCCAGGGAAGTAAACTGCCGCAGCATCAGGTCATTTCTCAGAAGAAAAAGCCTTGGGAGAAGGCCAGGAGGAGAAGAAAAGCCATGTCAAACAAGAATATTTTCAGCTCTCATTAGACATTTAGCAACCCAACACCTGGTAACTAGAATACCTGAGGCTGGCTGCAAATACAAATGATGAATCTAAACCTGTCAAGAGGAACTGAGACAAATCCCTGTTAAGAAAGTTCTCCAAACTTGAAACAGAGCATTCACATTCTGTAAAGGGAATCACTGCTGCAATCAAGAAACTGCTCTACCTTTGGAAATTTTGCACATCTCCTTATTATGCAGGATTCAATTTTGTGAGAATGTGTCCAAAGAAGGTGGTCAAAATGGGAAAAGGTCTGGGAAATATGCCCTAAGAGGAATAGCTAAGGGAGCTGGATATGACTAGTATCCTGATAAAAAAGCTAGAGCTGCTTCAATTCCCTTTCAGATTGCACATTGTTCATGGCTTCAGTTCAGTCACTCACATATTCATCACAGGTTGGTCCACACATAGCCAGCCACATGCCACTTGATTCCAATATACTAGAACACGTGGATTTTGAATACTAATAAGCATTGAAATGTATTTTGTCTGAAGGGCATGGGTATGCTTTCGCTGGGATTTCTTTGGTTTTTTTTTAATGTACTGTTTTTGTTACATGTTTTCATGACAACTTCAACTTATCACAACTTACCCTATGGTTTGCTTGGCAAGATTTATTCATAGGTGGTTTGCCATTGCCTTCCTCTTAGCTTAGAGTAGTAGTTCTCAACCTTCCTAATGCCATGACCCCTTAAATACAGTTCCTCATGTTGTGGTTACCCCCAACCATAAAATTATTTTGTTGCAACTTCATAACTATAATTTTGCTATTGTTATGAATCATAATGTAAATATCTGATATGCAGGATGGATTTTCATTCACTGGACCAAATTTGGCACAAATACCCGATACAACTAAATTTGAATACTGGTGGGGTTGGGGGGTGGTGGATTTATTTTGTCATTTGGGAATTGTAAATGCTGGGATTTATAGTTCACCTACAATCAAAGAGCATTATGAACTTCACCAACAATGTAATTGAATCAAACTTGGCACACAGAACTTTCATTACCAACAGAAAATACTGGAAGGGTTTTGGTGAGCAATGACCTTGAGTTTTGGAGTAGTAGTTCATCTACATCCAGAGAGTACTATGGACTCAAACAATGATGAATCTGGACCAAACTTGGCATGAATATTCAATATTCCCAAATGTGAACACTGTTCGAGGTTGGGGAAAACAGACCTTGACATTTGGGAGTTGTAGTTGCTGGGATTTATAGTTCATCTACAATCAAAGAACATTCTGAACCCCAGCAATGATAGAATTGGGCCAAACTTACCACACATGATCAACAGAAAATACTGTGTTTTCTGATGGTCTTTGGTGACCCCTCTGACACCCACTTGTGACTCCCTTAGGGTTTCCGACCCCCAGGTTAAAAAATGCTGGCTTAGAGAGTGTAATTTGCCTAAAGTCATAAGGTGGCTTTCCATGGTTGACTAGATAATTTGAACCCTGGTCTCACAGTATTCAAGTCCAACACTCAAATTACTGGTCTCAACTGTCTTGTTTTAGGAAACTTCCCAGAAATGTAGATAACATGGCTACTTGCCATGCTGGCTGGGATGTTCTTTAAATACTATTCCAAAAAATATTTTTTTCAGTTCTTTTTATGTCTATTGTAGTCTAATCACTTGTGCAAGCTGCAGCTTGATCCTATAGCTGTTAGATGATTACAGATGTGTATGTAATCCTAGAATATGTGGCAAAACCTTTGTTGATTGAAAGGTGTGACATCAGATTTGCCCATAAGGGAAAAATTGCCTATCTTTTTGCAACCATCAGGGTGACAACGTACAACTAATTGTACAATCTATCCCCTAACTCTGAGCAAAGCATCGTAATGTCCCCCTTGGACGCATTATGGAGAAGTGATCAGATGCGTAATGAGGACAAGTGATTAATGAATCACTCTATATGTATGAACTGGAAAGCTAGTTCAATTAGTGTGAGAGCTTTAATGAAACAGGCTCACAAGCCTAACCATTGCAGAATACTAAAAAAAAATCACACTTAATGCTGACATTAAAAGTGTTCGCATATTAGCTGATCCTGTTGTGAGATTAATGGAGGGCAGGGAAGTTCATGATTCTTAAGCTATCTTTCTGAGCTGTCCCTGAAGTCTCTGCGCTTGCACTCACAAGGGGCTCAGTCCTATGACTTTGTTAGTTGTGATTAAAGTTGACTCATTGAATTATTCACCAATCAACAATTGAAACAGTGGATCTGCTGTACTTAGCAATAATCAAGAGTTGCCAAAATCAACTGAGAAATTGTATGCATAGCCTCCAACGGGGAAATGTGTGGCCAAAAATATTAGAGTGATCAAGATGACAAAAGTTATCAACAAAAACACACAACCAAGAAGTGACTGCAACAATTTGCTTTTGCTTGGGCCTACTGGGAGGAGTGAGTTTTTGTCCCTTTTCAGCTTTCACATGTATCATAACTATCTTTGCATTTGAAACTCTTTTTTGCAGCAATTGAAATAAGCAGAGGACAAAGAGAGAAAGTGGAAGGGGAGGCAGCAACGGAGACATTTAAAACACAGCTGAGAAAGTTGGATGACAGAAAAATCAGGACTCTTGGGCAAAATCAGGAAAGTTGGAGGGTACATTGTATGGAAAATGAAGCACCATTAAAGGAAGAGAAAAGTCGCCGATAAGCTGAGAAAGGCGGTATACAAGTGTAATAAATAAATAAATAAAAGGGAGGTGTATGTTTCCTTTCCTGTGATTCAAACCAAAGTTGCCTTATTCGAGGGACAGAAAGCTTGTCCTTTATAAGGCTGGGAAACAACTGAGAGAACGATTTTCTTACAGTCACCCAAGGAGTTTCCATGGCTGAGCAAGGATTTGACTCCTGGGCTCCTAGTCTAATAGTCAAACCACTACTCTGTGCTGGTTCTGCATTAGAATTCTGCTATGACTAGTATTGCTATGGTACTTTTATCATATATATTTATATATGTGTGTGTGCATGTGTGTATATGATAATGTTCTATTATATATGGTATTTAAGTTCTCTTGCATGTCTTGAGTGGATTTCTCTACCTGATGTTGTCCAGATGTGTCCTTGCTCACTGACAACCTGGCCGCCAGGGTGATGAAGGTTGTAGTCCAGTATACTTGAAGGGCAAGAGGCTGGGGAAAATAAGTTTATTAGTTTTTTAAGACTGGTGTTGATGGAATTTTTTCAACCAGTTATAAAGAGACATTACCAATGAATGATACACTACACTGGACCCTTGGTTTGGTTCCAGGACCCCCCGTGGATATCAAAACCCATAAATTTTCAAGTCCCATTATATACAAAGACATAGTAAAACAGTGTCATAAAATGACAAAATTGTGATTTCTTTTTTGGATTATTTCTGGGAGGGGAGAGAATATTTTTAAGCCATGGGTAGTTGAATCTATGGATAAAGAATCTGTGGATACAGAGGGATTGCTGCAATATGCAGTGCACACCATAGCAGAATTCTTCAGCGTATCCAAGAGCAAACTTTAAAACTTTGCTGAGAACCTTACCCCAACCCTCCCAGACATACAGAGCTGCCTTATACTGAGACAGATTTCATCTTTTTATAATTTACTGGCATTCGCTGTAGTTTTTCTGATACGAATTCTTTCATGCTGTCAGCGGCACTTGTCTCTTTGCAATGAAATTATGCAATTGTACTGTAGAGCTGAACCTGGGAGTCTGGCATTTTCTGCATACAAAGCATTAGTTCCATTACTGAATTACAACTCTTTCCAGAATTTATTTCATACCCCTCCCATCCATTTATGCTGCACAGAAAGATTTAAATGCATTCATAAACTCTGGGATGGGAGAGAAGAAAAATCTGCTTGCCCTGCAGACACAATTTTATCTGTAGAGCAGCAAATACTACTGAAGATGCCTTGGAGATGGTACATTTATAGACCCATTTATAGACCCTGCTCCCCTTCCTGCAGCTTGGAGAGCCCCTGTCTTTTACCAGTTGCTGATCATCATTGCTAACTGGGTTGTTGTAGGGGTTTTTTTTCGGGCTATATGGCCATGGTCTAGAGCAGGGGTCCTCAAACTAAGGCCCGGGGGCTGGATGCGGCCCTCCAAGGTCATTTACCCGGCCCTCGCTCAGGGTCAACCTAAGTCTGAAATGACTTGAAAGCACACAACAACAACAATCCTATCTCATCAGCCAACAGTAGGCCTAGACTTCCCATTGAACTACCAATAAGTTTATATTTGTCAAAATTGTTATTTATTTTAATTATTGTATTGTTTTTAAGTGTTTTGCATTACAAATAAGATACGTGCAGTGTGCATAGGAATTCATTCATGTTTTTTTCAAATTATAATCCGGCCCTCGAACAGTTTGAGGGACTGTGACCTGGCCCTCTGTTTAAAAAGTTTGTGGACCCCTGGTCTAGAGGCATTCTCTCCTGACGTTTCGCCTGCATCTATGGCAAGCATCCTCAGAGGTAGTGAGGATCCTCAGAGGTAAAGCCTTCGACAATACATCATTACTAACTATTTGTCCATCAAAATTGGGTCTCAAGAAAGCTTATTCATTCAAATGTAAAGGATAGTTGCATTAATTTGGAACATAAACATGGAAAGGGGTCTTGTAAGCACCTTTGAGATTACCTGAGAGAACAAAGTTGATAGAATAAGCTTTTGCAGACTAAGTCTGCTCTCTCAGATCTATGGGAGGAAGTGTCTAGGAAAAGGCCTTTCTAGGCCAACTGTACGTGTCTGTTCCTAAGCAGCACAGTTCAAAGACAAAGATAGTTAAACTTCTGGAAACTAAGCCTTATGAGGAATTATTTAGGGAGCCTCATATGTTTAGCCTGGAAGACCGAAAAGTAATATGACAGCTGTCTTAGAAGATGGAGCCATCTCGCTTACTGCTGCTCCAGGACCAGAGCACAAAACAATAGATTCAAGAATAGAGATTCCACCCAAACATTATGAATAATGGTTTTTCCCAGTGGAATCTATTTGACAGTTGAAAAGACTGCCCTAGAAGGTGATAGATTCTCCATCTTTGGAGGTCTTTAAACAGAAGTTCTATGTTTAAAGGTCTTCAAGCTCTTATAAAAGGAGGGGCCCCATCTTTTCCCTCCTTTCATAAGAGCTTGAAGACCTGATGGTTCCAACAAACCTTTGAGAATGACCAGTTCTAGCCCAGCCCCAAACATTGTTGAATATGGTCTTATATTTCCTACCTATTACTCCAGTTATCCCTCTAATAGTCCCTGGAAATGAGCAGCCATAGACTTGTACCTGCTACTGCTGTTAGCCTGTTATAGCACTGTACTTAATTCCTGGTCCCCTCATATTTTGAGTTTGCACTAGCTCGGCCTAGCCTTTAATTGCTCTGTACAGGTGGGATTATGTTAATATATATGTGTTATTGTGATAATTTTATGCTTATGTTGTTTTGTTAATTTTATGTTATGCTGTTTACTCTGTATGTTTTGGTGATGTTACTTGGAAACTGCCCTGACATCCCCTCAGGGAGATAAAGTGGTATATAAATAAAGTTTTTGTTGTTGTTGTTGTTGTTGTTGTTGTTGTTATTATTATTATTATTATTATTATTGACATCTTCCAGGCATGGTCTAGTTGTATATTCTTCATGGCAGTGACTTGGACTAGATGGACCTTGTGGACTATGGAAGAACAGTTGATGAAATGGAAGTATGATTGAAGATTAGGTAGGAAAGGGGAGAATGTGGAGGGAGAGCTAGTGGAATCAAATGTGGAAAGAGAGGAGGCATAGGTAAAAATCCTAATGGTTAAGTTTTGTGTTATATTGATGTAGGAACCAGCTCTATATGAATCAGAATCAGTGGTGTGTTCATTAATAGTGACAATATCAGCACAGCATTGATTCTGCTTCAGACTAAAGGAGCTATCCAAGGTGTTGAAACACAGCCTCCAAACAGATTCAGCATCTGCTATACAAGTTGAGCATTCCTTTTCTGAAATGCTTGGTAATATAAGTATTTCAGACTTTTGCAGATGTTGGAATACCTGTGTTTTGCATGTAAGTTCATAATGAGATACCTTGAAGATGGGACCCAAGTTGGTTGCCATAAATGTTAAGTAGGTTTACAATGCTGTTGAGGGCTCCACACTGTGAGCATAGTCAGAATTGGAGGGGGAGAGTTAACACCCTTCAAATACACATCTATCCCCTTGTCCTTCTTTCTTGATCTCAATAGACTGCTCTTGTCCATCCCAATGGGTTTCATGTTGCCCAGTTGCTGGGAAGTACCTACTTTCCCAGTTACCCTACTTGAGTTCAGAAATAAAAAAAATCTAGAGTTCTGTCTGCTTACTCCATTGTAAGTAGGGTAAGAAGCACAGCCATACTCATTCATTGAATTTTTTCATTGAAATATGACTGCCTCGCTTCCATAGTCAATAGTTTTGTAATTCACTTTATATTTTCTGCAAAGGAAAAAAAATCTTTTCATATTGATATATTCTACATTATTTTCTATGCACATCGAGTGATTCTAGTATCTGCCCAATGGAGCTGAAAAAACCCCCTCCAAACCAGTTTCTCAGTCTGATTTCAAACAGACCTCAAAGCAAAGGGAAATTCAATTATGTCAGTAATGCTGAGCACAATGAAATGACTGTCAAAAGGGGGCTTCCAGAGGTTTAAAATGTTTTCCTTTTCCTTCTAATTTAGTTACAGCAACCTCTTGTATATCTGTGTTAGTACAATCTCTTAAAAAGTAGGCCCCAGAAATCAATTTGATTACCTCTCTGAATTAAGTATGCACAAATGAGAGCAATTGAGATCGATATAAATTAGTTTAAGTACTCCGCTGTGTACAAAACCATTATGTAACAAGAAACAATTGGAATGAAGACACAAATAAACATAGTGTAAGGGGGAGGTTAGGACGGTAAACATATTTATCTGCTTATTTCCGTCAACTAGTTGCACATTAAGCGTGCCTGTTATTTTTAACCTTAGGAATATCCCCGCAAGTCTCTCCAGGAACAATGCAAAACAGGCACTCAAATGTTAACAATTCAAGCTAAAAGTCCTCAACTCAGCAGTCAGGGCTGACCCAAGACATTTTGCTGCCTGAGGGCATGTAGTGAATAGTGTGCCCTTCCTCACCTTCAAAAATCAGCATGCATATTATCCTAGTTTGGACAATTGATGCTGTTGCTCCAGGAATAAAAATGTCACAAATGCCTCCCACCCCTTTTCCTGGAAGTTACAAACATGGAACTAAATAATTTGTATGATTAAGAATGTGGTACCCTTTCCTGACATTCAAAATCTTGTGCCTGAGGTGGCCATCTTATCTTGCCTAATGCTAGGTCTGGCTCTACTAGTGAAGGATTTCTCCTGTACCTTATGAAGAAACGTGGGTGTTCATTTTGATTTAGAAACCATAGCAAAGCATCGCCCACGGTTCTACTTCTAGTTCAAATATTGTGACCACAGTGTGGTTGTAGATGCCCCATGTTCAACTTATGTTGCATCAGTAGATGCCCCATGTTCAACTTATGTTGCATCAGTTCTTCTTGTGCAACTTATGTTGCACAAGAAGAACTATGCTATTGAGTCCAACATGCGATTGAGTCCACAACCAAAGGGATGTCCAGTTGCCTAAGTGAAGCCCACAACCAAGATGTGAATATAATAGTACTCTCCAGCTTTCATTCTCCAGCAACTGAGATATCAACAGGCAATCTCCCTCCATTTTTACAGATGACACATTTTTGTTGTTTATTCATTCAGTCATCTCTGACTCTTCGTGATCTCATGGACCAGCCCACACCAGAGCTCCCTGTTGGCCGTCACCACCCCCAGCTCCTTCAAGGTCAAGCCTGTCACTTCAAGGATAGCATCCATCCATCTTGCCCTTAGTCGGCCCCTCTTCCTTTTTCCTTCCATTTTCCCCAGCATCATTGTCTTCTCTAAGCTTTCCTGTCTTCTCATGGCCAAAGTACTTCATCTTTGCCTCTAATATCCTTCCCTCTAGTGATACATAGTCCACCTGAAAACTTTCTCCTTCTCCAAATTATAATGCAAAAAAGGAGATTCTACTAACTATCAGGAAGAACTACTGGGCATCAGGAAGAACCAATGGCATCATTAGGGTTGGTATCACCTAGTGTAGTAGCTTCACACCCACCCCCCCCCCCCCCCCGGGGCTTGGACCACCTCCTGTACCAGGTCATATCACAATGTTGTACCTGAAATACCAAATTTGACAAAATCAGAAGCCATTTAAAAAAGCCCCAGCAGCAACAAAACCAACAATGTATTATTGAAGACTTTCATGGCCGGAATCACTGGGTTGTTGTAGGTTTTTTGGGCTATATGGCCATGTTTTAGAAGCATTCTCTGAGGATGCCTGCCATAGATGCAGACAAAACTTCAGGAGAGAATGCTTCTAGAACATAGCCCGAAAAACCTACAACAACCCAAAACCAGCAAAGTGCGCTTGTAGTGCATGCAGATGAAACCATGAGAATCGAATAATCATTGTTGCATGGTATTAATAGGAGCCCTAACCTGATCATATGCACATTAGAAATCTGAAAAAGTAAATTTGCATTGGGTATTACTCCTGTAGAAACATGAAAATGAGCAAAATAAACAAAGATTATTTTGCTATTATATCTTAATACAGTGATATTTTTTATTAAAATAATACTTTTCTGCACAAAAATTTTGTGGACAATCATTTTGGTTTTTATCTTGTCTTGCTGCTCTCTCCCAGTACAGTTCACACCCTCTTAGTGACACCAGTCCACTGGGAAGAACTTTTGGAGGTAAGAGCTGTTTGACCATGAAAGTATACCCCAATAGATATCAAAATCCATGCATGCTAAATCTCATTATATACAGTGGTGTAATAAAATTGTGCCCCTTGTATAAAATGACAAAATTAAAATTTGCTTTTGGGAGTTCTCGAAAATATTTTCAAGTCATGGATGGTTGAATCCATGGATGCAGACTCTGTGGAAACAGAGGGCCAACTGTATAACCAAATCAGAAAAGCATTCATGTTTTAAATGTCCTTTTATCTTATCTTGTGTTGTAATTGTCCTATTGATTTTATGCTTAGTTATATGGTGTTGATTTGTGATTTGGTTTACGTATGTAAGACATTGAATTTTGCCATTATTTCTGTGTAAACCACTTTGAGTCCCCCCAAGGTGAGAAAAGTGGTATATAAATAATGTAAATAAATAATAAATAAATCACCAAAAAGAACAAAGAGAGAGGAGGAAAATGAGCAAAACAAAACAAAAACCTTGGGAAAGAGAGACCACTACATAACTAAAAACTATCAAAACAATATAAATTTCAACTGCATTTTACTGTTTCTCTTGGCATGGTAAGGATTCGATCTATATGCATTACATAATTCAAGGATCTTATGCTCTCCATTTTCTTACACCAAGTATCACTTCCTTCCCAATTAGCCACTGGAAGTGGTTCCTTTCACCTACTTTTGATCCCAAGCCTGCAGGTAGAGCCTGTCTTGTTTATTGATTGCTCCTAAGTCTCTTTGGGAGACTTTCATCTGATGAGCAGTATAAAAATGCTTTGAATAAAATCAATCAATCAATATTTGATTAAAAGGTAATAGTTTCCCCTGACATTAAGTCTAGTCATGGAGGGAGGTGCTCATCTCCATTTCTAAGCTGAAGAGCCAGCATTGTCCATAGACAACTTCAGATCATGTGGCTGGCATGACTGCATGGAGCACCGTTACCTTCCTGCAGAAGCAGTAGCTATTGATCTACTCACTTTTGCATGTTTTTGAACTGCAAGGTTGGCAGAAGCTGGGCCTAACAGTAGGAGCTCACCCCACTCCCCAGATTTGAACTGCCAACCTTTCAGTCAGCAGGTTCAGCAGCTCAGCGGTTTAACCACTGTGCCACCAGAGGGCCATAATATTTGATTGCATTATTTCAATATTTGAGTTGCATCTTGCCTCCCCCTCTTTAAATGGTTTAAAAATAAAGAGGGCAATTGGCTAGAAATTCATTAATAAATAGATTGGGCATGTTTAGCCTGAAGAAGAGGAGGATGAGAGGGGATATGATAGCCATGTATAAATATGTGAGAGGAAGCCACAGGGAGGAGGGAGCAAGCTTGCTTACTGCTTCCATGGAGATTAGGACAAGGAACAATGGCTTCAAACTACAAGAAAAGAGATTCCATCTGAACATGAGGAAGAACTTCCTGACTGTGAGAGCTGTTCAGCAGTGGAACCCTCTGCCCCGGAGTGTGGCGGAGGCTCCTTCTTTGGAAGCTTTTAAACAGAGGCTGGATGGCCATCTGTCGGGGTGATTTGAATGCAATATTCCTGCTTCTTGGCAGGGGGTTGGACTGGATGGCCCATGAGGTTCCTTCCAACTCTTTGATTCTATGATTACTAAGTTAGACTTGTTTTTTCCCCAATGAGATGAAGGTAGCATATATGGTTTTCCTACTTCATTCTCTTCATAACAATGTAAAGTGAAAAAGAGACAGGGCAAATGTCTGAACAACACCCAGGGAGATTTTCAGTTCAAAGGGGTCTAGAACTTGGATTTCTATATTCCTAGGTAAGCACTCTGACTACTACATTACACTGCATTTCAAGGACTTCCTTTTTTTAATTGGAAGATGGGCCCCACCCTCAAGTATTTGTTCCATATGTTCACGCTTAAGGGTCAGCACTGTGATGCTATGCCTCATTGGTTTGCATTTATTTTGTAGGGCTTCCAAAATTAATCATTCTACATTAAGAAAGGGCAGGTAGATTATCTCAAAGGGTATTTTTGGTCTGGAGATCTATGCTGGTAGCAGCCTTCCTGTGTTTCAGATGGGACTCTTCTCCAGATCTATCTGCAGCAGATGGAGACTGAATGTGAGGATCCTTTTCATATAATGAATGTTCTGTGCTATAGAGAGATGTATTTCCTTGAATAGAAAGCAATGCTGTACATGCCCCAAGTAGATTATGCTTTATTTTCCATCTTTTCTTTAGAACACCCTAAACTGTCCTTAAGCATGTGGAAGTATGTAGGAACTTTAGTTTCCCCCCAAACTAGGATGTTTTTAATCCTTCTGAACTTTCTCTCTCTCTCTCTCTCTCTGGACTTTATTGCACAAGGCAGGCAAACCAGCATTGAAGCTGGACCGTCACATCCTTATCTCATGATGCCATGTGCATCCCACTGCTTGTCTACCTTCTTCTTATGATTAATCCATCCACTGCGGTTGACAGGAAGAACCTGTCAATAGTTCATAATCCAGCAACGTAATCCTGCAATGTTTCTGTCACCTACCGTGTGTGATGGATTCACTCTACTTCTGTGTTAGGAATCAAGTGACATCAGTGGGTGGGATTCTCCCCGTTCCTCCTCTCCCCCATCCCAAGCTATCTGTTTTCTGATTATTTAGTTTAATGTTATATTTAACTCTTTTTTTATTAAGCATTGTTGAAACTGAAAAATTACTATTAAAATATGACAGAGATGTGGAGGTGCATGAAGGTGAGATTACGAAGGAATGCAGAAGTATGCTCATGATATCATGGTTGGATAAATTGGTGCAACTGCACAAATGAAGAGAGGTGCAATAATGAAGGTGCTCATCCCAGTATGTATCCACTGTCAGTGATTGCATGACTGCATACAGTCCCCCAAACCACCCCCAAAATAGGCCTACCAGGCACAGACTGATATGGTTGCAATCTCATATTTTCACAATTTAGCAGCTTTGGTTCTATATTTCTCACTCTCTACCGGCCATCCTTCTTCTTACAGTTGAAATCAATGAAAGTCTAGTTGACTATTGAATATTTTGCCTTATTACTGGAGCTATTTGAGATAAGAGTGCAATCCCAGACACTCTTCACATGCAAATCCCAGCCAGAAATCAATGAAAGGGGGAGGGGGGCTGACAAGAACAGGCATAGACAAAGGACCCTTCACTTCAGCACTCAAGGCTGTTTTGTTCGCAGGGTTTAAATGGCATTCCCTTATACCAGGAAAGGCTTTCCAGTAAAAAATAAAAAATAAGAAAAATAAAAGGCAAGTCTGATTCTGAAGAGCATGGTCAGCTCAAGACATTTTGCTGCCTGAAGCTAAGGACAAAATGTCATCTTCTCCATTCCATAAAGAGATATTGATAAGAGTTAGTTTCAACACTGGTTATGAGATTGGGGAGGGCATCGGGCCAGTTTAAAGTTGTAAGAGACTAGGGAAGAAAAGAAGATCTCCAAAACTTATCCTCAGCAAAGACAGATGTATTGAAACATGCCCCCCCAAACAGAATTGTCTATTGAGATATTCTTTTTTTCATATTTCAACAAGAACAAAGTGATAAGCACACACATCTCCCCACATCTTTATGGGTTTTGTATCAACAGTGTTGACTCATGACTTAAAAAGGTCTGTCAACAGTATGTTTTATGGGGTAAAGCTTATGCTTCCTGTACAAAAATATGAGGGGTGTGGGCAAGCAATATTTTCCCATCAATTGGGTTTTGCCTAAGTCTTGAAAAGCAAAAGAAGAAAGAAGGAGGAAGACAATAAGGTGGAAGAGAAAAGTCTCACCCAGGGAAGAGACATTGTTTTCCATATATCTGTGCAAGGACAAAATAGCTCTCAGATCCTATTCGAAAACATTTTTCAACCAAGCATTAAGTCCCATGACCCATTTGATTTAGAGAGTAAGGGTTTCTTGCACGTCTCGAATCTATTTATGCTATCTCTAGAACTTTTCCCATTTGCACAATACATCTATTATGGAGATTATGGAGATGTATGTGATTGCTTACATGCACTGCCTTTTCCTCTCTTTTCCATTTCCCTATACAGAGCTCTTTGCTGGACTCCTCCTTTTTTCTGCAGCAGAGATGCAGAGATTGTCTAGTACCCTAGGCCCAAGAAATTCAAACAGGCATTCTTAGCACCTCCATTTAGCAGTGTTTTTATATCAACAGTCCAAAGGACAACAGAAGCTTTTGGCCAGCCTAAGCTTCACAAGGAAGAAGATTGAGACAGTTTATAACCGTTGCTTTGCACCAGAGGCAAGAGACTTTCAAATATTCCAGAAAAATCTTTTAATAGCCTGCAACCAGCAAAATCTCCTTTTGTAATGTATTAAGTTACCTTATGGTAGTCCCGGGTGGAGTTAACCCTTTATTCATCTTGTTTCAGTAAACTCATTTGGTTATCTTTTCACCTTGCCTAAAGTGCTTCTCTGTGTTAAAGGGTCTTAATCTTAACAGATGGTATACAGATAGCCCCCCGAGTAAAGCCAGACACTATAGTTTTCCCATAGGCTCGGGCGTGCCATCACAATTTGATTATAAAGAAAAAACTTCCAGGTGTGTTTGAAGGCACATAAGGATTCATCCCTCTTTCCCTCTCTTTCCTCCTCCTTCATCAAAATAGTGAATGCAGGTTCGACATAGCTAAAAAGCCGACACAGATCTCTTTTCTGTATGTCTAAGTGCATTGACTGCATGAAGCACCGTTACCTTCCCGCCGGAGCGGTACCTTGATCTACTCACATTTGCATGTTTTCGAACTGCTGGGTTGGCAGAAGCTAGGGCTGACAGCGGAAGCTCACGCCGCTCCCCGGAATCGAACCTGTGACCTTTCGGTCAACAAGCTCAGCGCTTTAACCCACTGCGTCACTGGGGGCTCCCATGCAGTCATGCCGTCCACATGACCTTGGAGGTGTCTATGGACAATGCCGGCACTTTGGCTTAGAAATGTAGATGAACACCACACCCCAGAGTCAGACATGACTGGACTTAATGTCCAGGGAAAACCTTTATCTTTTACTTAAGGGCATTGAATGGTTGCTGTGTATGTGTTCTGTGATCCACCCTGAGTCCCCTTCAGGGCAGAGTATAAATGCTGTAAATAAATAAATACTCCACTTTTTGAAACTTTTGTGCAGTTAGCTAGAGATTGGGCACTGCATGTATATTATATGTATGTTTGAATATACTTTTAAATGTAATCAGTAAAAATTTTAGTTATGAAAATGTAACATGCCTTACTTACGTGCCTTACTTTGCTAGGATAGACCCAAAAAAGTGTTTTAACACAATGACTTGGTTAACTGTGTTTCACTATTATAAGGTTTTCAGATTATTTTATTAGAGTCTCTTTTTTGAGCTGCCTTAAGAGATATAGAATAAATGAACTTTTTCCTTACACTGCTTGCTCTCCCCGTGCCTGCTTTCTGAGCCTTATCTCAGCGAAAGCACTCAAAATGGTAGGGGTCATAGCTCAGTGGAAGAGCATGGGTTTTGCACACAGAAAATCGTGGGTTCAATTCCCCAATGTCCAGATCGAGCTGAGAAAGACCTTTGTGTGGAATCTATTGCCAGAGCGCACAGTTTTGACCTAGATGGAACTAGTTCCAACGGTGTAGCTAGCCACTTCTTTTGTTCTTATACTGATGTTCAATTTTCCTTTAAGATGCTGCTGCTTTTCCTCAAGTGCACACATTGATTGCTTTATTTGAAGCTGTTTGGAAGGTTTATTGCAATCTTATATTTTCCATCAGTGAGCTGCCTCATTAATTCTGGAGATTAAGAGGTAGGCTTGAAGCTGTTTTAAACAAACAAGCAAGCAAATGCACTTTTTCCCCAGACAGACAGAAATGATCTGCTATCTGGACATAGTACCAAACAAAGGTAAAAAGGTTGCAAAGAGGTTTGGTGTTATTGTGAGTATCCTCCATCTTGTTGCCTTTGCATTACGGATTGGTTGCCTTTGAATTATTTTGTACCTCCCTTCAGTGTAGGTTACCAGGATTAAAAGATATAGATTGTAATAATAAGAATGATATCGAATCAGAAAAACATTGAGGCTATTAAAAGATTTTTTTTTCATGTCAGGAGTGACTTGAGAAACAGCAAGTCGCTTCTGGTGTGAGAGAATTGGCCATCTGCAAGGATGTTGCCCAGGGGACACCTGAATGTTTTACCATCCTGTGGGAGGCTTCTCTCATGACCCCACATGAGAAGCTGGATCTGACAGAGAGGAGCTCACCCCACTCTACAAATTCAAACTGCTGACCTTTCGGTCAGCTGTCCTGCTGGCACAAGGGTTTAGCCCATTGTGTTACCTGGGGCTCCTAAAAGATTTATAAAAATAGGTCTGAAAACACTTCCTAGTGGTGGAAATATGACTGCATGAAGGCCAGGTAAGTCTTCTGGAAATTGATGTGACCATTCAGGATGGCTTTTCTGCAGCTGGACCCTGTAACTTGCTGCCAAATGCAAGAAGCTCATGCATCATCTGCTGTCACCAATACAGGTTCAGCCTGACCAAGAAACAAAGCACTGCCCTCAATGCAAACATCAGGATCTGCATAAGAGCAAACAATAGTATTTACAAAATTATAAATTTGGTGGATTCTGTATCTTTAGCAGGTCTCTAAAAGTCAGAATATTTGGACATGGTAACAAGAATGCTGAAATGCCTACTTCAACCCGACCCTTAATGTTACAAGAGCCCTCTCCTGTTTTCAATCTAGTAACTCTAACCGCAGTCTCATGTAAGCAAGATCAAACCCTATCAAATATGTTGGAGCATGTAAGGAATCAGTGTGTGTGTGTGTGTGTCCTGTAAAATAAGATGTATGAAGCTAATTAGTCAGACTATACCCAGGGAGCAGGCTGAGCCTGGGACTTTTGAATACTGTTGCATTTTTGTTCAGGCTTGAGCCATGCAGGTGCTTGGAACAGCAGAGAGAGAAAAGCAGAGAGAGACAGAGTTTGGAGTGTGCTCTTACTTCATGAGCTGCTGAAAGAGTTTATCTACATGGACAACGAAAGACCATTATAAATCGCCCATAAAAGAACATTATGTGAGTTGATACAACTGATCACATTGTACATATGTGTTCTGAACTATGAAGAGTGAACTACTTGTTATTCATTGTTCATCTGCATGTCATATTTTGTTTCTCTGGCAAGGCAGTGTATGGACTGATCAAATGTGAACTAAATATGGTTTATTTCACAGTACACCACAAAATAGACACATAACCTGAAATAGTGACCTTTTCAGGCTACCATTTTCAGACTTCTCTAGCTACTTTTGATCCGTCACAGGCCTAATTAAGTCAGCAGTTTGTTCCTGGGATGTACAGCAAGAAGCCTTTGGGAAGCCTATAAGAGGGGATGAATCTAATAAAAAATGTTATCTCAAAAAAGTATATTTCCAAGTTATGACTGCTTTTTGATCCCATTTGCTGGTAACGAGAATTAACTCAGGGAGTAGATATGATGCCATGAATATACTGTATATACTCGAATATAAGCCTAGTTTTTCATCCCTTTTTGTAGGCTGAAAAAGTCCGCCTCGGCATATACTCGAGTCAAGGTTATTTATTATTTTACTCTGTTGTTGTTGTTGTTGTTGTTGTTGTTGTTATTATTTTACATTTATTATTTTACTCTATTATTATTATTACATTTATTATTTTACTCTATTATTACTGTTATTATTATGTTTCCATTATTTTACTTTATAATAATTATTTTTATAACATTTATAATTTTCCTCTCATTATTATTGGAAGGATAGTTATATTGAAGAAGGTTAGAATAATGGTTTAATTAGAGTTGGGGAGTCTTATCTTAAATTTCAATTTTATGTAAATACTAGCCTTCCCCTGCCACGCGTTGCTGTGGCCCAGTCTGTGTATATGTGTTTTGTGTGTGTATATATGTGTATATTTGTGTGGTTTTATGTATACATTGTAATGTATTTTGGGGTGGGTTTTTTTGCTTTTTAAGTTTCTTCTGCTGTGTTTTTCAGTGTTTTTATGAGTAATGGTCACTCACTGACCTGACAGGTGTATTGTGTCCAAATTTGGTGTCAGTTCACCCAGTGGTTTTTGAGTTATGTTAATCCCACAAACAAACATTACATTTTTTATATAGATTCAAAAACATTTAACCTCCTTATGCCTCAATTAATGTAATTTTATTGGTATCTATTTTTATTTTGAAATTTACATGTAGCTGCTGCATTTCCCACCTTTGGCTTATATTCAAGTCAATCAGTTTTCCCAGTTTTTTGTAGTAAAATTTGGTGTCTCGGCTTATATTCAGGTTGGCTTATATTCGAGTATATATGGCACACAAAATAAAAACAGAAGCACATCCAATTTACCCCCTGCTATTCCTTACAAAAGCTCAGTGGGGTTAACCATCTACACAAAAACTCACAAAGAGAATCGCAAGCTACAGATATCTGAAATAATAACTATAACTCTACTTAACTGCAGTAAAAGCAACAAACAGTAATAAAAGGCAGATCAGATCAAATATTTATTTATCCCCCTGGAAGCTTGAAGATACATTTTAATTGGCTCCTAAAGGATAAGGTTTTAGGAGAAAAACAGCTCTTTGTAGGATCTGGAACTTTAATGAATGGGGGGAATCCATTACCAAGCCCTCCTCCGCCCCCCTTCTGCTCCCCCCAAAATATTATAGCCTTCAATATTTCAGAGATGAAATTAGGGCTGTGTGGCCAAAAATATAAGAGTGTGGTCAAGGTGGCAGAATTTATTAATGAGGAAAAACACAAAAGCTAAAATAGCCTGCAGCAATTTGCTTTTGCCTGAGACTACAGGGAAGGGCAAGATTCCACCCTCTTGTCTCCTCTGTCCCCACTGAGTGAACAGCGTGCAAACTACCTTTGCACTTTGAACTCTCTTTGCAGCAACTCAATTAAGCCAAGGCTGAAAGGGGAAAGTGGGAGGAAGAGAGAGAAATTGGGATGTGTTTAAAGCAGTTGGAAAAGTGGATCAATTGGGGGGGGGGTGTCATTGTCCTGCCATATTTGGACCCTTGAGAGGTAGGCCTTGTGTGAATCACACTGCTCCAAAACACTACAAGCACAGCGTCTCTGGTTTATTTTAAGGTGGCTCAGGAAGGCAATACTCTAGTTATTCACTTTGTCATGGCCACATTTTTGTTGCCAGGGATGTGGGGAAGCATCTGTGGGATTTTTTTTTGTTCCCAGTCTACTCCTAAAACCCAGAATGATGTCCCTTGGCACAAGGTCTTGATTGCTATGCTCCATTAGCTCGCTCCGTGTTGGCACCTACAGAGATGTTCTTCAGACATCAAAAACATGATCCAGCAATCTGGATATGCAAACAAAGTTATGCAAGCATTTTGTTCATCAACCCTGAAAAAAATTACAAACAGACAGCAGGCTGTGTTTGTCGATTGCAGAATAGAGTCTTGCTGTCTTTGGCTGTTCTGGTGGACTGTCATTGTTTGCTTGACCCTTGACTTCTGAAAGCAGCCCACAAATGGGGACTAGGTTAACTGGTTTTGTATAACCAATATAACTCTCTCCATTTAAACACCACAATCTGGAACACTGTTCTTAACAAGTAATTAGTCAATGTTACAGTTTTATTGCTGCAAAAGGAATTAGTTACCTCTAAAGTTTTCAATTGGAAAAAATAACTTTTATTTAGTTATTGTTTTAAAAAATCAGAATATTACAAATAGCTGGCCTATGGTGTCAGACATTCCTATATGCTATATGCTGCTCCCATTATAGGAATGAAGTTATTACTTCATGGGGGTTTGGTTATTCCTTGTGAAATTCCACTTATAGCGCAACTTATTGTGTAACCATTTCCTTGTAATGTTTGAGATGATTGTGGAAGTTTCTTTATGGCTACAATGGACATAATGGAGATATGTTCGGACAGCTTACCTGTCTGAACGTATCTCCCACTATGAACCATCACAGAGGTTAAGATCTGGGGAGGCCCTGCTCTCAGTCCCACCTGCTTCGCAAGTGCGGTTGGTGGGGACAAGAGAAAGGACCTTCTCAGTGGTGGCTCCTCAGATCTGCAACTCTCTCCCCAGTGAGATTAGATCAGTGCCCTCCCTCCTAGCCTTTAAAAAGAAAACAGAGACATGGTTATGGGACCAAGCTTTTGATTAGTAAAGTAACACCGTACAAGAAATAAATATGGAATATGTGCAATCAACATTTGGAATGGCCCTGGTCTATGTTTTTGGATCATATGATTTTAATGTTTAGATTTAGGTGATTTTAATGTTTATGTTCTTATATCTAAATGTTGTTTTATCTTATGTTTAATTATCTTGTTGATTTTAAGGCAGTTATATGTCTTAATGTATTGTCGAAGGCTTTCATGGCCAGAATCATTGGGTTGTTGTAGGTTTTTCGGGCTGAATGGCCATGTTGTAGAAACATTCTCTCCTGATGTTTCACCTGCAACTGTGGCAGGCATCCTCAGAGGTTGTGAGGTCTATTGGAAACTAGGAAAATTGGGTTTATATATCTGTGGAAATTCCAGGGTGGGAGAAAGAACTCTTTTCTGTTGGAACTAGGTGTGAATTGATTCGTGTTTGGGCACTGCGTTTGGTGGTCCCTATGTAGACCATTATGTGGACATGCTGTGGACAAGTCTACATAGGGACCACCAAAACACAAATCAAGGAGCATGAAAGACACTGCAAACTACTTCAACCATTGCAGAGCATCTGATGACCCAACTTGGACACAGTATATTGTTTGAGAGCACAGAAATGCTGGACCACTCAAACAACCAACATGTCAGGCGGCTACACAGAGAAGCCATTGAAATCCATGAGAATGTGGACAATTTCAACAGAAAGGAAGAAACCATGAAAAAGAACAAATCCTGACTACCAGTATTTAAAAAATCTCTAAAATTATAACAGTAAAGAAAGAAAAACACTCAAACACAGAGGAACTCCAGACAAGAAACAATCAGGGACAGCTAATCACCTCTTAACAGAGGATTCTGCCAGGCAGTAACAAGCCACACCTAAAAGCTGTCAGGCCATCAAATGCTAATCAAGATGGCCAATTGAAACATTCACAACTAACCCCAACAGACAAGAGTTCTTTCTCCCACTCTGGACTTTCCATGGATATATAAACCCAATTTTCCTAGTTTCCAACAGACCTCACAACCTCTGAAGATGCCTGCCACAGATGCAGGAGAAATGTCAGGAGGGAATGCTTCCAAAACATGGCCATACAGCCCCAAAGAGCCTACAACATCCCAGTTATATGTTTTGCTTAGATTTGTGGTTTGGTTTTATATGTATGTGAGGCATTGCATTTTGCCAGTATTTGTTGTAAACTGCTTTGAGTACCCCCTGGGGTGAGAAAAGTGGTATATAAATACAGTAAATAAATAAACCAACTTAGCTACATGCTTTATTGATTTATTTCATTGTTTGCCCTCCTCCAATTCTAATTTCTGTTTCTGTCCTGCAAATCAGTGGTACCACTAAAACCAGATGAGAAGGCAAACAGTCGTTCTGTTTATTTCAAGGTTTCCCCCAAAAAACAAGTATTTAACTGATGTAACAAAATATGGATGTTGCAACCAAACGGAACAAACCTGACTTGCCAATTCTACAATCAATGTAAACAGGATTCTCCATGCCATTGCCCAACACTGGGACTATTTGCTCATTCTGGATTTGGGGCAGTGAAATGAAAATGCCTTTATGTGTCCCAGGAACAGCTCAGAAACCATTGAATGTGGCTTCATGTGAAATTAACCTGAACCATGGCTGAACCCTGGCCTCTGAACTCTTCAGACCGATAGCAATGATGCATTACTTAATGCAGAGAGCATCCATATTTTGCCCTTTTTCAAAAGAACATAATAAAATGAATTATACATAGAACAAACAAGCCAATACAAACCAGGAAAGGGAAGCAATCATTGCAGCAGAGTCCCCCCAAAAGTGGATTTCCTCCTTATGGTGCATTACATGTCACCCAGATTTGTATGGTTTCAAAACCTGGACAACTCTTTAATTAATAGATTGTCAGGTCAAGCCTGTCCCAGGCACTGAGATTTTAGAGAGACCTAGGGATGACCCTATGTCATGTCACAAGGGAATGGCTCTGGTGATGTTAACAAGGGTGATGCTACAAGGGGCATTAAACATGATGCATGAAGCATCAACCACAGTTGTATGTTGTATTCAAACATTCAAACTGAATGTTCATTCAAACAAAGCATTTCAAGTCTAACTAACGAGGAAAGCATGGATATCACATTTCTCGAGGAAATACTCTTGCCCTGGGATTCCTATTCTTTCCCTTAAGGAGTGGAAGAAAAGGGTAGGCACTGAGAATCAGGACCAGGCCCTGACATCTAAAAACCCTGAATAATTAAGTAAAGACATACTAGATAGGAAACCTCTTCTCCCTTTAAGGTAGAGGTTGGACTTGTGCAGCCCACAGACCATTTGTTGTTGAGGGGTATGTGGTCTGAGTGTGGTCTTAACAATCTATTGATCATTTAAAGGGTCTGGCATTCTTTTTCAGTCAAACTATATTTAAAATGTATTTCTTGTAAGGCCATGATATGGTTCAGCATGGGTGGGTGGGCTGACCACACATCCAGCCAGCTCGTACCCAAAAGATCTGAAAGAAAACAAGAAGCAAGCAATGCACCTGCCACATCTAGTTGCCCCACAGCCATGCCCTTCTGCCCTCTAGAAGATATGAAATGTATGTGGTGCAGCTTTCCAGATTTCAGAGCATGCTCACCTGTCCTCTCAAGGATGGCAATGAGACAGTGTGGTATAGTAGCAAAGGAATGAATTTGCACTGGAAGACCAAGGATCAAATTCCTGTTGAGCTCTGAAACTTTGGACCAATCAACTTTCCTTCAACTTAACCTACTACACCATATAGGATTATAAGATGATACAGATTGATCTCCAGATGAAGTACTTTGGCCACATAATGAGAAGACAGGAAAGCTTGGATAAAATAATGATGCTGGGGAAAATGGAAGGAAAAAGGAAGAGGGGCCGACCAAGGACAAGATGAATGGATGGTATCCTTGAACTGACTGGCTTGACTCTGAAGGAGCTGTGGGTGGCGATGACAGACAGGGAGCTCTGGTGTGGACTGGTCCATGAGGTCGCGAAGAGTCGGAAGTGAGTGAACGAATAAACAACAAACAGATGGATTTCCCTTGTACATGCCAAATTAAACTCATCAGCCCTAAGGAGGAATAAAGCCCATTGAAAGGGATACATATTTACTTTTGGTTGGATATGTATGTACAGTATATGTGTGTGCACATGTATAAGCTGAATAATAGTATACAATCGAACCAATTGACAGTAATTGAACAGTGAGCCAGAGGGAAAAGCCAGAGTAAAAATCACAATGCAAAGAAATACACAGAGTACCTAAGATGCGTGAAGAAGCAGGGGATATGGAGGGTCAGTATATTATTTTCCATTCATTTCTTAATGCCCTCCTTGACATTTTCATGTGCAGTATGCAATGTGCTGATATTTTCAGGAAGCATTTCCCTAGTAATTCCAGTGTCTTTCTCTCTGATAGAAATAGCTGGCTCGGTGCTTGGCTCACTTGTTTAAATACTGTCTGTTGTTACCTAGACGAAACTACTTAAAAGAATATTGCAGGCGTAAGGATAAATCTATCGAATGGGTGTGTGGTGGAGGTGGAAGGGGGAGGGAAGGGTTCCTTTTTAACTATGCGGTTTCCTTAAAGGGAAAGATTGGATCAATAGGATCAATAGAAAAGGTTTCCCTGGCTCTGCATAAAAAGAAGGGGGGAGGGAACAGGCAGAGGCTTTCTTTTCTCTCCCTGGTTTAACTTCTTCGACAAATGCAAATCAATGGATGAGTGTTTACGAGAGATCCCAGTAGCAGGCTCAGCTTGGAGAATGCCTTCACAGGATCCAATGGCTGAGAAAGGAAGGAAGGAAGGAAGGAAGGAAGGAAGGAAGGAAGGAAGGAAGGAAGGAAGGACAGAGACCAGCTGGACAGCTGCCAGAAGCCTTTGTGACACAGCCAATGGATATAAAATGGAAAATATCGAAGTTGTCCTTGTGTTTAATGTGGATGCAGGCCCTGGGGACCTGATGGGAAATATTTTATAGGCCTTCCAATTCATTGTCAAAGTAAGCAGTAATGGTGTGTGTTTCAAACTGTGGAATGAACTTAGGGAGGAACACTTGGAAAATTTACTAGGGACCTCATCACACTAGAGAGTGAATCCACTTTAAATCCGGTTGCTACCTTCTGAAGAATTTTGGGATTTGTAGTTTAGAGAGGAGCCTTTAACAGCCTCACTAAACTATAAACCCCAGAATTCTGCAGGAGGCAGAAACCAGATTTAAACTGGATTCATTCTCTAGTGTGATGAAGTTTTGGATATACTTCTGGGGGATAGAGCTGAAATTCTTAAGCTCTTTGAGTGAAGCTCCAAATAAATATTCTAGGAAGGAAGGAAGGAAGGAAGGAAGGAAGGAAGGAAGGAAGGAAGGACCCTCCAAAATGATATTCTGAGCAATTCCATTACATTTGGGATCCTAAAACCTTAAAAGCAACACCATTTTACTACACCAGTTATATAATAGGATTTGAGCATCCATGGGTTATGGGACAGGGAGGGGAAAGCTGAATCAAATACCAATAGAGGAAGGCAACGTCAAACTTCTTCTTACCAAGCCAAGTGTCACCAACGAGATGGAGGTGATCTGAAGACACATAACAACAATCTATCTACTTGGCTTACTCTAGTCACACAGCTTCTTCAACCTTGAAGACTCCAGATCCATGGTTTTCCTATTTGCTCTTACTCTTAATCTCCCAAAAATCCCAGCCAGCATGACTAATGCTCAGGAATTATGGAAACTAACATTCAAAGCATTTGGAGAACCAAAGTTTGCGACTAACTGCTTCTAAACAATTCAAATGGGTGAAAGGAGAATCAGAGGGGAATATTGGATGGCTTTGCAGTTGTCCATGATAACATGCTCGTTGATCTTACAGGAAACATCCCAAAAATAAATGGATAGTTCATTAGTAAGTATCCCCTATCCTACTATGTTTACTGCAACAGGATTTCTAGTGGTTCAACTAAGACCTTTGTGACTGCTTCATATCTCAAGAGAGGTAAAGTTTTGGATTAAAACTTTAGAATCTCCAAGACAGCTTGCCCTCTCTAAAAAAAATCTACTTTCCAAAGTTTTGTGTGCAGATCAACCCTCTTAATCTTCTGTACCCCCTTTCCTGTATTCTTCCACCACTGTGCTACTTTTTCCCACTCTTTATTCCCGAAAGCCGTTTCATTTTATCTTGCCCTTTCCCTGTCATGCTTAAAAGGGCATTGCAAGTGGGAATGTGCACATGATTTTAAAATATTTACATTGGTTCAAGGTCTTCTGAAGAGTATGCCATCTGGAAAGCCTATTAGATAATTCATTAGTGAACCAACATGCACTTCGCCAAGGCATTTTCAGCTTGATTTTCTTCCAGGAAGGGTATTTCTGTCAAGCTTCTTAGCAAACAAAACAAGAGATGAAGCCTGTGCATCATAAGGGATTTCTCATAATGCTGCATTATATATTGTTGTGCTGTGGGTTATTCAAGGAGTAACAGCTCCAGGTTTGGATTTCCTTGGAGTAAAGTAAGTTTGGACTAAGTTGAATTTTGTAATATTGTAAGTTATAGGGTTTGGGTGTTGGAATACATCTCTGGAAAACATGGTTCGAATTCCTGTTTGGCCACAGAAACCCACTGGGTGACTCTGGGCAAGTAATACAATCTTAGCCCCAGGAACCCTTGTGATAGAATCACCTTAGGACCACCAGAAGTTGAAAACAACTTGAAGGCATGCAACAACAGCCACTTTGAGTGTTCTTTGGGAGAGATAAAGTGGGGTATAAATAAACATAATAACACAATAATAACTTTCCTGAGAGCCTTTTGTGTGAGAGAATTGGGCATCTGCAAGGATGTTGCCCAGGGGACTCCCAGATGTTTTGATGCTTTATCCTTGTGGGAAGCTTCTCTCATCTCCCCACATAGAGCTGGAGCTGACAGAGGGAGCTCATCCACACTCTCTCTAGATTCAAACCTTCGACCTGTGGGTCTTCAGTCCTGCGGGCACAAGGGTTTAACCCATTGTGCCACTGGGGGCTCCTGAACCTTTTGGCTGAAGATGGGGAATATATAATCTCAACAACAAGCCATATACAATTGTTTGCAAAGAAATAGATTAATCTTATATGCAAATTCTGTGCTTACACCAAGTTAGTGGACCCTCGCCCTACATCAAAGTTCCATTGGGATTAACAGCTCCACCAAGATATTTGCAAGAAAAAAATGCATTTTTCCAATGCTAAGCAATAACTGAAACAAGTATTTGCATTTGCACAAAGCTGTTTCTCCCACAATGCACTGCTAGTTGTTACCTGACAGCTGTGCATCTACTATTAATTCACTAAGTCTGCCATCTCCTTCTTGGTGCTGAACTGCAGATCTGTGCATTAGTGGTAGGTTTCACACCTGATCCTGAAATACTCCAAAACTGTCCACTTGGGTGGCAGAGATAGTGATACCTTTGCTTTCTGATGGTTCAATGTACAAAAATTTTGTTTCATGTACAAAATTATTTTAAAATATGTATATAATTACTTTTAGGCTATAAGTTCTATATGAAATATAAATTATTTTCATGTTTAGACTTCAACACCATCTCCAAGACATCTAATTATGTATGTATTTTTGCAAATCTTCTCAAATTTGAAAAAAAAAATCCAAAATCCAGTCACACATCTACTCATACAAAAGTCAAACATTTAAGAGTTTCTTTGGACCATATGCACATGAAAATGGTGATGGGATTCCTATTAGTGTCATACACATGTATAAGTGAAATAGAGAGCCCAAATGGGACAAATACATGGCCAGCATGGTTGCATAAGGATAGTTCTGCAAGTGTAACTAACTATGTCACATGAGCATAAGTATTATTTTAGATTATTTATTTCCGTCACTTTTACCCCGCCCTTCTCACCCCCAAGGGGTGATTACAGGAGAGCCATTGAATCAATAATTTTATGCGTTAACTCACCATTCAGAAATTGAGTCAATTAATCTACTCCAATTTGGGATGAATCAACAAGCTTCTACTCATGTAACTGCACATTCCTGGGTGGTTTACAATTCCTTAGCACAGTGGTTCTTAACCTGTGGGTCCCCAGGTGTTTTGGCCTACAAGTCCCAGAAATCCCAGCCAGTTTACCAGATGTTAGGATTTCTGGGAATTGAAGGCTAAAACATCTGGGGACCCATAGGTTGAGAACCACTGCATACCTTCAGTTTTCCACCTTATTAATTAGGGTCACAGAAATAGCTATGTCATGTCTTCCATTGTACCATTACACATTTGTACAATAAGCAAGCACATTAGCAGATCTATAGCATCATAGAGTTGGAAGGGACCCCAAGGGCCATCTAGTCCAACCCCATTCTGCCATGCAGGGGGACACAATAAAAGAATCTCTGACAGATGGACACCCAACCTCCAGAGAAGGAGACTCCATCACACACCAAGGCAGTAAATTCCACCATCAAACAGCCCTCATTATCAGGCAGTTATTCCTAATGTTTAAATGCAATCTGTTTTTTCTGTAAGCTGATACTGTCCTAGTCTCTGAAGCAGCAGAAAACAAGCCTGCTCCATCTCCAATACATAATTTATTCCACTGTGTTGGTATTCAGCAACACTCCCTTCCAGTAAACTGGAATTCAATGCACTTTACAAAATGGACAGATTTACAATAAAAACAGATATGGCTACAAACATACAAGGGTGGTGTAGTGCAACCATTGTTTAGCTATGTGAAAGTAGATTTACACCATGCATCTTGGCTGCAATATTTTAATTTATAGAAAGAGGGTTTGCATTTGTCTGGTTAAGCACCTTGGATAGCTCCTCTGAGGTTTGGATTCAAACCCATAATGGGTTCACCATCCCATTGACAGCCTGTAAAAGATGGTGGTATAAATTGCTTGGGCGAGACACGCCAAGAAATCGGCCACTTCTGGCTGTGAAAGATGGGGGTATAAATTGTTTGGATGAGACATGCCAAGAAATACCCAGATATCTATATATCTCCGTAGCTAAGTCCGTTTGTCCTCTACAAAATGTCTCCAATTATTCTTTCCTCTTAAAGTAACTCTGCTCCATCCTGATTTCATATGATTAGTACTTACGACATGCTCCAAAGTCAATACTAGCTATATACATTTAAATTATTCTCTTCCTGAAGGAGAATGTGTATGTATATTCGATTACTGGAGCCAAAGTCCAAATGTGATTAAATTACAGTCGAGGTACGCTTATAACCCCGACAAAGCCTGCCTGTTTCCATGAGAATAATTCATCTTTAAAATGATATAGTGCACTAAGGCATGAATGCTAATATTTTTTTCCACCATATTAGTATTTTGCCGGCTGCCTCCAGTGCCTAGGGAAAATACTGCTCTTGAATACAGTATGTTTGGCTCAGATTCTCCAGGATGGGTTTTATAGATGCAGCCGATTGCAATCTGGCACTCTGCGGAAGTGCCTGACCGCAATTCTCATCATCCCCAAATAGTGTGGGATCATGGGAGCAATAGGTCAGCAAATCCAGAGGATGCAAGGTCAGGAAAGTTTGATGTGTAAAGCATTAGAGGTTTCGCTGGGCTTCCATTAGATCTTCATTTTGGATCTTTTCCCTTGGGCTCTTCCATCATCATCACAGTTAGGTGAACAATGCTAGATAAACTCCTAAGCGGGGGAATAAAACAAAGAGACTGCTTAGCCAAGGCATGGGCAAACTTGGGTCCTCAGGTATTTTGGACTTCAACTCCCACAATTCCTAACAGCCTCAGGCCCTTTCCTTTTTTGCCTCAGCCGCTTAAGGGGGGGAAGGGGTTGCTGGTGCTTCATTTGTAAAATGTTTCTAAAGTATACTTAGTGAAAATTTTATTACTATAACAAGAATAACGAAATTTCATTACCATTTTGTTACTGTAATTGTGCATGCGCATAAATAAATTACTATCATTTGGGAAACTTCAGGGGCTTCTATCTCCTTCATTTTTAAAGCTGTCAGGGTGAAAATTGCTACAGATTTCATAATGTTTCTGTTATTCATTGAATTTTGGTAAATTTTCAAAGTTTTAGGGAGGGACAGCCTTCTCTTTCTCTCTCTGCTCTCCTGATTGGTGCTTTCTGATGCTGATGCAGTTTGGGAAATGTAGTTTAGGACAGGACCTTTTTAATTCTGTGGCATAGAGTCACTCCCTTCCCAAAATGCACTGCCCCCTTATTTCATCACTTCTAATGCCAAGAGGAGATGCCATTAATTCCAAGGAGAGGAATGGCAACTAAGGCAGGCATCAGACAGCTTTTTTTGGCATTAATGGCTTTGCTTCCTTGCACTGAATATGAAACTAACTTTGACAGCCTTCCAAGATTTACAAAACTAAAATGAAAAAGTATGGGATAAGTTTTGATTCTAAAATATTGGGTGTGGGCCACACAAATGCTTCAGATATGACTTCCAAGTTACAAAACTTCCAATTTTCTTCTGATTTCCGACTCTTCCGTTTTTGTTTTTATTTTGCACATGTCTACTGTATACATGGTGCATTTCTGTATTTCGTAAGGACACACAATGCTGTGGATAATAGTAAATCCAATTGAAATAAAGGATTCTGGAGGACACAGAAAACATTTTGAAAGGATATATTTTGCTCTCTGCAGCTATCAGTTCTGCAGATATACTACTATATTTGCATGCTTCCTAATTCTTTTTATGGTGAAAAGTCCAAAAGCACACTATATAAGGCTTCTTTCCATTGGATGAGAGAATAATGAAAGCTAGTGGCATCTTCATTATACGAGAGTTGAATAAAAAGTAATGCCTCCACCTTTGTTACTGGGGTTTGGATGGGACTATTTTAATAAATCAAAGCAGAAGTAATCCTTAGAATGTGCTTTTTAACTACCACTATTCACTTTTGCACATAATCACCAGACAATTGGATACATTTCTGCCAATGATGAACAGGTTTTCTGGAGCAGTCACAGAAGAAGTCGACACTCTGTTTCCGCAACCAGCGTCTCACAGTTCTCTCAATGTCTTCATCATATGACCTATGATTATGTGATTTATTCTATATGATTATGTAATTTTAATTAATATCACTGTTTAATTGTTATGTAATGGATTTTATATTGCTGTTTTATATTGTTGTTTTGATACTGTTGGCATTGAATTGTTGCCTGTGTTAGCTGCCCTGAGTCCCCCCCCCCCCTTGAGAGTGAGAAGGGTGGGGTAGAAATGGTCTAAATAAATAAATAAATCAGAAGCATAATGATGTCCCCGCTGATCTTCTTTCATTCTCAGAAACAGATGGAAGTCAGATGGTGCTAAATCTGCACTGTATAGAGGATGTCCTATGGTGGTGAGATCCAGTCTCTGAAGTTTCAAGTCTGTGTGCTTTCATTTAAGGCGTTAGCATCCTGGGTACCCATCGTGCACAGATCTTCCAATAGCCAAACAAAGCAATAATGTGACCCACACGTTCTTGTAAAATGCCGATTATGCTTGAAGTTTCTCTCTGAGTGATACAACAATCTTCCTGAATCAATCTGTCAACCTTTTGCTTGTGAAACTTGTCACAGGAAGTCCAACTCTTTGTTTGTCACACAAGTCACATGTTCCCATCTCAAAATCTTTAAACTTACTTGCCCAATGACGCACAGTACTCACATCAACACAATCACTATAAACAGCTTGCATTCTCTGATGAATCTCCTTTGGGATGGCACCTTCTGCTGTCAAGAATTCAATGACAGCACATTCCTTAAGTCGCATTGACTGACCCTCTGCATAGAGTTCCATACTTCGCATTTTAACAAAACAACCATTCAATGCTAAGGCTTCCCGCCAAAATGGAACTGTTAAGGAGAGTCTACTGAACAAGCCAGTACCTGCCGCATACCAGTACTGCCATCTGTTGAGGAGTTACAAAGGTGGAGGCATTACTTTTCATTCAACCCTCCTACCTGTTTATTTTCAAATCTGCAGGCAGAATATAGTAGAAGCCAATGTGATCTAATTGTATAGTTGCTCCAAAAAGAACCCCAAAGATGCTTTAGTTCTAGGCAGCTTCCAGTTCTCCAGATAGTGAAAAGTGAGATATCCCAAAGTAGTGGGAGAGGAAGAGAAGGGAGGGGGAGGGAGAGAGATTCTCTACCATTAAGGACTATTAAATTCTCTTTGTCAAGCCATTGATCACATTAGTTGCTAGGCAGGCAAGTTCACAGTGATGGTCCCAATCACAGTAATCAAGACAAACCGATAACATTACTTTTCTTAATACTTGAGGTATTTGCTTTAGGGCAGACCAGAGATAAGGGCAAGTCCTGCGATGTTGATGACCACTGCAGCCCTTCATTGCATGAATGCCCCTCCTTTCCCCATAACAAGCAGTTCTGGGATTGCAGACTTGACTTCACTATGACTCAAGTTAGATTAACAAGCAAACAGAAAGAAATGTGGAAGAGACAGAAAAGTGTGGTTATTCATGGACAGCTCCTTTTTGAATCAGTTTGGCTTGTCTTTGGCAAAAAAAAAAAATCACAGATCATTATAAAGACACAACACTATTTGCATTTCCAAGACAGCAAATAGGATCAAAAGTGTTATTTCTCTAAATATGACCCCCCAGACTCAATAAATCTGCCAGATTGTGTAATTTACATGCAAATGGTAATTACCCAATAAATCATAATTTTCCCTTAATGGGTGTTGCTTTTTGTATCTTTGGATAAACTGACAGCTCAGTCCTAAATACATGTATTCAGAAATGAATTCTGTTAACTTTCAAAGGAAAATGGCACTTCCAGTGGCTACATTTAGAAATTCTGTCTAAACTTAAATGAAACCAGGGTGATCTCATGTATAAATACAGACCTGAGATGGATGAATAGCATCATTTCACATTATTTGAATGGATGAATGTTCCTCAACTAACAGAACAGAGTAGAGCTTCCAAAACACTGTTTTTCAAGGTATTTTGTACTTCCTCTCCCAGAATCCCTGATCATTGTCCAAGGCCTATGAGGCTTCTGGAAGATGAAGTCCAAAATACCTGGAGAATTAAAGTTTGGGAATCGCTGCTGTAGACAATTATTATTAAATAAGCTCTATTCATTGATATGATGCTTATTCCCAAGTAAGTGTTTGCAGGATTATTGCCTTCCGTCTCTTTCTCTGAATCTGTCTGTCTCTCTATCTCACATACACACACAATACACATGACCTGTGGGGAAAAACAAATGCACTAGGACTTTAAAAAAATGGTAATTCAGATTCTCCACTGCAATCTGTTGCAACATGGTCTGCCCTGCCATCTAAATTTGGATTCTTCCACCTCTGGTCCATCTGCATAACTGGCATTATGATATCCCACTTTTCCATGAATGGCTCTCCACCTTCCCCCTTTATTACAACAACCCTGCATGGTAGATCAGGTTGAGTAACAGATCCAAGGTCACCCAATGAATCTCACATCTCTGTGGGAACTGGAACCTAAATCTCCCAAGTCTAAAATCAAGACAGTGTACTTGCTTCATCATAATGGCTACATGCATCAATGTAGAATTTGATGGACATCAAAATTTGGTACTAGGGAAGAATTCTGTGGATATTGTAGAACTAGAGTAAATCCAGGCTGAACTCTTCCCAGAAGCCAAAATGATTCAGCTGAGACTGTCATACCTTGGACAGATCACGAGAAGACATGACTCCCTAGAATAATAATATAAAATAACATTTTATTTATATTCTGCTCTATCTCTCCTGGGGCAAACTCAGGGCAGTCCCAATAACCAACAACCAAAAAAGCAAACATTCAATGCCTCAATAACAGTAAATACAAATATAATAACCCAAAGTAACCCCACATAAAGAGTAATTTAAGCACAGACAGTAATGCTTGGCAAGCTACAAAAGAGCAGGGAAAGAAACAACCACATTACAGATGGGTAGACTCAATCAAGGAAGCCATGGCTTTGAGTTTGCAAGACCAGAACAGGGTGGTTGAAATGGGTGACTTAGAATCATAGAATCAAAGAGTTGGAAGAGACCTCATGGGCCATCCAGTCCAACTCCCTGCCAAGAAGCAGGAATATTGCATTTAAATCACCCCTGACAAATGGCCATCCAGCCTCTGCTTAAAAGCTTCCAAAGAAGGAGCCTCCACCACACTCCGGGGCAGAGAGTTCCACTGCTGAACGGCTCTCACAGTCAGGAAGTTCTTCCTAATGTTCAGATGGAATCTCCTCTCTTGTAGTTTGAAGCCATTGTTCCACGTCCTAGTCTCCAAGGAAGCAGAAAACAAGCTTGCTCCCTCCTCCCTGTGGCTTCCTCTCACATATTTATACATGGCTATCATATCTCCTCTCAGCCTTCTCTTCTTCAGGCTAAACATGCCCAGTTCCCTAAGCCGCTCCTCATAGGGCTTGTTCTCCAGAACCTTGATCATTTTAGTCGCCCTCCTCTGGACACATTCCAGCTTAGAGTCAATATCTCTCTTGAATTGTGGTGCCCAGAATTGGACACAATATTCCAGATGTGGTCTAACCAAAGCAGAATAGAGGGGTAGCATTACTTCCTTAGATCTAGACACTATGCTCCTATTGATGCAGGCCAAAATCCCATTGGCTTTTTTTGCAGCCACATCACATTGGCAGCAAAAACTTGGAGGTATCTCATTCAAAGGACTTGGAGGTATCTCATTCAAAGGATCACCAAAAGTTGAACAACAAAGTCCCCTTGGCATCAACAAGTATTTTGTAAACAGATGGTTTTAATTACATCATTGTGACCTTCACTACTTCCTGCACTGAATATCTTTCTTTCCATACTCCTTTCTTCCAACACCCAGACCCTACACTGAATTGTTGGATATGGTTGGGGATCTTGATGTAGTGGGTTCCAATCCATGCAAGCTTAAGCCATCCTAGATTTGTAGAGCTTGGAAAACCTTGCCTTTCATGGACTACAGCACTGTGGATTGACTGGCGGATTGTGTGAGCTTTAGTCCAAGAAAAGCAAGGCTTCCCAAGCTCTGTAAATGCATACCTTTTTAAGGTGCCACAAGGTGTTTTCATATTTTATTGCATGCTTCCTCAGGAGCAAATTCTTCTTCACCCAACAGGCCTTGTGTTTATGAATGTGCTTCCCAGCTGCCTGTCAATTTTTATGGTGATCCCATGAATTTTGTAGGGTTTTCTTAAGGTAAGGAATCCTCAGAGGTAGTTTACCTAGCTTCTTCCTATGAAATATAGCCCAAAGCACCTGGTACTTGTTGGGGTCTTCACTGGGTGGCAGACCCACAGATGGAACCACAACTGGAGCTGGATTTGAGGCCATGGCTGCCACCAGCATAGAGCATGAACCATAGAGGTGTTCAATATGTTGTCAAAGGCTTTCATGACCATGTTCCAGAAGTGTCCAGGCTGTATGACCATGTTCCAGAAGCGTTCCAATAGCCGCCCTGAGACCCTCTGCGGTTGAGATAGGACAGGAGACAAATGCCCTAAATAAATAATAAAGAAATTATCTCCTGAAGTTTCACCCACATCTATGGCAGACATCTAACAACCTTTGAGGATACCTGCCATAGATGTGGGTGAAACATCAGGAGAGAGTGCTTCTGGAACATGGCCATACAGTCCAGAAAACTCACAACAACCCAAAGACAAGAATGCTTGTACATACACAATTTCTTCCCAATTTCCTTCTGCCAGCAAAACAACCGAAACTCCAAAATGGCCCAAGGATCTATTTTCAGGTAATACCATCTGGCAGTTTATACTGAACCAGGGCTAACCTTGCTTAGCTTTCAAGATGGCTTCTTAAGGAGTGCTTAGGGCAGCTTTTCTCAACCTGGGGATCAGGACCCCTGGTGGGGTCGTAAGGGGGTGTCAGCCAGCTGCCATCTTGCCCTGTCCCCTGGCCTGGGTGGCAGAACCCGGGGAAATGACACATTGATTCCATGGGGTTTCATATCCGGATCCCATAAATAACTTGTACATAGAATTCAAACTCAGCTAATTCTAAGCCAGCGTTTCTCAACCTTCCTAATACCTCCAAACTTTAATACAGTTCCTCGTGTTGTGGTGCCCCCCAACCATACTATTATTTTCCTTGCTGCTTCATAACTGTCATTTTGATATTGTTATGAATTGTAAAGTAAATATCTGATATGCAGGATGTATTTTCATTCACTGGACGAAATTTCTCACAAAATACCCAATAAGCCCAAATTTGAATACTGGTGGGTTTAGGTGAGGGGTTGATTTTGTTATTTGGGAGTTGTAGTTGCTGGGATGTATAGTTCACCTACAATCAAAGAGTATTCTGAACTCTACCAGTGATGGAATTGAACCAAACTTGGCACACAGAACTGCCACGACCAACAGAAAATACTGGGTTTGGTAGGCATTGACCTTGACTTATGGAGTTCTAGTTCACTTACATCCAGAGAGCACTGTGGACTCAAGCAATGATGGATCTGGACCAAACTTGGCATGGATCCTCAATATGCCCAAATGTGAACACTGGTGGAGTTTGGAGGAAATAGACCTTGACATTTGTGAGTTGCTTAAGTGGCTGAGGGGGGAAAAGAAAGAGGCCTGAGGCTGTTAGGAATGGTGGGAGCTGAAGTCCAAAACACCAGGAGGACCCAAGTTGATCCATGCCCAGTAAGCAACCTTAGCTGTTTATCATTCTGGATGGTGATTATGATGATGCATTTTTCCTCCAAAAATGCCATTGCTCAGTGCTATGGAATCATGGGAATGTACCAGTACTCTCCAGCAGAGAAGGCCAAAGACCTTGTAAAACTACAACTCCTGAGACTCCACAGCATTGAACTATGGCATTGTGCCAAATGTCATTGTTCCTTGATGCACTCTTAAGTGAGGGAAGCTGGGTATACATAAATATACACTTATGATGGTGATGGAGATGTTGATGACGATAGCGATGGAGATGAAGTTGGCAATGGAGGTGAAGGTGGAGATGAATATGGTGATGGAGGTGGAGATGGAGATAGTGGTGATGGAGTTGGTGATGGAGTTGGTGATAATGATAGTGATAGAGGTGGAAATGGAGATGGAGATAATGGTGCAGTTAGTGATGGAGATGGAGATGGTGATAATGATAGTGATAGAGGTGGCGATGGAGATGGTGATGGTGATGGAGATGGTGGTGCAGTTGGTGATGGAAATGGAGATGGTGATAATGATAGTGATAGAGGAGGAGATGGAGATGGCAATGGAGATGGAGATAGTGGTGATGGAGTTGGCGATGGAGTTGGTGATAATGATAGTGATAGAGGTGGTGATGGAGATGGTGATGGAGATTGAGATGGAGATGGTGGTGATGGAGTTAGCGATGGTGATGGAGACGGAGTTGGTGATGGAGATAATGATAGTGATAGAGGTGGCGATGGAGATGGTGATGGAGATTGAGATGGTGGTGATGGAGTTGGTGATAATCATAGTGATAGAGGTGGAGATGGAGATGGAGTTGGCGATGGAGTTGGTGATGGAGATGGTGATGGAGATAATGATAGTGATAGATGTGGAGATGGAGATGGTGATGGAGATGGAGATAGTGGTGATGGAGTTGGTGGTGGAGATGGTGATAATGATAGTGATAGAGGTGGAGATGGAGATGATGGAGTTGGCGATTGAGATGGAGTTGGTGATGGAGATGGTGATGGAGATAGATGTGGAGATGGAGATGGTGATGGAGGTGGAGATGGTGGTGATGGAGTTGGTGATAATGATAGTGATAGAGGTGGAGACGGAGTTTGCAGTGGAGATGGAGATAGTGATGGTGACGGTGGTGGTGATGATGATTGGAATCCAGGTCTCCACCATACCTTCAAGGAATCACCATAGCTTACTATGAAAGGGTAGGTTCAGTCTGCCAGACTCAGCTTGAACCTGGGGTTTCGGGGAAAGCAAGGCTGTGTCTGCGACGACCCAAGGGAAGGCTAGGCTGGAAGAGGCAGCAAGGAAAGAGCGGCTCCCCTGGATGGGAGACTGGGAGGGAGGCGGGGCGGAGGGAAAGGAGTCTCCTTTGGCTGCTTCTTCTGCTGGGAAAGGCGGCGCCCCCAACCCCCCCCCCCCCTTCCCCAATCTCCCCCCGCCTGGCTCTTCCTGGAAAGGCGCCGGCGCTTGGATTCCTCTGCCGATCAATGCGGGCGGGGGTCGCGCGCGCTCGCTCCTCTCTTCTGTTTGTGGCCCGCATTAAGGCGCTTTTAATCTTCGCAACATTATCAGCATCGATCCGGCTCCATAGACACACATCGGCTCGAGAAAGTGACACAACCGCAGCGGGGGGAGGGAGGGAGGGGGAGGGGAGGGGAGGCGGGAGGGCATCAATAGAAACAAATGGAAGAGGAGAGGAGGGTGTCTCTAAACCAAGCATGGGCCAACTTCGGCCCTCCCTCCAGGTATTTTGGACTTTCACTCCCTAACAGCCAGAAGGCTGGGTTGCTGTAAGTTTTTCGGGCTGCGTGGCCATGTTCTAGAAGCATTCTCTCCTGTCGTTTCGTCTGCATCTATGGCAGGTATCCTCTGAGGTTTTGAGGCTGTGAGCCAATAGGCTGTCAGGAATTGTGGGAGTTAGAATCATAGAAGACAAGCAGACAAATGTCGGCGTGCTGGAAGAAGCAAAGACCACCAGCATTGAAGCAATGTTCCTAGGCCATCAACTCTGCTAGACTGTCCACGGTTGTCCCAATACTCCCAACTTAAGAACGGGAAATGGGATGTTGGTGGACAGGAAAAGAGACTGAAAGATGGATTTAAAGCTAACCTGAACAACTGTGGTATAGACACTGAGAACTGGGAAGCCCTAGCCCTTGGGTACTCTAGCTAGAGGTCAGCTGTGACCAGCAGTGCTGTGGAATTTGAAGAGGCAGGGCGAGAGGAAGGTGCATCAAGCCAATTCTGCCTGGAACCACCTTCCACTTGGAAACCAATGTCCTCACTGTGGAAGAACACGTAGGTCAAGAATAGGGTTCTACAGTATCCCTAGGTATCCACCACTCACCTAAGTAAAGTAAGTAAAGGAACTGTGGGAGTTAGAATCATAGAATCCTACAGTTGGAAGAGAAAATCCAATTCAAAGCACCCCTGACAGATGGCCATCCAGCCCCTGTTTAAAAGCTTCCAAAGGAGGAGCCTCCACCACACTCTGGGGCAGAGAGTTCCACTGCTGAACCGCTCTCAGAGTCAGGAAGTTCTTCCTCATGTTCAGGTGGAATCTCCTTTCCTGTAGTTTGAAGCCATTGTTCCATGTCCAAGTCTCTAGGGCGGCAGAAAACAAGCTTGTTCCCTCCTCCCTATGACTTCCTCTCACATACTTATACATGGCTATCAAATCTCCTCTCAGCCTTCTCCAGATACGCTACATCCACGGCATTCCCTGCATCTACCCACTAATTAAACTAATTATTAAACTAATAAGCTGAACACATTCACAATGTGGGTTATGAAATTCTCTGAAATATACTATTTTAACCAATCATATAGTGATATCTATTAGAATACAAATCCATCAAAGAAACCCCTGGAACTCTCCCCCCCCCCCCCCCCCCGATTGTCTATTTGGGTGGCGCAGTTGGGAAACTTCTGGCCCTTCTCAGCTGTGTTACGGTTATCCAAGATCCTTTTCTCCCACTAGAATGCAGACAAAGGACCTTCAGACACACCTGGACCATTCTGCTGACCTATGACTCTGATTCAAACATCAGCATTTTCCTGGAAATGTGTGCTAAACCATTCAAAGGACCTCTTTTTCTACTTTGACAAGCAGAAGATCCATCTCAAAAACAGTTTACAGCATTTTGAAAAAATGAAACTGGCACTTGGACCAAAGGAGGATAAAGCATTTTAAAAATTCACAGACACAAATTCACAAATTCAGTGAGAAACATGTGGCCTTTCAGGTGTTGGACTGCAATGTCCATCATCCTTAGTATAGTCAATATAGCTTATGATTAGTGCTAGGAGTTGCAATGCAAAACATCTGAAGAGCTAAATGATTCCCAAACCTGTTTTAGTGTAAAGTAGGCATGCAGGTATGTGAAAGTATATATCAACCCAGTGCATTTATATTGAGAGACCCAGACTCAAAGATTCAGAGTCACAAAGGGATGAAAACTGCAGCTTCAAGCATTCCTTCCCATTGGTGTGCCAGATAGGGCTACTGGAAGCAAAACCTGCCACTACAGGTTGAGCATCCCTCATCCAGAATTCTGAAATTGGAAATCCTCCAAAACTAAAAACTGTCCACATGGGTGTCTGAGACAATGATACCTTTGCTTTCTTCTAATTGGGTCCATGATAATTTCATGCAGAAAATGATGTAAAATATCATTTTATATACAAAATGATGTAAAATATCATTTTACATCCAATGCAAATGCGCCTGGTGGGGACGAGAGACAGGGCCTTCTTGGCGGTGGCCTCCTGCCTGTGGAACGCGATTCCAAGTGAGATAAGATCGGCTTCATCCCTCCTAGCTTTCAGGGAGAAATTGAAATCATGGTTTTGGGACCAGGCTTTTGGACGGCAGACTTAATTAGCACTTTGGTTGGAAATTGACTGGAATGGCAGACAGCTGATGATATTGTTTATTGTTTTAATTAATGCTTCATGTACTGTTTTTAATTAATGCTTTATATATTTTAATGGTTGTTGTATTGTTGTAATTGTTTATTTGTAGCGGCATCGAATCGCTGACAAAATGTCCTGTGCCCCCTTCAGGGGTAGAGAAGAGACGGAGTAGAAATACCGGAAATAATTATAAAATAATAATAATTGTATCTTCACTGGGTTGTTGTAGGTTTTTTCGGGCTATATGGCCATGTTCTAAAGGCATTTTCTCCTGAAGTTTCACCTGCATCTATGGCAAACATCCTTCGAGCTAATGAGGATGCTTGCCATAGATGCAGGCAAAGCGTCAGGAGAAAATGCCTCTAGAACACGGCCATATAGCCCGAAAAAACCTACAACAACCCAGTGATTCCGGCCATGAAAGCCTTCGACAATAAATTTTATATTCAATTCTGCCAGGCTATGTGTATGATGTATATATGAAACATCAGTGAACTTCATGGTTATACATGAGTTCCCATCTCCAAAATATCTTCCTATGTACATTTATGCAAATGCAGATGTTTCAAAAAGAGCCCCCAGTGGTGCAATGGGTTAAATCCTTGTGCCAGCAAGACTGAAGACGGACAGGTCAGAGGTTTGAATCCTAGGACAGCATGGATGAGCTCACTCTGACAGCTCCAGCTCCCCATGCGTGGAGCTCCCCTTCTCTCATGCGGGGACATGAGAGAAGCCTCCCACAAGGATGGTAAAACTTCAAAACATCCAGGCCTCCCCTGGGCAACGTCCTTGCAGGGGTCCAATTCTCTCACACCAGAAGCGACTTGCAGTTTCTCAAGTCGCTCCTGACACACACACAAAGGCATTCTAAATGAAAATGCAGAACACTTCTGGCTCTAAGCATTTTGGATAAGGGATACTCAACCTGTACCTCCTTCCTGGGCATTCACTGAAGACTGCCACAAAAGTTCCTTTTTTGGACTATGCCTCTTTGAATTCCTACCTACAAACACACTAGTTTAGATTGTGGGGATGGTGAGAAATTCTGGAAGCTGTTGTCCAAAAAATGAAAGTATTAAACTGATGATACAATGTCCTACATCTTCAGTAACAGATCTCAGTTCACAGAACAATCTCAGAACTTGGGGAAAGCCACCAAGAGATGGAATAGGCTAGTGCAGGTTTACAACAAAGATAAGAATCCTGAACCCTTCCAGATCTTGCTGGACTCTCCCCATTCCTCTCCCTTGGCTATGCTTTCTTGGGATGCTGGGAATTATGGTCAAGCAATATCTGAAGATCTAGACAATGTCCACCTGAACTTACAAGGACCAATGGTCTAACTTGGCATTAGGAACCCATTTCAAGGTAAGGAATGTTTGCCCTCCATATATTTTGGATGGCAAACTCTTGAACTCTCAGGCAACATACAAAATGCCAGGGATGGAGCAGCTGGAGTTTAAAGCATGTTGTGGGTGAAAGGAATCACGTCCAGGCCTGCTTTCTATGCTATGTTTCTATTTTATCAAGTTCCTGCCACCCTGCACTAAATCTTCCTTTCATTAAGTGCATTGTCTCAATATAAGCATCCAAGGCACTCAAGAGGATAATAGACATTCTAGATTTAAATTCTACTTCAGGGATCTCTTAGTTAGGCATGTGCAAGCAAGCTGTGCTTTTGATTTACCAATCTTTGAAATTGGAATAGTCTCAATACAAGGGATTTACCCAAGGATGTTGCAGTGTGGACCAAGAGGAAGCTCACGTGCGCAGTTTAATAATCCTTCAAAAAGGACAACTTTCATATTGTTCCAAATACCTATAAACTGAGTTAACTGCTCAGTCCTCACATGCTACTTGTCAGGCACAGCATTCAGCATTCCCGATAAAGCCAAACAAAAGAACATTATGGTCTCGCTGTTTCAGAATCATAGACAATATCAGAGATTGAGGTTTGTATTTTGAAATAACTCATATTGGACGAAGGAACAGATACAGTTATATGATTTTACTATAGCTACCAGTATCAAGTGTCCAATTAGTTAAAGGAATGTGTTTGTGTGCAGCGACATAGTAGAAGCTGGAAGACTTGTATCTAACTGCAACATTTAAATAGTTCTGTTGGTTAATCACTCTAATAATCGAGAAACTCCAAGTCACTTCTGGTGTGAGAGAACTGGCCATCTGCAAGGACATTGCCGAAGGGACACCCAGATGTTTTGATGTTTTACCATCCTTGTGGGAGACTTCTTTCATGTCTCCACATAGGGAGCTGGAGCTGACAGAGGGAGCTCATCTGCGCTCTCCGCGGATTTGAACTTGCAACCTGTCAGTCTTCAGTCCTGCTGACACAAGGGTTTAACCCATTGCACTACCGGGGACTCCTGGATTTATGGTAGCAAGCCTTCAGCATGACTGTGTTTTAATCTAATGCTCACAATTTTATTATTAATCTTTGTTATTTGATTGTGTTGTATTTTGTCTTTTTATTTATTGATGTGTTATTAATTGTTTATTCAATTTTCTGCATTTTATTGTATTGCACTTATTATATTATTTATGTTGTAAGCTGCCCTGAGTCCCCTGGAGAGAGGGGGCGGGATATAAATAAACATAATAATAATAATAATAATAATCATCTGGTTATTTGGATAATTGCATGATCAATAAAAGCTTTGTCTCTTAAGTGTGATTGGTTGGTTATTTAGTGAAAGATCAGTATTTTGTAGGTTTTTTCAGGCTATATGGCCATGTTCTAGAGGCATTTCCCCTGACGTTTCGCCTGCATCTATGGCAAGCATCCTCAGAGGTATTTATTTATTTACTTACTTACTTTATTTCTATACCGCTTTTCTCAGCCCTTAGGCGATTCAAAGCGGTTTACACAACAATGCAAAATATCACAAAACAGTATAATGCAATTAAAACAGATTATAATATCAACAATTAACAACAGTATTCATAAAGCCTCAACAATAAAATCAGAATCCACTCTCATTATCCATTGTTCCGTATTCCTATGTTCAATTTCACTGTTTAGTCAAATGCTTGTTCGAATCTTCCTCCGAAACGCCAACAGCGTGAAAAATGAACACACAAAAATGCTAAGGGACTTTCAACTCCAGACTGACAAAGTTTTGGAACACAATACACCAGACATCACGATTGTGGAAAAGAAAAAAGTTTGGATTATTGATGTTGCCATTCCAGGTGACAGCCAAATTAATGAAAAACAACAGGAAAAACTCAGCCATTATCAGGATCTCAAAATCAAACTGCAAAGGCTCTGGCATAAACCAGTACAGGTGGTCCCAGTGGTAATCGGCACTCTGGGTGCCATGCCAAAAGACCTCAGCTGGCATTTGGAAACAATAAACATTGGCAAAACCATGATCTGTCAACTGCAAAAGGCCACCTTACTTGGATCTGCACACATCATTCGAAAATATATGAACACAGTCCTAGACACTTGGGAAGGGTTCATCGTGTGATTTTGTGGTACAAAATCCAGCATATATATCTCGTTTGCTGTGACAATCCTGTGTTTTTGTGTCAGTAAAATAATAATAATAATAATAATAATAATAATAATAATAATAATTGATGTACCGAATTATGTAAAACTATGTCAAAATTAATTTGGGGATATCCTGTTCAAAATACAGAATATAATGCTGGATGCTATTATAAAGCATGCTACCTTGTGAAAGGTGGGGAAGCTCTTTGTATATGCATCTGTGTGCATCTATATAAACAGCCTTAAGTGTGACTTTATGTTTAAGAATAACCTACTTGTAATATGTCCATTAGTTATCTTGTAACAAAAGTTAATAGCATGAATAAGAATCAGAGGCTAGTGTACATACAAATCCAGACATAATTTGAAATTCATTCCATGACATGTCTAAAAGTGAGGGAACGCAATGCATCAGCAGTCTTATACATGAGCCTTACTACACTAAAGGAACTCTTCATTAAAGACATAGTCACTGCTGATGGTTGAACAGTTGTCTTCACCTTTGGTGAGGAAATCAATATACAATAAGTACGCTGATCAGCTTCAGGCAATTGCAGTTAGGCCTGGTTTTTTATGAGCTCCTTTTGCATGGAGCCCATTTTAATGGGCATAATAATAACCAGAGCAATTATTTAGGTGCAATTGCGCGCGCGCACACACATACACACACACACACATATCAAACATGGCATGCATGTCTAAAGATGCAAATATATACTGTAACTCAAAGGAAATCTATTAGAATGAGCATTATTGTATTTACTAAGTTGGGGCAGTTAAATCAGAATCATAGAGTTAGAAAGTACGGCAAGGATCATTTAGCCCAGAAATGCAAAATAACCATCCAACCTCTGTTTAAAGACCTTCAAATAAGGACTCCACTATCCTCTTAGTCCAAATATTTATGGATTGCTTATGTGTAGTAGTCCAAATCTTAAAGCAATTAACAAATTACATAATGCACACACAAACATTCACAAGAATATCATTATTCTTTCAGGTTAATTCATGCCATTTTATTCCCCTTCTGCTGATATTACAGACAAATTTTGCTTCGAAATACAGCCATTAAGTATCTTTAGACCTATACCTTTCAAGCATAAGAAACTAATGGACTCCGTCTACAGACACAAATATTTCACGATCAATCAGAAATAGGTAGCCATAGCTTCACTGGGAATTGCTCCCCACAACACCTACATAGTTTTGTCCACCTAGTTATTTTAATGATCTCCAAACCAATAGTGCTTAACAGCCAGCACTAATGTGATGTGTAAATTGCAGCTTAAATGAGATAAACGTAGTAGTTTCGAGATGCTGGCTATAGCAGTCACAATGGCCGATCCTGGATGTCTTTATAAATATCCTAAAATGTATGGATATTACCCATTATGGATTTCCCTATCAAGATAAGTAGGTAAGGCCTTTGTTAAACTCTTTAGTATCTCTCAGCCATTTCAATGATGAGTGTGGAGAAGCTCCCAGACATAATTGTATTCACTGGGTACCTTAAAACCATTGATTCTGGTTGTTACAGTAGTTAGTTAGTTAGTTGCGATCAAATTGATTTCAACATGAACATCCTATAATGAGAAACCTGTAAATCACCTTATCAACAGCCCTCCTCAGACATTGTAAACTCGGGATTATGATATTTTTGATTGAGTCTGAGCAAGACTGTAGGGTAATGTGGTCTTCCTTCTTTTCCTACTGTCATCTACCTTGAGTGTGTGTGTGTATACGCCTTCAACTTGCCAGTTGGCTTATGGCTATCCCATGAATTTCATAGAGTTTTCTTAAACAAGGAGTATTCAGATATAGTTTTGCCAGTTCCTTCCACTGAAACATAGCCCATAACACCTGGTATTTCCATGGTTCCCAACCTGTGGTCCATGGCCTCACCATTACTACACCGTTGACCTCAAAACTACATGGCAACGAGAGTGACTGGTCTTGCAAAACCCTCTTATAGTGCCTAGGAAACAGGGATGTCAGGAAGGGAGAGGCTGATTACCCACGAAAGATTACTACTACCACATCAGCTCTCGATTATGAAATATGATTTTCTGTGGGTGAGCAGATGGCAACTATTGGATGGCATATGCTCTGCATCAGACCCTAGAGTTGATGTGGTCTATCCAATGCAAATTTCTGAATCAGCACCCCAAATATCCAAATCAAATCTAAAGTTGACCACAAACTGGTTCGTAACCCTTTTTGTACTAATGCTGGAGAGTGGTCCCTGGTCAAAATGGTTCCTGGTCAAGTGGTCCCTGGTCAAAGTGGTCCCTGGTCAAAGTGGTCCCTGTTCAAGTAGTCCCTGGTCAAAGTGGTCCCTGGTCAAAGTGGTCCCTGATCAAGTGGTCCCTGATCAAAGTGGTCCCTGATCAAAGTGGTCCGTGGTCAAAGTGGTCTGTGGTCAAATTGGTCCCTGATCAAGTGGTTCCTGGTCAAAGTGGTTCCTGGTCAAAGTGGCCCCTGGCCAAGAGGTCCCTGCTCAAAAAAAAGGTTGGGAACCACTGTGGTATTTGATGGCGGCCTCCCATCCAAAGACTAAGCAGGACTTACCCTGCTTAGGTTCTAAGATCAAACAGGATCTGGTGTAATGAGAGCAATTGAGTCTTGGTTTATACCTTGCCAAGCATGCCTGTCTTTTCGAATGAGTTTTCTCATAATATGCCAGAAGTGTTATAAGACTCAATGTAGTCATCTGGGTTCCTAGGAAAAATTCAAACTTGATGTGCTGTTAGAATCATTCAGTGGTTATTTTGGCATTTCAGAAAGAATTCTCCTGCAGTGTCACATTTTTAATGAGTTGATTCTCTTCTTATCAGCTTTCTTCACTGCCCAACTTTCCCAGCCATCCATATAAATACTAAAGTTGGACAATCCCAACTTTAGTATTCATATATATATATATATATATATATATATATATATATATATATATTTGTACTTGAATCTCCTGTGTTTTATGCCTAGAACCCATCCCAATGTATGTTTCCTATATCCCCAGCCCGAAGCTAATGGAATGAAAATTGCAATTTAATGCAAAACAGTACAAGGAAAGCTTTAAAAAGAAGAAGAAAACAAGCTCTGTGAGAAAAATCTATAAATGGGCATGTATTCAATGAAACAAATACTATGAGCAAACACAGGCATGATTCAGCCTCTGTTTAAACATTTGCAAGTCCTATTGATTCCAATGGCAAAGGGGCTGAACCTTGTTTTTAAATCTTCCCATTGCAATCAATGGGGCTTAAAGGTGCTTAAGCCTGGCTCCTCTAGTGCTGCCATATATTACTGCACAGGCAGGTCTGGATCTTCCATAATTGATGAGCACGGCATCAACATCTGGTTGCTTTGGGATTAAAGGAGGAATTTTCACATCTGGAGGTTAAATAGTTTTAGGCAAAAGTCAGGCACATCCACCCTGATTTCTAGGGAGGACTTTTGGTTCAGGGGTCCAGAGGAAGCCTTAGGGAGTCCTTCGGGTAGGCACAAAAGGCAAAATGGCTAATTAAAAAAAGATGATGTATAATATTAAACAAGTGAGGAGAGAACTTGTGTCACATAGGTGTGTGTCTGATTCCAGCAAAAATGAGACTGGGAAACCTGCTTTACAAAGGTTTGCCTTGCTTGGAACTAGGGAAAAGGGGTTTATATAATCTGTGGAATGACCAGGGTGGGACAAAGGACTCTTGTCTGCTGCAGCTAGGTATGAATGTTTCAACTGACCACCTTGATTAGCATATAATGGTCTGACAGTGCCTGGAGCAAACTTTTGTTGAGAGGTGATTAGATGTCCTTGTTTGTTTCCTCTCTGTTGTTGTGATGTTGTAATTTTAGAGTTTTTTTACTACTGGTAGCCAGTTCCAACAGACCTCACTACCTCTGAGGATGCTTGCTATAGATGCAGGCAAAACATCAGGAGAGAATGCCTCTAGACCATAGCCATATAGCCCGAAAAAACCTACAACAACCCAGTGATTCCAGCCATGAAAGCCTTCGACAATACACAGAAAGTGTGAATGTTGCAATTGGCCAGCTTGGCCAGGATGGTCCACGCTTTGGTTACATCCCGTTTAGACTACTGCAATGCTCTCTATGTGGGGTTGCCTCTGAAGACTGCCCGGAAGCTGCAGTTAGTCCAATGCTCGGCAGCCAGACTACTAACGGGTGCTGGGTACAGGGAGCACACCACTCCGCTGTTACACCAGCTCCACTGGCTGCCAGTTAGCTTCCGAGCACAATTCAAAGTGCTGGTGTTAACCTATAAAGCCCTAAATGACTCTGGCCCTGTTTACCTCTCCGAACGTATTCTCCCCTATGAACCATCAAGATTATTAAGATCGTCTGGAGAGGCCCTGCTCTCGGTCCCACCGGCCTCGCAAGCGTGTCTGGTGGGGACGAGGGACAGGGCCTTCTCAGTGGTGGCCCCTCGACTCTGGAACTCTCTCCCACTAGAGATGAGAACCACCCCTTCTATCCTGACATTTAGAAAACAGGTGAAGACTTGTTATGGAGACAGGCATTTGACGAGTGAGCCAACACCCTGAGATATGGATGGAGGATGAGGAGCAACGATTTTAGTGTGACGACTGACCATTATAGTTATTGATTGTAATTGCTGTTTTAATGTTTTACTGTAATATGTATTATGATGTTTTATTGATTGTATGTGATATTATGGTTGGAAACCGGTCTGAGTCCCTCAAGAGAGGTGAGAAGGCCGGTATACAAAACTTTTAAATAATAAATAAATAAATAAATAAATTAGCATTGAATGGCCTTGCAGTTTCAAAGCCTAGCTGATTCCTGCCTGTGTAATCTGTGCAGTCCACGTACTACACTGCTTTTTTTTATAGGGTTAGCTGAATTTTGCGTCCAAAAAATGCGCAAAAATCGTCATGACGCATTGAGAACCTGGCAAGAGAAGAGAGGGAAAGAGGAAGGTTGAAGGTTGAAGGTCTTCCTCTCTCCCCTTCCTCTTTCCCTTGAGGGAAAAGGAGGAGGGGGTCATTAAGGAGCACCGGGTGTTAATGGAAGCTGCGGCTTTACTCATCCCCCCCCCCCCCGCTCCTCTTCGCCTCTATAGAAACCGGCAGCCAAGCTTCTCCCCCCGATGGGCCAAGGCTGAGTCCTTTCTCCCCCTTCCCACGAGAGGAGTGTGTTTGCATCCACGGGGCATCTTTTCTCGGGCTCCTCCACCCCTCTCCTCCCCCCACAGCTCCTCTTGTGATGTTTCCCTCTTTCTCTCTCTCCCCTCTAATTGGAAAATCGTTAAATTTCGGGCTGGGGAGAGGAAGGTGGGGAGGAGGAGGAGGAGGAGGAGGAGGAGGAGGAGGATGCCGCTGCGAGGAAGTGGGAAGACCTGGCGGGGCTGCTTTTGCATAAGTGATATTTATCGCAAAGGTGAAAACAATTAACTGCCGGGTTGCCTTTTCCCCGAGAGGGAGGGAGACCCAACAAGACAGTCCCCGCCTCGCCAGCAGGAAAAAAAAAACCCCACTAACACAAACACCTATTATTATTATTATTATTATTATTATTATTATTATTATGGAAATTAAACCATGAAAATGAACCATATCTGGCTACCAGTATTAAAAAAAAACACTCAAATATCAGGACAGTAAATAAATAGCAAGACTCAAAACGCAGGGGATTGATTCCAGGGCCAGCTAACACCTCCCAACAAAGGATTCCCCCAGGCAGGTTTTGAAGCTGCAAAGCTTCTCAATGCTCATCAAAGTGATTAATTGCAACATTCACATTAACCTCTAGCAGACAAGAGTTCTTTCCCCCCAAAACCCCACTAACACCTCCCAACAAAGGATTCCCCCAGGGAGGTTTTGAAGCTGCAAAGCTTCTCAATGCTTATCAAGGTGATTAATTGCAACATTCACACTAACCTCTAGCAGACAAGAGTTCTTTTCCCCCAAAACCCCACTAACATCTCCCAACAAAGGATTCACCCAGGCAGGCTTTGAAGCTGCAAAGCTTCTCAATGCTCATCAAAGTGATTAATTGCACAATTCATACTAATCTCTCGCAGACAAGAGTTCTTTCCCCCCAAAACCCCACTAACATCTCCCAACAAAGGATTCCCCCAGGCAGGCTTTGAAGTTGCAAAGCATCTCAATGCTCATCAAGGTGATTAATTGCAACATTCACACTTACCTCTAGCAGACAAGCGTTCTTTCCCCCAAAAAACCCCACTAACACAATAAACCTATTATTATTATTATTATTATTATTATTATTATTATTATTATTATTATGGAAATGAAACCATGAAAATGAACCAAATCTGACTACCAGTATTTTAAAAAAACACTCTAAAATCAGGACAGTAAATACAGAGCAAGACTCAAAATGCAGGAGATTGATTCCAGACAAGAATCTATCAGGGCCAGCTAACACCTCCCAATAAAGGATTCCTCCAGGCAGGCTTTGAAGCTGCAAAGCTTCTCAATGCTCATCAAGGTGATTAATTGCAACATTCACACGAACCTCTAACAGACAAGAGTTCTTTCCCCCCCAAAACCCCACTAACACAATAAACCTATTGTTGTTGTTGTTGTTGTTGTTGTTGTTGTTGTTGTTGTTGTTGTTGTTGTTGTTATTAATATGGAAATGAAACCATGAAAATGAACCAAATCTGGCTACCAATATTTTAAAAAACACTCTAAAATCAGGACAGTAAATAAAGAGCAAGACTCAAAATGCAGGGGCTTGATTCCAGGGCCAGCTAACACCTCCCAACAAAGGATTCCCCCAGGCAGGCTTTGAAGCTGCAAAGCTTCTCAATGTTTATCAAGGTGATTAATTGCAACATTCACACTAACTTCTCGCAGACAAGAGTTCTTTCCCCCCAAAACCCCACTAACACCTCCCAACAAAGGATTCCCCCAGGCAGGCTTTGAAGCTGCAAAGCTTCTCAATGCTCATCAAGGTGATTAATTGCAACATTCACACTAACCTCTAGCAGACAAGAGTTCTTTCCCCCCAAAACCCCACTAACACCTCCCAACAAAGGATTCCCCCAGGCAGGCTTTGAAGCTGCAAAGCTTCTCAATGCTCCTCAAGGTGATTAACTGCAACATTCGCACTTACCTCCAGCAGACAAGCGTTCTTTCCCCCCCAAAAACCCACTAACACAATAAACCTATTATTATTATTATTATTATTATTATTATTATTATTATGGAAATGAAACCATGAAAATGAACCAAATCTGGCTACCAGTATTAAAAAAAACACTCAAATATCAGGACAGTAAATAAGAGCAAGACTCAAAATGCAGGGGATTGATTCCAGACAAGAATCAATCAGGGCCAGCTAACACCTCCCAACAAAGGATTCCCCCAGGCAGGCTTTGAGGCTGCAAAGCTTCTCAATGCTCATCAAGGTGATTAATTGCAACATTCACACTAACCTCTAGCAGACAAGAGTTCTTTCCCCCCAAAACCCCACTAACACAATAAACCTATTATTATTATGGAAATGAAAACATGAAAATGAACCAAATTTGGCAACCAGAATTAAGAAACAAACAAAAACAAACTCCCAACAAAGGATTCCCCCAGGCAGCAACCAGGCAGGCTTTGAAGCTGCAAGGCTTATCAATGCTAATCAAGGTGATCAATTGCAACATTCACACTTACTTCTAGCAGACAAGAGTTCTTTCTCCCCAAAACCCCACTAACACAATACACCTGTTATTATTATGGAAATGAAACCACGAAAACGATCCAAATCTGGCTACTAATATTTAAATTTAAAAACCTCTAAAATCAGGACAGTAAATAAAGAGCAAGACTCAAAAAGCAGGGGAGAGATTCCAGATGAGAATCAATCAGGGCCAGCTAACATCTCCCAACAAAGGTCCCCATGCAGCAATCAGCCAGGCTTTGAAGCTGCAGGGTTGCTCAGTGCTAATCAAGGTGATTAATTGCAACATTCACACTTACCTCTAGCAGACAAGAGTTCTTTCCCCCACCCTGGATATTCCACTGATATATAAACCTCACTTACTTAGGGTTCTTGTGGGTTTTTCGGGCTGTATGGTCATGTTCCAGAAGCATTCTCTCCTGACATTTTGCCTGCATCTATGGAAGGCATCATCCCAGGTTGTGAGCTCTGTTGGAAACTAGACAAGTGGGGTTTATGTATCTAACACCTCCCAACAAAGGATTCCCCCAGGCAGGAAGCTGCCAAGCTTCGAATCTGCAAGGACATTCAATGTTAATCAAGGTGGCCAATTGCAACATTCACACTTGCCTCAAACAGACAAGAATTCTTTCTCCCACCCTAGACATTACTTCACAGATATATAAACCTCACTTGCCTAGTTCTCAACAGACCTCACAACCTCTGAGGATGCCTCCCATAGAAGTGGGTGAAACCTTAGGAGAGAATGCTTCTGGAACATGGCCAGACAGCCTGGAAAACTCACAGCAACCTATTATTATAATATTATGGTCTTTTGGGGGTTTGCTCGAGACAAACATGAATGTTGCAATTGGCCACATTGATTAGCATTTAATGGTCTTGCAGCTTAAAAGCCTGGCTGGTTGCTGCCTGGGAGAATCCTTTGTTGGGAGGTGTTAGCTGGTTGATTCTTGTCTGGAAACAGACACAGTTCTGTGTTGTTGTGAGTTTTCCGGACTATATGGCCACGTTCCAGAATATTTTTCTCCTGACATTTCACTTGCATCTGTGGCAGGCCTCCTCACAGATTGTGAGATCTCACTATCTCTGAGGATGCCTGCCATAGATGCAGGTGAAACGTCAGGAGAGAATGCTTCTGGAACATGGCCAGACAGCCTGGAAAACTCACAGCAACCTATTGTTATAATATTATGCCCTTTTGGGGACTTACTTGAGACAAATGTGAATGTTGCAATTGGCCACCTTGATTAGCATTTAATGGCCTTGCAACTTAAAAGCCTGGCTGGTTGCTGCCTGGGAGAATCCTTTGTTGGGAGGTGTTAGTTGGCTCTGATTGATTCTTGTCTGGAAACAGAAACAGTTCTGCATTGTTATGAGTTTTCCGGACTGTATGGCCATGTTCCAGAAGATTTCTCTGCTGACATTTCACCTGCATCTGTGGCGGGCCTCCTCACAGATTGTGAGATCTCACAACCTCTGAAGGTGCCTACCATAGATGCAGGTGAAACGTCAGGAGAGAATGCTTCTGGAACATGGCTGTACAGCCTGGAAAACTCACAGCAACCTATTATTATAATATTATGGTCTTTTGGGGGGTTTGCTTTCACTGAGTGTATTTTGGGAGGGAATATAACCTATCAAAGGAACAAAAGGAACATTTTTTAAATAATGCAAACAAACTCCCCAAAATTGGTGTTGTTCTTGTTATCATTACTATTATGCACTTTTGGGGGTTTGATTTCACAGTGTGCTTTTTTATATGGGAATATAATCTACCAAAGGGCACCTACCTATTTTTTTCTCTCCTTTCTCTCTCTCTCTCTCTCTCCCTCTCTCTTTCTCTGGCTGGCCTTTGCCTTTTTCCAAGAGGGTTTCTGCTTGGGCAAACAGCCCAAAGAGACATTAAATATGTAAAGAAATGAGCCCGGCCCAGCGGCCCAGCTCGCCCTGTGGGGGTTGAGCATGAATTTTTAATAAATGCGAGAGGAGGGAGAAGGGGAAAAAAGGAGAAGCAATGGGGGAGGAGAAGGGAATACACACAGACAGCCATTTTTGTAAAATCATCACCAAATGGACCAGGGTTGTTGTGGACTGCTGTCTAATATGACTTATGGCAGTGTTTCTCAACCTTCCACATGCCGTGACCCCTTAACACAGTTCCTCATGTTGTGGTGACCCCCAACCATAACATTATATTCCTTGCTAATTCATAACTGTCATTTTACTACTGTCATGAATCATAATGTAAATATCTGATATGCAGAATGTATTTTCATTCACTGGACAAAATTTGGCATAAATACCCAATATGCCCAAATTTGCATCCTGATGGGGTTGGGTGGGGAATGTTTTGTCATTTGGGAGTTGTAGTTGCTAGGATTTGTAGTTCACCTACAGTCAAAGAGCATTCCGAACTCCACCAACAATTGAATTGAACCATGTCTGGCACACAGAACTCCCTCATCCAAAAGAAAATGCTTGAAGGGTTTGACCTTGAGTTTTGGAGTTGTAGTTCACCTACCTCCAGAGAGCACTGTGGATTCAAACAATGATGGATCTGGACCAAACTTGGCACAAAAAACTCAGTATGCTCAAATGTGGACACTGGTGAAGTTTGGGGAAAATGGACCTTGACATTTGGGAGTTGTAGTTGCTGGGATTTATAGTACACCTACAATCAAAGAGCATTCTGAATTCCACCAATGATGGAATTGAACCCAACGTTTCACACAGAACTCACATGGCCAACAGAAAATACTGGAAGGGTTTGGTGGGCATTGACCTTGAGTTATGCAGTTGTAGTTCTTCTACATCCAAAGAGTATTGTGGACTCAAACAATGATGGATCTGGACCAAACTTGGCACAAATAGTCATTATGTCCAAATGTGAACACTGGTGGAGTTTGGGGGGAATAGACCTTGGCATTTGGGAATTGTAGTTACTGGGATTTATAGTTCACCTACAGTCAAAGAGCATTCTGAACTCCACCAACGATTGATTGAATTAAACCTGGCACATAGAACTCCCATGACCAACAGAAAGTACTGGAAGGGTTTGCTGGGCATTTACCTTGAGTTTTGGAGTTGTAGTTCACCTACATCCAGAGAGCACTGTGGACTCAAACAATTATGGATCTGGACCAAACTTGGCACGGATATTCAATATGGCCAAATGTGAACACTGGTAGGGCTTGGGGAAAAAAGACCTTGACATTTGGGAGTTGTAGCTGCTGGGATTTATAATTGACCTTCAATCAAAGAGCATTCTGAACCCCACAAAGACAGAATTGGGCCAAACTTCCCACACAGAACCCTCACGACCAACATAAAATACTGTGTTTTCTGAGGGGTCCTTTAGCGACCCCTCAGCTACCTCCTCGCGACCCCCCTGGGTCTCAATCCCCAGGTTGAGAAACGCTGATTTATAGCCATCTCGCTCTCTTCAACAGCCCCTAAATCTTGCAATCTCAGAGCTGTAGCTTCCTGGACTGGGTCTCTCTATCTGTAATGAGGCCTCCCTCCTTTCCTCCTTGCCTTCTGTCCCACCCAGGCCCCTAGCCAGGATTTTGTTTCGGGGGGGGGGTGAGTTTGATTGGGGGGGGGGCTGAGTCTGAGAGAAAGAGGGTCTACCCTAGCAAACTTTTTGTATCATTACCCCAATACCCCCATGCATATGGAATATATTGAGCATGGTGATCAGATCATGATATGAATAAACATAACAGTTGAAATAATGTACCAGTAAGGCCTTCTCCTTACTAGGCATGTAGGGTTTATATATCTGTGGAATAATGTCCGGGGTGGGAGAAAGAACTCTTGACTGTTGGAGGCAAGTGCGAATGTTGCAATTGGCCAGCTTGATTAGCATTGAATGTTCTTGCAGCTTCAAAACCTGGCTGATTCGTGCCTGTGTAGTCTTTTAGAAACTAGGCAAGTGGGGTTTATATATCTGTGGAATAATGTCCAGGGTGGGAGAAAGAACTCTTGACTGTTGGAGGCAAGTGCGAATGTTGCAATTGGCCAGCTTGATTAGCATTGAATGGCCTTGCAGCTTCAAAACCTGGCTGATCTGTTTGAGGCAGGGTTTTTTGGGGGTTTTTTTGTCGTTGAGAAACTGCAAGTCGCTTCTGGTGTGAGAGGCAGGTGTGAATGTTGCAATTAGCATTTAATGGCCTTCCCGCTTGATTAGGATTGAATGGCCTTGCAGCTTCTCTTCTGATCATTTTACCTTTCAGCTTTCATAGAAAGAGGGCTGCCTTGACAAGCCTGACTTGGGGTATTCAATGTTATACCTTTGCACTTGAGAAATAGGCAGTGTTTTCCTTCATCCCTAAAGGTCCCAATATCCTTCTCTTTCTAATTCCTCTTTTCTTTCCCGGCTGCCTTTTCCACTCCGATCACAGGGTCACCTGCCCTGCAAACACCCCCCTCCCCTCCCCGCCCCAAAGGTGCCCCCGTCCTCTCAGCAATCCCTCCAAGCGAGCCTTCATTCAATAATTCATAGGGAGAGGGCTTTTGTCCTTTCTCTGTCCGCCTCCCTCCCTCCCTTCTCTCTCTCTCTTTCTGCCCCAAGTCCCCTTCGGGGGCCTTTCCGACCCCAGCATCCACGCCCCCCTCTCCACGCGCCTTCTTGTCCCGCGAGATTCGATTAAGCTCTTTTAGGCTCTTCCCACACCGTCCTTATATCCCAGGATCGGATCCATCCAGTTCTAAAGGCTCATATAATCCACACAGGCTCATATAATCCAGTTCTAAAGCAGACAACCTGGGATCCGGAGGGAGCCTCGTGTCACAATGGACAGGTCGGAGGGACAGGTCGGTGGATCGATGGACAAGTCAGAGAATCGAATCCGGGGGAGATGGTGAGCTCCGTCTGTCAGCTCTAGCTCCCCATGCCGGGGCATGGGAGAAGCCTCCGACAGGGATGGTAAAACATCCTTGAATTGCAGAGGGCCAATTCTCTCACACCAGAAGCGACTTGCAGTTTCTCAAGTCGTTCCTGACACACACACATACACAAACAAGCCTGGGATCCGATCATGGGATATAAGGACTGTGTAGAAGGGGCCTCTGAGACAAGAAAGGCCACTCAACGCGGCTCTGGGACTTGGAGAAAGAAGAAAGGCTTCTACGAACGGGTTGTTGTAGGTTTTTCCGGGCTATATGGCCATGTTCTGGAGGCAATTTTTCTCCTGACGTTTCGCCTGCATCTATGGCAAGCATCCTCAGAGGTAGTGAGGTCTACGAATGTCAACCAAGGCTACAAATCTCAAGATCCCATAGCACTGCGCCATGGCAGTTGAAGTGGGATAGGACTGCAATCATTCGACAGTGCAGATGCGCCTTTTGGATCCCTTGGCGCAAAGGGGAAATCCGCTCCCAGCAGAACATCTGCTCAAAAGGAACAAGGTCTGGGGGATTTTCGCTACTCCCTTCCCTCGTCCCGGGATGAATATTCACGAAGGGGAAAAAGGGAAGCCCATAACAATAATAATGGGTTGTTGTAGGTTTTTTCGGGCTATATGGCCATGTTCTAGAGGCATTCTCTCCTGACGTTTCGCCTGCATCTATGGCAAGCATCCTCAGAGGTAGTGAGGTCTGTTGGAACTAGGAAAAAGGGTTTGTACCTTGTCTGCTGGAGCAAGAGTCCTTTGTCCCACCCTGGTCATTCCACAGATATATAAACCCTTTTTCCTGGTTCCAACAGACCTCACAACCTCTGAGGATGCTTGCCATAGATGCAGGCGAAACGTCAGGAGAGAATGCCTCTAGATTAGTGCTTCTCAACCTGGGTTCCCCAGATGTTTTTGGCCTACAATTCCCAGAAATCCCAGCCACTTTACCAGCTGTTAGGATTTCTGGGAGTTGAAGGCCAAAAACACCTGGGGACCCCAGGTTGAGAACCACTGCTCTAGACCATGGCCATATAGCCCGAAAAAACCTACAACAACCCAGTTATTCCGGCCATGAAAGCCTTCGACAATACAATAATAACAATAATAATTCTCTCACACCAAAATTACTATTATTATTATTATTATTATTATTACTGCGATTATTATTATTATTAGACACACAACGAGATGATTCCAGAGTGATCTTGTTTGCTGTGGACTCATGTTATGCTTCAAATAATAATAATAATAATAACAGTAGTAATAGTAATAATAACAATAACATAATTATAATAATAGTAATAATAGTAATAATAATAATAGTAATAGTAATAATAATAATAATAATAATAATAATAATAATAATAATAATAGGAATAGGAATAGGAATAGGAATACAATACTCTTGACATCACAATCCTGTCCTGGAAAAAACCGAAGTATGGATCGTCGGTGTTGCAATCCCAGGAGACATCAGAATTGACGAGATAAACAACTGGAAAAGCTTATCCGATATGAAGATTTAAAGGTAGAACTGTAAAGACTCTGGCGCAAGCCAGTCAAGGTGGTCCCAGTGGTAATCGGCACACTGGGTACAGTGCCTCAAGATCTTGGCCGGCACTTAAAAACAATGGGAGCTGACAAAATTACCATCTGTCAGCTGCAAAAGGCTACCCTACTTGGATCTATACGCTGATACATCACACAGTCCTAGACACTTGTGAAGTGTCCCAGGTGTGATCGAATACAAAAGCCAGCTTGGTGATCTTGTTTGCTGTGTACCAATCTTGTTGAGTATCAAATAATAAAATTAGTAATAATAATAATGGGAAGTGTCCGACGTGTGATCCAATACAACAGCCAGCAGAGCGATCTTGTCTACTGTGGACTCATGTTGTTGTGTTTCATATAATAATAATAATAATAATAATAATAATAATAATAATAATAATAATTTATTTATATCCCACCCTATCTCCCCCTGGGGACTCATGGCTCTCTATAGTAGAAAAAGTAGGCCAAGGAGTGTCAGGCGAGATTTTTACAGTTTTATAATATTGTGTTTTATTGATATTGTTATTGTCTGAATATGGCATTGAATTACTGCCATAGTTTGTAAGCTGCCCTGAGTCCCCTTTCAAGATGGCGTATAAGTACAGTACATAAATGATAAATAAATAATGGATCAAAGCAAACCCTACACATTTTGACTCAGGGGAAGGAGGAATTTTGCCACCAAGATCAGAGGCTCCGAAGATGCTCTCCATTGTCCAGGTTCATTATTATTCCCATCTCTTTCAGTCCCGGGGTGGCCATGGGGCACCTTTACACTCCATCTCCCCATGCGGGGACATGAGAGAAGCCTCCCATAAGGATGGTAAAACATCAGAACATTCAGGCAATGTCCCCTCCTGGGCAACGTCCTTGTAGACGGCCAATTCTCTCACACCAGAAGCGACTTGCAGTTCTCAAGTCGCTCCTGACACAGAAAAAAAAAACCCTTTGGAAGTCAACTAGGTTATTTTAATTGAAATTCTAGTTCCTAAAGCTTGACTTGTATGGCTAGAGTAGACCCTATGGCTAACTAGACCAGAAAGGTTGAGGACTTTTTTGCCTTTTCATGTGTCAGATTGGGGGACCAAAACCCAAACAACAGAGGTTGGACATCTGGGGACAGCCACACAACACTTAATGTCCCTAAAGTCAAGAAGCAACCTGGTGTCCTTCTTAGGAGAAGTTCACCCACCTGATGCCCCTAAAGCCAAGAAGCAATCTGGTGTCCTCTTTAGGAAAGGTTGAGGGGCCAAAGGCCTTTCCAATCCCACTATGTGGTTTCTCGAGACCAGGTGTTGCTTTGGATCTTTCCAAAGAGGAGGTTGAAAAGCCTCATGGGTATTCTTCCTTTTGCAAGGAAGGGAGAGGAAGGGCAGGTGTTGAGAAGTCCCAAAAAGGCACACTCAAAGCAGGAGCAGATGGCAAAAGGGCAAGAAGTGGGGGCAAGGCTGAGGACAAACAACCAGTCATGGTGTTAGCATAGTCATAGGCCAACTTTGGACCTTTCCGGTGTTTTGGACTTCAACCCCCACCATTCCTAACAGCCTCAGGCCCTTTCCTTTCCCCCTTCAGCCGCTTAAGCGGCTCAGGGGGAAAAGGAAGGGGCCTGAGGCTGTTAGGAATGGTGAAAGTTGGAGTCCAAAACACCTGAAGGGTCCAACTTGGCCCATGCTTGTCTTAGCATCTAAGGCAGTTTAGCAAAGCCCATGTGCTGTAAATTTGGGGAAGTCATAGAGCTTGGCTATTACAGAACCAGGAAATTATGGAGTTGGGAGAAACCCCAAGTGCCATCCAGTCCAACCCCAGTCTTCCAGGCAGGGAAATACAACCAAAGCTCTCCCAACTGATGGCCATCAGCCTCTGCTTAGAAACCTTCCAGAGAAGAGGACTCCACAAGGCGCCAAGGCATTGGACAGCTCTTACCGTCCTAACCTTTAGGTGGGATCTCTTGCTCCATTGTGTCTTACTAGTTTCAGACAGACAGACCCAAAACAGGGGAAGATGGGACAGTCGGAAAGAGGCGAGGTTGGGGACAAACACCTTGAAGCAAAGAGAGCAGCGGGGAAACAACTCAAGGAGACATCCTCGCAAACATGTCAATGTGTTGTGGAAAGTTTTCATGGCCGGAATCAAGGGGTTGCTGTGAGTTTTCCGGCCTATATGGCCATGTTTCAGAAGCATTCTCTCCTGACATTTCGCCCACATATATGACAGGCATCCTCAGAGGTTGTGAGGTCTGTTGGAAACTAGACTACATTGCAGAAGCAAGGGAGGTGTTGTGTTGTGACAGGTGTTGTGAAGCCCCAGAAAGGCAGATCCAAACCAGGAGCAGATGGCAAAAGGGTGAGAAGGAGAGGTGAGGCTGAGGACAAACAAGCAGTCATGGTCTTAGCACAGGCATGACCCAACTTTGGGCTCTCCCAGGTGTTTTGGACTTCAACTCGCACCATTCCTAACAGCTTCAGCCCCTTCCTTTCCCCCCTCAACAGCTTAAGGAATGGTGGGAGTTGACGTCCAAAACACCCGGAGGCCCCAAGCTGGCCCATGCCTGAAGTAGACCCTTTGAGTCCTATGGCTTGAATGCTATGGCTATTGAATCCTTGACCCCTATGAATCTTCCCGAGTGTCTCCATAGGTCTGTGGGTCTCCTCTAGTCAAGGCGAATAAATAATAATAATAATAATAATAATAATAATAATAATAATAGTGACCGACGTGTGATCCAATGCAACAGCCAGCAGAGTGTCTGCTGTGGACTCATCTTACTGTGTTTCAAATAATAATAATAATAATAATAATAATAATAATTTTTATTTATACCCCGCCACCTTCTCCCCAGGGGGACTCCGGCTAGCTAACACGAGGCCAAGGCCAAGGATTACAATAAAGCAAAATAAAATACATACAACAGATAATAACATCAAATAAAGTGCAAACAAAAACAAAATAATACAATGGCATAAACATAAGATATAAAATGATAAAAGGCCAACAGTGGGCTGGGCCAAATGCAAAGGGTACAATTATAAAACCCATGGATGAGATAGATAAATCCAGTAGTGTAACTAACTAGGGGGAGACCCAGATGGGATGAACAATGGGGTTAATCTGCACTGAGGGATGAGGCCAGGTGCATCCGAAGGACAGTTTTGCACTGGGACGGACATGGTATGGGGATTTGTTGTTAATCCCTCAAAGGCATACCAGAAAAGCCAAGTTTGTAGGCTTCTCCTAAAGCTGTCAGGGTGGGGGCTTGCCGGATCTTCCTGGGTAGCGAGCTCCAGAGCCAAGGGGCCACCATGGAGAAGGCCCTAAGCCGCACTTGTGATGGAGGTGGGAGCGAGAGGAGGGCTTTCCTATGGAAGAGATCGTGCAGGTTCCTAGAAGGAAATGCGGGCCTGAAGGCTGTCAGGGTGGCTGCTTGCCTGATCTCCCTGGGTAGCGAGTTCTAGAGCCTAGGGGCCACCACAGAGAAGGCCCTAAGCCGCACTTGCGATGGAGGTGGGAGCGAGACGGGGATCTCGTGCAGGTTCCTAGAAGGAAATGTGGGCTTGAGGGCTGTCAGTGTGGGTGTTTGCCTGATCTCTCTGGTAGTGAGTTCTAGAGCCTAGGGGCCACCACAGAGAAGGCCCTAAGCCGCAATTGTGATGGAGGTAGGAGAGAGAGGACGGCCTCCCCATGGAAGAGATATTACGGGTTCCTAGAAGGAAATGCGGGCCTAAAGGCTGTCAGGGTGGGTGCTTGCTTGATCTCCCTGGGTAGCGAATTCTAGAGCCTAGGGGCCACCACCAAGGCCCAAGCTACACTTGTGATGAAGGTGGGAGTGAGAGGACGGCTTCTCCATGGAAGAGATCGTGCAGGTTTCTAGAAGGAAATGCGGGCCTGAAGGCTGTCAGGGTGGGTGCTTGCCTGATCTCCCTGAGTAGCGAGTTCTAGAGCCTAGGTGCCACCACAGAGAAGGCCCTAAACCACACTTGTGTTGGAGGTGGGACGAGAGGAGGGCCTCCCTATGGAAGGAAATGTGGGTCCCAAACAGTTCGGGTCTCTGTAGGTCTTGAATGGGGACCCGAAATGAAAGGTAGCCAATGGAGCTCTTTAAACAGGGGGGATAGACCGCTCCCTCTAATTCGCTCCAGTTAGCAGTCTGGTTGGGAAGCAGCCCCATTGGAAAGAAGGGGGCGAGAGTGGGAGGCAAAGGAGAGGAAACCCCACGCCGCAGCCAGGGCCAGGCATTCCCGGCGCTTTGTTTTATTAGCGCCAAACAAGCTTCGCTATTAAACAGGGGAAGACCACGCAAAAGCCGGGTCGATAAGGCCAATTCAGACGCGGCTTTTTTTTTCTTCACCCTTTCTCACGTTAATTATCCCAATGAGTTTGGAGGAAGGGGCGACACGGGGTTTCCGAAGCGCCTCGTTAGTGGGGAGGAGGAAAAAAGGACGTGGGTGACAATGGCTTGAATCCAGTCCACGGAGGGAGGAACAAAGGAGGTCTCGCCCCACGCGACCTGGCTGCGTGGGGCGAATAAATCGCCCCCAAAACGCACCACCCTTCCCTTTCTTTCAAAAAATCAGAACAATAATGGGTGCCAATGCATAGAAAAGAGTGGGGAGTGGGAAGGAAAACCCGAAGGGTAAGGAACTGCCTCTCTCTCCTTTCCCTTCCCTCCCCCTCCCTTTCCCTCCCTAATCAATACCCGCCAACGATTAATTGCTCCGGCCCAGAATCAATCAAACTCCAGGTGAATGAATGAGGCAATTGGCAGGGAAAAGAGGCGGGATTCCGCCTGGTCTCCATATGCATTTGTAAACACGCTCAAGCGGCACGTGGGGATGGAGGGTTCGCCTTCAAGAAGGGGCAATTTGGGGCGAAGGCGTGGAACAAAAGACCCCCCCCCCTCTCGTAGGGATCCACGAGCTCCCTTTTGGACACCTTCGGGCATCTAAGATCACTTTGGGACGGAAGGTGGGGGCATTAGAGACACCCACGTATGTTTCTGATCCAAGCCGGGTTCAGTGAAGGATGCAGTCTATTTTTCCGTGGGATGTATACACATAGCAAAATTAGCACCTCATTTATACGATTACACCACCTAACATTCCTTCTGACATCTCCAGGCTTTATGCCACTCAACACAATTATGCCAGAGAATCTGCCAAACACATATAGCCACCTGCCATTTGTCACACACACACAGTATCTGCTGTGTAGATATTTACATGCAATATATTCTGGTATATTTATCTCATATATATATATTCTAACACCCAGGCATATATATTGAATTGCTGAAGAAAAAGGTAGATATACCTGCCAGAATTTGTTGTATGTGATTTGCATACCAGATGATTAATAGATAGATAGATCATCATCTTTTGTATCTAGATCATCACATACAATATATTCCGGTATTTATATCTATTATTCTCAGCTCTCTACGCTCCCCCCCCCCCCCCACCAATCATATAAACATATATATTTATACACAGAGAGAAAGAGAGGCACATACACACAACCTGATATGTCTATCATCACACAAACTATATTCCATTATGCATATCTTTTTAGCACTATCGATATTCATACATAAGAAATGCTGAAGAAATACACACACACACACACAATCTGGTATGTTTATCATCACATAAACTATATTCCATTATGCATATTTTTTTAGCACTATAGATATTCATACATACATATTGAATTTCTGAAGAAAGGTAGATATACCTACCAGAAATTACTGTATGTGATTTGCATACCAGATGATTAATAGATAGATAGATCATCTGGGATATAAATAATCACTTACAATATATTCCAATATTTATATCTATTATTCTTAGCTCTCTACGCTCCCCCCCCCCCCCCATATAAACATCTGATTTGTATGTATATTGCATACAATATATATATTCTGGTATCTCTCTCTCTCTCTCTCTCTCTCTCACACACACACACACACACATATATATATGAGATAGATATACCAGAATATATATTGTGTGTATATGTATATATGTATATATGGTATGTTTATCATCACATATATTATATTCCGGTATGTATATCTTTCTTAGCAACGCACACACACAGTATCTGCTGTTTAGATATTCACATGCAATATATTCTGGTATATATATATAATCCGGTATGATATGTTTATCATCACATATATTATATTCCCGTATGCATATCTTTCTTAGCAATACACACACACACAGTGTCTGGTGTGTAGCTCATTACATACAACATATTTTGGCATATTTATCTCAGCTTCACACACACGCACACATACACACACAATCCTGTATGTTTATCATCACATATATTACATTTCAGTATACATATCTTTCTTAGCATATCATTACATACAACATATTTTGATATATTTATCACAGCTCTCTCTCTCTCTCTCCCTATCTATATCTATCTATCTATCTATCTATCTATCTATCTATCTATCTATCTATCTATATATATATATATATAAACACACATACATACATACACACTATCTAGTATGTTTATCACAACATATATTATATTCCGGCATGTATGTCTTTCTTAGCAATATATTATGTGTCTACATAGTGTCTGGTGTGTAGAACATTACATACAATATATTTTGGTATATTTATCTCAGCTATATATATATACATATATGCACACACACACACACACACACACAGAGAATCTGATTATCTCAGCTATATATATATATGTGTGTGTGTGTGTATAAATATACCAAAATATATTGTATGTAATGTTTTACACACCAGACACTATGTAGACACATAGTATATTGCTAAGAAAGATATACATGCCGGAATATAATATATGTGATGATAAATATACTAGATAGTGTGCATGTATGTATACACACACACACAGACATACACACACACAATCTGGTATGTTTATCATCACATAAACTATATTCCATTATGTATATCTTTTTTAGCACTATAGATATACATACATACAAGCAAATTCACACACACAGTGTCTGATGTGTAGATCATCACATAGGATATATTCTGGTATGTATATCTGTCTTTCTTAGTAATATATATATATATCACATACAATATATTCTGGTATGTATATCTGTCTTTCTTAGTGATATATATAGATATATATATATCAATCACATACAATATATTCTGCTATGTATATCTGTCTTTCATATATATATATATATATATATATATATATATATATATATATATATATATATATATATATCAATCATTTGGACTACACCTTACCCTATACAAGGCAAACCTTTAATCCACTAAACGCCTTGCCATTTTAAGAACAATAGAAATGGGGAAAGACTTCCTCCGGGTGCCACTAGAGGGCGCCCACGAACAACTCGGCACACATCAAAAGAACAATATCCCCCCAAAAGTGATTGTTCTTTCTCCCCACCCCCATCCCTCCAATTGTAGATCCAATCTGTTCATGCCAAAAGGAAAGAAGGGGAAAAAACACACAGCTTTCCCCCCTCCCCTCTTTCCTCTCCTTCCCCTCCAGAAGAGCCCCGAAGCTTTTTGATCCACGCATCTGGCAGCTTTACATTCTCAGCACCTCTCCCCCCCCCCCCTTCTCACCACTGCCTCTATGTAGGTTTGAATGTATTTTTCATCTTCTGTGTTGGATAGGCGCATACCTGGGACAAAGGGAGTGAGGGGTGAGAAATCCATATTTCCGTGTTTGCAAGGATATCACCCCTCACACATTTCCTCCTACCACAATTCACCTCATTCTTTCTCCAGAAAGGTTGAGGATTTTTTTGCCTTTTCATGTGTCAAAACCCAAACAGCAGAGCTTGGATATCTGGGGATAGCCACACAAACACAACACACACACACTTGGTGTCCCAAAAGCCAAGAAGCAACCAGGTGTCCTCTTTAGGAGAAAGATCCTTCAATTTTTCTAATCCCATTATGTGGTTTCTGGAGACCAAGTGTTGCTTTGGATCTTTCCCAAGAGGAGGTTGAAAAACCTCATGGGTTTTTGTATTTTTCCTTTTGCAAGGAAGGGAGAGGAAGGGCAGGTGTTGAGAAGTCCCAGAAAGAAAGAACCAAACCAGGAGCAGATGGCAAAAGGGTGAAAAGGGGAGGTGAGGCTGAGGACAAACAAGCAGTCATGGTCTTAGCAGAGTCATAGGCCAACTTTGGACCTTTCAGGTGTTTTGGACTTCAGCTCCCACCATTCCTAACAGCCTCAGGACCCTTCCTTTCCCCCCTCAGCCGCTTAAGCGGCTGAGGGGGAAAAGGAAGGGTCCTGAGGCTGTTAGGAATGGTGGGAGCTGAAGTCCAAAACACCTTGATGGCCCAACTTGGCCCATGCCTGTCTTATCATCTAAAGAACTTTAGCAAATTTGGTGAAGTCATAGAGCTTGGCTATTATAGAATCAGGAAATTATGGAGTTGAGAGAGACCCCAAAGGCCATCCAGTCCAACCCCATTCTTCCAGGCAGAGAAATACTACCAAAGCTCTCCCAACTGATGGCCATCAGCCTCTGCTTAGAAACCTTCCAGAGAGAAGAGGACTCCACAAGGCTCCAAGGCATTGGACAGCTCTTACCATCCTAACCTTTAGGTGGGATCTCTTGCTCCATTGTGTCTTACTAGTCTCAGAGAGACAGACCCAAAAACAGGGGAAGATGGTGACAGGAAAGAAGGAGGCGAGATTGGGGACAAACACCTTGAAGTAAAGAGAGCAGCGGGGAAACAATTCAAGGCAACATCCTCGCAAATATGTCAACATCAATGTGTTGTGGAAGGGTTTCATGGCCGGATTCACTGGGTTGCTGTGAGTTTTCCAGGCTGTCTGGCCATATTTCAGAAGCATTCTCTCCTGACCTTTCACACATATCTATGACAGGCATTCTGAGAGGTTGTCAGGTTCGTTGGAAACTAGGTAAATGATCAGACGATGCAAAGAAGCCATTGAAATCCACAAGCATGTGGAACATGTCAATAGAATGGACAAAATCTGGCTACCAGTATTAAAAAAACTCTAAAATCAGGACAGTAAATAAAGAGCAACGCTCAAAAACCAGGGGAAATCCAGACAGGGAATGATCAGGGTCAGCTAACACCTCCCAATAAAGGATTCCCCCAGGCAAGAAGCAGCCAGGCTTTGAAGCTGCAGGGCTTTTCAATGCAAATCAAGGTGGCCAACTGCAAAATTCACACTTGCCTCCAATAGACAAGAGGTCTTTTTCCCACCCTGGACCTACTACGGATATATAAACCCCACTTGTCTAGTTTGCAACAGACCTCACAACCTCTGAGGATGCCTGACACAGATGAGGGCGAAACGTCAAGAGGGAATGCTTCTGAAATATGGCCATAGTAAAGGCAAAGTTTTTCCCTTGACATCGTGTCCGTAGAGATGAGAAATGTCACCTCCATTTCTAAGCTGGAGAGCCGGCGTTGTCCCTAGACACCTCCTAGGTCATGTGGCCGGCATGGCTGGGGCAGGGATGGTGCTCATCTCCATTTCTAAGCCTAAGCGCTGGCATTTTCCATAGACACCTCCTAGATCATGTGGCTGGCATGACTGGGGGTGGGGGGGGGGTAATGCTCATCTGCATTTCTAAGCTGGAGAGCCGACGTTGTCCGTAGACGCCTCCTAGGTCATTTGGCCAGCATGACTCGGGGGTCGTGCTCATCTGCATTTCTAAGCCGAACAGTTGGCATTGTCTGTAGATGCCTCTTAGGTCATTTGGCCGGCATGACTGGGAGGTGGTGTTCATACCAATTTCTAAGCTGGAGAGCCGGCGTTGTCCGTAGACACCTCCTAGGTAATTTGGCCGGCATGACTGGGGGTGGTGCTCATCTGCATCTCTAAGCCTAAGAGCTGGCATTGTCCGTAGACACCTCCTAGGTCATGTGGCTGGCATGACTGGGGGGTGGTGCTCATCTCCATTTCTAAGCTGGAGAACCGGCGTTGTCCGTAGACGCCTCCTAGGTCATTTGGCCGGCATGACTGGGGGAGGGGGTGGTGCTCATCTGCATTTCTAAGCCGAACAGTTGGCGTTGTCTGTAGGTGCCCCCTAGGTCATGTGGCCAGCATGACTGCAGGCTGGAGCGGTACCTATTGATCTACTCACATTTGCATGTTTTCGAACTGCAAGGTTGGCAGAAGCTGGGGCTAACAGCGAGAACTCACTCGCTCCCTGGGGCCATACATCCCGGAAAACTCACAGCAACCCTTTTCAAGGCCAGCCAAGCGAGGGGAAAGGGATGAAAGGGAGACAGGGTGGGCGACTTACCAGCAAGTCTCAAGGCCGACATCCTCTGGAACTCGGGCTCCTGCAGCCACTTCCACATCCTCCGGAAGGTCTCCCGCCCGGACTTGAGTTTACTCCAGGGTTTAGGGTTCCTTAGCAGGTCGGAGAGGGTGCCCTGAGAGCGGCAGAGGACCCGCTGGGCGAAGATGGCCTGCGGGATGCTGTACCGCTTCAGCTCGGCCGTGATGCGCTGCGCCACTTCTTTGGTGTTGATCTCCTCCAGCTGCCCGCCGCCGCCGTTGTTGACGCCCGGGGGCCCCGCCGAGGAGGAGGGCGGGCGCTCCCGGCCCAGCACGGGCCCCACGTGGCCCTGAGGGTGCCCCACGCCCCCGCCGCCCCCGTTGCCGCCGCCCCCGGGGTGTCCCGCGTGGTGCATGCCATTGAGGTGGGCCATCATGGAGGCCGGGGGGGTCGCCAGGCCCCGGGAGAGGTGCTGCTCGCTCCCCCCTCCGACTCCTACTCCTCCTCCGCCTCCTCCGTTGCCTCCTCCTCCTCCCCCGCGGGTCAGCATGGCCGCGTGGGCCTCGAAGTTGGGCCCCAGCATCTTGTCGTGCCCGCCGGGGCTGCCGTAGTTGTGGAGGGCGCCGGGCTGGGGGTGCTGCGGGTGGTGGAGCGGGCCCAGCCCGTTCCCGAGCGGCGAGAGGCTCTGCCCCATGGCGGCGGCGCCCATCTCCTTGTAGGGCCCGTAGAGGTTGTTCATGGCGGGCAGGCCGCGCTCGTCGCGCATGAGGGCGAAGCTGCCGCTGACGTTGGAGAGGCGCTGGTGGTGCTGGTGGTGGTGGTGGTGGTGGTGGTGCGCGGCGGCGGCCACGGCGGCGGCGTGGTGGTGCGGGTGGGCCGGGTGGTGCGGGTGGGCCGGGTGCGGGTGGTGGAACTTGTCCGAGACCGTGGAGATGGGCGGCAAGGGCTGGAGCGGCGTCAGCGTGGTGTAAGTGCCGCTCATGCCCAGGCCCGGAGGAGAGGAGTCGCACGGCATGCTCATGGCGTGGTGCAGCGGGATGGACAGCTCCGGACGGAACTCCCCCGCGCCCTCCAGCAGCGAAGCCATGCTGCTCACCATCGCCGAGCGCGACGCCGCCGCCGCTGCCGCCGCTGCAGCCGCCGAGGAGAGCTCCTGGTGCGAAGGAGGAGGGGGAGCGGGACCCCGCAAAGGGCCGGCGCCGCTGCGGCTGGAAGGGTGGTGGTGCGGGCTGGGGCTGCCCATCAGCTCCGGCTCATGGCCTCCGTGCAGCGGACCCAACGTCTCCAGGCTCAGCGTGGCCTCCGCGTTCATGGCGCAGCTGTCCCCCAGCAGCTCTTTGGTGAGGAGGCATCGATAGGAGGAGGAGGCCGAGGAGGAGGAGGAGGAGGAGGCGGGAGGCAGCGGGGGGCAGGCGGTCTTCATTCAGTCCATGGGCGCAGCGAGAGGAGGAAGAGGAGGAGGAGGAGGAGGAAGGGGAAGGAAGGGGAGACCTCCTCGGCCCGTTGGCGTGGGCTTCCTTCTTGGGCCGGCAAGGCTCTTCCTGGGCTCGGGATGGAGGCTGATGCTCTCTCCTCCTTTCCTTCCCCTTTCCCTCGCTCTCTTTGGGGCTCCCGGGGAAGGAGAGCTCTTGCTTGCCCTTCCTTCCTTCCCTCCCTTCCCCTTTTTGGGGGCCTGGGGAAAGGAGGACTCTCTCTTGCCTTTGCCCAAGCGAGGCTCCTTCCTTCCTCTTCCTCCTCCCTCTTTTTGGGGGCCCGGGGAAAGGAAGGCTCTTTCCTGCTTCTGCCCAAGCGAGGTTTCTTCCTTTCCTCCCTTTTTGGGGGGTCCGGGAAAAGGAGGGCTCCTTCTTGCTCTTGCCCAAGCGAGGCTCCTTCCTCCCTTCCTTCCTCTTCCTCCTCCCTTCCTCCCCTTTTATGGGGGGCCCGGGGAAAGGAGGGCTCTTTCTTGCTCTTGCCCAAGCGAGGCTCCTTCCTCCCTTCCTTCCTCTTCCTCCTCCCTTCCTTCCCGGGAAAGGAGGGCTCTTTCTTGCTTTTCCCCCTCCGCCGCTCCGGCCGCTGCCTGCTCTCCTCCTCCCTCTTTTTGGGGGGCCCCGGGAAAAGAAGGCTCTTTCCTGCTTCTCCTTTCCTTCCTTCCTTCCCTCCCTTCCCCTTTTTGGGGGGCCTGGGGAAAGGAGGGCTCTTCCCTGGCTTGGGCTGCCTCTCGCCAAGCCAGGCTCCTTCCTTCCTTCCTTCCTCCCTTCCTCCCTTTCTCCCCCTCCTCCCTCACACGGGGGGCTTCTCTCCGGAGGAAGGCCTCCCTTCCTCTCCTCTCCGTCCGGCGGTGCGGGTGTGAATGTGTGCTGCTTGCGTGTCAAAAGGGGGGGAGAAAGAGAGGGGGGAGAAAGAGAGATTGAGAGATCTGGAAGGGAGGGAGGAAGGGAAGGAAGGAAGGAAGGGGGGAAGGGAGGGAAGGCGCCCGCCCCCGCGGCTCCTCAGCCCGGCCAGCAGCAGCCCCTCCGCCGCTCCGGCCGCTGCCTGCTCTCCTTCTGCTGCTGCTGCGGCTGCGGCGCCCTCCTCGCCATGTCCGAGCCCTCGCCTGCTCTGACGTCGTCTGTTTGGGTCGAGCGGGAGCTGTCCAGAGTTGGGAAGAGAGAGCAGCCAAGCCCGGCCCAGCCCCGGCGAGGGAGGGAGGAGCGGAGGAGGGGAGGGGGAGAAGGCCAGGGGGAGGGCCAGGCGCCTCCAAACACGACGGACGGGCCCTTCGCCCACTCAGCACCACCCTGGGCGAGCAGGCGGGGAGGGGGCGCCGGCGGAGTGGCCAATGGGAGCTCGCAACGGGAGAAGGGGAGGGGCATGTGTCAGGGCCAGCCTTCCTTTGGAGGCCGGGCGAGAGGGCCTGGCCATTTCCGAGGCAGCGGAATCCAACGCCGAAGAGAACAGAGAGACAGAGACACAGAGAGAGACAGAGACAGAGAGAAGAGAAAAGGAAAGGAAAGGAAAGGGCGAGGGCTTCGAGGCACCGCGTCCATCCTCTCTCTCTCTCTCTGTCTCTGGCCTCTTAGAGCCAGAAAGGCTTGGTTGTGGATGAAGGGGGAGGGGGGAAGAATCCGCACAAAGGAGGTCGCGGAGACGGAGGGGGAGGGGGTGGCAACCACGCCCGGAAGGAAGAAAGGAAGGAAGGAGGGAGGGAGGGAAGGAAGGAAGGAGGAGGAAGGGGAGGAAGGAAGTAGGGAAGGAAGGAAGGAAAAAGTGAAGGAGGGGGAGGAAGGTAAGGAAGGAGGAGGAAGAAAGAAAGGAGCGAGCAAGGGAAGGGAGGAAGGAGGAAGGGAGGAAGGAAGTAGGGAAGGAAGGAAAAAGGGAAGGATGGAAGGAAGAAAGGGAGGGAGGGAAGGGAGGAAGAAGGGAGGGAGGGGGAGGGAGGGAAGAAAGGAAGGAGGGAAGGAAGGAGGAAGGGAGGGAGAGAGAGAAGGGAGGAAAAAGGGAAGGAAAGAAGAAGGGAAGGAAAGAAGAAGGGAGGGAGGAAAGGAAGGAGGGAGGGAAGGAAGGAAGGAAGAAGGGGAGGAAGGAAGTAGGGAAGAAAGGACGGAAGGAAGGAGGGAGGGAAGGAAAGAAGAAGGGAAGGAAGGGGGGAGGGAAGGAATGAAGAAAGAAGGGAAGGAAAGAAGAAGGGAAGGAAGGACCGAGGAAGGGGGGAAGAAAAGAAAGAGGGAAGGAGGGGGAAAGGTGGCTGGGAGTGGGGGAAGGAAAGGAACGGAAAGGAAAGGAGGGATGTGGGTACCAAGACGCAGCCAGCATAGAAGGGATGGAGAAGAGCTTATCAACCCATCTCTCCCAATACCTGCCTGCCTCTCTCTCTCGCATCCTAGCTGGAGAGAATAAGAGGAGAGGCCCAGAACATCTGGGTCTGTATGGGCGCTCCTATGCGCGGCCCCGAGGCTCGCCCCCGCCTGGCTTGGACGTTTAGGAGCGCTCACTCAGTGTGGAAGGGGGAGGCACACTCCCACTCCAAGTGTGCGACTAGAACCCGAACATTTCCCTTCCAACCTCCCCTCCTCTTCCTCCTTTTCTCCTTCCTCCTCCTGCTGCCCCTCCTCCTACCGAGGACTGAGATGGCGGGAGCTCTATCTCCTCTCTCCACTCCTCGTGGGATTCCTCCCCCCCCCTTCCCTCCAGGAAACACGCGTGTCGGGATCGGTCTTGGTGCAAACACAGAGGCTTGGCTTTTTCTCCTCGGGCTCAAAGTCCACGACTGTTGGTGTCCAGCAAATCTCCTCTTTCCGACAGAGCCCACCTTTGCTGGGAAATGATCTGGGGTGGTCCAAAACTCCATAAATTTTTAGTTCGGTCTACAGCAAGCATGGGCGAACTTTGGGCCCTCTAGGTGTTTTGGACTACAACTCCCACCATTCCTAACAGCCTCTGAATCTATTCCCAAAATTGTTCCAGTCACACCAATATTCAAAGTTGGGCATGTTGGGTATATATACCAAGTTCGGCCCACATCCATCACTGGTGGTTGGGTTTAAGGTGCTCTCTGGGTGTAGGTGGACTCACAACTCACTAAATTCAAAGTCAATTCTCTTCACACCCCACCAGTATTCAAAGTTGGGCATGTTGGATATGTGTGCAAAGTTTGGTTCAGATCCATTGTTGGTTGGGGTCACAGTGCTCTTTGGGTGTAGGTGAACTACAACTCCCTAAGTTCAAGGTCAATTCCTTCCAAAGCCCACCAGTATTTAAAGTTGGAGATGTTGGGTCTTTTTGCAAAGTTTGGGCCAGATCCATTGTTGGTTGGGTTCACAGGTGGGTTAACAGTTGGGTTTTGGATGCAGGGGAACTGCAGCTCTCTAAGTTCAAGGTCAATTCCCTTCAAACCCCACCAGTATTCAAAGTTGGAGATGTTGGGTCTGTGTGCCAAGTTTGGTTCAGATCCATTGTCTACATCCAGAGAGCTTCACAGTGCTATCTGGATGTAGGTGAACTACAACTCCCAAAATTTAAGGTCAATTTTCCCCAAACAAACCCCACCAGTATTCAAAGTTGGAGATGGTAAGTCTGTGTGCCAAGTTTGGTTCACATCCATTGTCCACCTGCTTCACAGTGCTCTCTGGATGTAAGTGAACTACAACTCCCAAAATTTAAGGTCAATTTTCCCCAAACCCCACCAGTATTCAAAGTTGGAGATGTTGGCTTTGTGTGCCAAATGTGGTCCAATTCTATTGTCTGTGTGGTTCACAGTGTTCTCTGGATGTAGCTGAACTACAACTTCCAAAATTCAAGGTCAATTTTCCCCAAACCCTTAGTAGCCAGTATTCAAAGTTGGAGATGTTGGGTCTTTGTGCCAAGTTTGGTCCAGATCCAGTGTTGGTTGGGTTCACAATGCTCTCTGGATGAAGGGGAACTAAAACTCCCTAAGTTCAAGGTCAATTCCCTCCAAACCCCACCAGTATTCAAAGTTGGACCTGTTGGGTCTGTGTGCCAAGTTTGGTCCAGATTCATGATCATTTGGGCTCTCAGTGCTCTCTGAATGTAGGTGAACTACAACTCCCAAACCTCTAAGGTCAATCAAATCCCACCAGTATCCAAAGTTGGGCAAGTTGAGTGCTAAGTTTGGTCTAGATCTATTATTGGTTGGGTTCAGAATGCTTTCTGGATGTGGGTGAACGATATAAGTCCAGGATTCCAGGTCCAACCCCCCTCCCCCCCCCCCAAACCCCCCCCCCCCCCCCTAGTATTTTCTGGTGGTCATGTGTATCAAGTGCAAATCCCCCCAAACACACAAACTTTGGCTTGTAGGGTGTATCTAGATTTATTCTTCCGATTTTATTTCCAAAAGTCCAAGAAGTTAACCGCTTCTGGGAGGGGGGAAAAATAGTTGGGGAGGGGGACCTTGGAGCAGGTTGCTTGCCGAAGGCCTGCAAAGCGGCGGAGGTTGCGCAGATGTTGCCTTTGTTTAAAGAGACAGTAATTAAGGGCAGGAGGGGACAGAAGTTTGAAAAGCGTGACCTATTTTCTTTTGATCAGCTGTCAAAGGAAGAGCGGGGGGTCTCCTTAAGACAGCCCCTTGCCAACCACTTCCAGCTGTTAGGGGAAACTTGGCTCAGGAGAAGAAAAAAACACATCTTGGGAAGGGAGGGGGAAGGAAGGAAGGAAAGGGGGAGAGCCCCACTTTTTGGGGAGGCGACCACCATTGAAGAGCAGGCAAGGAGAAGAGATCTTGCCAGGGTTCTTGTCTCCACCTAAACAACTCCCAAGATCCCATCCTGGGGAGTTGCCATTTGACAAGGTCTTCTGCCTTCTTTGCCAAGTAGCAAAGCCACTACAACTACAAGGATTCCATAGCATTGAGTCATGGTTCAAAGTGGGGGTCAAACTGCATTAATTCTACCATGTAGATGCGCCCTAAGAAAGCTGGTAGACCATCCCTAAGGAGATCGAATAATAAATACAGATCAGCAAAAGAATTATTGATCATTTCCCTTACTAGCCACTTGTCATCTCATTTGATCAAGGCGAAAGGGAAGAACTGTTTCTGTTTTCAGACAAGAATCAAGCGAGACCAGGTAACACCTCCCAACAAAGGATTCCCCCAGGCAGCCACCAGCCAGGCTTGGAAGCTGCAAGGTCCTTAAATGCTAATCAAAGTAGCCAATTGCAACATTCACATTTGTCTCAAGCAGACAAGAGTTCTTTCTCCCACCCTGGACATTATTCCACAGACATATAAACCCCAATTTCCTAGATGTGGGCAAAACGTCAGGAGAAAATGCTTCTGGAACATGGCCATATAGCAAGTAAAAACCACAACAACTCGGAACTGTTTCTGTTTCCAGACAAAAATCAATCAGGGCCAGCTAACACCTCCCAATAAAGGATTCCCCCAGGCAGCAACCAGCCAGGCTTGGAAGCTGCAAGGCCATTAAATGCTAATCAAAGTAGCCAATTGCAACATTCACATTTGTCTCAAGCAGACAAGAGTTCTTTCCTCCACCCTGGACATTATTCCACAGATATATAAACCCCACTTTTCTAGTTCCCAACACACAGGCAGGAATCAGCCAGGCTTGGTAGCTAAAAGGCCATTAAATGATAATCAAGGTGGCCATTCACATTTGTCTCAAGCAGACAAGAGTTCTTTCTCCCACCCTGGACATTATTCCACAGATATATAAACCCCACTTGCCTAGTTTCCAACAGACTACACAGGCAGGAATCAGCCAGGCTTGGTAGCTGCAAGGCCATTCAATGCTAATCAAGCTTGCCAATTGCAACATGCACACTTGCCTCAAGCAGACAAGAGTTCTTTCTCCCACCCTGGGCATTATTCCACAGATATATAAACCCCACTTGCCTAGTTTCCAACAGACCCCTCAACTTCTGTGGATTTCTGCCATAGATGTGGGCAAAACGTCAGGAAAGAATGCTTCTGGAACATGGCCATATACCAAGGAAAAACCACAACAACTCAGAACTGTTTCTGTTTCCAGACAAAAACCAATCAGGGCCAGATAGCACCTCCTAAAAAATGATTCCCCCAGGCAGCAACCAGCCAGTCTTGGAAGCTACAAGGCCACTCATTTCTAATCGGGGGTGGCCATTTGCAACATTCACACTTGCCTCAAACAGACAAGACTTCTTTCTCCCACCCTGGACATTATTCCACAGATATATAAACCTCACTTGCCTAGTTTCCAACAGACCTCACAACCTCTGAGGATGTCTGCCATAGATGTGGGCAAAACGTCAGGAGGGAATGCTTCTGGGACATGGCCATACAGCCCCGGAAAACTCACAGCAACCCAGTGTTTCTGGAGAGATGGTCTGAGTTAATCCTCAAAAGAAAGCACTTCCATTGTTGGGTTGTTGTGAGTTTTCCCGACAATGTTGCAGCAGCATTCTCTCCTGACTTTTCTCCTGCATCTATGGCAGGCATTCTCAGAGGTTGTGAGAACCACTGCTGTCACCTACGGATGGGAAACTTGCAAACCTGAATCTGAATTTAGTGGGATTGTTCCACTAAATCCAAGAGGGCTTTTTGAGAAGCAGCGGGTTTGAGGACTAGTTGCTTGACAATTGAACTGTCAATACATACTCTACAAGCCTGTTGTTTTTTAAAAAAGTAAATAGTCCTATAGGCAAAAATACCCAGAATTGAATTCAAGGAGAAGAAATTGGTCTTTTTACAAAGAAGGAAATTTACTGAGGTTTCATTCCCTGCACTTTGGTTTAAGACTGAGACTATTGGGGGCATCGACCCTGTAGAATTAATGCAGTATGAGCCCACCTTACCTGCCATGGCTCAATGCTATGGACTCCTGGGAGTCTTAGTTTGATAAGGCACAACCAGAGAAGGAAGGGTTGCTGTGAGTTTTTTGGGCTGTATGGCCATGTTCCAGAAGCATTCTCTCCTGATGCTTTGCCTGCATCTATGGCAGGCATCCTCAGAGGCTGTGAGGTTTGTTGGAAACTAGGAAAATGGGGTTTATATACTCCCACCCTGAACATACCACAGATATATGAACCCAATTTTCCTAGTTTCCAACAAACCCCACAGCCTCTGAGGATGCCTGCCATAGGCACACACACACATAGACACACACACACCCTTAATATCTTATAATTCTGACCTTTGTTTACATTTTTTGTCCTCCACCGTGAACAAGTGTGTGTGTGTGTGTGATTGTGTTTGGGTGTGTGTGTGTGCATATATATGTGTGTGTGTGTGTGTGTATAAGGACACGCTGATCAGAAAGGAATACAAAAAAAAAGCTAGAAAAACAGGGTCATGTTTATCAATCAGGGCCAGCTAACACCTCCCAACAAAGGATCCCCATGCCAGGCAGCAACCAGCCAGGCTTTGAAGGTGCAAGGCTATCAAATGCTAATCAAGGTGGCCATTTGCAGCATTCACACTTGCCTCAAGCAGACAAGTCAGGCTTGTCAAGGCAGTCCTCTTTCTATGGATAGTGGTGAAAGCTGGAAGGTAAGATGGTCAGAAGAGAAGCTGCAAGGCCATTCAATGCTAACCAAGTTGGCCAGTTGCAACATTCACACTTTCCTAAAGCAGACAAGAGTTCTTTCTCCCACCCTGGACATTATTCCACAGATATATAAACCCCACTTGCCTAGTTTCCAACAGACTACACAGGCAGGAATCAGCCAGGCTTTGAAGCTTCAAGGACATTCAATGCTAATCAAGGTGGCCAATTGCAACATTCACATTTGTCTCAAGCAGACAAAAGTTCTTTCTCCCACCCTGGACATTATTCCACAGATATATAAACCCCACTTGCCTACTTTCCAACAGACTACACAGGCAGGAATCATCCAGGCTTTGAAGCTGCAAGGCCATTCAATGCTAATCAAGCTGGCCAATTGCAACATTCACACTTGCCTCAAGCAGACAAGAGTTCTTTCTCCCACCCTGACATTCCACAGATGCATAAATCTCACTTGCCTAGTTTGCAACAGACCTCACAACCTCTGAGGATTCCTGCCATAGATGTGGGTGAAATGTCAGGGGAGAATGCTTCTGGAACCCGGCCGTACAGAAAAGTCACAACAACCCAGTGATTCCAGCCATGAAAACCTTCGAAAACTGAGAAGGGAGGTATTGATGCACCCAATGATTTACCCATCAATGGCTTCTCTACTGATGCCTCCCCAATGCTTTGGAATCAAGGAAGTTGTAGTTTTACAAGGTCTGGGACCTTTTCTGCCATAGAGTACTGGTGCCAAGGGGCAACTCCCAGGATTCCATAGCATTGAGCCATGGCAGTTACAGTGGCATCAAATCTATTTCATTCTATAGCAGGCGTGGGCCAACTTTGGGCCCTCCGGGCGTTTTGGACTTCAACTCCCACCATTCCTAACAGCCTCAGGCCCTTTCCGCTTAAGCGGCTGAAGGGGAAAAGGAAGGGGCCTGAGGCTGTTAGGAATGGTGGGAGTTGAAGTCCAAAACACCTGGAGGGTCCAAAGTTGGCCCATGCTTGGTGTAGATCCTCCCTTGAAACCAATGTTGCTTCAACTCCTTCCCCAACTTGTAATTGCTGGGAGTGAAACCGATTCACGCCTGAATGGACGTCCCAATGATCTGGCTTAGGAAGAGGAGGAGGAGGAGGGGGGAGGAGGCAGCGAGGGGGGGACCACGTCAGATTGAAACGATTAACTAGGATTAGTAACGCTCGGCGATCCTAAACCCGTTTCCTGGAAAGTAACTCCAACTCATGCCTCCCAGGGAAGGGCGTGTTGACACGGATGGGCCTCAATTATGGAAATCCTAAGGCAAAGCTATTGGGGGGGGGGGGGGGTCTTGGAAGAACTAACCAAAGCCTAGTTTGCCTTGGACTTTGTGTGGAGCTGAGAGAATGTGACTTACACAAAAGTTTTCCTACCCGAACCGTGGTTTCAAGAGTGTAGAGTTAAAGCAGTTTGGCAACACTTCAACTGCCATGGTTTAAGTTCCATGGTTTAAGTTCCAGACAGTTCCACCATGTCTCCAGGGTCATCAGTTGGGAGCTCCTCTCCTCAGCACCAGCTCTGGGGCCAGAGTGAAGAAGGGAAGCCAGGAAGATAGTTCTACCATGTCTTCTGAGTCATCAGTTGGAAGCTTCTCCCCTCAGCACCTGCTCTGGGGCCAGAGTGAAGAAGGGAAGCCAGGATGATAGTTCCACCATGTCTCCTGAGTCATCAGTTGGAAGCTTCTCCCCTCAGCACCATCTCTGGGGCCAGAGTGAAGAAGGGAAGCCAGGAAGACAGTTCCACCATGTCTCCTGAGTCATCAGTTGAGACCCTCTCCTCCCAGCACCAGCTCTGGGGCCAGAGTGAAGAAGGAGAGCCAGGAAGACACAGTTCCACCATGTGTCCAGGGTCATCAGTTGGAAGCTTCTCCCTCCAGCACCAGCTCTGGGGCCAGAGCGAAGAAGGGGAGCCAGAAAGACAGTTCCAGCATGTCTCCTGGGGCATCGGTGGGAAGCCCCTCTCCACAGCATCATCTCTGGGGTCAGAGTGAAGAAGGGAAGCCAGGAAGACAGTTCCACCATGTCTTCTGGGTCATCAGTTGGGAGCCCCTCCTCCCAGCACCAGCTCTAGGGTCAGAGTGAAGAAGGAGAGCCAGGAAGACAGTTCCACCATGTCTTCTGTGTGATCAGTTGGAAACTTCTCCCCCCAGCACCAGCTCTGGGGCCAGAGTGAAGAAGGGAAGCCAGGAAGACAGTTCCAGCATATCTTCTGTGTGATCAGTTGGAAGCTTCTCCCCCCAGCACCAGCTCTGGGGCCAGAGTGAAGAAGGAAGCCAGGAAGACAGTTCCAGCATGTCTCCTGGGTCATCAGTGGGAAGCCCCTGTTCTCAGCACCAGCTCTGGGGCCAGAATGAAGAAGGGAAGACAGGAAGACAGTTCCAGCATGTTCCACCATGTCTTCTGTGTGATCAGTTGGAAGCTTCTCCCCCCAGCACCTTCTCTGGGGCCAGAGTGAAGAAGGGAAGCCAGGAAGATAGTTCCACCATGTGTCCTGGGTCATCAGTTAGGAGCTCCTCCCCTCAGCACCAGCTCTGGGGCCAGAGTGAAGAAGGGGAGCCAGGAAGACAGTTCCAGCATGTCTCTCGGGTTATCATTTGGGAGCCCCTCTCACCCAGCACCAGGTCTGGGGCCAGAGTGAAGAAGGGGAGTCAGGAAGACACAGTTCCACCTTGTCTCTAGGGTCATTAGTTGGGAGCTCCTCTCCTCAACACCAGCTCTGGGGCCAGAGTGAAGAAGGGGAGCCAGGAAGACACAGTTCCACCATGTCTCTAGGGTCATTAGTTGGGAGCCCCTCTCCCCCCCCCCCCCCCCCCACAGCACCAGCTCTGGGGCCAGAGTGAAGAAGGGAAGCCAGGAAGACAATTCCAGCATGTCTCCTGGGACATCAGTTGGGAGCCCCTCCCCCTCAGCACCAGCTCTGGGGCCAGAGTGAAGAAGGGGAGCCAGGAAGACACAGTTCCACCATGTCTCTAGGGTCATTAGTTGGGAGCTCCTCTCCCCCCCCCCCCCCCACAGCACCAGCTCTGGGGCCAGAGTGAAGAAGGGGAGCCAGGAAGACAGTTCCACCATGTCTCCTGGGTCATCAGTTGGGAGCCCCTCCCCCAACTCCAGCTCTGGGGCCAGAGTGAAGAAGGGCAGCCAGGAAGACAGTTCCAGCTTTTCTCCTGGTCCTCAGTGGGAAGCTCCTCTCCTCAGCTCCAGCTCTGGAGCCAGAGTGAAGAAGGGAAGCCAGGAAGACATTCTAGCATTTCTCCTGGGTCATCAGTGGGAAGCCCCTCCCCATAGCAACAATATAGTAATATATAATACTAATATTGTGCTGTGCTAATAATATAATATATTGTATATAAATATAATATTGATAATAATATTACAATGTAATACAATATAATACTAATAATGATGCAATATAATAACTATATATTATATATTACATGTAATATTACTAATAATATTGCAGTATAGTGGTATAGTACAATATAGTAATATATAAAACTAACAGTGTGCTATACTAATCATTATAATATATTGATCGTAATATTGTAATACAATATAATAATTTAATAATTATATATTTTATGTTACATGTAATATTACTAATAATATTGCAGTATGGTGGTATAGTACAATATAGTAATATATAAAACTAATAGTGTGCTGTGCCAATCATTATGATATAATGATCATAATATTGCAATACAATATAATACTAATTATAATACAATATAATAATTTAATAATTACATATTTTATATTACATGTAATATTACTAATAATATTGCAGTATAGTGGCAAAGTAAAATATAGTAATATATAAAACTAATAGTGTGCTATGCCAATCATTATAATATATTGATCATAATTTTGTAATACAATATACTATTAATAATACAATATAATAATTTAATAATGATATATTTTATATTACATGTAATATTACTAATAATATTACAGTATGGTGGTAAAGTACAATATAGTAGTATATAAAACTAACAGTGTGCTATACAAATCATTATAATAGATTGATCATAATATTATAATACGATATAATACTACTAATAATACAATATAATAATTTAATAATGATATATTTTATATTACATGTAATATTTCTAATAATATTGCAGTATAGTGGTATAGTACAATATAATAATATATAAAACTAATAGTGTGCTATGCTAATAATTATAATATATTGATCATAATATTGTGATGCAATATAATAATTTAATAATTATATATTTTATGTTATGCTATACTAATCATTATAATATATTGATCATGATATTGTAATACAATATAATAATTTAATAATTATATATTTGATGTTACATGTAATATTACTAATAATATTACAGTATGATGGTAAAGTACAATATAGTAATATATAAAACTAATAGTGTGCTATGCCAATCATTATAATATATTGATCATCATATTGTAATACAATATAATAATTTAATAACTATATATTTTATATTACATGTGATATTACTAATAATATTACAGTATGGTGGTAAAGAATATAGTAATATATAAAACTAATAGTGTGCTATGCCAATTATTATAATATATTGATCATCATACTGAAATACAATATAATACCAATAATACAATATAATAATTATATATTTTATATTACATGTAATATTACTAGTAATATTGCAGTATAGTGGTAATAGTACAATATAGTAATATATTGTGCTATGCTAATAATATTATATATTGTATGTACATATAACTTGTAAGCTGCTCTGAGTCCCCTTCGGGTGAGAAATGTCATAAATAAATAAATAAATGGGTGGTGGGAGTTGTCGTTTTGTGATGTACCAGCCTTCTCTGCCAAAGGCACCAGACTGCAGATCCCATGATTCCATTGCAATGAACAAGGGCAATTCAAGTGGGGGTCAAATTGCATTAATTCTACAGTGTAGATGAAAAAAAGGTTGATTAAGCGCCTTCATTCCCCAGCAAGAGAGGCTCTTGTTTACATCGGCCTTTTTTTCCACATTCTCCTTCATTTCGGGTGAGAAAAACGCAATAGGTTTCTTTTTTGTTTTTCCAAAGGGGAGGGGAGCATTCAGGCAGAGAAATAAATAAACCCGTTTTCTGTCGGCGGTCACGTGGGCGAGGGTTTAAAGGTGAGGCGCGTTGGCTGTCCCCACCTCCGGATCAATACACCGTTTCCAAGCGAAAACCAGGCCAGCGGCTCCCTTTGTGTTGAAAGAGCCCTGCGTTGGATTTCGAAAAAAGGAAAACAGCAGAAAGAGCAGCTAGGAAACCTTCTGGTTTTTAATATATATATTATATATAATTATATATATATCATTAATACTATTAGTAAAGGTGCTAGTATTATTACATTATTATTATTATTATTATTATTAATTATTAGACACATCACAAGATTAGTACACAGCAAACAAGATCACTATGCTCGCTTTTGTATTTGTATTTGTTGTTGCTATTATTATTATGATTAGGGATTGGAAACCTTGCTTTTTGGGAGATTTCTCCCTCCTCCTCCCCGACCTAGAAACACACAGTGTCCCTTAAATATGTACACACCCTTTTAACTGCTACTTGTAGCTCTGGCGATGATTATTCGAAGCCAATGTAAATGCGTTTATATTGAAGAAGGAACAATGTTTTCGTTCGAGTCACGGATTCCATCGGAAATTGACATTTTGTGCTCAAAACACAGAGTTGAAAACCTCGCTTAAAGGTCGCGACAAGTGCCTACTCTTGCCATTTTTAACCTTGTTCACGGTGGAGGGCAAGAAATGTAAACTAAAGTCAGAATTATAAGATATTAAGGGTGTGTATATATGTATATGTGTGTGTGAATTTATATGCACACACCACACGCACACACAACCTTAATATCTGAGTTTTGTTTACATTTTTTGTTCTCCACCGTGGAGGACACACACACACACATATACACACGCACACACACTTAATATCTTATAATTCCGACTTTTGTTTACGTGTTTTGTTCTCCACCGTGGAGGCCGTACACTCACACATACACACACACACACACACATATACACACACCCTTAATATCTTATAATTCTGACTTTTGTTTACATGTTTTGTTCTCCACCGTGGAGAGGCCGTACACACACACACACACATATCTATCTATCTATCTATCTATCTATCTATCTATCTATCTAGACACACACACACCCTTAATATCTTATAATTCTGACGTTTGTTTACATTTTTGTTCTCCACCGTGGAGTCCGATCACACACACACACACACACATCTATCTATCTATCTATCTATCTATCTATCTATCTATCTATCTATCTATCTATCTATCTATCTAGACACACACACACCCTTAATATCTTATAATTCTGACGTTTGTTTACATTTTTGCTCTCCACCGTGGAGGCCGTACGTACATACATACATACATACACACACACACACATCTATCTGTCTATCTATCTATCTATCAATCATCTATCATGTATCTATCTATCAATATAGACACACACACACCCTTAATATCTTATAATTCTGACGTTTGTTTACATTTTTGTCCTTCACCGTGAACAAGAGAGTATATGTGTATGTATTTATGCGTGTATGTATGCTTATCAAAGTTACAGCGTGTCTTTTCATAGGGGGGATCTTTTGTTGGGAGATATTAGCTGGCCCTGATTTATAAATACGACTCTGTTTTTCTACCATTTATTTGTATTCCTTTCTGGACAAAGTCACAGCGTGTCTTTTCATATATAAACAGGGTCATATTTATCAATCAGGGCCAGCTAACACCTCCCAACAAAAGATTCCCCCAGGCAGCAACCATCCAGGCTTTGAAACTGCAAGGCCATTAAATGGTAATGAAGTTGGCCAATTGCAACATTCACAACATTCTCAAGCAGACGAGAGTTCTTTATTATTCCACAGATATATAAATCCCACTTGCCTAGTTTCCAACAGACCCCACAGCCTCTGAGGATGCCTGCCATAGATGTGGGCGAAACGTCAGGAGAGAATGCTTCTGGAACATGGCCATACAGCCCGGAAAACTCACAGCAATCCACAATCTTCGTATTTATTTATTTATTTACTATTTATTTACTATATTTGTATACCACCTTTCTCAGCCCGTGGGCGACTGATCAGTGGGGATACTATTATTTTTGTCATTTTTTCCCCCATTTGCTATTCTTTTCTGTCCTGAGAAGTTGTTTTGTGCTTTCCTGTCGTTTCTGGTGACTGACCCTCCTCCTCAGGTGAACTTACCATAGGGTTTTGTTGGTGAGATGGGTTCACTGCCTTTGCCTCCCTCTGAGGCTGAGAGAGTGTGATGCGGCCCAGGTCGCCCAGTGGGTTTCCTTCCACGGAAACCCACTGGAAACCCACTGGAAACCGCTGGAAACCTTCCTGGCTTTCCTTTCCTCCCAAAAAGGTGACCACTCAATTCAGAAGTCAATTCAGATCCTTCCCACAATCCCCACCATTAATATTTGAGAAACACACACACACACACACACAAGGAAGATTTGTGCATCCTTGTGTATGGATTCTCCTTCCGCAGGCGAGGAAGGAGATCAAATATATATAAAGAGACAGATTTTCTCATTCATATATGCACGGCATTAAATTAAATATTAATATAAAATCAGAGAATATTCCACGGTAGCCAGTCACCCAAGCAGCCTGAATGGAGTGCTGCTGGTTTCAGTGGGAGAGATTGAAATTCACCCTCCTCGATGGAAATGTTTCCCCATCCGCAAATATATTGATTCTGCTCCAAGTCTGGCTCGGCAAAGGCCGGTCGTGAGGGAAGGGTCCACTCCTGCGGTCAGCCCACTCACTCCTTATGGCTTACTTGGAAGTAAATGTGGCCAGAGCCACAGGGAGGCTTGCTTGCAGGACTTCGCTGCTTCATTATCGGGGATTGGGAAAAGGACAGATGTCCAGCGCTGCCCTCTTTTGTCTCTCACACGGGTGTTTCCCCTTGCACGTGTGCACCTGCCTGCCTGCCTTGGTCTGTGGGAGCAGACCCACGCAGAAAGAGGGCTGGAAACCCTCTTGAGTTCTTTTGGAAGGGAGGAAAGATGTCCAACTCCTCACCTCCTCCTCCTCCTCCTCCTAATCAGCAAAATGCGGTCGATGGATTGCAGATATATTTATATACATACACGCATACACACAAACACACACATAGAAGGGCATATATGATCTGCACACTATATTAAATATATATAAAATATTAACTACATACACACAAACGCACACATAGAATGACATATATAATCTGCACATTATATTAAATATATATAAAATATTAACTATTTAATAAATATATATTATATAAAATATAAATATACAAATATATAAAATATAAAATATTATATATAATATTTTATCTATTATCTATTTAATAAATTATCTATTTATGTAATATATATATGATTTATATACTATAGATTTTATCTATTATCTATTTTATAAATTATATATTTATATAATGTATAATATAATACTATATATATATATATACACATGATTTATATACTATAGATTTTATCTATTATCTATTTTATAAATTATCTATTTATGTAATATTATATATATATATGATTTATATACTATAGATTTTATATATAATATATTTATATTTTTATTAAATAAATAGTTAATATTTTTATATATTTAATATATATGCGTATTAAATATAGATAGACGTACATAATATAGAGAGATACAGATAGAAACACACACGCATATATGCACACACAGATACACACGCGGGGTAGATCGATAAATACACACACAGAGGCACATATATAGCCTGCAATATGTTATATATTTATATAAATATCTACCCAATCTCTCTCTCTATCTAAAGTATATAGACCAGGATCTCTCTCTCTCTCTCTCTAAATATACACATACAAGCGGGAAATATAGATAGCAGATTATACACAAACCTATATAATCTAAAATATGTTAGTTTTTTATATAAATATCTACCCTGTGTCTCGCTCTATATAATATAGATAGACCAAGATACACAAATACATATACATTTATATATATGTGTGTGTGTGTACATACATACACACGGGATATATAGATAGCAAATTATACACACGCACACATATATAATCTGCAATATGTTATCGGTTTATATAAATACCCTGTCTATATATATGGTATAGATAGACCAAGATACACAAGCACACATATAGACCCATACACAGGATATATAAATAGCAAATTAAACACACACACATATATATAATCTACAATATGTTATCTGTTTATATAAATACCCTGCTTCTCTCTATATATGATATAGATAGACCAGGATACACAAACACACATATAGACATATACACAGGATATATAGATAGAAAATTATATATATATATATATATATACACACACACACACACACACACACATATATATATATACACACAATCTGCAATATGTTATCTGTTTATAAATATCCTGCGGTCTCTCTATATATGGTATAGACAGACCAAGATACACAAACACACATATAGACATATGCACAGGATATATAGATAGCAATTTACACACACACACACACATATATAATCTGCAATATGTTATCTGCTTATATAAATACCTTGTGTCTCTCTTTATATGGTATAGATAGACCAAGATACACAAACACACATATAAACACATACACAGGATATATAGATAGCAAATTAACACACACACACACACACACACATATATAATCTGCAATATGTTATGTGTTTATATAAATACCCTGTGTCTCTCTCTATATGGTATACATAGACCAGGATACACAAACACACATATAGACATATACACAGGATGTATAGCTAGCTAGATAGCAGATTGTGTATCCACACGCACACTCACAAATAGGTACATAAAAATATTGTCTTTATGTATATTTACATACATACTGTCTTTATGTATATGTACATAAATACCTACCCTGTCTCCCTATATTTAGCAGAGATAGGCGGACATTAGATATCTATATTTATAGTACACAGATAGACCGACACAGGATACTTATGGATCGATACATATCCTGGGTTACAGTGTATATTCCACAACATATGTTGATCCAGAATGTCGGTCTCTACTTCGGCCTTCTTCTATTGAGTGAGGCTATGACAATAGCCCAGTTTCAACACGGCAACACAGGACGTGCTCCCTTTTGCAGTGCTTCTTCTTCCAACAGGTCTGGGCCAAACCAAGGACCAAGGAGTGGGCCATTCTCTCTCTCTCTCGCCCTTCTTTGGGTTTGGGGTGCCCCCTCTCTTTCCCTTCCTCCCCCCTTCCCTGCCCCCTTCTCCCCAAACCATCTGGCACGTGAGTGCGGGGTATTGATCCAACCCGTGTGTGCTGCTGACCCCATGCTAATCTATCGCCTTGCCGGCCCTCGGCTTCGCCTGGCGACTTGAGTGCATCTGCCCGAGCCCCAAACAGACCTCGTCCTCGCCGGCCTTGGGAATCGAGCACCTCTATATCTCTATCTCTATGTCCCTTTGCCCCAACTCCAGCTGAAGGTAAGTCCGTTTCCTTTCCTTTTCCTACGAGGGGGAGAGAAAAGAAGCCGTGCCAGGCAGGGAGAGTCCTTTGCTTTGGCTCCATGGCTCTAACTCAGTGGCAAGGGCCGTGGGAGTCCACAAAGCCCATCACCCGCAGGCAGGAGGAACTTGGCACTGTGGCAGGAAGGCCCCGCGTGGAGGAGGCCACGAGTGGCGCTTCTTGGCCTTTGAGAAGGAGACAGATAAATCACAAGTCCATAGGGATGAATGCCAAGGAGGGGCAGGAAGACCTATTGATCTGCCAGTCTGCCTGTCCCTTCCTGGCACTGGTCAGGGAAGGGGCAGAAAGGCCACCCTTGGAGAGAGAGCTTTCTCGTCTTCCAAAGGCCTTGGGATCCTGGAAGGGGGGTAGAGATGGAAAAGAGACACTTTCCTGGATGGAGGGGAAACGGGAGGGCGAGGAGGGCGAGGAGGGAGAAAGCTTCTCTTTTGAGGTTGGCACAAGAGAAAGATACGCAAGATTGGAAAGGATGTCCCATTGAGGAAGGGGAAAGCTTCTTTTCCACTGCTCTAAAGCCACGTCATCACACTAGAAGGGGAAAAATCCACTTAAAATCCGGACACAAAGCAATGGATCCAAATGGAAGGAAAAATAATTTCTACACGCTGCCTCATCACACTAGAGAATGGATCCACTTTAAACCCGGTTTCTACCTCCTGCAGAGTTCTGGGGTTTGTAGTTTAGTGAGGCTGTTAAAGGCTCCTCCCTAAACTACAAACACCAGAAGTCTGCAGGAGGCAGAAACCGGATTTAAAGTGGATTCATTCTCTAATGTGATGAGGTCCTTAAACATCAGGATCATAGAATCATAGAATCAAAGAGTTGGAAGAGACCTCATGGGCCATCCAGTCCAACCCCATTCTGCCAAGAAGCAGGAATATTGCATTCAAATCACCCCTGACAGATGGCCATCCAGCCTCTGTTTAAAAGCTTCCAAAGAAGGAGCCTCCACCACACTCCGGGGCAGAGAGTTCCACTGCTGAACGGCTCTCTCACAGTCAGGAAGTTCTTCCTCAAGTTCTCCTCTCTTGTAGTTTGAAGCCATTGTTCCACGTCCTAGTCTCCAAGGAAGCAGAAAACAAGCTTGCTCCCTCCTCTCTGGAACTTCCTGGAGGTAAGAGCTGTTGGCCAGTGGAACATGTTGCCTTGAAGTTTGTGGCGGGGTCTCCTTCCCTGGAGAGAAGCCGAATGACCATTTGTCGAAAGGGCTTTGATTATGTCTTCTTGTGTGACAGAATGGGAAGGAATGGATCTTCCTTTCCAAGTGGAGGGGCCCAGATTTTTAAGAGTTATGGTTTTGAGGAGTTGAAGGGAGGAAGGGAGAGGAAGGGTTGGAGTGGAAAGCAGGAGATACACAAGTGACTTGGGCCTCTTCCACACAGCAATATAATTTGTTTATTATTTATTTACTATATTTATATACCGCCTCTCTCAACCGAAAGGAGACTCCAGGCGGTATAAAATTCACATTGAACTGGATGAAATGGCAATGTGGACATAGATCATTCAGTTCAAAGCAGAAGTGGAAAGCAGATATATATGTATATGTATATGTATATACATGTATGTATATGACTAAGACCTCTTCCACACAGCAGTACAAAATCCACATTGAACTGGATGATATGGCAGTGTGGACATAGATCATTCAGTTCAAAGCAGAAGTGAAAAGCAGGATGGATGGATGAATGGATAGATAGATAGATAGATAGATAGATATAGATATATATAATGCCATGTTCGTTTGTGGGATTAACATAGCTCAAAACCCACTAGACCAATTGGCACCATATTTGGACACAATACACCTATCAGGCCAAGGAGTGACTATCACTCATAAAAAAACACTGAAAAACACAGCGGAAGAGACTTTAAAAGCCAAAATAAATAAATAAAAATACATTACCACGCATGCGCAAAACCACATGCACACATATACACATACATACACACAAAACACATATAAACAGACTGGGCCACAGCAAAGCGTGTCAGGGGACAGCTAGTGTGTGCGTGTGTGTGTGTGTGTGTGTGTGTGTATCTATCTATCTATCTATCTATCTATCTTAGGCCTCTTCCACATAGCAGTATAAAATCCACATTGAACTGGATGATACGGCAGTGTGGACTCAGATCATTCAGTTCAAAGCAGAAGTGGAAAGCTATATACATATATATAGAGAGAGAGGGGGGGGAGAGACTTTAACCTCTTCCACACAGCAGTATAAAATCCACATTGAACTGGATTATAGGGCAATGTGGACTCAAATAAAGCAGATATTGTAGATCATCTGCCTTGATATTCTGGGTTATATGGCTGTGTGGAAGGGGCCTAAGAGAGGAACAACTGAAAAAAGGCACATATCCAGCTCAATTTAGATGGATGGAAACCTGACTTGCTGGAACAAGGAAAGCATCCTCCGGTTTGGATTGTATTCTGGAATGAGGAGAGCCTGATAAGAGGCGAAAGAAACAAGTTGCCGAAACTGTTCTCTCATAATTAATAATAATATTAATGATAATAATAATAATCCTCTAAGGCCGGGTGCCCAAAATGGGTGGTGATTGAGGTGTACTCTAAACTTGACCACCTGTCAGCATGCTTCCCTCTCTTCCCACTTTCCTTAAAAAGTTAGGAGACACTGCATAGAGGAGAAAAGAGGCGAAAAGAAAGGGGAAAACCCCTAGAAACATCTATTGTTAAGAAAAGAGAGGAAAGGGCTTTCTAGGGCTAGAAGAAGGCCACCCAAATTCTATCTGTTCGCTCAGTCCTGAGAACTGATGGTTGGGAAGTAATCTAAGGGTTCAGCTACACTGCAGAATGAATGCAGTTTGGCCCCACTTTAATAACTACCATGGTTCAATGGTATGGAATCCTGGGATTTGTAGTATGGCGAGTCTCCACCACTCTTTGGCAGAGAAGGCTTACAGGCCTTATAAAAGGGCAAAATCCATGATGCTATGGCACTGAGGCAGCTAAAGTGCTGTCTCAAACTGAATTCACTCCACAGTGTAGAGCAGGCATGGGCAAACTTGGACCCTCCCTCCAGATGTTTCCCACAATTCCTAACAGCTGAGTTGTTGTGAGTTTTCTGGGCTGTGTGGCCATGTTCCAGAAGCATTCTCTCCTGACGTTTCACCTGCATCGATGGCAGACATTCTCAGAGCTTGTGAGGTCTGTTGGAAACTAGGGAAATTGGGTTTCTATATCTGTGGAATGTCCAAGGTGGGAGAAAGAAGTCTTGTCTGTTTGAGGTAAATGTAAATGTTGCAATTGGCCACCTTGATTAGCATTAGCCTAGCAGTTTCAAAGTCTGGCTTCCTACTGCGTGGGGGAATCCTTTGTTGGGAGGTGCTTAGCTGTCCCTGATTGTTTCTTGTCTGGAATTCCCCTGTGTTTGAAAGTTTGTTTTTTTACTGTTATGATTTTAGATTTTTTTTAATACTGGTAGCCAGGTTTTGTTCATTTTCATGGTTTCCTCCTTTCTGTTGAAATTGTCCACCTGCTTGTGGATTTCAATGTCTTCTCTGTGTAGCCTGACATGGTAGTTGTGAGAGTGGTCCAGCATTTCTGTGTTCTCAGATAAAATGCTGTGTCCAGGTTGGTTCATCAGGTGCTCTGCTATGGCTGACTTCTCTGGTTGGATTAGTCTGCAGTGCCTTTCATGTTCCTTGATTCGTGTTTGGGCAATGCTGCGTTTGGTGGTCCTTATGTAGACTTGTCCACTGCTTCATGGTATTCAGTAGACTCCTGCTGAGGTGAATGTTTCATTTGGCTACCTTGATTAGCATGTAATGGCCTAGCAATTTCAAGATGTGCCTTCTTACTGCCTGGAGGAATCCTTTGTTGAGAGGTGATTAGCTGTCCCTGATTGTTTCTTGTCTGGAGTCCCCTGTTTGTGAAAGTTGTTCTTTATTTACTGCCAGGGAGGAATCCTTTCCCAACCGGAAGCCACACAGTTTCCTGGAAAACACTTCCACTTTCATGGCCTAGCCCTTTCAAAGTGTGCCTTCCTACTGCCTGGAGGATTCCTTTGTTGAGAGGTGGTTAACTGTCTCTGATTGTTTCTTGTCTGGAGTTCCTCTGTTTTTGAAAGTTGTTATTTATTTACTGTCAGAAAGGAGTCTTTTCCCAAACGGAAGCCACACAGCTTCCGAGAAAACACTTCCACTTTCATGGCCTAGCAGTTTGCTGAGAGGTGATTAGCTGTCCCTGATTGTTTTTTGTCTGGAGTTCCCCTGTTTGTGAAAGTTTTTCTTTATTTGTTGTCAGCAAGGAGTCTTTTCCCAACCGGGAAATCGTGTTTTGATGCGGAATTCATGATATTCTTCTCCAATTTCAAAACAAAACAAACATTTTTGGGGCTGGGGGGGGGGGGGGGGTTAGGGTTAGGCAACCAAGGCTGGCATTTCCCCTTGTGTTGAAGCAAGACCTCTGAAACGACACCTCGCTCCCTCTTTCTCTCTCCTTGTTTGTCGGGCGATCTTATCTTTCCCAACCCGCTGGTCCTCTTTTGTTTTGTGAAAGCCTCCCCCTGCCCATCTTTTCAACTCCCACCCTCCCTCTGTTTTCCCCCCTTTCTCTTTTTCTTCTTCTTCTTTTCCTTCTCCTTCTCCTTCCAGGACTCTTGTTTCTTGCTGCAGCCACCGGCGCGGCTGTTGCTGGGAATCGGCTAGATGAAAATGTCACCTTCTCTTAAGGTCAGAGAAAGTTAATCCTGTTTCTATTCTAACCCACCGAAGAGGACATCAGGGAGAGTTTGAAATTCTTAATATGGGAGGGAGAGAGAGGGAGGGAAGGAAGGGAAGAAGAAGAAGAAGAAGAAGAAGGGAAAGAAAGACACCGAGGGAAGGAAAACAAAACAGGAGGAGGCGCATCCCTTCTGCCTCCAGATCACTCAATTACGCATTTGTTCAAACAATTAATTAAATTGGGAAGTAGAAAGGTACAGAAAGAACATGTTGTATTTGGTCGAAGGCTTTCATGGCCGGAATCACTGGGCCCCCTCCCACACAGCTGAAAAATGAAACCCGCATTATCTGCTTTGAACTGGAATATATGTCAGTGTGGACTCAGATAACCCAGTTCAAAGCAGATATTGTGGGATTTTCTGCCTTGATATTCTGTGTGGAAGGGCCCTGGGGTGTTGTGATTTTTCCGGGCTGTATGGCCACATTCCAGAAGCATTCTCTCCTGACGTTTCGCTTGCATCTAGAAGCATCACAGCTGAACTAAATCCCACATTATCTGCTTTGAACTGGAATATATGTCAGTGTGGACTCAGATAACACAGTCCAAACAGATATTGTAGGATTTTCTGCCTTGATATTCTGTGTTGAAGGGCCTTGGGTTGTTGTGATTTTTCCCTGCTGTATGGCCATGTTCCAGCAGCATTCTCTCCTGACGTTTCGCCTGTATCTAGAAGCATCACAGCTGAACAAAATCCCACATTATCTGCTTTGAACTGGAATATATGTCAGTGTGGACTCAGATAACTCAGTCCAAACAGATATTGTGGGATTTTCTGACTTGATATTCTGTGTGGAAGGGCCCTGGGTGTTGTGAATTTTTCGGGCTGAATGGCCACGTTCTAGAAGCATTTTCTCCTGACGTTTCGCCTGCATCTAGAAGCATTCTGGCGAAACGTCAGGAGAGAATGCTTCTGAAACATGGCCATACAGCCCGGAAAACTCACAACAACATATTATTTGAGAAGAGACCACGCCATTTATAGGACTGGAGCCCAGCCATACGGATTGTCCCTGGAAGCCTTTGGGAAATTGAGTTTTCCTTGACAGGCGAGGGAGAGAAGTACTTCCAAATGGAAAGCGAAGGAAGAAAGAAGTGGAAAAGGAATGAAAGAAAAATACCCCACAACCTCTGAGGATGTCTGCCATAGATGCAGGCGAAAGGTCAGGAGAGAATACTTCTAGAAAAATGGCCATAAAACCCGAAAAACCTACAACTCAGAAAGAAAAATAGAAAGTCTCGGCGACTCTCTCTCTATTTCCCTTCCCAGGAAACCAAAGAGACCCCGAGATTCAAACTAACTGGATCCTCGCCGGTGTATTTGTTCTACTGCTTGGATTTCGGTTTATTTTCTAGTAGTGACTCCAAGAAAACCGAGTTAAACAGCCGAAAGAGACGGAGGCCGCTCTAGTAAACTTACAAATATATCTCATAATTAAGTGTGATGTTAAGATAGATATCCGCAGACAAAGAAACATGTTGTGCATCACCGAAAATCTTTGACATATAAGCAACTTGGTGATAATGTGTTGTCGAAGGCTTTCATGACCGGAACCACTGGGTTGCTGTGAGTTTTCCGGGCTGTATGGACATGTTCTAGAAGCATTCTCTCCTGACCTTTCGCCTGCATCTATGGCAGGCAGCCTCAGAGGTTGTGAGGTCTGTGGGAAACTCTATTTTCCTAGTTTTTTAAAAAATAAAAACAAAACAAAAAAACAAAACAAAATAAAACAAAAAAAACCCCAACATTTTCCTAGTTTCCAGCAGACCTCACAACCTCTGAGGATGCCTGCCGTAGATGCAGGCGAAACGTCAGCAGAGAATGCTTCTGGAACATGGCCATACAGCCCGGAAAACCCACAGCAACCCAGCTCTGTGGCACTTTGCAATACAATGCCATACAAGTGCCAAATTGAATATTTTAATTTGGGGTCCATCTCAATCCAAGGTATATGACATTCCCAAATCTCACGCTTTTCATAATGCAATTAATTTTTTTGATTTCTCATAAATATGATTGATTTTAACCCAGCCATATTTTCTTTGCATCTGATTCAACAGTTAGGACTGTCTGTTGTTGTTGTTGTTGTTGCTGCTGTTGTTGTTGTTTTCTGCCTTCACGTCATTTCCGTCCCTAAGGCCCCTTCCACACAGCTGAATAAAATCCCAATTTGAACTGGAATATATGGCAGTGTGGACTCAGATAATTCAGTTCAAAGCAGATACTGTATTGTGGGATTTTCTGCCTTGATGTTCTGGGTTATATGCTGTGTGGAAAGGCACTAAGGTGAACTTTTCACAGAGTTTTCTTGGCAAGAGTTATTCAGAGGGGTTTTCCATGGCCTTCCTCTGAGGCTGAGAGAGTGTGACTTGTCCAAAGCCACCCAGTGCCTTTCAATTACTGAGTGTGGATTCGCACCTTAGTCTCCACAATCACAGGCTGCGCCTACACTATAAAATTAAGGCAGTTTGACACCACTTTAAGGTCCTCATCACATTAGAGAATGAGTCCACTTGAAACCCGGTTGCTGCCTCTTGCAGAATTCTGGGGTTTGTAGTTTAGGGAGGGGCCTTTAAACAGCCACACTAAACTACAAACCCCAGAATTCTGGAAGAGGCAGAAACCGGATTTAAAGTGGATTCATTCTCTAGTGTGATGATTGACCCTAAGGATGGGAATTGTCGTTTTGAAAGGCCTTCTTTGCCAAACCCTGCTGGTGCCTCACGAAAATACAAATCCCAGGATCCCATCGCATTGAGCCATGGTCATCCAAGTGGTATTAAACTGCTTTAATCTTACAGTGTAGATGCACCCAGAGTCCGGCGTTCAAACCACGCTGGCTACTTTTATTTCAAAATAAAAGTGCTTAAGAATTGTAGCACTGAGTTATACCACCTAACCTGTACTAACAGTCAATATTTTTAGGATCCCAAAATATGATCTTTTCCCTGTTCTCTGCCAGTGAGAAAGAGATCCGGTTCTCTGATTTTAGAAATAGTTTCTCTGAAAAGTCGCCTTCCGCTAAATGTATTATCCATTATTATTATTATTATTATTATTATTATTATTATTATTATTATTTAAAATGGTGTCTATATCAAATTGAGTCCTCTGCTCTCGTTCCTTTGCCTCTTGAGAGAGAGAGGGAATGAGAGAGAGAGAGATGGTGGGGTGGGAATGGGGAGCAACCCGGCGCGCGATCCCTTTGTTCCTCTCAAGTTAGGCGTGAAATCTTTTTGTTGCCTTTTTTCAAAAGGGAGGCAAAAGTTGCTGTCGAGCGTCAAAGGGACAAATTTAACTCTCCCGAAAAGGAAGTGTTTCTTTCTTTTTTCCTCCCCTCCCCTTCCAAGTTGGCCTCGGAGTTGGAAAACTCGGACTGCGGTTTGGGATTTCTCTCTCGCTCCTTTATGGAAAGGGAGAGAGAAAAAGGAAAGGAAAGGTGGCCACATTGAACCGAGTTCCCTCTTTCTAGTTCATGTCAAATAAAGATGTAACCTAGCCAAAAACATTTTAAATATATATTTCAAAAGTTGAAGAACTTTTGACCATTGTTGTTGTTGTTATTGTTATTATTATTATTATTTTCAAAAGTTGGAGAAGTTTTGACCATTGCTGCTGCTGCTGTTGTTATTATTATTAATTTCAAAACTTGGAGAACTTTTGACTGTTGTTGTTGTTATTGTTATTATTATCAAAAGTTGGAGAAGTTTTGACCATTGCTGCTGCTGTTGTTATTATTAATTTCAAAAGTTGGAGAACTTTTGACCGTTGTTGTTGTTGTTGTTGTTGTTATTAATTTCAAAAGTTGGAGAAGTTTTGACCATTGTTGTTGTTGTTGTTGTTGTTGTTGTTGTTGTTGTTATTCACAACTTTACAGGCGAGTTTGGAAGGTCAATCTACCGTGAGCAGAAAAGGAGAGATTTTACTTTCTCTGGGTGGGAGAATTACTAAGGACCTCATCACACTAGAGAATGAATCCACTTTAAATCCGGTTTCTGACTCCTGCAGAATTCTAAGGTTTGTAGTTTAGGGAGGAGCCTTTAAGAGCCTCACTAAACTACAAACCCTAGCATTTTGGAGGAGGTAGAAACCGGATTTTAAGTGGATTCATTCTCTAGTGTGATGAGGTAATAGGATTCTATAGAATCCTAGAGTTGGAAGAGATCCCAGTCTAATACTACTACTACTACTACTACTACTAATAATAATAATAAATACTACTACTAAATAAATAAATAAATTCTAGAACTTAAAACATTTAACCTAACAACAACAATAAATTATAGAATCTTAGTATTATTTTTTTTTAAATCATAAATAAATTTAAAAAAAATACAACACTCAAAAACAGGGGAATTCCAGACAAGGAACAATCAGGGACAGCTAACCACCTTCCAACAAAGGATCCCCCAGGCAATAAGAAGCCAGACCTTGAAACTGCTGAGCCATCAAATGCTAATCAAGGTGGCCAATGGAAACATTCACATTTACCTCCAACTTAAAACAGTTAACCTAACAACAACAACAACAATAAGTTATAGAATCTTAGTATTAAAAAACTCTAAAATCATAACAGTAAATAAAAAAACAACACTCGAAAACAGGGAAATTCCAGACAAGGAACAATCAGGGACAGCTAAGCACCTTCCAACAAAGGATTCCCCCAGGAAGTAAGAAGCCAGACCTTGAAACTGCTGAGCCATCAAATGCGAATCAAGTTGGCCAATTGAAACATTGACACCTAACTCGAACAGACAAGAGTTCATTCTCCCACCCTGGACATTCCACAGATATATAAACCCTATTCCCCTAGTTTCCAACAGACTTCTCAACCTCTAAGGAAGCCTGCCAGAGATGCAGGCGAAACGTCAGGAGAGAATGGCCATACAGCCCGGAAAACTCACAACAACCCAAACCTATAGAGTCTTAGATAGGAAGAGGGCAGGACTGAGTGGCCCTTGAGGTTACCTTCCAACTCTCGGATTCTGTGGTTCATCAGAGACCTGTGAAAACGTTTAAACTAACATCCCAAATGAACGAGAATACTTGAAATGAATACCAAACTCCAGCGAATATTTTGAGAGAAATCTTTCCAGGTTTAAGTAAATGACAAATGACCCCGAGTTGTGCCAGCAAAGCCATAGACCCTCCTCAGAGACTTAATCATTATTTATCTCGCCAAGTATTCTTTCCAAATACGTGGATTTAATGTTTCCAAATTCAATATATTGTAAGGGTTTACCTCGCTTCACTACACTAGAGAATGAATCCACTTTAAGTCTAGTTGCTTCTTCCTGTAGAATTCTGGGGTTTGTAGTTTAGGGAAGAGCCTTTAACAGCCTCACTCAACTACAAACCCCAGAACTCTGCAGGAGGCAGAAACCGGATTTAAAGTGGATTCATTCTGTAGTGTGATGAGATCGGAAAAGTGTTGTGGCTTTTCCTGTTCGGTCCCCGCTTAAGTGGCTGGGGGGTAAAAAGGCTGTTGGGAATTGTGGGAGTTGAAGTCCAAAACACCTGGAGGAAAGGCCCAAGTTGGCCCAGGTCAGATCTAACATTGTTTAGAAAGACACCAACCACAACAACAAACAACCTTTCAGTTTCAGGTTAGGCGCTCCTAGAACAAGAATCGGGGCCTCTTTAGTAGGATCCGGGTTCACCTCGAAGTGAAGTGGGTGCCAGGAAAAAAGGTCCCCTTCTTCTTTCTCCAAGTCTCCACCAGGAAGGCCTCGATCCGGCGCGCATTTTCCTCCGGAGTAAAACTGTTCGCTTCTCCGTTTCTGAGATCCTAGTTCCGGAGTAATAGCCTGCAAGGCAGCCCTTCTCCTCTTCCACTCCCAGGGCTTGAAATATATTATCTGCATCCGTCCTGGCCTTTTCTGAGTCAGTGTCGACAGTAAACCCATATAGATTATTTGGCTGAATATATAGATCCATTGAGATCAAAGGAGATACATAAACATATCCTACTGCTTACTGGCTTGGAGCATTTATGTGTTCTTCCTGGCCTCCAAACTGGTGTCAAACTGTGGAGAACCATGGTTTCGACGGAACTTGCCCTTAGTTGAGCTACACACACACACATACAAACACACACGTGTGTGTGTGTATATATATAGATAGATAGTTGTATGTTTCAAGTTCCTAAGTGTTATGTCACAAGGAATAAGAATTATAAGTCCCATTCCCACGGAGCTCCATGCAGCCATGCCGGCCACATGACCTTGGAGGTGTCTATGGACAAAGCCTGCTCTTGGAGATTAGCACCACACCCCAGAATCCGACACGACTAGACTGAATGTCAGGGGAAAACCTTTACCCTAACATATTCCCAATTGAGAAGTCTCTTCTGATGTATTGTCGAAGGCTTTCATGGCTGGAATCACTAGGTTCTTGTGGGTTTTTTCGGGCTATAGGCATTTCTAGAGGTATTTCTCCTGGCGTTTAGCTTGCATCTATGGCAAGCATCCTCACCTCACTACCTCTGAGGATGCTTGCCATAGATGCAGGCGAAATGTCAGGAGAAATGCCTCTAGAGCATGGCCCTATAGCCCAAAAAATCCCCACAAGAACCTAGTCTCTTCTGACTTCACTAGGAGTGCAACTACACTGCACAATTAATACAGTTTGATATCACTTCAACAAACTGCCATGGTTCAATGCATGGCAAAGAGTGCTGGTGCCTTAGCAAACTGCAAACCCCAGGATTCCATAGCATTGAGCCATGACAGCTAATGTGGAGTCAAACTGCATTGATTCTATAATGTAGATGCACCCTGGGATGCCTTGAGAGCACTGTTGTCATTCTCAAAATGTGGCCTAACCCTTACTTTAGAACTACTTTTCTTCTGAGACATTCAGACTGTCTTAGCCTGTTTTTGAACTAGGAGCTAGAAAGTTCTTGCAACAACAACAACAACAACAACAACAACAACAACAACAATAAAAACAACAATCTAGCCTCTCAGTTTCGACAGCCTTACTGATCTACCTTGTAAGGTTGTCCTCCGGTTTACTAAGGCTCCTTCAACACTGCCATATAAAATACAGATTATCTGCTTTGAACTGGATTATATGGCAGTGTAGACTCATATAATCCAGTTCAAAGCAGATAATGTGAATTGTCAGCTTTGATTATGGCAGTGCAGAAGAGGCCTTTGACTATACAAAATCTTCTGAGCAAGTGTGTTTTATGACTGTTGAACACCTGGCATTTCTTTTTGCACATTCAGTTTCATTGTTGTCAAATTGGTCATTAAGGTACACAAACCCAGTGACCCACTCTCAAAACTCCCCTACTCAAGGACTGAAACAAAACACTTGGCAAAGATTCTTTCCTAATCCTCTTTTTCAAAAATTCAGGCTTCTGATTTAGGGAAGTAATTAAGGCCATGGCTTAGGTTTTGAGTTGTTACCTTCACCCCCAATATATATATTCAGCCATTCACCCAGGGTTGTGAGTCAAGGTGGCTCACAAACATGAAGACAGGTACAAATACAGAGTTCAAAATGAAAGTAAAAGAGAGCGCTTTGTGTTTGCAGTCCTGCAGAGCAGTGAACCCACAAAAGGAACATACAACATAAACAGCAGGCAGAAGGTTGGATAAGCGAAAATGTTGGATAATAAGGCGGGATTAAGGAAAAGCCTATTAAATGTCAAGTTAAGTTATGATTTTACAAATTAAGCACCAAAACATCATGTATTATAAAAAATAAACAGAAAAAAACAGTTCAATACACAGTCATGTTATGTAGTAATTACTGTATTTATGAATTTAGCACCAAAACATCACTATCTGTTGAAACAGCTGTGGATCCGGGTGGGAGGCAGACTGTGTGGAGATAATACAGAATGTTGGATGAGCTATGGTTGGGTTACCGCCTTCCTCACAAGTATGTTTGGCGGAGAAGAGTGACAGGGCCTTCTTGATGGTGACCCCTCAGCTATGGAACACCCTCCCTATAGATATTAGATCAACTCCCTCCCTTTTAACATTCCAGAAAAAAGTCAAGACATGGCTTTTTGAGCAAGTGTTTGCAAATGCAGAGTAACTGACATACGACAACAGAACGGCTAGATGAGATCGGACAATGGAGATGCTATGGATTTATATTTTATTGATTCTGTTTAGTTTTTATTATATGTATATAATGTTTTAATTGTATTTATGATATTGTAAGCATTGAAACCCCCTTGAGTCGCCTGCAGGCTGAGAAAGGCGGCATACAAATACAGTAAATAAATAAAATAAATAAAAGAGACTCTACTGTATATTGAATGGTTATATCAAATACTTGATTTTAACTATGCTTTAACTTCTGCATTGTATGTTTTATATGTTGTAAGCCACCTTATGGAGAATGGCAGGGTAAAAATACCTTAAATAAATACATAAACAAATAAATGTTTAGGATTACAGTTGGTCATGCTTGTACATGAGCCATGCTAGTGTGGTGCTTGGACTTTGTCCTTCTCAGTCTTCTTCCGCTCTCACTGTTCTTTCAAAATAAACTCACCTTTTCAGATTTTGCATGGAGGTCTTCTTCCAGCAGCCCTAGCAAGCATTCTTTCTGGGAGTGATGGGAGTTGTAGTCCACCCCATGCAGCAGGGACAGGCTGGAAGGCCAATCTCCAAACAGCTGCTGTAACTGTGGATCAACAGCACCATGCTGGGTGGTTATGTTTCTATTTCCATGCTGATCTGCTCAATGACTCATGAGGCCCTACCTTTGCCACTCTTGTATTTAGCAACCCTACTTGAGGTTGACCTTTGTGAAGAGATCACTCCCCTTGTCATTGGATCCAGTTGGGGAAGGGAAGGGGGGCATCCTTCCCTGAGAAGACTGGCATGATAGGAAGTGCCCCATTGCATCTTGCTGCACTTTCAATGGAGCATCTCTGAGGTGATGATCTAATGAGCTGCCTTTATCCATAGCGGCCTGCGTCCACCTCACCCTTTGCCTCCCAGGGCACAGAGAAGCAAAGGTCAGCACCTCCCGGCCTGGCCAAGCCGTGGCCTTTCTATTAGCATAGGCCCCTTGTTTGGAAGGGCTGTGGGTCCAGAGAAAACAAATGGCATGATCTCATTCAGAGGGAGGGGAGTGGGGGAGGGACTCACCACCTCTCTCTGCTTTCTCTTTCTCTCTTCCTTTAGCACACACATAAACAGAAACACACTGCAATGTTTGCTTGGCTAAATGTGATGGTTAATCATTTCTAAGCCATTTGGTAAAGTTAAACCTATCCATCATATGGAATATATATATATATATATATATATATATATATATATATATATATATAATTTTTCAATATTAGAAAGCTAATTTTTCCACTTTTTACCCGAAAGGTTGTCTCTTGTGTCACCATCCATAGAGTCTTGTGACACCATCTATATGTACATGTATATGTATATATATGTAGGGGCCCCTGGTGGTGCAGTGGGTTAAACTGCTGAGCTGATGAACTTGCTGACCAAAAGGTTGGCAGTACGAATCCAGAGTGGGGTGAGCTCTCACTGTTAGCCCCAGCTTCTGCCAACTTAGCAGTTCGAAAACATGCAAATATGAATACCATTTCAGCAGGAAGGTAATGGCACTTTATGCAGTCATGCTGGCCACATGACCTTGGAGGTGTCTATGGACAACACCACCTCTTTACTGGAGATGAGCACCACCCCCAGAGTCAGACACGGCTAGACTTAATGTCAGGGGAAAACCTTTACCTTTACTTTATATGTATATGTATATCTATTGTTGCGTGCTTATGGTGGCCTTATTACAGGGGTTTCTTGGCACAATTTGTTCTAAAGGGGTTTGACATTACCTTCTTCTGAAGTTGAGAGAGTGCCTGAAACCACAACATATGCCACGTCTATATCTATAAATCCTTAAATCAATGATATCCCTGCCACTGGGGTCTAATTCAACTTTAGTTTTTACTACACAGGGTATGCTTATAAGGGTAACCTTATATCCAGAAAAGATTCAGCCTCTTGAACATCTGCTTGAAACTTTGCAGTAAAATCTGCAGTATACAGACGTTGAAACCACTAGCTGTCTCTGCTTGTCATGCATGTAAAAAAGAAAGTTATCGAAATATAAATTGAACTTTAAACAAGACGATCTTTGTCTTGTTTGTGACTTCAAGTCACCTGTTAAGTAATTGCAACCCCACAAATCTAATCAATTTTATAGTGTTTTCATAGGTAAGGATGCTCGGAGGTGGTATTGCCTGTGAAGCATTTTGAAAAGAGCTGATATTTTAAACAGAAGAAGAAATCAAGCCAAAGCACACCGAGAAAGGAAAAAGCCACATTTTTTTTTAGAAATATTTTGATCATTTGTGTGAATTGCCCCAGTTTCCATCTTAAGGAATAAATATCTGCCAAGTAGCAACAAAAGCACCTGTATATGATTGGTACCTGCACAGTCTGTGTTGGCAGGGTGACTTTTACCAAGTAAGCTCAGTATTGTCTACTCTGCTATGACTGGAAATGGCTCTCCAAGTTTTCAGACCATAAGACCATAGTGTTTTCTGGCTTTATTTGGAGTTATATAGATGGATGAACCTGGGATTTTCCATATGCAAAGATATTCTACCAAGGGTCCAATATCTCTGTGAGATGTTCATTGTGAAAGGAAATAAAACAGCCTATCCTCCTTTTCTTCTTCCTCTTCCTGCTTGTATTTTTATTTACAGATGTTGTGGGATTTTCTTCCCATTTCCTACCCAGATTAATCTTTCCTAGTTGAGGATGATGCTGGTGACCTATATGATGAACAGAGTATTTTATTGCACTGTGATATATCTTTGAATTCTGTAACACTTTTGCATGTGTTGTTGTTATGTGACATAATAAATAAATAAATGCTTCTGAACAATAGAACTTGAACTCTGCTGGATGTTTCTTTACAATCTCTTCTCTTTTATGATGTACATATCACCACAAATCTAGGTTAGACTGTGTTGGGTTTGGGGGCCCTCCCAAAGGCTTCATAGACTCCAAGGAGATCCAGAATTAATGCAGTAAATTAATGTATGACTTTAACTGTCATGGCTCTGTTGTTGTTATAATATTTATATCTCACTCTCATATTAATTGAAACCTAGTGCTATGGAATCATGGGAGTTGTAGTTGTACAAGTCTTTAGCTTTCTCTGCCAGAGTGGTGATGCCTTCCCAAACTACAAATCCCAGAATCGCATAGCATTGAGTTATGACAGTTAAAGTAGTGTCAAGCTGGCCCAGGTCTTGTCCTCCAGCCCCCAGTACTAAAGCTGAGCAGCCATTTGAGAACTAAGGAAAATGTAAAAGGATCCTTTAAAAAATAAACTCTGGTTAGGGAATCATACAAATACTGTAAAAGCATTGATTCCCTTTGCTCCAAAGAGTAAGTGGATGCAGTGGGTAGAAACTATGGGCAAGCGGATGTTGAGAAATGGGTGGAACTGTCTGTTTCACAGTGGAACACCTTACTACACAAGTTGATGGACTGTTCTTCAGTGGACACATTTAAATGGAGGCCGGACAACCACCACTCAGGAATGGCAAAACTACAGCCTGTCTTGTGTATTTCAGATTGAACGATGGTTTCGAACTCAAATTCCAGTTCAGTGATTCTATGTTAAGCATCAGATATTTTCTCTGGAATAGGAAACTCCAAGGAGAGATCATACTTCAAAGGCATGCATATTGCAGGCTGAAGTGTGTAGCCTCATTCCCTAGCCTTTCTAGTTTGCACGTAGCAGGTTGGACAAAGACCTTTCCAAAGGAGGGCAGCCAAGATGATAAAAGGTCTAGTGGAAACCAAGAGCTAAAGGAGCAGGGGATGTTTACCTTGGAGGAGAGAAGACCGAGAGGTAATATAACAGCCATTTAAAAGCATCTTAAGGGATGTTATGTGGAGCAGTGCTTCTCAAACTATCTTGTACATGGGATCAACAATGGTAAAAATGAAACTGTGAACCTGACTTCCCCCTCCAATCCCCAATTTGAAGCCAAATGTTTGCAAATACAGGCTCACTGTGAACCTCTGTGTGAGAACTACATGTAATTGTGTTTGCAGCTTCTCAGTCCAATTTGGTAAGAAGGAAAACATAGCATAGCTCTGGAAAAAATAAGATTCACAGTTGAGAAGGCTTGTGTGTGAGTATTCTTCTACTCTCTCATTTCTGTTCTCTGCAAAAACTGATTGGCATACAGTATGTGCAGTGGACTAAATTCACCTTCACACTAGTGAAATGAAAATATTTGCTAGTGCTTGTGCAAAGCAGTTGCATGATAATGTCCAACTAATTGCATAATGGGATGCATGAGACATTGTACAAGCAATTGTGCAACTGGTTGCACAACTGCTTACACCATCAAAACTTCATTGTCTATTGTTATTATGTTAACTGTGGAAATGCACAAGTGCTAGTACAACACAATGGCTTAATGAGCTACAAGTCAATTTCTATCACCCAGAAAGTAACTTTTCCAAGGACTGATAAATACATAAGTGGGTATGGTTTTCAGACCTTGGACTAATTCTATATCAACTGTTGGATTGCAACTTTTGCTACATCTATTTTGAAATGAGCATGTGCACAATATCCAGAATTGCTAGCAGAACATTAAAAGAAGAAGAAAGACAAAAAAGGACCGTGGGAGAAGATCACCTTTCAGTGCACAATAAAATACTTTATTTAAAAACAATGCATTCAATATCATGTTTTGGCACACGAGTCAATGTGGCAGGCACATCCACACCCAACAATAACATTGTTTAAAGATTCAAAAGGAATCGTTGTAAAATCCCCTCCCTGTCCCCATCCCCACAAGTTTCAAACACTACAATAACTATGTGGAGGTTCTCTACAAGAAAGAATAAAAAGAAAAAAAGTAACTCGGTATCCATTCCAGCCAAACTGAAACTCCTTTCAACTGCTTTGAATACAGCAATTGAAAAGGAAGCAGGTTTCACATGCTTCTCATTGAATGCTCAGGGAGTAGTGATTTTGGCTGGATTGCATCCTGGGATTAACAAATCAGACAAAAATATTTACATGTACATTACATTGTACAGATCACATTCCAATCTCAGAGCTGTGACCCTGTTTCCTACATCTTTAAATACAGAATGTCCTGGGACTGATCCAAGGTTGAAAAAAGCTAGGGGCACAATCCTTTAGGAGTTTCTCTTCTGTAAATTCCATCAAAAGGGATGGAACTCTGCTCATTGTGAGTGAAGTTGATAGTCCATTGGTCCCGCTGTATGAAATCACCATTGACTTCACTAGGACGGCCTCCAACTTTTCATGCCACAGGTTTGGAAACATTGTGCAGCTTTCCACGCCATTCACCTGAGATTATATCCTGACTCTTAAATGTACATTTGCTACTTGAAAAATAAATATTTTCTAATATGGCTATTTAAGAATGAATGTTTGATATGGACAACAGTGTTTTCTTCTTTTTACCTGTGCGAAAATGATGCCATCTCTACATGGCACAGTCAGAGCCTTTGTTCCATCAGTTCAGAGTTGCTTACAATAGGTTGTTTTCTGTTTGCAACCTTCATCCATGTCTCCTTTTCCTTGCCTTTTTGTCTTTTAAATAGTTCTCATGAGTAGGAAAGCAAAAGCAAGTGTTTCAAACATATTCTGTTAGGTGTACACAACTGGACACACAAGCATCATGTGGGACCTTGAAGGAACCTGACCACTCACTTGATGATACAGTCCCACTGAAGTAGGCATCTAAAATTCTCCAATATCTTATGTGAGGCTGCACATAACTGTGGCCTTCCAAGTGTTGTTGACTCCAATTCCCAACAGCCTGAACCATTGTCTAGTCTAGCTGAGATAAAAGAAGGTTGGGTCTAGCCAGATCTAGAAGGCTACAGGCCTCCATTCTTTCATCTAATGCAGTGGTTCTCTGCCTTTGGCTTTCTAGATGGTTTGGGCATCAACTCCCAGAATTCCTGGCAGTGTTGGATGTGTGGCTTCCAAGATTTGAAGTTGAAAATGTCTGGAAAGCCAAAGGGTGAGAGCCATTGATCAGGCAAACCATGCTGCATGATTGCAAGAGGAGAGTTAATTTGCCTTGGCCTATCAAAAGTTATGTAAATCTGCTTTAAATGAAGTCTGTTTTAAATGAAGAAATATCAAGTAGAGCAAACCTACATAAAACCCATGAAAGCTGAAATAAATCATGATTATTTTGTCAATGTTTTGGAACAACCTCTGTTTCCAACTAGGATGGTAACTGGTGACTTCCATGCTCAGACATAGTGTGTTAATTCTGGATTTTATTCTAGATTTTAATGGAGTTTTCCAAGGTGCAGAACCTACATGGTAGGTCCCACAGAGGAAGAAAGGAAGCAATAAACAAGCAAACAAACTACCAAACTACATAATAAATAAATGAGTCCTATCTTCATAAAATAGGTTCAGTACCTTGGATAGTTCATAAACACAGAGAAAGTGGATTTACCACCCCTCCTCTGACTTGGAGGGCACAAGCCATGCTTGGGGATGCAGACCTTTTGCTTTACTTGATTTTAATCCCAACGGCCACCAGCTGCAGTCCTGTGAAAAGTGACAGATGTGCATTTAATTCTAAATCAAATTGTTAGTCTCAGCTAGAGTTCACAGGTTTAGTCAATTGCTGAATGGTAAGTCCACACTTGTGTAAATCCCACCATTCAATAGATTAATACCTGGTAGTATCAATTAGATTGAGGCCTTGGCATTGATAGAATGTTCCTGAACACATATTAAGCCCCATAAATGGGTTTTTACTACCAAAGATCTTGGTTTCACCTAAAAGTGTTCATTTTCATAATTGGGAGTAAAAGAGCTGTTTGCTTGTTCTTATTGTTCATTGGGTTTGTCTCCTGTCCACAAACCACCCAGAGATCTACAAGAAGCTCTCCATCAATCTTCTAATCCTGTTTTATATCTATGGACCAAGGCTTAACTTCAGTTGTGACTTCCATTTAGAGCAGAGTTATTAAATCAATAGAAGTTACATAAATATTGGCCTATGAGGTTCCCATTGATTTGGCATACTCTAGTTGGGAGTATCCATTTGATTTACACTTGCACCCCTTTGACAAATTCTACAAACCAGAGAAATCAGGAGTAGAGTTTTTTTTGTTCAGATAACAGTGATAGAGCAGATTAACATTCAAATGTGGAAACATCATAGGTTTGAAGCACCAGTCCAACAACCAATCTCTCTACCTTACATGCCATTTTGACTGTTGCAGTTGTGGCATGTTTCTTGATGCCTAATCAATCAAGAGCACATGCCGAAGAGGACAAATATAGACTACTACCATTCTTATTTTGTGGATCTGCCATTCTGCATCATGCATATTTTTATGATACCTCTGCAAGTCTTTTGGGGTGAGGATGAAGACATATTACAGACATGGAAGATGGGATATGCATGCACATTGATCATGTAAATATGGGTGCGTGCTTCCTTTCACCACCAGTTCAAAGCTGATCAATTAACTTCATTGAATGCAAGATAGATCTCCATGCATGATGCTGTGACGAAGAACAAAGATGTCAAGATCCCAAGCTAAATGTCTATATACTAAGATGTGCACAGTAATCTTTTGCTCACATAGAAAATGTCCTCAACTATTAAGTTCAATGAAGGGAGCCCAAATGGATGAGTGGAAATTAGTCCCTTCTGCTGAAGCAAATGAAGCACGGCAATTATTCCCAATGGGAAAGCGCTGCACACATATAAGAGCACTTGTGCTAAGAACAGGTAGCTTGTTTGGGGCAATGGTGCCTAGGGGTCCCTGGATGAATGGATTAATCCTCATGCACCAGGATGGGACATTTTAGCCCTCCAAAGGCATGTTTTTGTCGCACAATCCACACAAAAGTACACCCAATTCTGCAGTATTGTCACATGATGAGTTGTAAAGAATATCCTCACATTTCAGCCATGTGCCACATGCAATTTTTTTGGGAAAAAAAACAAGAAAGAAATCCAGGAGAAAAATATTCCCAACTATCTACTCTTTTTATCCCAACCAGTACAATTTTTGGGGGACGGGGCAGGGAAGAGAGGGGAAATGTTCACATTTTATGGCAAACCATGATGCAGTAAAGCAGAAATGATATGTTCTAGTTGTGAATAGGTTGACTTCATTCAAGGGAAATCAATTTTTTCCAAGAGAGATGCAACATTGGTGTTCTCATTCACTAACCCTAACCTTAACCCTAACCTTGTCCTTATGTTAACCTTTAATACATTGGAATTCTGATGCTTTCTTTTTAAAATCCTGGTGGATGAGAGTTAATATTATTTTGATGGACAGCACATTGAAGCCTTGCATTGTGTCATGTGATATTTCCGCTGCTATTTATCACTTGAATCTGTTCATCTGTTCCATTCCATTTGGGATGCTATGTCTATCCTAGCAGAGTTTAATTCATTTGAAAACTAATGTTGCATGAGTGTTCTGTGCCATTCCATGGTCTATGATACTCAAGCATTTAAGTGACTGTTGAATAGCCTCTCTTGCACTCTGGAGTAGAGTTGCTTTGGGCAAACACAATGGTAGTCCTAGAATTGATTTCCAGAGAAAAGAGAAGCTAAGAGGTTTTGTGCTCTTTTCTGTTTTGCCTAACAATTGATCAAACCCAGTTTTTCAGCCAAAAAAAGTACATTGCAAAATATGCGCTTTGCTCTCAGGTGTGTGATGTCTGTAACAAAACTAAGAATATTGATACTTTTTTTTAACAGAATATGATTTACATTGGGTGATCTTGGACTATTGATTTTGAAGTAGAATCCCCTGATGAAAGCTATGGCTGAAAATAGTCAATGAGGTTATGAAATATCAATGACGAATTCCACATGAAAATCAATCACTATCAAATGACCCTTTTCTTGGTCAATACCTTTCTGAATTTCTATTTCTAATGTGTGAATTATTTGATTTACTATTGGAATCTCTCCCCCCCTCCCTTTCATGTCCATCACAATCTTGGGTGGATTTCTACTGAAGTCACCGAGGTGGTTCCTGATTTTTTAAAAATGCATATGCTGCAGGTTGTTCCATTAAATAATGGGTTGATCATATGAAGAGTGACTATCCACTCCATGGTCAGTGGTCAGTGGTGAGTAGGGACTTTTTTTTGTTTTCTTGACTCTTCTCCTATTACAGGTTGTGCCTTTTTAAAAGTCTCTTCACAATATTATTTATTATTTATTTATTATTGAAAACATTTATATTCCACCCTTCTCACCCCGAAGGGGACTCAAGGCGGAGCACAGCATAAACACGGCAAACATTCAATGCCGGGACACAGATTCAATAGCTTCAGTAGAACCAAAATACACATGCCACTTTTAGGGCTAGCATATCTTTTTGTCCTTTCATAAATGATGGGGGAAATCAGTGTCAATGAACTGAAGGAGATTTGGAACTATAGATCCTAGGCCTCCTCTTCTCTACTTCTGATATGCTTCTTTTCCTCTTTTGCTGTTGAAAAAATCATGGAAGAGTAGTCATGGTGGAAATTTTCTACCATTGCCTCCAACAATAGGCCACATTCTCCATCTTCAGAAGTAGTGATGCCATGGAGCCCAGGATCATGGATCTGATGTGACAGGGATGTTTTGATTAGCAGGAACAAGACATCACCTGCCACATGATTGGACTTCCCTGTTTCCTCTGATCTCTGCTGCAGTCTTCATCATAGCTGAATGGGAAATTGACTTTCCTAGCAAAAATATGTTCTTGTGAACAACCCTGTTGTCATATAAATGGTTTGTGGATTACTTGGTCATGAATAGATAAATCAGATCCATTAGAGGACCTGCTCCTGGAGGAAGTGGAAAACACAATTTCTGGCTTGTCAATATGGAACCTGGATCAGCTACCTGCATTTCTGCTTTCTCTTTGTAGAAGACTTCAAAATTTACCACCACTCTACTGTTAGAGATGAAACTGAAAAGGTGAAGACCATCCAATGATTTATTGGGCACAATTCATGGGATTTTCCCCTAACCACAATAGAAATCAGCCCTCCAGATGTTGCTAAATGCAACTTCCAGCATTCTTCTTCATTGGGTAGACTGGCTTGTGCTGTTTTTTAGCAGCACAAAGAGAAAATCCTGGAGGGGCACATTAGTCTCAACTCATCTTAGATCAGCTTTGTGATTTGATGATAACTGCAAAGCAATCACATAAAAGCCTGGCATAGGAAATATATCTCTCCCCTAGAAAGAACAATGAACTTTGGATATCATAAACTTGATTTTTTTCATTGTTTCTATTAATCCAATGATATGTTTACAATTAAAGGCTCTCCACGCCTTCAAATATATTCAAATATAATAAACTGGCCTTTGTTTAAATTCTTAATTTAGGATTTTTTTTTGATAAACTCCTGGATCGTTACTTTTTCTGTTTTTTAAAATACAACTGAAGTTGATAACTCCAAGAGAAAAAATAAGCCTACTTTAAGACATTATTACCATCCTATCTTCACAAACGCAAGTAACTAGATTTCCATGTCATTCTGCCTATCTGCTTCCACCAAAGGTACAAATGTATATCCAATATCTATCAAACTCTGCCTGACATCACATTGATCTCTTACTACCAGTCCCCAAAGCAGCATAGAATATTCATTGATCTCAATGATATTACTAGTTCAATATATTCATACTTGGGTCTGAAGTGGAATTTGATGCTAGCTATTTGTGTAGAGATGGAGAGATGAAAAAATGTGGCTATTACAAATACAATTGTCCACCTAAAACAAATAAGTTAATATCAATTGAGCTTCCAAACCATACATTCCTAATACCAAAGCTTGAAGTTAAAATGTAACAAAATGACTGAAATACCAAAGGAATAGCTTTGATCAATTAAGTGTTCTAGTGATACAAGACCATTCATCACAATGGGACATTTTTCAGCAAAGGACCTTAAACGAAGGCACTGGAATCCTGTTGGAGCCTTACATCCTTGTTGATAGACTTACATCTGTGTGAATTAAAATTGTGCAGTTGATTAACATTTTTATCCAGTAGAGGGCTGTTGTTACATTACTACATAGCAGAGACAGCAAAGTGTGCAATGCACATTAGTGCACAATACACATGCATAATGTTTTACACTGCTTTTTAGATATTTTGCTAGTTTATTCACTTTTTAACTTTTATATTTTGTGGATTTAAACTGTTTTTTTAAAAAAAGTCTATCACAAACTGCCTAGGGTCTGAAATTGGGAAAAGGCAAGAAAATGATGATGATTATGTTGAGGTTGATGATATCACTTCCACCCCCTCAGTGGGTTTGCTGCCAATATTGCTGGGTGATGGGAAGAGATCTTTTGTCTCCCCCTTCCAGTGATCCCCACTGAGATGGCTGTGGTTTTCCAGTAATCTCAGGGAGCAATCTCAGCCAGGATTAGGAGGGAAAGGCAAGTCTAACCTACTAACAGCATGAAAATAGGACCTTGGCTATGGAATCAAGGAAGATTGGGAGTGGCTTCAACCTATTCCATGCACACACCACCAATCCTGACCAATTGTGCTGATCTACTGGCTGTGGGTTGCATGTACACCTTCAGATATCATTGGACTGCACCTCCTATAAGTTTTAGGCAGCATAACCAAAGGTGAAGGATGATAGAAGTTGTGGTGTAGTCGCTTAGGCTCAATGGGGAGATATTGTATTTTCTTTGTCCAGTGCACTCAATTGTGATTGAAATGGCTCTGGCCGCTTAACAGTACCAAGCCTGGAGCAAACAGATACCACAAATGGAAAAAAATGTCTGAATTTCTTAATTATTGAACAGTGAATTAACACTTTAAGTATACTCCACTGATTCAATGGGTCTACTTTTGGGGGATTAACAGTAGGATTCAAGCCAATAGCTCTGAAGCTTGGTGTGGCCACCACTGCTCTATGTACAGAGTTGTCCACAGATAAATGGTAGCTATTAGAGCTTGACCATGATAATTGTGGGATTGTGGGGTTTGCAGTTCAAATATGACTTCCCCATTTGTCAGATAAGTATTTGCAAGATATTTCCAACAACTTGTTGAGGTGTGCAAGGAGGTGAAATGGCCCAAATGCATCTTGTGGATACCTCATTTCTTCCATCAAGGTCAGCATGCGCAGAAAATACCTTTCAGTCTCCATTGAGTTTGACTTGGGAAGAATTCAATCGCCACTTCCTTCGAGAGATTCACCTAATACGGGTGGCAAACCATTCTTTTATGGAACATCAGGATCTGTTTCCAAACTGACCATGAAAGAACAACTCAATAGCAGCAGCACAAAATAGCCGAGATAGCAAACAAGTCCAAATAAGCAAGCACAGGAATTCTAACAGTGGGTATTTTGAGATGTCTGGCAAAAAGTGAAATCTCAATGACTATGAAAATACTTTCAGGAGAACATTCTTGGCAGCAGACCTAGAAATGGAAAAAAAAAACTCTGTCCTAAACAGTTTTGACTTTCTTCCTGTATGAAAAACAGAACTGCTTCTGCAGACCTAAATATGCTTCAGTTGCTTTCCTACGCCTAGGAAAGCGAGCAATAAAAGGGTGGTCTCGATGCACCTCTGAATTAAAAGAATCCCCTTTCTTAATACTTTTTTTTCCTCGTAGATCTCTGTTTTGAAAAACAGTGAATTCATTTTGGGCACTTTTTTAAAAAAACAGAAAAATAGCAACAACAATCATTTGGCACTTCATAAGTTCAATTCTTAGGCACAGTGGGACAGAGTCAGCTTTGCTAGACCTTCGCTATGCATTCGAAACAGCTGTTGGAATTCGGCAGGGAGCTGATGGGACTCTTGCCATTTGGTGGTAAACTTTGTTCCTTTCTTGTCAAAGTAATGATATGGAAGGTCTTCTCGGTTGTTTGGATTAAACCCAAAGGGCCAGAATCCATACAGGTGGATTTCATCACAAATTGCAGAGGCTAAGGTATACATGAGGATCCCTGTGCTGAGTCGCTTGGGGGCCAGGTGCTTGTTCCTCCAATATCTGCGAAGGAATAACAATACAGGATGTGGGAAATAGACCATATAGTCACAGAAATATTTTGACAATGAATGAAATAATAATAATAACAACTCCTGTGCATCTCAATCCCTGGTGTATTTTTAGAGTACATCTACATCATACACAGTACATCTATACTGTAGAATGTAGTTTAATACCTACTTTAATTGCCATGATTCAATGCTATGGGCTCTTAGGATTTGTAGTTTGGTGAGGCACCAGCACTCTTTGGCAGAGGAGGTTAATGACCTTGTAAAACCTCCATTCTCATGACTCCATAGCATTGAGCCACAGCAGCTAAAGTGGAGCCAAAGTGCATTAATTCTACAGTGTAGCTCAGGCATGGACAAACTTTGCCCCTCTAGATGTTTTGGACTTCAACTACCAACATTTCTAACAGCTTACAAGCTGTTGGGTTTTGTGGGAGTTGAAGTCCAAAACACCTTGAGGGCTGAAGTTTGCCCATGCCTAGTGTAGTTTATGGAGTGATCAGAGTACCTGCCCAAGCACTATGATCTCTGGGTGTGCAGAAGACTACACCAAGGAAGGAAGTAATGGCACCAACTGTGCCCCAAATGCTACAAGTACCAGGGTTTGGGTGGCAAAGTCCGGACAGCAAGCTCTTCCTCTTCAACAATGTCAGGCATGTAAACTTAACTACTCTCTCATTCTCTGAACAACATCAGAACAAAAGAAGAATGGAAATGAACTTTAATACAAATTCTAGATTTGTACTTTGCATTGTACTCTACTTGTGACACACTTATTACCAGGACTGATCATTTCTGAACAATGAAAAAATCAGTTTAGGCTAAACACTACTGATAAGAGCAGTACAATAGTGGAAGATGTTATCTGGGGAAATGACAGAATCCCTTTCTTTAATGGTCTTCAGTCCATGGCAGTTTAAATACAGAATATCCTGGTTCTCTAGATATTTGTGATAGCCTTAGCGAGAGGAGCTTCTTGCCCAAACCACATTCTGCTAGCCTTGTGTCCCCTGTTCCTCAACTTTCCTTCCCTTTGAGAAAGTCCCTTCTTCACACCTTTGTAGAACAGCAATGATTCAATTGCTATTGATGGAGAGGGTCCCAAATCCAAATGCTAGGTTTTAAAGGTAAGGCCCACTCTCTTTTAAAAAAACTTGGAGGGTTATTGGTAGTCAAGAATACTGAATTGAATGTTCTGACTTGACAACATGCTGATGTTCCTTCTTCATTGACTTTTCAATACTTCAGGCGCCCCCCTTCCCCAGGCATTTTGCCTTCAGCTTTACCTAGCTTCAGTATTGCTTCTCCTGATCTTTTGTCCAGTTGCTCTTTGTTCTCAGCACCTTGATCTATTTTCATAGCTTGTGGTTCTAGTTTTCCATTGATTCTCTCTCTCTCCTTACACTAGCTCTCATTCTGTTTCCCTGAACTACTCATGTTATGGATCTTGTTTATTTGCCAAGAGATTTAAATCTACAAGGTCTTTTGTAAGGCTGAAACACTAAAATCATGTTTTAGGTTCTTATTGCACTAGACCGTTACCGTGTTATATTCCATTTTAACAACATCTGGTGGAATTCTGGGGTCTATAGTTTAATAAAACCCAAGAGATCTCTGCCTGAAAATACAAAATGTTTCTCCCTAAACCACAAATCTCAGGATTTCATAGGTGTTCAAGTGTGATATAGTGTGTAGTGTGATAGGACCCTCAGTATGATTTTAAGAAAATATAAATGATACAGATTTCTGTTAATTGTTTTGGCTAAGCCAATCTGAGTTATTTTTAAGAGAAAGGAAATATATTAAAAACACAAAAATACATTGATAAATCCAACAATCTCTCTTTTCTTCTAAAATTGTTATTATTATGGATGTTTCCCCTTCTCAGGGCCATTTCATACTTCTCTGATTTCACTTTAACTGCCATAGCAACATATATTGTGGTCTAATCTTAATTGAGTAGTACTTTGAATATTCAACCAGAGAGCTCTAGTGCCTCACCAAAATACAAATCCCAGGATTCCATAAGACATAACCATGGCAGTAAAAAAGCATAGTGCAATAATTGTGTAGTCTGAATTGTGTAGTCTTTCAACTGCAAACAATACAAGCAAGCAATGCCATCCAGTTAAATTGAATGCAAGAAAAAGATGCACCTGTTAACATGTTGCATGATATTTCCAGGCCAAGCCAACTGGACTTTTAACTGTGCTCGATGCTCAATAAAGAAGTCAACCAATGTTCTTGTAATGGTTGCCGATGTGTGGAAGAAGAAGGCTGGGATCCAGAGGATGGCTCCATCAAGCTTCTTCAAGCTTAGAAAAAAGTTATTGCGATCTTGAATGGTCAAAAGGTTGTTGTAATACTTCTCCAGAATGCTAGGATTGAACGTGGTGATGTTGGTTTTCCTCCCAACATCTTTGTGGAATGCCTCTGTTGGGGCAAAATTACAACGGAAAACAAAATCGTATTTATCTATTTCCTGCCCACACTGACTGCCGACCAGGATCCCACTGTTTCCAACAACGGCGCAAATGTTGTAGTGCTTGTTCTGGATTGGCGAGACATCTGGGAGCAACATTCGGAAACTATTACTAATGGAGAAAACATACTTATGGCTGGAATAGTCATAATGCATCAGCTGTCCAATCCGAACCATATTCTTTGTCAAAGAAAAGTTTTTGATCACGTCAACATGCTGAAGTATTTCTCGCCTAAAAATAAAGCAGATATGTTTGATTAAAATGATACCTCTTACTTGTACAGAATTGCTGGCTTTCATTTAGGAAGATTTGAAGCAGGGAACTAATTTCCCCAAATGAAGCATGACACTTTAAGCCTGTCTACAAGCCAACTCCCTTTGAGGTTGACATAACTATGAAGTCACGGTTAAAATATTGGACAAAATATTGGACTGTGTGACTTGGGTAATCCATGTTCCAGACTTCACTGAGCTATCAAACTTAAAGTCCAAACATACACAATATTGCAATATTGTTGTAAGGGTAAAGAATGGAGAAGGGAAGCTGCTCACGCTCCCACCTCCATCGCAGGCGCAATTGGTGGGGATGAGGGAGAGGGCTTTCTCAGTGGTGGCCCCTCGACTCTGGAACTCACTCCCCAAGGACATCAGGCATGCCCTAACCCTGGCAATCTTTAGGAGGAGCCTGAAAACGTGGTTGCTCCAGTGTACCTTCCCAGAATAAGGAAACTCCCAGCAATATGTCCTCGAAATGCACTTTACTATTAATCTAGGAATGCCTGCATGCCCCATCCCTCTCTGAAAACTCTATCCTAGTTCATATTTCATCTGTTCATGCTCAGAATTATTTTAAAATTTTAATTATTACATTTGGCCCAGCCATAGGTTTTAAACGTCGTTGTGTTACTGCTATTGTTTATTGTTTATTTTTTGTTATGAGTTTTATTTTATTGTCTGTATTAATTGTTGTTATTGCTTTTAATCATTGATGTATTGTGGGCTTGGCCTCATGTAAGCCGCACCGAGTCCCTCGGGAGATGGTAGCGGGGTATAAATAAAGATTATTATTAATTATTATTATTATTATTATTATTATTATTATTATTATTACATTCTGCTTTGAGCTCATAGAAGAAAAGGTGAGCTATAAAAGTAAGAAACTGTAGCAATAAAGCAAGAGACCAAGAAAACAAGCAAGAAAAAAATAAATCAACACAGTACTTTTTAACATGTGTTTCCACTCTCCTCTGTTTTCTCCTTATGCTTGGTGTGCTAGTAAGATTTTGCTGACCTGCTTCTATGAATACAATATTTGTATAGCTGGGCTTGCACATGAATTCCAATGAACATGTGCTATAAACGATGCAGTCAAAGCTTCCATGTTCACAAAGTGATATCTGCCATATACTTTACAGTACAGTAAGGACACCCCTCCAAAATAGCAGCAGAATCTATATCTGAAGTTTTACTTATCTGTTTGACAAATACATCTTTTCCTTTTTTGAGTATCCTAATGACTCCATTTGATTCTTTCAAACTCATCTTTCTAAGGTGGGCACATTAGCTATTGCTGGCTCAAAAAGACTCAAACAGACCTTCCTTTCCAACACGAACTCATCTATATCAAACACTCCTCACCATAGAAATTGCCCACCTAAACTTCCAGAGAAAGAAATATCTTTTCTCTCTAACATTTGGGTGTATGCTGAAATTTGGTGATTTGGTGGGTATGTTGAAATTTGACAGTGACAAGGATGGGTACAGTTAACACCTGGTTGTGATCTAAATCCCTCCCAGTGCTTTTAACCCTGGGAAAAAAAACCCTCTCACTGGTTCTCTCGTTGTCTCCAATCCAACGGCATCCTTATCCCTAATATATAACTCGCTTAATCAAGCAAGTGCATTAAGCTAAGCAGTATATAATATCCTTAACAATATGAGTATGACTTAACTTATAAACCTATTAACTATACTAAAGAACATAAACTATTGATTGTACATTACTTACTTGCCATATGGCGATCCACTTAAAACATCGGACCACATCTAACATCCAGATAACTAAAGCATCACATAGTGCCGCTGAATAAGACCCAGCACTGGGTTATTTATTCAGCAACAAAATTCCAAGAAACCATTTATCTGCCAAAGAATGTGAGAGGTACATATTTTCATGTGGAGCCTAATTTTTCTTTCTGCTTTTCTCTGGAATTATTTCAGTAACATCTCACCTTTTAATTTACCAGCACACTTCCTCTCCCAAAGGCCACTCTAGAAGAGTAATTCACAAACTTGAAAAACTGAGGGTCATAAGGACCTACACACAGTCACACACACACACAACTTTTATAGGAATGCAGTGTTCTAAATCCAAAAATGACTTCAGTTTCCTCTATCACATACAATTTTTTCACAACTTACTTTGATATTTCTGAGTTGAAAGATATGAGTGAATGAAATTAATATTGAAATCAGGAGTGAAATTTCTGAAAGAACTGTGTACAATATGATTATTGGTTCTTAAAAAAACTCAGCACCCCAAAATACATTTAAAACACGACAATATTTTAAAAAGTTATTTAATCACAGTCCTGTATTATAATTTTCTTAGTGATATAACATGCTATATTCACATATATATCTTATTTTGAATGGGCTGTTCTTGTCAAGTGCCTTCAAGTTATTTCTAACTTATGGCAACTCTTAGGTGAATCTATTTTGACAATGTCGAAGGCTTTCATGGCCGGAATCCATGGGTTGTTGTAAGTTTTTCCGGGCTATATGGCCATGTTCTGGAGGCAATTTTTCTCCTGACGTTTCGCCTGCATCTATGGCAAGCATCCTCAGAGGTAATGTGGTCTTGTTCAGGGGTATATATGTCTTTGACTTTTTCAGGCTGAGGGAATCCGATAACATTTGCATAGTGACCTGAACAATTTCTTTAAAAAGGAAAATGAGGGTGCAGCCACTGCGATTCTGGAAACTGGAAATATGAGTGAACTCATGCTGATAGATAATTGAAACAGTGTATTATTAGAATCATAGAATCATAGAATCAAAGAGTTGGAAGAGACCTCATGGGCCATCCAGTCCAACCCCCTGCCAAGAAGCAGGAATATTGCATTCAAACCACCCCTGACAAATGGCCATCCAGCCTCTGCTTAAAAGCTTCCAAAGAAGGAGCCTCCACCACACTCCGGGGCAGAGAGTTCCACTGCTGAACGGCTCTCACAGTCAGGAAGTTCTTCCTAATGTTCAGATGGAATCTCCTCTCTTGTAGTTTGAAGCCATTGTTCCGCGTCCTAGTCTCCAAGGAAGCAGAAAACAAGCTTCCTTAAGATATTAAGATATTAATACTTCTCTATCTGTTAACTATTATCTGAATCTCTTTATACATTTGTTAAAGAGATGCAGAAAGAGAAAGGCTCAGTCCTTATGAAACTATACAATTCTAATGACAATATGATGTAATGCAATTAATGTATCACGCCTAACATGAAGTGTAAATAATGTACTGAAACTCAGCAGTCAGACATTGAAATATCTGTGTTTCTTCCTAAGGGAACTATTTGTATATTTATAAGTATCTAAAATAAATACCCTAAACAGTAACAAAGTGTTTGCTCATTTCCGATGTAAATATTCTTAGATTCCAATACTTTGGAATGCTTAAGTGGAGTGTTGATGTTAGTTCTGACTGTCTGATTTAACTATCATCATGAATTGGGCACTCAGGAGGCCAGAAGTTGGTAGTGGAACACCAGATAGAATCCAGATTAATTGATAAGTGCCAATCTGCAATTTCTCAGTCTAAAGAGGTGTGCTGAGGAACCACACGTGTTTTATACTGGCCTATGCTAAGGTAGCATCTGGGTAGCCCCTTGTGCATCACCAAAAAGAGAATTCAGCACTCTCAAGGAGGGCACATACTTTCTTCTAAAATGTCCTACACTCCTACCTTAGAGGGAATTCCCCTGGACTGTGCAAAGTGTGCCAGTGGAATGCAAGGTCTGGCAGTTCTACTAAACTGTGTTTGCCATCTGATTAGCAGACTAGCTAAGAACAGTGATCCCAATCATGAGATGGTTCAGTCACAAAAAATACTGTGTGGAACAGTTATTGTTTACAATAGTGAAGGGATTACCTCCAAGATATTGTTATAAAAATCATTTTGTTTATTTATGTACTTATGTTTTATGGGTTTATGTTCTTGTATGAAGTATCGACACTTGTAGCAGTGGTGCAAAGTAGGACCAGGAATGCTGATTTTAGGGGATATCCTTTGTAGACCTCATTCTGTATCTCAGATGCACTAGACATCATGTGGATACAGCACACTGGGGCAAATAGGTAATAACCAGCACAAACATGGCTGCCCCCTAATGGTTGCACCCTCATTTTTCTTTTTAAAGAAATGATGGCAACTATATTTCCTCACAATGTCTTGAAATGATATAATTATGGAAGTATTGCAAGGGTAAGTAATATGTTCATGAAGAGAAGCTAGTTATGCCAGTTGTCTTTTCCACACCAATGATTTTACCCTTTACAAAATTAATGGTTTCTGTGGATGGGCGTGACTAAAGAAATCAGTTCATTTGGGATGTAATGCTGGAGAAGGATTCTCCAGATACTCTGGGTTGCCAAAAAGACAGATCAATGGGTTCTCGAGCAAATCAAGGCTCAGCTCTCCTTAGAAGCTAAGGTGACTAAGTGTGGAGACTAACAAGAAGCATGATTAACAAGAAGAGGCAATCATGCTTGGTAAGCTAGAAGGCAGTAGGAAAGGACTGCAACACAGATGGATCAAATCAGTCAGGAAAGTCACTGTTCTGAGTTTGCAAGACCAGAGTAGGGTTGTTGGCAATAGCGTGATTTGGAGGTCTCTTATTTATGAGACTGTCATATATCAAAATCAACCCAATAATAAACAACAAATTATATATCTTTTAAACTTGTGTTTTAACTTTCTTATATCATTAGAGTTTTAGCTTTTTCTTGTTTTACTCTTGTTGTGAGCTTCCCTATTACAATATGGATAAAATAAGAAAGAAAGAGAAGCCTCCAGTGGTGCAATGGGTTAAACGGGACTGCTGATCAAAACGGTGGCAGTTCAAATCCAGGGAGCGGGGTGAGCTCCCATCTGTCAGCTCCATCTTCTCATGTGGGGACATGAGAGAAGCATACTACAGGAAGGTAAAACTACTGGGCATCCCCTGGGCAATGTCCTTGTAGACAACCAATTCTCTCAAACCAGAAGCAACTCACAGTTTCTCAAGGCGCTTCTGATGCGAAAAAAAGAAAAGAAGGACTTGCCACAGCAATTCCTTATTACTACCCTAGTCACTTAGTTGGACTGATATATAATGAAACTTTTTTGTAATTTTCTTCAGACCTAGATCTAGTTGCTGCTTCCACTTATAGCAGAAACATTGACATTAACAGATGTTATATAGGTGTTAACCTGTGGAGTATTGGATTTATACCCTACTGTTCTACTGCTTTATGACTCAATTTAGTTTTGTTTTTTTTTTGTCGTGTCAGGAGCATCCTGTTGTGAGAGAATTGGCCATCTGCAAGGACGTTGCCCAGGGGACGCCCAGATGTTTTGATATTTTATCATCCTTGTGGGAGGCTTCTCTCATGTCCCCGCATGAGGAGCTGGAGCTGGTAGAGGGAGCTCATCCACCTCTCCCCGGATTCGAAACTGGGACCTGTCGGTCTTCAATCCTGCCAGCACAGGGCTTTAACCTATTGTGCCACTGGGGGCTCACTCAATTTAGTTGTATTATTATGTTTTTAACATTCTACTATTGTAAACCAACATAACCTCATTCTTAATTATGGAAAGAAATGCAGCATGGGTTTTGTCTACAGTTACTCCCATTTGTTCCTTTCTACCCTTCCCTTTGTAGTTTATCCCACCATTTACATTTGGTAAATGGTAAATTTGGTAGCACAACATTTGGTTTGTGCTACTCTTACAAAGTTCTAAGTCCATTGCTAGCATAATATTGTTGCTAAATAACAGGATAATGGACAAGCACAAAATGCTATTCTTGAGTTCCTTTTGAAGCATAGCATAGCCAGCACTAAATAACATTAATCTTTCTTTGGGATGTGGATTCTGCAGGAGAATTAAAGCTTTGTTTATGCATAGTTCTAAGAAAGAACATTGTTATGGAATCATAAATGGGGCTAAAGAAATCCACATAAGTGGATCCCTTTTAATGTTATGTTCGTTCCATTATTGCTTTTAGGCTTTAGGAACTTCGAGTAAATTGGATGTATTGTTTTTAACAAAAATGGATTTGCTTTTTGAGTATAGCTGGAAATATTTATTATGCAGGATGTGTATTTTTAAGAGTTATTGGAGTGGATCTCGATTTAGTCATGCTCAGAATAGATCCACTGAAATCAACATGACTTCTGTTCTGATTTTTGAGGATTTAGCCTGACTGTGTTTGAATTTGTGATTGTCATGACCTCTGTGTTACCCAGATGGACTAAAATAATAATAATCAGTAAATAAAGATACAAATTGGCATTTCATTTGTTGCAGAAGCTTCCTGTGCAAAGTGGGGGAGGAAGAAGAGGAGTAGAAGAAGATCACTGTTGATGCCCATGTTCACAGGTAGTGGTTTGGATGTGGGAAGGGAACGTCTAAAGCCACCTCAATGACTTGAATCCTACTGGTATTCTGAACCAGGGTAGACTCATTGGCTTGATGAGATTTACCTAACTCTTGACTCACCAGAAAACAATTTTGAGTCAATCGTATATGCTATTTTGGACTCCCCGATGGATGAAGGCCCATATCTCTGTAATTTTTCAGATTGAGACTTTCATTCTTTATCTTGTAGAGCAAAATGAGCAATTTCTAAAGGGCCTGAGGGCTATTTGTGGTCTTTCATGGGTCTTTCTGTGAGCTGGAGAACTGGAAGCAATCAAGATGAATGGGAGGTGCTGCAATCCATGTTTGTGCAATATGTCTGAGAATGCAATTATCACAAATAGTTTAGACTTTTTATTTTAAGAAATGCATTTTCCTTTCCTCCAGTAAAAGAAAAGGATAGAGAGAATTTTTTTTCTGAGTTACACTGAGACCATATAATTGAGACTCTGCTGACTGATGCTTATTTGTCAAGCTCTGTAGATGGCATATAGAAAGCATTTTGTTTTGAGGCTGCAATCTGATTATTTTTCAGTATATTGCTACCATTTGAGGTAAATTAAACGGTGAAGGTCTCACATATTGAACCTTTCACAGGACAGTAATGAGCTTTGCAAGGAAATGTCACCAGCTGTTCTCTTACATCACTGATGCAAAATTCTCAAGTCAACCTTAAATGACATTTATGATAATGAGCTCAAGGTTTTGAAGGGAATGACTCCAGTATCATCGCTTGCCATCTTAAAGCAACATTCATTAGTCTCTCTTTTACAGAGTCACGACTCCTTCATATTATATTTGGGAGCCATAAGGCCAGTTATGAATATTAAAATTTCTCCCTAAAGTGAACAAGGCTAGTACAAATGCTACATGTGATGGGTTTCCATTTGGTCATCAAAAGAAAACTCAACAACTGAGTATCTGAAAACTTCATTACTTATTTGCTAGACTGTCTAATGTCCACTGGTTCTCCTTCTCAAAGTTCAAGGTGAAAATGGATATTATTCATGAAACTGGCATGATTGCCCCCAGTACCTAAATTGAGCGCCTTCCTCTGTAAACGCTGCATTTTGTGTGTAATTTTCTGATATTACTATGTTGTAAATTACTCAATCTCAGTCATGCAACCAATGTTATGAAGTGGGAAGAACTCTCTGGGCTGCAAATCCCATAATTTTCCAGATAGTATGGACAAAATCCACAAGGTCATTGTCTGAAAGTAGAGGCAGAAAAAACTCTCTCAGCATGATGGGGCTTGCAGTCAAACAATATCTAGAGGTCCACATGATTCCAACCCTTCAAGAGCAGGTTATGGCCTCTAATTCAATGAGGCAATGTTTTCACTCTCAAATTAATCTGAAATTTAATGTAACATCAACCTCCTCAAATAGGTTTGGCATGTTGGGTAACCTTTAAAGTTCAGAGAGATGAGTGAATATAGCAACTACTGGCAAAGGAAACCACTGGACATACATCACCTTCAACAGAATTCAAGGTCACGGAAGAAGAATTGTGCATATTATGAGTGACAATGTCTGTCCCTGCTGGCAATGTGGACATTGTGCATTGGACAAATATGTCCAACTACTTCCCTAGGAGGAGTTACATATGCATAAGACAACAGGATTTTAGCTGAAGGTTTGTCCTTTTGAGCAAAATAGGGTTGTGGTAAAAAATAATAATTCAAAACCCACTTTTGGGGAAAATGTGAATGACACATCCCAAGTTCTGGTAGGTGCTATAATTTTGTTTACAGATTTTTTGAATCTATAATTATTCTCTTTATTTTTCTCTGCTACCCAGTGAGCAGAACAAAGCTCCAGAAATTAATTTCCATTCCTTAACTTGTCCAGTGAGATTTTTCTTTTCTGACAACAATTTGTGTTGGAGTTTGCCAGTACAATGGAATACAGAAAGCTTCAGGAAGGTTCCTTGGAAACCATTCAGTGCCGTGCCTCTCAGATAAGCAGACACTACAGCTATATCGAAACGGAGCAGACTCTTGCTTGTTCAGTGAAATTTCATATTGCACTGTTGTCTGCCTTACAAGGTTACACTCAAATGGAATCTGAGCTTATGACATGCCTAACCCAAATGCTATTGTGTTTCCTTTTGCCATTCCAATTTCAAAAGCCACGCAATCTACCATCTACCCTTTTCTTTGTTGAAATAAACTGTAATTAAATCAAGAGTGAACACATCCCCTTTGATCCTGTGGTGCTGTGGTTCATTCCATCTTAGTTTGTTTTATCTAGCTCTGGAGAAGAAATCTCTCGGACATTTGAACAGCTTATTTGTTGAACAGAAGGTGGAATTTCAGGTTGTTCTGCCTTTTACACAAAAGCCGTGTGGGTCTATTTTAACTACAACCAGTTGTGCATGTTTTCTACAGATATCCCCTTTCCTGTAGCCTTGCTTCCTTCTTTGCCCTACCTACCTTCAGCTGCCTTAACCATGATTAAGTTTAACTTAGTTCCTCTTTTACCAAATTCTGCCATCCATTTGACTAATGATGGTTAACATCTTTGCATACACAGACTTTTACTGTGGCTAGGGTGAGAGAAGGGAAATGTCCCAAGAAATTAAGGAGGCCACAGGGAGGAAGAATTGGATTTTGTATCTATTTTACTTATTATAGTTATTTTATATCATGAGCCAGAATGGATGAGTGGTTTCAGCACTGCTCTAGTACTCTGAGAATCTGAGTTCAAGTCCAGGCTCAGCCAGGAAAGGCCACCGGGTGACCTTGGGTAAGGTACATTCCCTCCTCTGAATATATCTTGCCAAGAAGCTCTAGGTTAGTATTGTTACAATTCATTGTTGACTTGGAGACGCATAATGACAATGGAACAATTTTTATACCACTGGTCACATTACAAGAAAAGTACATCATTTTACAAATGAACCAAATATAACACACTGATCTTGTAGTTGTCTCTTAATCCCTTAGCTAGGACAAATCAGTATTAAACATGCATCAGCCCATTCAGCTTGTCCAAAACATCTATCTTTCTTTACAATGTAGCACAGTTGGATCATCCTGGTTTATATCTCTAACAGAACAGATAGCTACCAGACAAAAATGTCTGATGACATTAATAACAAGACTAATTTAAAATGATCAGGGAACAAACAATAGAAACATAAGGGGGAGAAACTCAGAGTCCCGATTTCTTGTTTTCTACCTAATACCTAGGTGTGTACCCTTGTCAGAAAGAGGATGGACAAGGTAAAACATGGATATGTGTTAAACCCACATTGTGATGGCACTCCTTATCAAGCAACGGGTTCTATCTGTTAAGGATTCCAAAGTCTTCTCTATCATTATGAGGAAAATCCAGAGAAAGGATTTAGAGGAGATAACAATCTCATGCATGCAGTTCTTTGCCTCTTGAAGTGTCTGAGGAAAATTGGTGGCTAAAAGATAAATCATAGATGTGGAGAGGGGGGTCTTATAACCTAGCTTTCTCCAATGAATTGGACTTTAAGTATGTTGAGCTATAACTTCCAGAATGTTATGATGGTTGGAAGATTCTGTGACATATGAATATTGCACCATGGAGGGTACATTTCAAGCCAACTCATTCAAACCCCCTTTTGATGTAGGGAAGCCAAAGCAATGATGTCCCCAAATGGCCAAAAAGGTATTGAGATATTTCCATGCCATTTTAACTAACGATGCAAACCATAATTAGGGAAAATGTGAGTCAATGACTCTAACATCATTGCCTGATGAAGAAGTAATGAAAGATTGTAAGATGTATTTTGTACATTTTAGTTGGCCAATAAAGGTGTTATTTTGTGGCTTTTGTTGTATTTTGCTGCGTGGCCAACATGACTACCATGAAGTAACTGTCTCAGAATATTCAGCTTCGGGTTAAAAACACTAAGATTTCCAACTAGTGGAAGCTGGTGGGTTCCATGTCAGTGGAGTGATAAATCTGCTTCAGGTTTTAGTTTGACCTTTAAAGAAGCTATCTAAGATGCTGAGCCTATTTAGAGCTGAGTATAGAACTCCAGAGAGTTCCTCTGAAATTTAGAGGAAAACCTAGAGTAGTTTCGTTGCTTGGTTGACAAGGAACCTATCTGCTGCCATTGTCCCCAGCAAAGGATGGAGATGAACAAAGGATGAACAATGATCCTTCCTTCCTTCCCTCCCTCTTCTTCCCCTTCCCGCTCCCCCTCAGCCATGATTGTTGTTCTTTTTCCCCTCTTCAGCTGACATCAGAGTCATCAGAAAGAAGAATCATGGAAAGTATAACTGAGACTGATGTGTGCTAGAGGTCATATAGATGAGAAAGGATTAAATAAATGGATTAGAAAGAAGCCAAGTGTTTGACTACAGATCTGTAACAACTCTCCCCTCTCTCTTAAATAACAAAAACTTCAGTTTAGTATTCCGCATTTCCCCTTGGACTGAATGACTTGAGAGGTAATTAAAACATGTTAACACATTAGAACTTTTGGATTTAAACCCAGAGTTCATCTCTGAATTTTGGTAATTTATTCCTAGTTGAATTGTAAAGCTGCTGGATATTCTTTAACATTCCCAAGATCACATATTGTGTGGTGGTAAATAATTAGCCAAAGGGCTAATAACGATTGGAATCCCTGGATAAAAACATGTGCTTAACTCCACTGTTTGGGTTGCTTTTCATGCCTCTCACCTTTGCTGCAAGAATGCTGTTCTGTTGAATGTCCATTTGGGAGATTTATCCTGCAATTCATGGTTCAAGGAGTTTGTATTGGGTACAAATGAAGGATCAAGGAACTTCAGTGCAAACTGGGACCTGAAAAGGATCACATATCCATATTTCAGTAAGTACGTCCAAGGATTTACACACAAAATCAAGTTTTAAAAAGTTAGTTTTTGGATGTCTGTTCTTAGAATCACTCAGCTAGCAGGGCAACTCTCTGCTGGCTATGAGAATATGGGAATTGCAATCCCAAAAGTAAGATTTCTAAGCTCCATGACAATCCAGAATTAAATACAGACCAATGGTTCAGTTAATCATTGTCACATAGATGAAGAACGGTGGCACCTTACGGAATCTAAATGTATTTATATGGTTACGTCACATTACTTTTCACTTCAGATGAATAGCTGTGTTGGAGACATTTTCAATAGAATAGCTATGACATTTCCTTCGCCTACCCTTTCAACCTTTCTCATTCTACTGCCTACTCTGTTCTCTTCCTCATACAAATCTGACTCTAGGTTCTTTGTTCCTAAAGTTATTCTGATGATAAATACTGATACAAATGTTAGTTATCTGAGTGAGTAATGGTCTATGGGTAGCTCAAGTGGCACCATTCTATGCACAACAAGGAGGTATCATGAGGCTGGCAGAAGTACAGCCATCCATGAAAAATCATACTGATGATCTACTCATCCAGGTCGGCTCAAGTTTATTTGGACTCCCAATACGCCAACATCCCACACCAAGATGATTTAAAAGCCATCCTTAATACCATCCTTAATGAGGTTATGGCAGACCAAACTCCACTACTTTGTACTTACTTAGCATGTATCTCAAATCTGTGGCACTGCTCTGAACACCCATGTGACACCACAATATAAAAACATATTCATCACTGACCCAGAACATTGCTTCCTCAACACATGCACTCAATGACCTCTCATCTACCCTTGGTTTCTAGATGACTTCAGGCTTACAGAAAGCAAATACTTGAGAAGTTCTACTAGGATTTCAACAACTTTCACCTTTCCATCAACCTGAGCCTGGAACAATTCGCACAACAATTTCACCTTCTTGACACTACTGTGCAACTGCACAATGGACTTCTAAGCTTCACATTCTATCAAAACCTCACTAATTATTACATATACTTACACATTTCTAGTTTCCACCAAGAACCTATTACCAAATTGATTGTTTGCCACTAAACTGTCTGATAGAACCACATCTGTTCAGGCTGATAAAACAGAGACTTAAAATTATTAGATTTATAACACATATTTCTCAAACTGCAAATGCCCACCAAAGAAGTTGAAGAAACAAGGTAAGAATAATACCTTGGAACCATTTACCACAGGAGAGACCAGAAGTACAAAATGATAGAACACCCCTAGTGATCGCCTGCAGTCGCCAGCTGAGACCACTGAACCACAACATCAATGAGCTTCAAACAATTTGAGAGAATAACACAACCCTCTCACAGGCTCTGGGAGGCAGGTTTTCAGTGGCCTTAAACAACTACATAACATGAGGAGTAACACAGGGACATGATACTGCCACAGACCTAAATGCCAACTCTGTCTCTACATCTACTCAAGGATCAATATTACAGGGGCCTAACATCATCCACAACGTTAGAGGTACATTTGCTTGTTCTTCCTCCAATGTGATATATTCCATCCTATGTCAGTTATATCACTCTACATTGGACAAACAGATAAACAGATTTGTTGCTTTCACACATCAAAATTAAAGGCCTCTGTAAACATCTGAAAGATCTGTATCACATTGAAGACTCATTTGAAAATTGAAGGCAAGGGATATGATCTGCATCTTTCTGGATCTTCTTACATTCTATCCCAATCCTACAATAGTGCAAATATACTTTATATCTGACACTATACTGCATCTGAAGAAGTGGGTTTCTATCCACTAACGTTCATGTGAATATAAAAATCAGTTAGTCTTACTCATTTTCCTTTTTCTTGTTCATAAAACATAATGAATCTTTGTATTGATTAGTGCAGTCTCTCCCAGATCTAGTGCAATCCAAAAGCTCTATAATCTCCAGTTAGGACTGGAGGGGGATGGGGATTTTACACAACTTCAGGGATGTATTAATCTCTTTTTGGATAAGTTTTAAAAAGAAGTGACTAGAGGTCTGTTCAGACTTATAAAGGTTCATGCCATTCATCCATCCCATTATTTACATTCTCCCCCTTTTCCCCAACTGGGTCTTTACAAAAGACAGAAAATGACAATAAAGACACACAACAGTAGAGAATAAAGCAGTATTAAATCAACAACAACATTAAAATCATTTAAAATATGGGTTGTTGTATGTTTTTTCGGGCTATATGGCCATGGTCTAGAGCAGTGGTTCTCAACCTGGGGTCCCCATATGTTTTTGGCCTACAACTCCCAGAAATCCCAGCCAGTTTACCAACTGTTAGGATTTCTGGGAGTTGAAGGCCAAAAACATCTGGGGACCCCAGGTTGAGAACCACTGGTCTAGAGGCATTCTCTCCTGACTTTTCACCTGCATCTATTGCAAGCATCCTCAGAGGTAGTGAGGTCTCACTACCTCACGACTTCTGAGGATGCTTGCCATAGATGCAGGTGAAATGTCAGGAGAGAATGCCTCTAGACTATGGCCATATAGCCCAAAAAAACATACAACAACCCAGTGATCCCAGCCATGAAAGCCTTTGAAAATATATTTAAAATATCATCTTAAATCAAAGATTAGAAACAGTATAGCAGCATAAAAAGCTCTGCTCTTGTTAACTGCTGATTCACAAAGGAAGATCTTCATTTGCCATCATCAGAAAGGCAACAATAAAAGAACCATTCTAATTTCAATGGGATGAAATTCCAAAATTTGAGAGCAGGCTCAGAGAAAGCCCTCTCCTTTCTTCCCACCAAACTTTTGAAAATGTTGGGGTAGAGACAATACCTTTGACTTCACACAGGTTCATGCCATCCATACCATGTTTGAAATCTACTGAATTCACTTCCCAGTAAGTGTAGATGAGAACTGTGATTTTTTTTTTACACAAAACATTCCTCCTTTTGCATAAGAGGTAATTTTTTTTCTTTTTCAGTGGAAACTCATATTGATGAAAAACCACAAAAAACTTTAAAATCTCATTATAACAAGTAAAATTAAACAAAGCAGCGAGGTAGACTCTGTTCTGAATCCTAATGCTTAGCCTCTACTGGAGGAGATCTATTAAACCAACCGTAAAATACTGAGTCAACACATATATAAATTTTGCTGATTCAAAAGGTGCATTTCAGATGTGTTGTAGTGAATTGAATGTGGGACAAGGACCTTATATAGATTCACTTTGCTTAGTGTCCTCAGGTTTGTAGGAACCAGAAATAACAATATGCATGCTGGTTTCATTCAGAAAACTCTTCTACCTTGAAAAATGCATGAAAGTGCATGATGGGGTGTCATACCTATATATTTTGCCTCATGCAAACACACATACATACCATCATCCCTCTTTGAGGACATATACAATGGGAAACTCAATAATAATAATAATAATAATAATAATAATAATATTTTTTATTTATTACCCATCTCTCATTTTGGTTTGAGATGCGGCACAACATAGTTAAAATGCCACCATAAATACATATATTAAAATATACACTTATTAAAATTCTTGAGATAATAGTTAAAAAAACACTAAAACATAGAAAGTGATTTAAAAGTCATAGCTAAAATGGACTCAGTTGGCCTGTTGGAAGAGAAAGGTTTTCAGTAGTGCCTTAAATTCTGACAGCTGATTTAGCTGCGAGATTTCTTCCATCAGGTCATTTCACAGTCTTTGGGTGGCCAATAAAAGGTTCCTCTGGGTGATGGACCTAAGTGTTTGGGGCAGATTGTATGAGTGAAGGGGAACCTGTAGGTAACCTGATCTCCAATCATGTAGGGCTTTAAAGGTCAAAACCAACACATATGCCTACATATGTGTTGGGGCACTTTCCAAAAAGAGGTACTTTATATCTTCTTGTTCATTAGAAAAGGCAAATTGGGGGGGGGGGGGTCACATCATAGAAGGATCAATTCAACCAGGAAGCCATAGTCCTGTGTTTTCAGGACATGCACCAAACTGTTGATGACCAGGGCTTTTAGAGGTCTCTCACTGATAAGGTTGACAATAAGTTAAAGCATAAATACTTCCCTGTGAAGATGCCTTCAATTAGGGATGTTGCAGACCAAGCTCCATTCTCTTGGTCATTAATTGGCTGCGTATTTGGCTATGGTAATGAATTATAAGGAAAAAGCAGCTTTATGCTGGTGGCAAAAAGTGGTTCTTTCCCCTGATGAAAATGTGTGGCTAATGGGATACAGAAGCATACACATTAACAGCTGCTTTGGTACACCCAGGAAAGAAAAGACATAGAGGTAGAACTAGAAAATCCTTGGTCTCCCATCAATGATAAAATAGGTACTCCAATGGAGATTTCTACATAGGTCATGTACTTATTGGATTTTAGCCCCAATGTGGTACCTATGTGTTCCACACCTCTAAAGATGTCCATATGTTCTCATACTTGCAAAAACAGAAGTGTCCTATGTTTTTCCACAATAGTCTGTTTCCTATTTTAATGGTTACACTGGACTAAATAAGGATTTTTCAACTAGCACAGCAAATAAACACCACTTTTAAATACCTCTAGCTTGTTGTTTCCTTCATGATAGTGTCTATAAAAATGGAACAATTTCTGTTGCTTTGGATGTAGGATCTGAACCAACTGATTCCATTTAACAGAAACTGAATTTTAACTATAATAATAATACTAAACATTAGAAAGAACATCCTGACCATCCTGATTTATTAAATGCTAGAAGAGGCTGTATTATGACATGACCTTAAGTTGAAACTAAAGGTCCACCAACTAGGGATGTGAAGCCCTCTGAGATGTTTTGAGTCCTAGGACATTTTAAAAGCCAACATATATACATATGTTTCACTGATTCAATGAATCTAATCTGTCCCATAAATATGCAGGAAATGTATCAGTTGTCTTTATGGAATGACAAGAAACATATGAAAATGTGCTACATGAGGAGAGAACATGTTGTCTGAGATATTTTAGGCGCCTCGAGAAACTATAATGGAGTTATTACACAAATTTAGGCAGTTTTACAAACAGTCTTAAAATGTGTTGTGGGCTATTTTATATATTAATATGGCAACATAAAAACACAGTATGCAAAGTATGTTTCAAGTGGTATATAGATAAGTAAATGGACCTTCCTTATACTGTTAGGTCATTGGTCCATAGAACCTAATGAATATTTTTAACTGTGACTGGCAAAGACCCTGTGAATAATTGGTTGAAAATGAATGTAGTATTTCACCTGTTGAAATATTGTAATAAATTTCATTGTAAAAAAATTAGAACAGCATCCCACTAAAATTTTAATAGTGTTCCAGCCAGCAAGACAGGGCTAGAAACCCATAGAAACATTTATTTATTCATATTTTATTTATATGCTACCTTACTTTCTCCCAAAGTGGGATCCAAGGTAGCTTATGGATAAAATTAATTACAATAATACCAACCTAACAACAAAATAAAATAAAAATACAGTTTAAAAAACATCTGAAACAGCTTAAAATTGCTAGAAAAGGATACAAAAGTGAAAAGCATAAAAACAAACCATGAACCCCAATATCCTCCTTAAGAGTAATTATATATTAAAACCCTGTTTGAGCAGAAATGTACTTGACTGTCAATGAATGGAAAGCAAGGATGGGGCCAGGTGGACCTCCTGTGGAGGGAAATTCCAGAGGGTTGGAGCAGCCATTGAGGCTCTTCCTCCACTGTAAAATGAATGCTATTTGGCACACAGTGGTTTCCAACTTTTGGACCTCCTGGTGTTTGGGGCTACAGCTCCCACAGTTCCTAGAAGCTGGTAAACTGGCTGAGATTTCTGGGAGTTGAAGTCCAAAACACCTGGAGGGCCAAAAATTGGAAACCACTAATAAACTGTCATGGCTCAATGCTATGAAATTAGGAGAGGTGCATTTTGGTGAGGAACCAGAACTCTTTGGCAGAGAAGGCTAAAGACCTGGTAAAACTACAATTGTCATGATCTCATAGCATTCAGCTAGAACAGTTAAAGTGTCAGATTGCATTCCTTATACAATGCAGAATGCAGCCAAAAGAAGTCTCTCTCTTGTTCCTCACCAAGTGAGTGATGGGACTGAGGGATCATCTGCACTGTTTGATACCACTTTAACTGCTTCAGCTGAATGATTTTGTAATATACTAGCTGTCTTTGTCAGATAAGTCTAAAGGCCTTGTAAAACTATATCTCTCACTAAAGTGCAACTGTGGAGGAATGTATGTGTTAAAACCTATACGTCATTTGCAAATTATCTTCTGTGGGGTGCATCTGCACTGTAGAATTCATTGTCTGTTGCGACTAACTACTATGGCTGCATGCTAAGAGAGTTGTAGTTTTAACAAGGCTTTTAGACTTCTCTGTGAAAGAATGCTGGTGCCTTACCAAACTAAAACTCCCATGATCCCATTGCATTGAGCCATGGCAGTTAAATTGGTATCAAACTGTATTAATTCCAAAGTATAGATCAGGCATTGGACTTTTATTCCCATAATTCCTAACAGCCTCAGTTCTTTTGCTTTTCCTCCTCAGCTGCTTAAGTGACTGAGGGGGAAAAGAAAGGGGCCCAAGGCCAGGAATTGTGGAAGTTGAAGTCGAAAACACCTGGCAGGCCATAGTTTGCCTATGCTTGGTATAGATGCACCCTGGCATGAAGACAGCTTGCTTTGGAGGATCAGAGAAAGTGAATGCAAATTCAGCACCAAGGACAGCAGCCTCCTCAACAGGGCCCTCCCTGGGAAAGCCTCTCTGCTTCTGTTCTCCCATCTTCAGCACCTCACACTTGCCTGACAGCTCCTCATTCCCTTTCCCTGTCGTGAAGGGGAACAGTTTCCAAATATATTACCAAAGGTGTGAAGGAAAAGGGTGGTGTGAGAACTGTTGTAAAAATATCCAAAATATATTCTGGTCTGTGTGTGGACTGACCAGATCCCTAGGAGCAAGAACCGTGATTCATTTCTTCCCCTCTCCTTTGGTAGGAACATCCCACCCACCTCCCCATTGCTGCTTTGAGCCTCCTTAAAAGAAGAGAAGGCAATAATAATAATAATCATAATCATTACCACAAATGTCCAACGTGTGATCAAATATAATAGCCACCATAGTGATCTTGTCTGCTGTGTACTCATCTTGCTATGTATCAAATAATAATAATAATAATAATAATAATAATAATAATAATAATATAGTCCTAGACATTTGGGAAGTGTTTGATGGGTGATCAAATACAAAACCCAGCATACAGATCTTGTTTGCTGTAGACTACTTTTGTTATATAATAATAATAATAATAATAATAATAATAATAATAATAATATAAGCTACAGAGGAAGACCCAAGCAAGCCTGTTTTTCTGGGTGAGGGAAGACTCTATAATAGCCACCATAGTGATCTTGTTTGCTGTGTATTCATCTTGGTATATATCAAATAATAATAATAATAATAATAATAATATAGCCCAAGACATTTGGGAAGTGTTTGATGTGTGATGAAAAACAAAAGCCAGCATACAGATCTTGTCTGCTGTGTACTAATCTTGTTATGTATCTAATAATAATAATAATAATAATAATTATTATTATTATTATTATTATTATTTAAGGTACAGAGGTAGACCCAAGCAAGCCTGTTTTTCTGGGTGAGGGAAGACTCTGGAAATCCTCTCCAGGATTTTAAAAATATCACTGCAAAACCCATCATCCCACAAAGGAGACTCTATCTCCCTTTTCCACCCTGCTGTCCAGCCTAGGGAGGGAATGGGAGAGAGAAGGGAGGGAGGATGGATGGATGGAGTGGGAGGGAGTAAAGACCCTCTATAGCCTCCCCATAGGGCAGTTGGGGAAGAGGCAGTGGGGGTCTTTCCTTCCCCTCCCCTTCCACCTTACCATCAGCTGAAGCCCAGGGCGCCTGCGCCAAAGGGCCTTCCTGCATCCTCATTCCTTCCTCAGCATCCCTTAGTTTCCCTTCATCACCCTTCCCTCCCCCCTCTTCACTCCATCCATCCATCCACCCTCAGGCCTCCCTTTCTCTAGCCACTGATGCCAAAACCTCCAACCTCCCTGATGGGATTGATGCCCACATTGTAAAAAAAATTAATAAAGGGGGAGGGGGGAGGGAGATTGTGTTATATCTGGCATCAAGGTTGGGGGAAAAAAAGGGGGGGGGGGTCGAGAGATACACCCCAGGGTGTGTATTTAGGAAGGACATTGCTCTCCTTTTATGCCCCCCTCTTCTTCCCCCCTTCCTCTTCCTCCTAAGCCTGTGCAGCCTTTATCTAGTTCCCCAGCTGGTTAAAAGAAAGGAGGAGGGGGAAAAAGGGAGGAGGAGGGGGGGGGATTCCTGAAATAAATAAATAAATGAATATTCTGACTAAATAATCACCCCCCCCCCCCACCCACCCACTCACCTGAATCCGGCGTGGAACATATACATCCTGGGCACCCCCGTGTTGGCATATTTGGGAGTGGTGAAGATATTGTCTTTTTTCAGGGAGACGTAGCTGATGAAGGACAAGATCAGGAGAGCCACGCTGAGCATCACCAGACCCAGGACGCTCACCACTCGGACCATTTTGCAGCTTCGCATGCCTTGGAGGGGGGGAGGAGGAGGAGGAGGAGGGAGAGGAGGAAGAGGAAGATGAGGAGGGGAAGAAAAGGAAGGGGGGGATTTTCCTTTAAAAAAAAAACCACACCCCACACCTCCCACCCACCTTCCTCCCGGCTATGGAGAGCAGCTACATTGGAGTTCACACACAGCAAGGAGGGAAGGAAGGAGCGCGGTGCGCCTGTGTGTGTTTGTGTGTGTGGCTGAGGAAGGGGAAGCGGGGGAAACGCACATATACACTCACCCCCCCCCCCCTCTTTGCCACAAAAGGATTAATTCTAAGCTCACACGCGAAGGGGAGCCGCCAGGAGAGAAGGCAAACCTCATGTAAACAAATAAATATATATATATATATATCTGGGAGGTATGGTCCACAGGGTGGGAATGGCAGAAAAAGCAAAAGAATAAGTGCAACCTGCTGGAAATTCAAGGAGGCTGGCAGATTTTGCAGCAAGCCTCAGATCCCACTGTTGCTTTAATGGAGGAGGCCCCATTCCAGAGCATTAGGAGGTTCTAAGGGTGTCAAAATATTCATAGAATCATAGATTTGGAAGAGACCTTGTTGGCCATCTAGTCCAACCCCCTGCCAAGAAGCAGGAAAATCACATTCAAAGCACCCCCGACAGATGGCCATCCAGCCTCTGTTTAAAAGCCTTCAAAAACCTGATTTAGTGGACCTTTAGTCTGCCTTCCTTCTATCATGGAACTCAATACAGCTTAGGTATTCCTTCCATGGACATGCCTTGGACTGTGAGAAGATCCAACCAGTCCATCCTCCAGGAAATAAAGCCCAACTGCTCATTGGAGGGAAGGAGACTAGAGACAAAGTTGAAGTACTTTGGCCACATCATGAGGAGACAGCAAAGCCTGGAGAAGACAATTATGCTGGGGAAGGTGGAAGGTAAAAGGAAGAGGGGCCGACCAAGGGCAAGATGGATGGATGGCATCCTTGAAGTGACTGGACTGACCTTGAAGGAGCTGGGGGTGGTGACGGCCGACAGGGAGCTCTGGCGTGGGCTGGTCCATGAGGTCACGAAGAGTCGGAGATGACTGAACGAATGAACAACAACATTCCTTCCATGATGTATATGATCACTGAATTTGTTCAGAAGCACATATGCATTGGTGTAGACCCAAATATGAACCATGCGCCTTCTCTGTGGTGGCCCCTCGACTCTGGAACTCACTTAGAATCATAGAATCATAGAATCAAAGAGTTGGAAGAGACCTCATGGGCCATTCAGTCCAACCCCCTGCCAAGAAGCAGGAATATTGCATTCAAATCACCCCCGACAGATGGCCATCCAGCCTCTGCTTAAAAGCTTCCAAAGAAGGAGCCTCCACCACACTCCGGGGCAGAGAGTTCCACTGCTGAACGGCCCTCACAGTCAGGAAGTTCTTCCTAATGTTCAGGTGGAATCTCCTCTCTTGTAGTTTGAAGCCATTGTTCCGCGTCCTAGTCTCCAAGGAAGCAGAAAACAAGCTTGCTCCCTCCTCCCTGTGGCTTCCTCTCACATATTTGTACATGGCTATCATATCTCCTCTCAGCCTTCTCTTCTTCAGGCTAAACATGCCCAGTTCCCTAAGCCGCTCCTCATAGGGCTTGTTCTCCAGACCCTTGATCATTTTAGTCGCCCTCCTCTGGACACATTTCAGCTTGTCAATATCTCTCTTGAACTGTGGTGCCCAGAATTGGACACAATATTCCAGATGTGGTCTAACCAAAGCAGAATAGAGGGGTAGCATTACTTCCTTAGATCTAGACACTATGCTCCTATTGATGCAGGCCAAAATCCCATTGGCTTTTTTTGCTGCCACATCACATTGTTGGCTCATGTTTAACTTGTGGTCCACGAGGACTCCAAGATCTTTTTCACACGTACTGCTCTCGAGCCAGGCGTCACCCATTCTGTATCTTTGCATTTCATTTTTTCTGCCAAAGTGGAGTATCTTACATTTGTCACTGTTGAACTTCATTTTGTTAGTTTTGGCCCATCTCTCTAATCTGTCAAGATCGTTTTGAATTCTGCTCCTGTCCTCTGGACTATTGGCTATTCCTCCCAATTTGGTGTCGTCTGCAAACTTGATGATCATGCCTTCTAGCCCTTCATCTAAGTCATTAATAAAGATGTTGAACAGGACCGGGCCCAGGATAGAACCCTGCGGCACTCCACTTGTCACTTCTTTCCAAGATGAAGAGGAAGCATTAGTGAGCACTCTCTGTGTTCGTCCACTTAACCAATTACAGATCCACCTCACCGTAGTTTTGCCTAGCCCACATTGGACTAGTTTCCTTGCCAGAAGGTCATGGGGGACCTTGTCGAAGGCCTTACTGAAATCCAGGTATGCTACATCCACGGCATTCCCCGCATCTATCCAGCTTGTAGCTCTATCGAAGAAAGAGATCAGATTAGTCTGGCATGACTTGTTTTTGATAAATCCATGTTGACTATTAGCGATGACTGCATTTGTTTCTAAGTGTTTGCAGACCGCTTCCTTAACAATCTTTTCCAGAATCTTGCCCGGTATCGACGTGAGGCTGACCGGACGGTAGTTGTTTGGGTCATCCTTTTTTCCCTTCTTGAAGATTGGGACCACATTGGCCCTCCTCCAATCTGCTGGAACTTCTCCCGTTCTCCAAGAACTCTCAAAGATGGTTGCCAATGGTTCCCAAATGACTTCCGCTAGTTCCTTCAATACTCTGGGGTGTAGTTGATCTGGCCCTGGGGACTTGAACTCATTAAGAGCGGCCAGGTATTCCTGGACGATTTCTTTCCCAATTAGGGGTTGGATGTCCTCCAATCCCTCATCCACTCCATCTTGCTGAGGTTGAAGACTCTCTTTTTGTGAGAAGACCGAGGCAAAGAAGGCATTAAGTAGTTCTGCCTTTTCCCTATTCCCTGTCAGCATTGCCCCATCTTCTCCTCGAAGAGGTCCTATCGCCTCCTTGTTTTTCCTTTTTCTACTGACATAAGAATAGAAGCCCTTTTTATTGTTTTTAATGTCCCTGGCAAGTCTGAGCTCGTTTTTTGCTTTAGCCTTGCGGACCTTTTCGCTACAGGTGTTGGCTATTTGTTTGAATTCTTCTTTGGTGATTTCTCCCTTTTTCCACTTCTTGTGCATGTCTCTTTTGTGTCTTAGCACAGTTAGAAGTTCTTTGGACATCCATTCTGGCTTCTTTGCACTTGTCCTATATTTTCTCTTTGTTGGCACAGTTTGCAATTGCACCTTGAGTATTTCACTCTTGAGAAATTCCCATCCATCCGTAACTCCCTTGTCTTTTAGTATCTGTGTCCACGGAATGCTGCTCAGCGTTTCCTTCATTTTTTGGAAATCAGCTCTCCTAAAGTCCAAAATGCGGGTTTGACTTGTCAAAGACATTAGGCAAGCCCCCATGCTGGCAATCTTCAGGAGGAATCTGAAAACATGGTTATTCCAATGTGACTTCAGTGATTGAACGTAAGGTACTCCCTGGCCAAAAACTTTGCACGAAATGACCTCAGTAGCACTTTATTTATGGTTCATGCAATTAAATCCTTCCTCATTCCCGGATCCCCCTCCCAATGTTTGAAATTGTCCTATCACCCAGTGTTTTAAAATTTTATCCTGAATTTGGCCCTACCCAGCGAAATCTTTTGTGCTTAATGTCTGATTTTATATTGTTGGGTTGCTATTACGTTGTTTTGCATTTATGTATTTTATTTTTTGGTTTTATTATGTTCTTGTGTTATATTGTTGTGTATTGTACTCATGGGTAGGGCTGGGCGGTTTCGTTTCGTAATTTTGTAATTTGTTAAAAATTCGTTATTTTTTTTTATAATGAAGTGATAACGAACCATTCAGGAGCAACTAAAAAACAAAACGAATTTTTAAATTCGTTTCGTAATTGTTTCAAATTTGTTTTGTATTCGTTTCGTTATCGTTTTGAAATCATTTTGTTATTATTTCCGCATGTCTGGGCAAGTTTTATAGTTGTTGTTTGTTTAATCAGTGAAAAAAAATTATAAATATCACACCAACAGTCAACAACAGAGGGAGAGGGAAGCTTCAGAAGTTCCCCCTGTCCCATTTGGAGGTTTTTTAGCGTATTGCGCGGTCGCGTCCGCCATTAACGAATCGATTCATAATTGTTTCGTTATTGTTTCATATTGTTTTGTAATTTACGAAATTTCGTAAATATCGAACTTTTTAAAAGAAAAATTTCGGAATTCTTTAAAAAATCGAAACGCAAAACCCCCCAAAAAACGAATCGATTTTAGAAACAAATTTTTCCGTGGTTGCCCAGCCCTACTGATGGGCATGGCATCATGTAAGCCACACCGAGTCCCCTTGGGGGAGATGTAGCGGGGTATAAATAAATTATTATTATTATTATTATTATTATTATTATTATTATTGTGTTATTTAATTATACCCTATCTCCTCTCTACCCCTGGCCAACTGAATATATCAAGACTATAGTTTCCCACAGTGGACAATACCCATATTTCTCAATATATTTCTTCCTAAATGCACCTGCCAGAGGGCTGGCATTTGCCAGGAGAGTGTGTGGAACTCCTCTGTGATTTAAATCATATTTATTGTTTTAAATAGTTTTAAGCTGTTAATATTGATTTTACCTGTATGCTGCCCAGAGATTGTCTGATATAGGGCAACACTAAAAATGTTTTAAATAAATATGGGTAAAATATTTTTATGTGCAATAACATTGACAGAGATTTTTTTAAAAAAATAGTAGAGATTAAAAAGCCAACTCTGGAGGACAACTATTGCCTTGTTTATGAAATAAGACCTGAGTTGTTGTAGGTTTTTCAGGCTGTATGGCCATGTTCTAGAAGCATTCTCTCCTGATGTTTGACCTGCATCTATGGCAGGCATCCTCAGAGGTTGTGAGGTTTGTTGGAAACTAGAAAAATCGTGTTTATATATCTGTGGAAAGTCCTGGGTGGGAGAAATAACTCTTGTCTGTTGGAGCTAGGTGTGAATGTTTCAATTGGATACTAACAACACTCAAACACAGGGGAACTCCAGACAAGAAACAATCAGAGACAGTGAATCACCTCCCAACAAAGGATTTCCCTAGGCAGTAACAAGTCATACCTAAAAATGGTCAGGCCATCAAATGCTAATCAAGGTGGCCAACTGAAACATTCACACCTAGCTCCAACAGACAAGAGTTCTTTCTCCCACCCTGGACTTTCCCTCTTGGCCTTTAGAAAAAAAATAAAATCATGGTTTTGAGACAAGGCTTTCAGATAATAGGCATAAGGAGCACTGTAGCTAAACATGGATTTTTTTTTTGTCGTGTCAGGAGTGACTCCTGGTGTGAGAGAATTGGCCGTTTGCAAGGACATTGCCCAGGGGATGCCTGGATGATTTGATGTTTTTATCATCCTGGTGGGAGGCTTCTCTCATGTCCCCACATGAGGAGCTGGAGCTGATAGAGGGAGCTCATCCACCTCTCCCCAGATTCGAACCTGCGACCTGTCGGTCTTCAGTCCTGCTGGCACAGGGGTTTAACCCACTGCGCCACTGGGGGCACCTTAGACATGGACTGGAATTATGTTATAGCTGAAGATATTGTGATATTGTTTTATGGTTTTATGTATTACTGTTTTAATGATTACTGTTTTATTTAATTGTGATTTTATTATTGTAATTGTTGGATACAGGCGTTGCATCACTACTATATGTAAGCTGTCCTGAGTCCCTCTTCGGGGGTAGTGAAGAGACAAGATAGAAATACTAGAAATAAATAAATAAATAAATAAATAAATAAACCCAACTTTCCTAGTTTCCAACAGATCTCACAACCTCTGAGAATGCCTGCCATAGATGCAGGCGAAACGTCAGGAGAGAATGCTTCTAGAACATGGCCAATTCTAGAAACATTCAACAACCCACTTATTCTGGCCATGAAAGCCTTTGACAATACAATAAGACCTGAGTTAAAAAGATAATGAACTCTTGGTTTTGCTGCTACCTTTTGTGTGGTTTTTAAGTCAAAGCCTCAGTCTTGAATTGCAGAAGTTAAGGTTTTAGGGTCACGGCCAGGGGATCTCATTAGCTTAACTAGACATTTTTGCTGTTTTTCTCAAAGCAATAATGAGGTTTTCAACAAATTATTTTAGAATGGACGAAAAGAGCTTCATGGAAAGACATGTTTTTGGGAGTTTTGATCCAATTTTAGAAGGGCCTTTCCCTAGAAATTGTCACCTCCCAATCTACCCTTCCTTCCATGCATGTGCACATCTGTTTGCATGTGTGTGCAGAGGAATAAATACTCACATTGCAACAAATTGCTCACAATTTTTCTTCTCTTCTCCATAATCTCATTCCATCTTTAAGCCCCTTTCTTTGTAACCTGTTTTCCCTGAATCTTTACTTGATCTCAGTGTATGCAATTCCATGAATTAAAAACCAGCCCATTAGATTCAGTGCAGGCCTCACAACCACAGTCCCTTGATTTAACTTTTCCCACTTTGGGAATATTATTCATAGAATCATAGAATCACAGAATCAAAGAGTTGAAAGAGACCTCATGAGCCATCCAGTCCAACCCCCTGCCAAGAAGCAGGAATATTGCATTCAAAGCACCCCTGACAGATGGCCATCCAGCCTCTGTTTAAAAGCTTCCAAAGAAGGAGCCTCTACCACACTCTGGGGCAGAGAGTTCCACTGCTGAATGGCTCCCACAGTCAGGAAGTTCTTCCTAATGGTCAGATTGAATCTCCTTTCTTGTAGTTTGAAGCCATTGTTCCATGTCTTAGTCTCCAGGGAAGCAGAAAACAAGCTTGCTCCCTCTTCCCTGTGGCTTCCTCTCACATATTTAAACATGGCTATCATATCTCCTCTCAGCCTTCTCTTCTTCAGGCTAAACATGCCAAGCTCCTTTTTAATGTTTGTGTATATTTATGGTTTTATGTCCCAGCATTGAATGTTGCCGTATATGTGTTGTGCTCCACCCTGAGTTCCCTGCAGGGTGAGAAGGGTGGAATATAAATGTTTTTTAATAAATAAATAAATAAATCATCAGATTTAACTGTGGTGAGAATGCTCCATAACCATAACTAAGACTGATGATGCTACACGTCATCAACCTTTTCAGTAAGGCAGTGTTTCATCCAAAGGATTTCCAGATCAGGGCATTGGGAAATGAAATCTGCAGGACTCACTTGATTGTTTTTTTTTTTCCATCTCAGAAACGACTTGAGAAACTGCAAATCACTTCTGGTGTGAGAGAATTGGCTGTCTGCAAGGACATTGCCCATGGGATGCCTGGATGTTTTGATGTTTTACCATCTTTGTGGGAGACTTTTCTCTTGTCCCCACATGGGGAGCTGGAGCTGACAGAGGGAGCTCATCTGCACTCTCCCCAGATTTGAACCTCTGACTTGTCAGTCTTCAGTCCTGCCGGCACAAGGATTTAACCCATTGCACCACTGGAGGCTCCTTGGTTGTGAGGCATACTGAGAACAAGCTGCCCAGCAATCAGGAGAGAGCTGCATATCATTTCCCATTGACCCAATACTTAGCAACTTGGAAACTCCTTGGTTGGGGGTTATCTGACTGCAAAAGTGGGTTTCTGTGTTTTCAGCCAATGGGTTGCAGCATAGCAATGATTATCTCTGAAGTTGTCCTGGGAAGGAACAGTCTGTGTTTTCTAAACTTTGGCTGACATCAGGAATGAGGAGACTGAACCAGACCTATGATTGTCATAACTCACCCAGAGTCAGATGATTTTGATGGAGATGAAAAGGCAGACTGCTAGGAATCTGCATCTCCTAACAATGGGCTTTCTGGGTCCAAAAGTTGAGACAGAGAGGGTCTCTATTCTCCATCAGAAGAATGCAGATGCTGAAGAACCCATCACCATCATTATTTGAGTGGCAGAAGGAGAGGTGGTGCTTCTTCCAGTGGTTATAAAGTAGGAAATTCTGGCCTAATTAGGGGCCAGTATGTGGAGACAGCTGCCTATAAATCTCTCAACCACTCCATGGAAATTTGGCAGTATTTTTCAGTGTTAGTGGTTTCTTGGCCTTGGACTGACTGCAATTTATGATTCTGTTTCCCTTCTTACTTGCTTTGATTATCTGGATGACTGACTTACTGAACAACATTTGGATAGCATGATAATCATTCTGTTGCTTCTCCCTTCATCATGCAGGACATCCTCTGATTGACCAGGACTGAATTAACTCCTCAACAGCTATTACACTCCATCCACCTGTTTCCTAGGTCACTCACTGACTGGGACACAGGACAATGATCTCGTAATTGTACTGTCTTTCCATGTCAGACTAAATAGTCAGCTATTTATGTACATTCTGGCTGATGTGTGTGAGGTTCAGCCACTTGTCCTGTTTGGGATTTTAAAAACAATTTTTAAAAAAAGGAAAGTAAAAGGTCAGAGATGAAAATTATGCCAATATACAGTTTTATTTGGTCTTTCAACGAAAGACCAAAACCTAAAATCTAAGCTATTACAATGGCAAACATATTGCTGGGAATGTCTGATGTTGCAATGTAATTTATGGTGCACACAGTATAGAACTGTGGTGTTGCACAATGATTATAGGAAGGAAGCGCAGTTTAGCTGCATCATTGCACGAATAAACAACCTGGACAGCAGCCAGGTTGTTAACAGGAGCGGCACTCAGGGAGCGCACAACTCCTCTGTTGCGCCAGCTCCACTGGCTGCCAGTTTGCTACCGGGCACAATTCAAAGTGCTGACTTTAGCCTTTAAAGCCCTAAATGGTTCTGGCCCAGTTTATCTGTCTGAACGCATCTCTTCCTATGAACCATCTAGGTGTTTAAGATCAAATTGAGAGGCCCTGCTCTCGGTCCCGCCTTCTTCGCAGATCTGATTGGCGAGAATGAGAGACAGGGCCTTCTCAGTGGTGGCCTCCAGCTATGGAATGCCCTCCCTAGGGACATTAGATCGGCCCCCTCCCTCCTGACATTTTGAACGAGAGTTAAGACCTGGCTGTTTGAGCAGGCATTTGCAGACACATTATAACTGATTAATTGAGACTCATGGAACGATAGGACGATGCGATGGAAAACGATTTTAATGATGAGATGCTGAGAACTGTATTTTATTATTTTAATTGTTTATTGTTATTCTTTTTATACGGTTTATACTAGATGTAATTATTTTTGACTGTATTTTATCTTGTGGGGCATTGATTGCCAAATGTAAACTGCCTTGAGTTGCCTCCGGGCTGAGAGGGGCGGTATACAAGCATAGTAAATAAATAAATAAATAAAGTGAGCAATGTAGCTGCTGCCTAATTATTTATTTTATGTTCTGCTTGTTCTGCTTTCTCCTAACACAGGCTTTAAGACTACATTGCATAGTATTTTGCATGACAAACTGTTCTTGTAAAGTGAAAGTAGATGGAGGGAGGCAACAGTTCCCAACTGAACCATGGGACACCAGTAATCTTGAATAGAGGGCAGGGGGATTCATGGTATCTGTGCCTGGCAGTGAAAATGTGTGCACCTTTCATGGCAACCTGTTGTTTGATAGGAGTCCCTATTGAATGATGGGACAGTTTGCTTGAGGCCTCATTGCTCATTGTATAGGAGTCCAGCCTGGGATTGTTTCTGTGCCTCAAGAATATGATTATGTTCAGTACTCTTCAGAGCAGGACACTGCAGAGGTTTCCATGTTTGATTCCCATGATCAGGACTCTGCAGATTCTCAGGGGTTTGTGAATGCAGAAGATGGCCTAGAAAATACAGCTAACCAGAGTGAAAGAAAGGATTCTGGGATGTCTAGTTCCCAAGGCAGAGATGTTTTGAGACAGTCTGATGTGAACCAGCTTGAGACTGTAGATAGGGAAAGTAAAAGGAATGTGCTAACGAACAACCCGGAGGAGGAGACAATCTTTGATTGTAGCGGGCAGATATTACAGGATCGCTCCCCGGACTGGGGAGTTAGGCGTTCTGCCAGGATAAGAGAAAGAATTTGAAAGATATTTCTCATGGGAATCGGAATGCTTTTGCCTAGGCCCTTGTGAATAAATATAGGGTCTCTGCAACCCTGTTCTTTAGTGAGTCCAACGTCTAGCTTCATGCCTGTTTCATGTATTTACTTCATGCTGAGACTCATGTGATTTCCTGCTCAAGATCCATGTTCATGCTAATATTTTTGTGTGTAATGTTTCCTGATTTCCTGCAACTGTATTTGGATTTGCTCAAGTTTGCTTCAGGTTTTTCAAGGGACTTTGGCTTAAATCCCTTCTTGGATTTAAGGCCTATTTTCCTGTGGACCTTTCTCTGGATTTAAGAACCTAACCGGTTCTCCTCACTGGAACTTTGCTGATTAAACTTACATGTTTTTGGATTGCTGTTTGAACTTCTTTTTATATTACTTTTGATTGCATTTTACCTTTTGGCAATTGCTTCATTACTTAACAATAAATTGCTTGCTTATTGAAGAAATGGGTGTTTGTGGGTTCAAAGGTGCTCATCACAGCCTTGGTGTGTGACACATTGTCACAGTTCCCTAGCACGTTTGTGCATTGTGTCAGTGACATGGTAGAGTTACACATTTGGTACAGTTACACATTTGAGTTACACATTTGAGTTACACATTTGAGTTACACATTTGAGTTACACATGATGTAGAGTTACACATTTGAGTTACACATGATGCAGGATCTTGGGCACTCTGTTGAGACAATACAGTCCCCCCCCCCCCCCCCCCAATGATGCTGAGAAGCAAAATTGCCTCCAGAACATGGCCATGTAGCCCGGAAAAACCTACAACAACCCATGAAATATTATGATTGTCAATAAGTTGGTTGCATGACATCGGGGAGTAGCAATGGCATTCTCAGTGGATTTGGAAATTTATTTATTTATTTACCGCATTTATATACTGCCCCCTCAGCCCAGAGGCAACTCAGAGCAGAAATGCAACATGTATAACATCAACCTTTCTAACTCTCATCCTCGATACACTAACATTTTAATGGCACCAGAAAATATTTCAGTATTTCTACAAGTTAGTATAACCACTTGAATGAGATCGAAGATTGCCTTCTTTGCCATAGTTGCTAGAAAAGTTTGTTAAAGCTGAAGTTGTACGCTCTTATATGGACTCTTACATGTAATAGAACAGTTTTATTATCTTGATATATTGTTTATAGTTATTGATGTGTATAACTGTTTGTTATGCCCTATGGCTAAGACAATAAAGTTTGTCAATTGATTTATTGATAGGGCCTGCTTTGATTTTTATATATATGAAAAAAAATCCTCCTTCCTCCACAAACTGGAGCAACACCATCTGCTTTATGACAAAAACAACAAAAATGCCCTCAACAACCTCTGAAAAAAAGGACTTTTTCCCTCCTGGCACTTTCCTACACGGACAGTTGTTGGAGTTCAAGTGAAAGTTATGAATGAATCCAATGTGGCTTATCACAAGTCAAGTAGAAAACATGAAAAGACTTGACATCGTATTTGTGGTTCTGCCAAAGTGGCTTTAATTGATCCGGCCCTTGTTGGCTGCCTGGTCTACAGTGCGTCCTGGAACGCAAAAGCCCACATCTTCCCAGGATTTCCCCTCAAACTGAAGACCCAATGAGAAAATGAGGGAGGGAAAACATGCATGGTGCATGTTTCATTCCGTGTTCAAATAATATGGCAAGGAAGAAGAATGGGGGGTCTAGCTGAGGTATTAGCAAAACTGTTCATCCCAGTGCACTCTGGAACACTGGCAATCATATTGCTCTCATGTGCCTTTCCCTGACAATCTGTAAACCAGCTTCCCAGACGAGATGCACTGTAAGTGGCTTCTGATGTTAGATGCATTGTCTCCTTGTAGAGCTGCTGAGAGCAGGACATTGCCAGAATGCTCAAATGTGCTGCAATGGTTCGAACATTAGAGGACAACCTTCTCAAGGACACATGTCAACACACACAAGTTTGGGTTACTTCCACGCTAGGCATGGAAGTTGTCCTCCTTACTTCGTTTGCTTTTTCTAAGAGTTCAGGGACACTGTAGGTGTTAAATTCTTGTATACAGGTGTTTTCCGATGTTAAATTCTTGTATACAAGTATTTTCCAACACTATTCTCCAGTGTTCTTATAGACCTGAGTATTTAAAATGAAGATGCAGCAATAGTGAGTGGACAAAGTATACCATTCATAGGTTCTTATTCCTATTGAGAACTATGAGGAGAGGCGGATAAGAAATAAAATCATCATCATGAAGATTATGATGATGATGTTCTGTATGTGCCAGTTCCCATTGTAGTGATTGCCTGCTCTTCTGAGTTATAGACTTAGTGCCAAATTAATTTGTAAGCTGCCTTGAGCCTTGGCTTTGGAGAAAAGAGGGCATTAAGTAAAATTAACAACGTTTCCTTATTTGGCTCATTTCTTTCAATTCTTACCCACTTCTTTCCTTTCTATTTCACCAATATGATATAGGAAGAAAAATAAGGGGCAGAATCCAAATTTTGGGATACTTGGAACAGGCTTTTGAGCACCACAAGTAGAATAGACTGCAACTGATAGTGATTGACACAAATGCAGAAGTGGTGATGGCTGCTCAAGTTGTGTTTTAACTATTGTTTTACTGTATTGTCGAAGGCTTTCATGGCCGGGATCACTGGGTTGTTGTAGGTTTTTCCGGGCTATATGGCCATGTTCTGGAGGCAATTTTTCTCCTGACATTTCGCCTGCATCTATGGCAAGCATCCTCAGAGGTAGTGAGGTCTGTTGGAAGTAGGAAAAATGGGTTTATATATCTGTGGAATGACCAGGGTGAGACAAAGGACCCCTGTCTGCTGGGGCTAGCTGTGAATGTTTCAGCTGATCACCTTGATTTGCATTCAATGGCCTGGAAGCGCCTGGGGGGAATCTCTTGTTGAGAGTGATTTTATGTGCCTGTTTGTTTCCCCTCTGTTGTTTTACTGTTTATTGTTTAATTTGTCTATTTTGTTAACCTTTTATTAATTTGTCATTTATTTTGCAAACATAATTTATTGTATTTATTTATGTTGTGAGCTGCCCTGAGTCCTTTAGGGGAGATGGGTGCGGGATATATATAAAGATGATGATGATGATGATGATGATGATTAAGAGCAGGTTTGATCTAAGTTAAGGGCAAGTTTTATGGCCAAAATTATGGATTTTGATATGATCCGCAGATAACTTGAGGCAGGCCCATAGCCAGGATTGTGATTCGGGGGGGAGGGGGGGGGCTGAGTCTGAGTAAAAGAGGGTCTAGCAAACCTTTTGTATCATTACCCCAATACCCTCATGCATTGAGTATGGTGATCAGATCATGATATGAATAAACATAACAGTTTAAATAATGCACCAATAAGGCCTTCACGTGGACCACCATGAGAATTTCGGGGGGGGGGGGCTGAAGTCCCTCGAGCCCCTCCCCCTGGCTACATGCCTGAGTTGAGGGCCATTCTGTGGAGAAGGAACAGTACCATTACCAACTCAGTGAGCTGGCTGCTCCTGACCACCACTACTATCCACCCCAGGCGGCTAGAAGCAATGCTAGGACAAAGAGAGGAGAGGGCTCAGTACTTCTTTTAGGTCCTCCTGGGAGGGACTAAACTCTAGTCTTTTACCACTCTGCTCACAGTAGAGATCTTACTTTATTTGAAAATAATTACTTTACGGTACTCACATTGATCCATGGATAAGTTGGCCCAGGATTTTTATTGATTTTTTTGACTAAAATTTCTAGACTTATGTATGAGTATATGGGTTACCTCTTTATGTAAACAACTACAAGTACAACAGAAGTGTATTTAATTATTTAACCCTACACCTGTGGTTTGAAGTGCAACAGTTTAGGAATAATTTATTTTAGTGCTCCACAGAGTGTTGTGTGAATTAGACCACAGTTGGATGCAATAGTTTTAAAGGCATGCATTTGAAACAAAACAACAACAGCAACAGCAACAACTTTTAAGTGAACTATTCAAATAAATCTCATTTGTGAAGTGGTGCATCAAAACAGCTGTTTCAATCCTGGTGATTATACTTACCATCGGAACATGTTCCAGAAGGAAACAAAAGGCAATTTTGGTTTTTTGGGTTTTGCTTCACATTCTTTAGAGATAGCGGGATGTCAGTAGCCCCAAGAGAGGGTGGAAGTAAATGAATCATTGCTAGAAACTGAAGGATATCATCCGTACTGAATGGCGAAAAGGACTCCCGAATAGTATCTTCATTGATTTTTCTATAATTGACACAGAAGCCTGGTTTGCCTTAGGGCTTCTAAACTAAAGATGTGGCGAGGCCCATGTACAGGAAGCTTCTTTTTGCTATGACCAGTGCAAAATTGCACCTCAATTAGTTGCCTTTTTTTCCAAAAAAAAAAAAAAAGATTGCAGACATGCTACTGACAACTGTCTAGGTTGATAAGCTTGCCATTTCCATGGTTCATTCAAGAAAATTAAGCAGCCCTTGTGACACAAACATGCTGAACAATTCACAGCCAATGAGAACTTAACATAACTGCAGTGCAAGCCAAAAATTCATGGTTAACCTGTTGACAAAATGCAGAAGTGGTGATGGTGGCTGAACTGCATCAGACATTGCTGAATTTAAAAAGGGTCAATATGTTCACCTTCCATTAGTTGTACATTGCTGTAGATTCCTTATATATGGGGCATACTGGTATACTGGGAGAACCTAGGGAATGCTTTCTTGAATGTCTGTCTTAACAGTCATCGGTACATGCTACCAAGGAGGTTTGTGTTGAATGAGGCCACAGTCTCATACAACCAAGTTGATCAGGTGACTTGTTGAACTGATTCAAGAAACAGAGCTGTCCACAGCATAGGCAGGGTTGGGTGGATATATCCACTTGCCTTTTCAGAAGAGAAGCTCGCCTCATAAAATAGGAGTAAAGCCCTAATTCAGCCTGTATATGGCTCTTAGGCCCAACTTTTAAGAGTTAAGTATTCTAATTTATTATTTATTTATTTAAAACTTTTCTATCCCGATTTTGTCACCTCTGTAGAGGGATTCAGACCGCCTTACAACAAGGATTCATTGCTACTAATACAAGTTAAAACATCATACAACAATACAAGATTAAAACACATATAGATAAAATACATATATACCAAACCGCCAAGGTAAAAGCCCTGTTTCTAGGTGGATAAATCTCTGAGCAGTCCTACAATGGCATTTAATTGTAGGGGTAGAATTACATCAGTCTGTAAAAGTTTAAAAAACACAGGAAAGTCTGAATCCTGGAGCAGAATTTGGAATTTCCCCTGTGTTGAGGCAGTGCGGACACCCATCTCAGATGCCTAGGTGCCCTCCCCAAGTTCAGACAATCTGGGGAGGTGGGGTGACTGTCCCACCAGAGCTATGCACTCCCTCTCATCTCCTCCAAAAGACAAAATTGGCACTTACGTAAGCTCTGACACGTTTACTTCCTCATCTCTGCCGTATGAATGAACAAGGCAGCTTGGGATGAACAAGCTGCCTCATCCTCTTTCTTTGCAGAGAGTATGACGGAGCTTAGGTTAACATTCCAGAGCTCAGAACTGTTTTTCTGTCTTCTGGGGGAGAGGGAAATTGGGGAGCCAAAGCAACTTTGTTATAACAGCTGTGGGACTAGTGCCCCACCACAGAAGCATTTGGCAGCATCCCTGGTTGGCCACAATGTGGCCCTGAATGGGTATGTTCCATGCCATTTTAAGGCCACGTTTTGTAGAACTGCCCTATAAAATTCTAATTTTTTGTACAATTAGTTTTATATACTTCCAAATCCTTTCCATTCTAGATATGAAAAAATGTTATTACATTTGCAAATTCTGATTTTTTAAAAACAACAAAAATGCATTGAAATGAAATTCTCACTCATTCTTAGCTGAAAGAGAAACTTCTATTTTGACAGTTATGAAGTCAGGAGTACATTTCACAAAATGACAAGGGAAGCTGTAGTTCCAATTTATTTTAATGACCATAAGGACAGAAAGCAGGCAAGCCACATGGTGGCTTAATTAAATAGCATTAAAGAGTTTAAGATTATGCAAGCCTACCCACAGACTCTCTCACATACACAAACATTCTTCTTTCTTTCGTCCTTTTGTCCATTCTTTCCTCTTTTTGCTTTATTAACTCATTTATTTGAGTATTCCTTGCTTAAGAAAACCCTATGATATTAATGCAGTCACCATAAGTAGGAAGCTGACTTGAAGGCACATACAAATAGCATATGCAAGCTTTGACCACAGTAGAAACACAAACATTTATTAAATAAGTCAATATATAAACTTCTGCCAACCTAGCAGTTCAAAAACATGCAAATGTGAGTAGATCAATAGGTACCGCTCCGGCGGGAAGGTAACGGCACTCCATGCAGTCATGCCGGCCACATGACCTTGGAGGTGTCTACGGACAACGCTGGCTCTTCGGCTTAGAAATGGAGATCAGCACCACACCCCAGAGTGAGACATGACTGGACTTAATGTCAGGGGACAACTTTTACCTTTTTAAAATATATAAACATGTATTGAAAATATGGAGATATCCACCCCTTAACCATTTTAACCTTTCTTTAAAAAATCCTCCATAAACCTGACTGTGGGTTCAAAAAGTCATCTAATAAGTGTTAAGTATGTGAAACAGGCAAACCTCAGGGAATATGTCAAACTTTCTAAAGCAAGCATAAGGACTATAATTTGAGATTCCAGGCAGTCTTGGATGACACACATTTCCTTGACCCATTTCAAACTCGTTTCAGAGCAGGATATGGTGTTTAGACTCTATGGTTGCCATAGTGGATGATTTCTGTTTCAACTCTGATGAAAGGTGTGTATTCTCGTTGGTGTTTCTAGGCCTCTCTCTGCTTTTGATATTACTATTATTTGTGGTATTTGTATACCACATTTCTCCACCCCGAAAGGGTCTCAGGGCAGTTCACAGTGTTGGCAATAATTAAATGCCACCGATAAAAACAGTACCAAACATCAAAATTGACCCCCCCCCCTCCCCGGATAAAACATTAAACATTATTAAACACAGCACATAAAATCACGTATCACACAAAGACATCAACCATGGTATCCTTCTGGAATGCCTTGAGGGGCTGGGAATTTGAAGCACTGTGCTGCAGTGGTTACGTTCGTTCGTACCTCTCAGGCAGACTCCAGATGGTGGTGCTTGGGGATAGCTGCTCCTCAAAAAAGGAGGAGCTCGCTGCCATATTTAGAACTAGCTGGAGTTTTTGAACTTGGTGCAAAGGTAGCCCAATGTAAAGCATATTGCAAAAGTCTCACCTTGAGGTTACCAGTATGTGCACAATCATCTTTCAGCCCTTGGCTTTGAGAAAGGGGTGCACCCTCTAGTTTGACAACACCTTAAAGCCATGGCTAATGCTATGGAATTCTGGGATCTGTTTTTGGTGAGGCACTACCACTGTTTTGCAGAGAAAGTCATTGATTTTTTAAAATGATAACTTCCAAGATTCCATAGCACTGAGCTATGATATTGAAGTGGTATCGAAGTGCATTAATTTCATAATGTAGATGCACCCTGGCTGAAGTTTGAAAGATGGGATCACTATTCAATTCATTCTTCCATCCACTGTTACTAAGCACAAACACACACAAACAGCTTTGAGAGAGGCTGCTGCAACTGTTGGATCAAAGGATTTCTAAGTGGTCAGACTGCCCATATTTGACTCAAACAACACTCACCTGACCTCTCTGTGCCTTGTTTCAATGGGTATATTTTTATCCTAATAGGTGAAGAAACCTATGCACTTTCAAGTTTACTGTCAACTCATGATTGTAAAAGGATTTTATTAGGCAAGGGATACTAAGAGATGGTTTTAGCAGTTCCATCCTCTGAGATATAGCCTACAATGCCTAATATTTGTTGTTGGTGAATCCTACATTGCTTCCCAGATGTGATAGGATCTGATGCCTTTGCAAAACCACCTCTGAATATTCCTTGCCTGAAATTCATAGGGTTGTCATAAGTCAACAAACAAGTAATTTGAGGGCAAATAAATCTCCATGGTGACCCCTTCTAAAAAGGACCTACACCAGTATATACCAATTACATGGTACCAGACAATGCAGCGTATATTTTCTAGAGGTATATTTGTCAGATTGTTTCTACTGTATTGTTTACTTTGTGGCAAAAACCAACTGGCTACCCTAATAATTCTGACTCTCTTATTTATTTTATAGTACCCTGAGAACACTGTAATTTTCAGATTGTCCAGAGAACAAGCTGGATTTTTTATCCTCTCAAAACAATCTTTATTTAGCTATTCCAGACACAGGAATGAGGGCAGGCAATGACAGACAAAGAAAATGACTTTTGCAGGCATTTTATTCTATTCTGTGTAATGTTCCTGCCCATCAGAGGAAAAAATAAAACAGGCTTTACTATTGGCTGCTCACAGGGAATTCAGATGTATTGTTTGAAACCCACTTGAAACTTGTTGTTCTCCAAACAAGGTGAGTTAATAAAAAAATGCAAAAAGCCACTGTGGCCCAGACAAAAAGCAAAGAAAAATTCAGATATGACTTTGCTTTGCTCTTCATTAAACTTGGTGAGGCAGACAATATTTGGGCCACCTGGGGCCTTTCTCGGTGCAAAAGATCTGATATGACCTGTGCAGTCACCGAGATGCCTCTGCAATTTATTTTAATGAAAAAACGGAGCTCCGGGAAGCCGCTTCACAATGTGATCCACACCAGGGAAGTCAGCCTGAGTTTTAGAATTTACACCAGAAGGGAATGGCATGAGGTCTGGGAACAATTGCCACCTTCGTGGATAACTGGGTTTCTTCACCTATTAGGATAAAAATATACCCATTGAAACAAGGCACAGAGAGGTCAGGTGAGTGTTGTTTGAGTCAAATATGGGCAGTTTGACCACTTAGAAATCTTTTGATCCAACAGTTGCAGCAGCCTCTCTCAAAGCTCTTTGTGTGTGTTTGTGCTTAGTAGCCACAATCTAATTTTAAGGGCTTCATAGAATTATGGAATTGGAAGAGGTCTCATAAGCTACTGAGCCCAGTCTCCTATTTAGTGCAGGAACTCAAGCTACAGCAATCTTAATGGGTAGTGATCTATTATTTTTGAAGCCTCACAGATAAGGAGGCCCCATCAACTCTCTAGGTCACTGGTTCCATTGCCGAACTGCCCTTATTATTAAGAAATTCCTACTAATGCTCAGTTGGCCTCATAAATACTGATTTAGGATCCAACAGGGTGGAGTAGATGGAGTGCTGGATGGTGACTCTGGAATTCAGCTCTGCCGTGGAAACCCACTGGGTGATGTTGGGTAAGTCATATTCTCTCAACCTCAGAGGAAGGCAATGAATAAATCTGGCTAAAAACCCTCTGGTGATAGGATTGCCATAAGTTGGACTTGATGTGATGGGACAAATCAACAGGACTACCCCCTGTGAAGTAGGCTACACGATCTCCGTAAAAACCATTCTCCTTCACAGTCTAAAATGACCTTAATAGCCTTACATTAGGGCAACAAAAATATCTCTTTACCTGAACTTATTTACAAAATGGTCCTATTGCCCAGTTGCCTTCCCCCGCTGCCAGAGTGAAAGGAGGCACTTTCAATGTTGTGGCCTGAACAGAATGAAGAGGCTTTATTTCTCTCAACAAGCAGGCATACAGAGTGGGAGTGAGTCAATGGGACAAGGGTAGCAGGAAAGGGCTTCAGCAGCTCTCTTCTTCTCCTACTCCATTCTGCTTTCTCCATCAGTCTTGGGCTAGTGCATCAGCTGTTTTCCTTGACCCTTACTTGATCCTCTCTCCTCCTTCCAGTGAGTCAATGAGTGAATGACTGAGGGCGCTTCCAGACAGCAACAAAATGCGGGTTTTGAAACTAATAATAATAATAATATTAATAATAGTTTATTTATAATCCATCTTATCTCCCCAAGGGGATTCAGGGAGGCTTAAAAAACTGGGGCAAAAATATCCCGGCACCTGAGAGCAGGTCCACACACAGACCTGCTAGTCCTGGGAAATGCTCCCCTACCATCCTCACATCTTCCTTTGAAACAGATCAAGATATAGGGCAGATGAGGGACATCTGACAGACGTTTTTTTAAAATTATCTCTGAGATGCACTGAACCTCATACACGAACATGTGAATATCTTAATGTACACACAAGCAGATTTCTTATTCTCTTTCCTCACATAACTCTAAATTCAAGCTCTATTTAATATTATAAAGATCAAATGAAAGGAATGGTTTCAGAGAGTTCTAATTACTTTTTAATTGTGCTTTCTTTGATCCACCTGTATGTCTGTGGCTCCATTTTTTGACCGCCCAATCAGATGATCAGCTGTTTCAGGTTTTTAAAATGTGCATGTGCGCTGGAGCAGCCAACACAGAGGGAAGGGAAGGGAAGCATGTGTTTTACATGACTGCAGGGATATACAGTCATGAGAAGGTACACATTTTTGGCATTGAATTGGGTTCGAAGCGCACCTTTTTAACATGTGCTTTTTAGCTGTTAAATTGATTCCACCTGCACTTTCCCCAAATGTCATTTTGCCACCCCCCTTTTGCCCCAGTTACTTCTGGGTTTTTGGCCATGTGTAGAAGAACCCTGAATGACCAAGTGAGAAGTTTCTGGTATTTATGAGAGGACATGATCTGAAGTATATCCTAAGCGGTTCTACAGGAAACATCTGCAGCCTTACATAACAACAACAACAACAACAACAACAACAACAACCAGCATAGATAGCCATCCACATTTACTGGGTTAAGAGTGCAGGGCCCCCATGAAAGTAGAAAAACTGTGAATAAAACACACTATTTTTGTAACCTGTGAAAATACTTGTCTAGGAATATTTAGGTCTTTCAGCGCAACTCTACTGCCATCCTCCTTTGAAAGCTGACCATAGAATAATGCTGGCAGACTAAGGAATGTCTAGGGGAGTTTTCTCTTTAGGAATATTTAGGCCCTCCAAAACAACAACTGGTGGAAGTTGACAATACAGCTGCACTGGAGGATCTAGAGATCCCTAGAGAGAACAAAACAATAAAATCGGCAAATAATGAAATATGTCAAAGTCAAACCCTCAAATGTGAAGGCCAAACTGTGCACCTCCCCATAATAGGGAAGGCTGTGATCTCAGCCTTTGATGGTCCAACTTTAAGGCCTCTTTCTATTTTTACTTATGGGTCTTTATCTTTAAACAGGACTTGAACGGAACAGCCCTTCATATGGAGGACACCTTGAAAGAGAGGACTACCTTCTGTGAAGTAAGATACAAGACCACCATAAATACCATTCTCCTTGACAGTCTAAAATGACCTCAACAGCCTTGCATTAGGGCAACACAAATCTCTTTTTACCTGAACATCAGAAATGCAGCTCAAAGGGAGGTCTTCACCTGCCCACAGCAAGATGGAAACAGCAGGTCAGAACAAAGGATCTCTGGCATGTACCACTATGGGGCATGGTTTTAGATCATCAGAGGATTGGGGAGGCACAGATCTTTCTTTCTGTGGAGGAGAAAACATGGGTTTCCTACATAAAAGAAGCCAACCACACTTTCACTTTGAAGCTGACCAGAATGTAAAAATCAAATCAAATCCATTGAGTTGAGCGTGCACTTAAGAAAAAGTTCTTGTATTTTGACTTATTCATAAAAAAAGAAAAATATAGGACAGGCCTTTTAACTCCAAAGGAAAGTTGCGCTTTGAAGATTTGCCCCTTCCAAAGTGAACCCTTTTAGGATGAGATTTCCCTTTGATGCCAGCGATGGAGCCTCAAAGGAGCGCTGCTTAAAATAGGGTTGTGTGGTTTCTCCTCACACTTTTTTCTTTGAAAAAAAATCTTTTAAAAACATATGCTTGTTAGTCTTTGCTAGAGTGTGAAGCCCTATGAATTCATTATCAAAAGCAGTTTTATTAATCTTCTGACTTCTAATATTATGACTACGAGCAATGCTACTTTTGTACACTCAGCAAACATGTCTTCCCCTGGGAAATGTGTAATAAAGAACGAGCTTGTACTCACATAATTGTCTTCTCTTCAAGTCCTTTGGTCTTATGAATGCTGGGGGCTTGGACTCTAAATGTGCAGTCCTATGCCTGCTTACACAGAAGCCGAACTGGGGTGTGTGGGGTGGGGGATAATTTTTTAACTACAACTCCCTAATTCTTCATGATCACTAGCTCAGTGGTTAAGGAATTCTGGGAGTTGCAGTTCAAAGTAGGAAAAAGGACTTCCCCAAATCCTGCTCTGCAGTTTTTGTTCATTTTTATAATGATTTACTCCATTGTAACTGTGTTACAAGCATGTGGACAATTTCAACAGAAAGAATTTCAACATGAAAATTTCAACATGAAAATCAACAAAATCTGGCTACCAATATTAAAAAAAACCCCTCTAAAATTACAACAGCAAGACAACAGAGAGTAAACAATCAGGCACATCTAATCACCTCTCAACAAAAGATTCACTCAGGCACTGCCAAGCCATCAAATGCTAATTAAGGTGGTCAATTGAAACATTCACACCTAGCTCCAGCAGTCAAGAGTCCTTTGTCTCACCCTGGTCATTCCACAGATATATAAACCTTTTTTTCCTAGTTCCAACAGACCTCAATACCTCTGAGGATGCGTGCCATAGATGCAGGTGAAACGTCAGGAGAAAAATGTCTCTAGAACATGGCCATATAGCCCAGAAAAACCTACAACAACCCAGTGATTCCAGCCATGAAAGCCTTCGACAATACAATATCTATCTGCTTCAAAATGATGCTAATGCATAAGCAAATGCTTTCTAATATGTAATACAGTGGATGGGACTGGAGGGCAGAATGAAAGACTTACAATATCAATAAGAGAAACTCAGCCAAAATGATTGCCCTGAGGCACAAGGAAGCGGAAAAGGATGCCTACCTGGTTAAATAACAGAATCAAGGTGTCTGTAAGTGGAAACAGCCCAAGAAAAGTAACAGATTGTCATAGATCCAATGTAACGACAACAAGGAACACATTGTTGAAACTATAAAAACCCTCATAAAAAGAAGACAGAAGTAGGAAACCAGGGAAGGAGGCAATGGGATTGAGAAAACATTGCATGAAATGAATATGGGGAGGAAGAAGCTAAAGAATGTGCTGACTCCAGTCTACAGTTTAGAAAACTCTTAGAAGATATATGCACTTGATTTCATTGTCTCTTGCAGTATAGCTAAATGAGAATTATACCAAAGCAGAAAAGGAAGGAATAACAGATGATGGAAAAGGGGGAAGAAGATACAAGACTTGAATGGCAAGGAATGAGGGGCGGGGGAACGGGTGAATGCTCTCTTAATTCTCCATTTGGTCCCAAGTTTGTTTTTGCAGTCATGAAGCCCTCTAGATACCATAGATAGTGCTTACTCTGTCTCAAAACAGAGAGTAAAGTATTGTCCTGGAAGTAAGCAATTCAACTTTAAAATAATTTGCTGCCCCCTTACACCAAGAAACAGCTGTTGGTCTCTCTCACTCTTCACTTTTCTCTGTCTCTCTTTGTGCATGCATGGACAGTCGCGTTGGCATCTCTTGCATTGTGTTCCCAACAGAAAATTCTACCCTTTGCAGTTGCCCATTCTTGTCCTAGTGCATTTTGCAATAGCAGAGAATCTCTGCAGGTCACCCAATAAAACATATTCCATTTACTAAAATCTAATGTTTACCTTTTTGGCTATATGTCCTCACCCAAATAAAGGTGTGAATTCGCATAATACAGGGATCTTAGTGCTAAAGCAAAGCCAATGGGGAAGCTGTTTAAGGAGCACCCAGAACTCCTATTTGAGGGACCTCATCTCTAATTTAATGACCATGGCTCAATGCTATACAATCCTGGGATTTGTAGTTTGGTATTTATTTAATTATCATGTCAGAAGCAAACTGAGGGTACAGTTGTAATTTATTTTAAAACACAAAGTTAAAAACTTGGCATTACACTAAATGTCCTTTGACCAGTAGCTGGCCACTTGGAGTGCCTCTGGTGTTGCTATAAGAAGATCCCCCATTGTGCTTGTGGCAGGGCTCAGGCTGCATTGCAATGGGTGGTCTGTGGTTTGCTCTTCTCCACATTTGCATGTTGTGGACTCAGAGGCAGCCCTAGGTAATTTTCAATGGTAAGCAAACATTATTTTGGCTCCCTCCCCCAACCAATCACTGATATATATTTTCTGTTCATCATGGGAGTTCTGTGTGCCATATTTGGTTCAATTCCATCATTGGTGGAGTTCAGAATGTTCTTTGATTGTAGGTGAACTATACATCCCAGTAACTACAACTCGCATATGTCAAGGTCTATTTTCCCCCCGAGTGCCTCAAGAGCGCCCCTGGGCAAAATGAACTATACTGCAAATGCTTACTTTGCGTAATGGGTTGAGCCACCCCTGTGTGGACTCCACTTTATAGTCCCATTTCTTAAGGTTGACTCTGTGTCTGTTCAGTGCCTTCCAAGTTGCCCAGTCTTCTGTGTGCCCAGGAAGGAGTCTCTCATTCAGTATTGGTCATGGATTGAGGTTCTGGGTTTCCGCCTGCCACTTTTGGACTCTTGCTCGCTGAGGTGGGCCTGCAAGTATCTCTATAGATTCTAAAAAGCTATTTCTTGATTTAAGACATTGGTGTGCTGGCTGATATCCGAACAGGGGATGGGATGGATATGTCACTGCCTTTCATTATTGGATGCTATTTCCCAGTGGATGTCAGGTGGTGCAATACCAGCTAAACAGTATAATTTCTGCAGTGGTGTGAAGCATAGACATCCTGTGATAATGTGGCATGTCTCATTAAGAGCCACATTCACTCTTTTAGCGTGGTGATGTGTATTCCACACTTGGCATGCGTATTCAGCAACAGAGTAGCAAAGGCCAAGAGCAGATGTCTTCACTGTGTCTGGTTGTGATCCCCAGTCAGCTTCCATATGATATTATTTCTAGCACTCACTTTTTGCTTTTTTTAACATACTTTTTAAACATACTTGCAGCATGTAATTTAGTGAGACATCAGCTTTCTACGGCAGAGAAGGCTCAAGGCCTTGTTAAACTACAGCCCCCATGACTCCATAGCATTGAACCAAGGCAATTAAAGTGGATTCATCCTACAGCATAGATGCAACCCAAGGTTTTCTTCTCCATTGCTGGAAGCTTTGGTGTTCTAAATGATAAAGAGCTCACTTTTTGCCACTGGACATAACATTCAGCAAATCCGTCTTTTTGGTTTCAGGGTTTTGAAAATACCTTATATTGTAAATGCTACCTAGGGTCCCCTGCTGGGAGAAAGGGGAAATATTCATTCATTAATTAAAACATCTTGCATCAATTTGGCTAACAAGTCTTATTGGGCAAAAGCTTCATGGATTGCTACCCAGTTCTTCTAAAGTTCACTTTGTCCAAATGATTACATTTGATTAGAACTGACAAAGAAGAGCTATATAACTTTTTAAAAAGTGATGAGTAGAAACTACTTTTCAATGGGATTGCACTATCTAATCTCATAGGATTTTTAAAAACAATCATGTTTTAAAAAATAAGAATTGATGGATTTTGATTTGCATTGGTTTTATACACTCTTTTAACTGATGTTACATGTTGTGTTATCTATTTTTGTTCTCCACCTTGATCCACAGGGAGAAATAACTAAGAAGAAATGATGATGATGATGATGATGATGATGATAATGATGGCACGATATGAGGATTTAAAGACCGAACTGCAAAGACCGAACTGCAAAGACTCTGGCACAAGCCAGTCAAGGTGGTCCTGGTGGTGATTGGCACACTGGGTGCAGTGCCTAAAGACCCTGGCCTGCACTTAAACACAATCGGCGCTGACAAAATTACCATCTGTCAGCTGTGAAAGGCCACCCTACTGGGATCTGCACACAATATTTGCCGATATAGCACATAGTCCTAGACACTTGGGAAATATCTGACGTGTGATCCAATACAACAGCCAGCAGAGTGATCTTGTTTGCTGTGGATTCATCTTGTTGTGTTTCAAATAATAATAATAATAATAATAATAATAATAATGGCTCACAAATGGAACTTTGCAAAAGGAGACAGAGGGCATGATTCTGGCAGCATTAGTACAAGCCAGCATAGTGATCTTGTTTGCTGTGGATTCACCTCTCAACAAAAGTTTGCCCCAGGCACAGTCAGGCCATTGTATGCTAATCAAGGTGGTCAGTTGAAACATTCACACCTAGCTCCAGCAGACAAGAGTCCTTTGTCTCACCCTGGTCATTCCACAGATATATAAACCCTTTTGCCTAGTCCAACAGACCTCACTACCTCTGAGGATGCTTGCCATAGATGCAGGCGAAATGTCAGGAGAAAATGCCTCTAGAACATGTCCATATAGCCCGAAAAAACCTACAACAACCCAGGGATTCCGGCCATGAAAGCCTTCAACAATTCATCTTGTTGTGTTTCAAATAATGATGATGATGATGATGATGATGATGATAATAATAATAAGCCAGCATTGTGATCTTGTTTGCTGTGTACTAATCTTGTTGTGTATCAAATAGTAATAATAGTAATAGTAGTAATAGTCATAGCAGCAGTAATCTTAACCAGTTTTGACCAGGGTTTTTTTTTACTGCTCTTTTTTAGTAATTTAATTTGTACTTTCATTGTATTGTTTTTAAATTATACTGAGTGCTGTCTTGGGAGGAATTTCTGTGAAATACAACTTATCAATAATGTAAGTAAGTAGATAGATAGATAGATAGATAGATAGATAGATAGATAGATAGATAAAATGTAATTGTTTGGATAAAGAGCATCTTAATCCTTTACCTATCCTTACACCTTGGCAGAATGTGATTCAAATCTCTCTCCTTTTAAAACCTAAGGTCTGCTTTCATGGGCTTTACACTAGACAGGGTTCAGATGGAACAAAAACCTCTGGGCATGATGAGGAGCAAATGAGAGCAGCTAAATCTGTCCTTTGGAAGTTTCCAGTGCTGGCTGCTGGGATGCGGCAAATGCAAGATAAGCAGCGGATACAATGTGCAGAAGTGACAGTATGTTTTGCACAGCCCTTGGTCGGGGCGAAGGGCAGACGTTTCCTAGTTCGCCTATGACAGCACAAACCCCCTGAGCTGAGGTGCTGTCAAAGAGATCCCTCCTGGGATGCACTGAATGCAGGAGAAGGATTTTCTGACTCTTTTGTTCCAGAAAAATGAAAAGCCTGGCTTGAATGTTAGGTGAATGGTCAAATGAAGCAGTCTTTTTTTTATTATCTTCAACCACATGCCCTATGGGGGTATTTCCTACTATTTAGAATGAAATGCTGTAAAGAACTACAGTCAGACCAAGCTGTACCACTTTGAAGGAATATCAGATGGACCAAACACTACCATTTGGAAGGGAGAAAAACAGAATTGCAGAATTTCATGGAAGAAGATGATATTGGGGTTTGTTTTTTTAAATAAGGACTCAGTAGCAAATTGCTATTTATTTAGTAATGCAGACTTCAATGACATCCCCACTGATTCTGAAAGGGAAAAAGAAAGCTTTGTTGAGAACATACAGCAGTATACTGGAAACTAACTGAATTATAATTGCTTCCAGTATATTGCAGTATGTTGCATCCAGATGCTACACAGATTTGTGGTTTGGGATTTGGGAAGTACCTGATGGCTGACGCTGGGTGGATGAAATCAAGATCACTTCTTTGTGCATTTTACCTTTGTGTGTTTTGTGGTTTACTTAGCCCAACCTTCCTAGTCAATCTTCAGGAAGCTAGAGAAATTATGTCATCAGTCTAGTAAATAAATAGACGCACAAGAATGTTGAAAAGACTAATAACCCAAAGTACACACCACAAATACTTTATACTTTGTTTGAAGACTTCAGCTTTCCCTTGCGCTTCCACTTCTCTATATTACAAAACAGTCCATATAGTCTGGTATGCTAAATTGAGGCATATTTAAGAAGCTCTGTTAGGCTGGGGCACATTTCCTTAGCTGTGTGAAGCTGTTAACTTTAATGTCATTTTCACCAACTTGGTGCCTCCCATGTGCATTATACTGCCATTGTCAACCAAATGATCATGATGACTGAGGATTATGAGACCTCAAATTTATACAGATGGAACCATGCTTTGTTTAGATTATTGGAAATATTTCCAGAAAAAAATCAATTTCAAAGTATATGGAAAACCTATAACAAAGAATATGAATACAGTCCAGTACAGGTTCCTGCACTTTCATGTAATGCAAACCAACAAAAAAAAGTAAGAGTTTTCTAGCTCTTCCAAGTTATTCTATGGTATACTTCTACTGGATGCTACCATACAGTCAATTTCTGATGGAGGTCATCCATTTAATTGAGAAGCTAGACTTGACCACGGTGGTCCACGCTCTTGTTACATCTCATATAGACTACTGCAACACACTTTATGTGAGGCTACCTTTGAAGACTGTTCAGAAGCTTTATTTATTTCCAATATTTCAATATTTAGCCTATAAAACCCTTAATGGTTCTGGCCCAGCTTACCTGTCTGAATGCATTTCCCCCTATGAACCAGGACGGACGTTAAGATCTTCTGGGGAGGCCCCACTCTTGGTTCCACCTCCTTCACAGGTGCAGCTGGTGGGGACGAGTGACAGGGCCTTCTCAGCGGTGGCCCCTCGACTATAGAACCCCTTTCCTAGTGATGTGAGATCAGCCTCCTCCCTCCTGGCATTCAGAAAACAAGTAAAATCCTGGCTTTGGAACCAGGCATTTAGAGACAAGCTACAATGCAATAGCTAGCTAGCTGATAATTATTATGACTGCAACTAGAATGGCTCATAGACTCTGATTATGGACTATGTACTTGTTTTAATTGCTGTTTTAAATTTTGGATTAACTGTATTTATCTGTTATTGTTTTTTGCTTAACGATTTACTGTTTAATGTATTTCTGATTTTTTATATTTGTACTTTGATGTAACATCGAATTGTGCCAAGATGTAAGCCACTCTGAGACCCCCTTGGGATGAGCGGGGCGGGATAGAAATATGGCAAATAAATAAATAGGGCTTGGTATCACAGTTGTGCTGTACTGAAGACTAGTAGTAATATTTCAGATTTTAGTCCAGACTTTAAAAGTGATAGTCAAGATTTTTTTTTTTTTGCTGGAGTGTGGGAAGGAATAAGGATCAGCACCATGGATAGCTCCTTCAAGGTTTAAATTTAAACAGAGTGAATAGATCACCCAATTGACAACAATTCAATGCCATACATTCATTAAAAATACAATTAAAATAATCAACATAGTAATATCAAAACATATAAAAACCATTAAAAACAAATAATCATCAGTGCCGTCCTGTTAAAGTCATTATCCAATAGCATTGTCTGGTCATTCCATGTTCAGTATCCAAAGTTTCATGTTTATCTATTCTGATACAATTCCAAAAGCTTGCTCAAAGAGCCAAGTTTTTATTTTTTTTGGGAAGTCAAGAGGCAGGGGGCCGATCTAATATCCCTGGGGAGTGAGTTCCACAGCTGGGGGCCACCACTGAGAAGGCCCTGTCTCTCGTCCCCTCCAAAAGTGCCTGCGAAGCAGGTGGAATTGAGAGCAGGATCTCCCCAGAAAATCTTAAGCTTCTAGATGGTTCATAAGGAGATATACATTTGGGCAGGTAGGCTGTGCCAGAACCATTTAAGGCTTTATAGGCTAAAGCCAGCACTTTGAATTGTGCCCAGAAGCAAATTGGCAGTCAGTGAAGTTGGTGTAACAGAGGAGTTGTGTGCTCACTGAGCCCTGCTCCCATTAGTAACCTGGCTGCCACCCACTGGACCATTTGAGACTTCAGAACAGTCTTCAAAGGCAACCCCACATAGAGCGTCTTGCAGTAGTCTATATGGAATGTAACCAGAGCATGGACTACCATGGCTAAGTCAGACTTCCCAAGGTACAGGTGCAGCTGGTGCACAAGTTTTAACAGTGCAAATGCCCCCCTGGTCACCGCCAAAACCTGAGGTTCAGTGGGAGTGTAACCTGTGACTTCAGTGGGAGTGTAACCGCATCCAACACAGGCTGTAACCCTGTGCCCTGTTTGGCCTTATGACTGACCAGGAGTCTTGTCTGTCTTGTCTGGATTCAATTTCAATTTGTTCTCCCTCATCCAGATCGTCACAGCGGCCAAGCACCAGTTCAGGATCTGAACAGCCTCCTTAGTAGTAGGTGGGAAGCAGTTATCTGTGCACAGGTGACACCGTACTCCAAAACTCCAGATGATCTCCCCCATCGGCTTCATGTAGATGTTAAACAACATGGGGGACCATATTGAACCCTGCGGGATCCCCAGAAAACAATGATTGTGGGGTTGAGCAGGTGTCCCCCAACAACACCTTCTGGAATGACCCTTTAGAAAGGACCAGAGCCACTGCAAGACAGTGCCCCCAAGGCCCATTCCCACAAGGCATCCCAGAAGGATACCGCGGTTAGTGGTATCAAAGGCCACGGAGAGGTCCAACAGAACCAACTTATTAAGAAATAAGTTTCTATGACATAAATGTCTTTCCATTCTATGGCCCAAAAACAACAAAGGCAAGGCTTCTCTGAGAATAAAATATTGGCATTTGTTTTATTTATGTGATACTTATCTTAGCTACAGTTTGAACTAAATTTGCAAGTAAAGAAGTGGAGAAAAGAAGGAGAAGGTTCTATAAGCGTGTCACTGGGGGTCATGCAAGCAGCAGAGTTCTCTGTTTACACTCCTGGGTGCTAATCAGATGTGTGAAGCATCAGAGGAGATAGAAGGAATAACTTCATAGCTTCACTTTTGGCACCGTTTGGCTTAAGTGATAACTGCAAAAAGACAAATGTGCAAAGTGAGATATCAAGATTGTTCTCCTTTAAAAAAAAGAAAAGAAAAAGTAAGCCTCCATCTCTGTCTCAACAAAATTAGCAACTTGGGCTTCCTTTTATCCCTTTCTTCTAGTGATGCTTCTTCCTGATATCAGATGCCCTCCATTGAAACATTCTTTTTCCAACCTTACTCTCAGGCAGGGAGATGTTTGCTTCAGATTTTCTTTCCCTTAAAAGAGCAGATTGTTATATACACACTTATAGATTAATTAGTGAACATATCCTGCCCATGATGAGATGATGTTTATAGAAGTTTGTATCTGCTTGTGCCAAAATAACTTGTTTTTGAACACTACTCACTGATTTACGTGGTTGGGGATGCCATTTGATGTCCTGCCTTGGGCATTAAAATGTCTGCCTCACTCTCGCTCTTTTGTTATTTAATGGCAGGAGGAGATGGTTCTCTCACTGAATTATACATTCTGTAGAATTGTAAGGGATCAAAAGGACCCCTGCCATGCAGGAATATACATCAATAACACTCCTTAAAGATGTCCATCCAAACTCTGTTTAAAGATCTCCAAAAATTGGGAGTCCAACATCCTCTAATCTATTCTATTAACAAACAGCTCTTCATAGTAAAAACAAAAACAAAACCCTCTTCTTAAAATGTAGATGTAATTCCTTTTCTTGTAATTTGAATAAACTGAAACTAGATTTAAACTAAATAAATTTATTCCATCTTCTACATAACATCTCTTAAAGACAGCTATCATGTCACTCTTAATCCCCTTCTACATGGACATATAATCCAGATTATCAAATCAGATAATCCACATTATCTGCTTTGAACTGGATTATATGTGTCTACACTGTCATATAATCCAGTTCAAAGTAGATAATCTGGATTTTATATGCCAGTATAGAAGGGGCCACCAAGACCTTCTATTACAAAGATAGAAGACATACCTGGGAAGTGGATCTAGCAAGTTTAGAGGGTGCAGGACAGGCCTTCCGAGAACAGCAAGGGCTTGAAGAAATTGGGTGGGGGGGGGGGCAGTGGAGAGACATATTTTATCTTCCAGTATCTGCTTTATGAGATGATTTAATTGGTATGTGAATGGTAGGTGAATGAATGAGAAAACAAACATCAGGACAAAGGCAGTTCCAAAATGTGGGTGCAAAGACTTCCAGGGTGATTTGCTTGAAGGTATTTGTACCATTAAACAATGTGTATAATCTTTGCAACTGAATGTTTCAAGCAGGCCTTCTGGATGTCAATTTACAAATGCTGTAAATCAATAAAATGCCTAAAATATTTATAGCAAATCAATATATGAATTCACTATAATTGAAATCTATATCTGACCGACACAAGGGATGGTGGACTGTTCATCTTTGACCAGCTCATCATCCTCTGAAATTGGTGGGCATCTTTTAGGAGTTGTGGGACTGACTAGACTACTAGAGGCTCTCGGGGTCCCTTCTAGCTCTAAGGGTGCTCACCAATGGTTCCTCTTCATCCTGGAAAGGAGTGACAAGTTGAGTGCCATAAAGAAGGTTTTGTCTTGGGCCCTATGCTGTTAATGACTTAGAAGATTCAGAGAATGTGCTTATCAAGTATGCAGATGACACCAAATTGGCTAATAATGTGGAGGACAGAATCAGAATTAAAAATGACTTTAATAGATTAGAGAGCTGGGCCAAAACTAAGAAAAATTAATTTCAACAAGGAGAAACATGGGATACTACACTTAGGCCAAAAAAAAATAATAATGAAATGCACAGGTACAGGATAGGTAACACCAGGCTTGACAACAGTACACATAAAGGAGATTTTGGAGTCTTAATAAACTGCAAGTTGAACATGAGTCAACAATGTAATGCAGCAGCTAAAAAGTCAATGGGATTTTTGGATTTTTTTGGGATTCATCAAAAAAGTATAGTGTCTAGATCACTGAAAGTAGTAGTACACCTGTATTCTGCTTTGGTCAGACCTCGCTTGGAAAATTGTGTCCAGTTCTGAGCACCACAATTTAAGAGGGATATTGACAAGCTGGAATGTGTCCAGAAGAGGGTAACTGACATTATCAAAGTTCTGGAGGCCATGCTCTATGTGGAGCATATTAAAGAGCTGGGCATGTTTAGCCTGCAGAAGAGAAGGTTGAGAGGAGACATGATTTTCGTGTTTAAATAATTGAAAGGATGTCATAAATAAGGGAGCAAGCTTGTTTTCTGCTGCCCTGGAGACTAGAACTCCAAGCAGTAGGATCAAATTACAGGAAAGGAGATTCCACATGAACATTAGGAAGAACTTCCTAATTGTAAGAGCTGTTCAGCAGTGGAACTTTCTGCCTCAGAGTCTGGTGGAAGTACCTTCTTTGGAGGCTTTTAAACAGAGGGGCTGGATGGCCTTCTGTCAGGGGTGCTTTGATTGTGCTTTTCCTTCATGGCAGGAGGTTGGACTGGATGGCTCATGTGGTCTCTTCCAACTCTATGATTCTAAATTGTATGGTTCACAAGTAGAAGAAATCTGGCAAAATTAGCATAAGGTTAATACGAGTTCAGCATAAAAAGACTCCCTAAAAGCCAACAAGAGGGAAAATAATTAGTATGAAGACCATAACTGGAGGTGAGGAAGTGTTTTTGTCTCATTTTACCATGGCTAGAAAATTCCTGTTTGAGATCTTCCTACAGCTACAAACATATGAACTATCTCTAAGCATGCAGTTCTTCTCTTTGACTAAATGTTTCATATGTAGTAAAATTGATAGGGACAGTATAAGATGGCTTCATGCCCTCTCCTTGTCCCTCTGTTAACATTTAGTTATCCAATTTGAAATACTTGCTCAAAAAGTTCTTTTCAGCTTTGGTGGCTGTTTTTTTTTTTGTCTTGTCTTGTCAGGAGCGACTTGAGAAACTTCAAGTCGCTTCTGGTGTGAGAGAATTGGCTGTCTGCAAGGACGTTGCCCAGGGGACGCCTGGATGATTTGATGTTTTTATCATCCTTGTGGGAGGCTTCTCTCATGTCCCCGCATGAGGAGCTGGAGCTGATAGAGGGAGCTCATCCGTCTCTCCCCGGATTCGAATCTGCAACCTGTTAGTCTTCAGTCCTGCCAGCACATGGGTTTAACCCACTGTGCCGCCAGTGGCTGGTAGATACAATCTGGTTGGTGTACCCCTTCTATATAGAAGAAGAAAATGAGTCCAGATGTTTGACTCCAGGCAGCAGAAGACAAACACTTAAAAATACAGCTAGCTGACTAGAAGCAGCTGACAAAAGTATACCAATGAATACTATTTCCAGGAAAGTAATGTTGTTGAACAAACTTAACCCTGGTAACTTGTTTCCCTTGTTAATCTTGTAAATTAATAGACATTTAAAAAGTAGTTGTTCTCTGGCATGTGTTTGGCACAAATACTGTGATACTGTCAATTGCTATGCCTGGAATTTTCTTCTTGTTATAATAGTGGGGTATGTTGTATAGTATTCACAGAAGCAGGATGGACTAGATGACCCCTAGAGTTCCTTCCATTCTATGAACTCATTAATCTTTCCTAGTGTCCTTTTAACATAGTATGCTCCTCAAGACATTTCTGCATTTGTCTTTACATGTTCTTCTGCTTTTTGATATGACCTGTCACCCTGAATTACTGTCACCCAACAGAGGGCATGCATATTCTGTTATGAAAAATATATATATTGATGAAGGACTGGAGCCGAAACTGGTGCAGGAGTGATTAGTGGCATATATGCAGCCAAGCCTTCTACAGATTACTTGTATTAAAGCCTAATCCCCTGCTTTCAGAACCCAAATCTCTTCATTTTTTTTATGGAGCGATTATCACAGACTCAAGGATAATTGTGTAAAAATTAATCTCTAGGGGATGAGATCAATTTGGTGGAGGTGGGGAGGGGGAGAAGCTGCTAGGCAGGGATTTGGAAATTCTGGCCAAACCAGGCTCTTTCAAATCTGTGTTGTTATGACTCCGTCTGGCCGTCCTTGCCACATTGTCCTGACACTGTTGACACTCTCAGCTCAGCGTAACACATAGAAGTTCGCTAGGTATTGGGTAATACATCCAGTTGGTAGATGGAAAAGAAACAGCCTCCTGAAAAACAGGCATCCCAATTCTATTTCTTCACACTAAACCATATTTGGAAAGGAAAACCGGATATGGAAGCAGTGGTGGTTTATGACTTCTGTGTTCACCCTATCTTCACAATTCATTCAGCACCCTAGATAGCTCCTTTATTAATATTATTTTTAATATATTTAATTATTACAGCTTTAACATTTCTTATCCTTAATTTCCAAAATCTAAAATACTCCAAAATTGTTGAAATTAGTGGTTGATATAGAGACACCTTTATTTTCTGATGGTTCAATGTACAAAAACTGTTTCATGCATAATTTAAAATATTGTATAAAATTACCTTCAGGATATGTGCAATAAGAAGTCTTTACAATATAAATAAGTTTCATGTTTAGACTTGGATCTAGATTTGTTTTAATTCTATTTTAAATAATTGGTTTTAAGGTTTTTATTGTGTTTTGATGATTGTTTTAATACTTATGTTTTTATTTTGTGTGTTTTTTGGCATTTATTTGTTGCCTATATATGTAAACTGCCTTGAGTCCCCTATGGAGTTGAGAAGGGTGGGGTATAAATACAGCAAATAAATAAATAATCTCATTTCCAAGATCTTTCATTATGCACATCTATATACTGGTATTCCAAATTTGTTAAAAAAAAATCCAAAACATTTCTTTTCCCAAGCATTTTGGATAAGGGATATATAGGGACATCAATCCAAAACATAAACTAACATAACAACATAACATAACAGTAACTTCATAGACTTACATCAAACACATCATAGAATCATAGACTCATTGAGTTGGAAGAGACCTCATGGGCCATCCAATCCAACCTCCTGCCAAGAAGTAGGAAAATCACATTCAAAGCATCACCGACAGGTGGCCATCCAGCCTCTGTTTAAAAGTCTCCAAAGAAGGAGCCTCTACCACACTCCGGGGCAGAGTGTTCCACTGCTGAACAGCTCTCACAGTCAGAAAGTTCTTCCTAATGTTCAGGTGGAATCTCCTTTCCTGTAGTTTGAAGCCACTGTTACATGTCCTATTCTCCAGGGCAGCAGAAAACAAGCCTGCTCCCTCCTCCCTCCCATAATTATACATGGTCATCATGACTTCTCTCACATATTTATACATGGCCATCATGTCTCCTCTCAGCTTTTTCTTCTGTAGGCTAAACATGACCAGCTCTTTAAGCCACTCTTCATATATATGTAATATATGATAATACTAAACTTTTAAACATAAACCATCGATTTCAATTTTCCACTTTCTTATCAACAGCATTACTGTAATATAAACATTCTCTTCCCACTATCTATTTTTCTACTTTTTGTTTGCAAAAATAAACAATTCATTCCCAAAACCTGCAATTACCTTTGTTCTTTTCTCCTGCATAAATTGCAGAAAAGGTTCCTACTTTGGATTGCTCCCTAAAGTTTGGAGTAAAAACCCAGAGTGGGTTAACCATCCCATTGATATGAGAGTCACAAGCTGCTAGTATATAGAAAAGATGCCCAGAAACAAACAGCCTGAAAAACAGTTAATGAAATATAGATTTGAATATGCCTTCCCCATGTGCTAGGTTTATTTCTTGTATTTTTCTCCAGACCTTTCTCTTTCAACACAAACGGGAGAGGATAGATTGGTTCCCAGGTAACCTCACCTCCAGTTATTGATCACATCTAGATCTGGTTAGCTTCTGGCTGCTTGATGCAACACCTCTCCAGGCCACACGTGATAACTCTACAGCACACTTTCTCACACGGCACGTGGAGAAATTGAGTTTCTCCATGTGCTATACGGAGACATGGAGATATGGGAATTAATGCTGGCAAGCCACCTGCTTCATAACAGCCCTGTATCTTCCAATTTAAATTCTTATTTGAGGCAGGTTTGAACCAGACTACAAAGCAGAAAAACGAACTTGCTCCACAGCTCGGCTGGTCAAAACCATTTAGTGGGATCAGGAGATCCAATCCTACCATGAACCATTGTGTGTTGTCCACCTCAAACAATGCACTCTATTCGTCATGAAATAAATGCAAATGGTTATGGTTAGTCATTTGATTTGGATGGGGGAGGCTTGCTTTAGGTATCAAAATCGTTTGCCTGGCTTTAGGTAGCATGTTCTTTGATTGGATTTGGTGCCATTTGCTGCCATTTGTGCTGGTGTATTTGTTGTTGTGTGCCTTTAAATAATTGGCTATCCTACCTCAGGCCGCAAAGTATCTTGGGCTGTGCTGAGCATCATTTCTCTTCTCTTCTCTTCTCTTCTCTTCTCTTCTCTTCTCTTCTCTTCTCTTCTCTACTCTACTCTTCTCTTCTACTCTTTCCTCAAACATGTTACAAACTTGTGAATTCCAGCTTTCCCTCTTTTAAGTGGATTATTGTTGGGTTTCATCCCTGACTGCACAAGTCTCAAGCTCTCAATGAGTAGTTAGTCTAGATAGACTGAGGGATCCCCCCCCCCCCCCAATTTCCTCTAGTTAGTTGATTTTAAGAAGGGTTGAAGAAGTGGGTTGACTTACTCATTTTTGCATCTCCACCCCTTTGAATACCTAGGAATGTGATCTCTTCAGGGAAATGTAATTTCCTCTTTTAAAGATATTTTTATTGCCCTGTGCTAGCCATGTAGCTTGTGTCCATTTTCTGGTCTCTTCTCCCTTTGTCTTCTCTAGATTGAGCAAACATCTTGCCATTGTCTAAGGCAAGATGTAGTAAATATAGTTACTTTTATTGTTTTTCCTTTTTTCCTTTTCCTTAGAAGATAGCTCAGTGAAGCTAGTTAGTTCCAAGAACCTTTCCTATCTAGAATGGAATTCTTTTATCTTTAATAAACATATTATTTTTAATTCTATGAGTTGTGGATCTGCAACCTTGTTCCATCCTGCTGAATGGAAGTCAATCCTTGCTCACTACATGTAAGTTTCTGCTGCTTATGTGGAATCACCCACAGAGAGGGTTATTTTTGAGCCCAACAGCTCATGATTCCCAACAATTAGTCCATTTGTTGAACAACAGTGAGCTGTGACCATTTCCACTAAAATTAATATAGTTCTCTTAATTATTTGCACTGTCCAGGGATGCATTTATATTGTAGAATGAATATGGTTTGAAACCACTTTGACTGCCATTTGCTTAATGCTATGGAATCTCAGGCAGTATTTAGCCTTCTCTGCAAAAGACTGTGAGTGCATCATCAAACTACAAATTTCAGTGCCCCATAGAACTGATCCATGGTAATTACAGTGGTATCAAATTGCATTAATTCTACAGCATAGATGCACCTCTGGAGCCCGTTTTTCATTTCAGAGTTTGGAATCATCACTTTTTGGACTACAGCATCCAGAATACCTATGTTGGAACCTATGTTGACCGAATAGCATGCTTTGCATATTTGCATAAGTAAGTCCCATGTTTTATTCCAAAGGTTTTCTCCCAAGAAAGTAATAATTATCATTTATGAATACTGACCTGGCCAACCTCCCTGCTAATTTTTGTGTCACGTGCTGCCATAGGGGTATCTTTTACAACCTTGTCAAGTTGCCTTGAGTTGTAGGTTGGGAAAAAGATAGGAAACACAGAAATAAATAGATAAACAAATAAATAATCTATCAGTTGAACATAGAATCATAGAGTCATAGAATCAAAGAGTTGGAAGAGACCTCATGGGCCGTCCAGTCCAACCCCCTGCCAAGAAGCAGGAATATTGCATTCAAATCACCCCTGACAGATGGCCATCCAGCCTCTGTTTAAAAGCTTCCAAAGAAGGAGCCTCCACCACATAATTTAGAGCAGGTATGGGCAAACTTCGGCCCTTCAGGTGGTTTGGACTTCAACTCCCACAATTCCTAACAGCCCACCAGCTGTTAGGAATTGTGGGAGTTGAAGTCCAAAATGAAGTTTGCCCATGCCTGGTTTAGAACCTGCAGCCTTCTCACCCCTGGCCTAAATCCAACTCTAATATCAACATTTAGGTACATTAAATTCATTCTAGGTGAGACTAATATTTGGATTTAAGATAAGAGTTGAAACCGTGTACTCTTCCAGATGTTTTAAGATAAAAACTCCATGTATACTAGTATGTTAATTTACTTTTTGAACTTTCTAATGCACATATACTCTGGTCAGGGTTTTATTATTACCCAGCTACAAGGATGCTTCGAATCACATAGTTTTGTTTTCAAACAACTACAACAGAGCTTTCCAAATATTTCATGTTAAGTGACACACTTTTTAGACATGCACCATATCACAACACAATAATTCAGTCTTATTAGCAAACTTGAGTTTAAACTAACCTTTTATAAGATATATAGATGCATGCATAAATAATAATAATAATAATAATAATAATAATAATAATCTTTATTTGTACCCCGCCACCATCTCTCCAAAGGGACTCGGGGTGGCTCACAGAAGCACTCCAAATGCCACATGCAAACAACAATACATAAGTATAAATACAATGACATAAGTATAATCAACAGTGCATAAAAATATCATTAATAAAATAATAGAAATTTGAAAGTTATAAAATTCCTAAAAAGCAGTGGAACCTGCCGGTCAGCTATCTGTCGTAACAATCAATCAAAGTGCAGGCCAGTACTATCAATGATTGATCATACTGGCCATGGATAAATTTCATGAACAATGAAATATATGGGAACATAACGTATCTTATGAAAATATTTTATTAATATATAATAAAATATTTTATTGCTTATTTTACATAGACACAGAGCTTTCTTGTTACAGTCAGGTTTTTTTTTGTCGTGTCAGGAGTGTCCTGTTGTGAGAGAATTGGCCATCTGCAAGGACGTTGCCCAGGGGACGCCCGGATGATTTTGATGTTTTATCATCCTTGTGGGAGGCTTCTCTCATGTCCCCGCATGAAGAGCTGGAGCTGATAGAGGGAGCTCATCTGCCTCTCCCCGGATTCAGTCTTCAGTCCTGTCGGCACAGGGCTTTAACCCACTGCGCCACAGGTGACACACGTACACATTGCAGCCAACACACCAATGTGTCATGACACACAATTTGGAAAGCTCTGTGCTGCAAACACACACTGTTGTTTCTGTGGTTGCTGGTTGGCTGAAATTGCTGTTTTTGTCAATGTTTCTAATGTAATAGCTACAATATTATGATCTGGTCTGGTACAGGAGGGGGTCCATGGAGGTGACACCATGAATTACCGCATTGAGGGATGGCAAGTTTGATGCCAATGTGAGTGTATGCGTGCAAGTGTACTTGTGTTGAATGTGCAGTCCCTCTTCTCAGGGGAAAAAAGCCCAGCTTTCCAGATTCTTGGTTTTGCCTTGGCTTGGAAGCCGGATGGGAAATGGCTTTGCTCCCTCGCTGTGAAGCATTTACCGCGACAATCTGTGGCCGGGCGAATCCGTGCTGCTCTGGGGGACAAAGGCAGCATCTTCTTCTTCTGCTGGGGAAGTTTCAGTCAATTTCATCCACCGAGCCTCTAATTGGGCTAGGAGCGCTTTGACCTCCATCCACTCTGCCAATAAAATCACTGTCCTTCATGGCAGGGAACAGATACACTAGGAAGGCACTGGATTATCCCCGCGGTGGCACATTACCGCCAGTCCCTCCTTCACAAGTACAAATTGCTTTCCCCCTTCACATCTCGATAATTGCAAGCAGGCCAAACGTGAAACTTTCAATAGCTGGAAGAGTTAAGAAGTCAAGCCCAAGCAACTAATTTCCAAGGTTGGGGGGCCGGTGTGGTGCGTGTGCATGTGATATTTAAAAGGACGCAAAGGGAGGGCACTTAGAACAAAAGAGGCAGGCCTGCTCAAGAAAGCCCTGGCACTAAATGCAGGATTTAATAATGCATTTTTAAGAGCTCCTTTGGTGTTTTCTTTCTTTCTTTTCCCTCCCACACACAAAAGAGCGACATGGGGATGAGGTGGGAGCATGTGGGGCGGGGGATGAAGGGTGAGGAGAGATGCACAAAAGAAAAGCCCAAGGGATCTGAGTTGTCAATCACCGCCGGCACAGGGGCAGAAGCATTTCGAACTTCAGATTGCTTTACTAAGGCCCATTTATCGCTTTCATACAGCGGGTATTTACAAGGGGATAAATATTCTGGTATATATTATGGAAGGAAGGCGAGGGGGAGTAGAAAGTCAGCGGCTAGGAAAGATAGCAGGGGCCTATGTCAGGAGAAAGACAGGCCAGGCAGACTGTGGTTGCTTAGCAACAAGTCCCGCTATAGACTTCTCTTTACCCGTTTTTTTCCCTTTCTCTTGTTTTCACATGGCTGGAACCTGGGATCAATGTTTCCCCCCACCACCCAAACTCTATCTTTACACAAAAATGCTTTGCGGCTGTCTGGATTGACTTTGGCGACTAGGTTGGGCAACTAAGGGGCATTTGGGTTTCTGTTCCTTCCTACCAATCGAAGCATCTTCTAGAGAAGTCCAAAATATTGAAAAATGAAACACACACACATTCCCTCTCTCTCATGCTTGCAGAGGTTTCAGTTTTGCAGTGCAGGCGTAGGCAGAACGCCATCTCAAAATGTATCGCCTATGGACGGTTTCACGCCGAAATCAAATTGCTCATTCATGCGATAGACTGGTTGCCTGAAATGTCCATCACGTGTCAATTATCGCAGATAAATCCTTTTCATGAAGCAAAATAATGGAAGTGAGCAGGGAAGATCATATTTCATGAGGCTGTATCATGTCAGTCCTTGTATATCTTTGATGATAGGTAATTTCATCAGGGCGGCTAGCTCCTTCAATGAGGCAGAGTGCATCCATTCCACACTGTCATATAGTGTGCATCGTTGTCAAGGCCGGTTCATTGCACCATGACCCACCTTCTATAGAGGAGGCTCGTCATGCCTAGCTTGGCTTGTTTTCAGTTGGGTGACATATACTCCACCACTAGGGTCACAGAGCGAAGGACCAACTTGGATGAACCTGCCAAAACTTGTGTTCCACTGAAATAACATTGGACAGCCCAGGGTTCTTTTCACTCTACACGTTTATAGCACTGTGATGAACTTCCATGACAACATCCTGTGGAATCCTGAGGTTTGACATTTTTTACAGGCACTAAAGCTCTCTGGGTAGTTCAGTCCCTGTGTTGCACTCCAGGACAGGAAAAACCCTCAGACTTTAAACACCACATCATTGGATGGAAAGCAATCCTTTTATTGAAGATAATTAAAAAGCAGTAAAGTAAAAAAGCATTTTAAAGGAATAGGTAAATCCAATTACATAGGAAGATAAGCAGGAACAAAGTAGTCCAGGGTAATAGTCCAGCAAAGTCCATAAAAACAGTCAAAACTTCCCAAATAAAATGCAAGAAATCAGGAAAACATGAATCCAAGGCGTAATGATAGAAGCATAAAATCCAAGAATCAAAACCATGAAACAAAGGCACTTAAAACATGAATTTTCCAAGCAAAGCTTCCATGAACAAGAACAAGATCTTGACTTGATTCCAAACAATGCTTCATCTGACTACATATCCTGTACTTGGGACTTTTATCTCCTTATTAGCTATGTCTCTAGCACTCCGAAATTGATTTTGCTTTAGCTGTGAATATCATTTTCTCTCGGAGCCTGGCAGCACGCTGAAGGCACTGTTCGGCTCTCCTGTTTTAACTGATCTCCTCCCGTCTATTTGATCATTAATTTCTGCAGCTGGGCCAGGTGCCAAGCTGTTTTCATGTTCCCTATCATGGGAACTCTCTGGTAACAATTCAGAAAGCACACCATCATCTCCATACGCCTCAGGGACATTCCCATGGGAAACTACACTTTGAACAGGGATCTCCTGGGCATTCTCTGCATCAATATCACTGGCCAAACCATTGCCATCTTGAAACCCATCTTGCAATTCATTGATATCACTCCCCACACCCAAAGCACCCTGATCCTGAAACACAACCACAGGCTGAGCTCCAACACACTGGTTAATTTAGTATAACTCTTTTATGGATATTGCATAAGGAAGTTTAGTAGCCCCTTGTATAATTATTTTCCAAGCTTCTGAACAGCCTCTGGGTGATTAAGGTTGCAGCACTGTCCCTTCACCTAAACAGGCACCAGTTGGACAGGGAAACTTCAGTGAAACTCTCTGAAAAACTCCTTCATATCATTGCCTGGTGGTCAGCATCCTCCTTTACAGTCACTCCTCTACTTTTCCTGGGCTTAGGGTCACAAGGCTCTCACAAAACTGAATAAACCCTAAGTTTTTACTCAAGATAATGCCTCTCTATGAATTTGTAGATCCTCTAGCATGGCTCTATGATCAGCTTCCACTGGAAACCGAACACAGAATCATATTACAGGAACTAACTGTTTCTCTAGAAATCTCTAGGTCCTGCAGAATGACCAGGGGAAGTTGACCATAAGTGCTACACTGGAGGACCTAGAGATTCCTAGAGGACACCTTACATATACTGCCTGATAGTAATAGGCAGAGAAGTTAGCAGATATACAGTATAAATAGTGTGTGCAATTTGGGGAAAAACCTATACCATTTTCAGTGCCGAATTTTGGCTGCCCCCATTCTGTTTTTGGAGACTTCCCAAAATTAGGAGAGAGAAAATACAGTTTATCGATTCATGAGCCAGAAGTTCCATTGACACTCCGGGAAGATCTGGCCCATTGGCAGCAATGGGGGAATTTCCGAGGGTCCCCTTTCTGTCATTTTTAGGGCTATCAGAATGAAAATGGCCACATTTAGGGGACACATTTATGACTGCAAGTTCTGCAAGTTCCAGAATGTTTGGACTATCCACTGATTTTTAAGAAAGTCTTAATGTTTTTTGGGGTGAAGGAAGGTGCAGGACAGAGTGCAGAAGCAAGAAAATAGATAGGGTTGGGGAGGGACTGAAATTGAAATACTTCTATTCTCCCCATGGGGACTCAAGGGAGTCAAGCTATTGTCTCCCTTCTCTAAATCACCACCCCCACACAAAGGTAAAAAAATATTTAAGCAAGCCCCCCCAATGCCTTTTTACAGCTCCCGATCCCAATGCACCCCCACCCTCATTTTCCTAGTGAAATAGTAAAAAAATGACTGAAAGATATAAAACTAAGATAATATAATAAAATTGCCAAATAAAAAAATTGGAATTGAGTCAAAAAGTGATCTTAAGCAGTGACAGCACTGAGATAGAACATGGAACTAGTTATATTTATTTATTATTTATTTATAGTATTTATATTCCACCCTTCTCACCCTGCTGAGGACTCAGAAAGGATCACAATGCACATATACATGGCAAACATTCAATGCCATAGACACACAACATACATAGACAAACACAGAGGCAATTTAACATTCCAGCATTTAACATTCCAGGGTATTCTGGCCACCAGGGGAGCTGTCCCTTCACCGACCATTTGTGACACTGATTAAGTACTTCCTCATTCTTTGCAAGCTTGCTGGAGATTTTTATGGCCTCATAAATTAGTTAAATTTGCTTCCCCGCATAAGCGGTACCTAAATTTTCTACTTGATGGATGCAACTGTCTTTCGGGCTGCAAAGGTCGACAGCAAGCTACACAAAATTGGTCAGAAGCTCACTCCGACCTGGACTGGCTTCGAATTCATGACCTTTCAGTCAGTAGTGATCTTAATGCAGCTGACTCCCAGCCAGCTGCACCACAATCCCGGTGCACACAATCTCTTTCTCTCTCAGGTACTAGGATGCCAAAGGAAAATAGAGGAGCATCCACTGGTATATACAGACCAGCTTGACAAAAAGACATGTGATCCATTTTCTTACTCTGATTGGCTCAGGCAAGGCAAAGGGGGAACACACTTCCCCGGTGCAGCTGCTGCCACAGCACAGCCGAAAGCAACAGAAAGCAGCTGATTTCAGTAGTCACGTAGTCTGTTTCGGACAAGTCAATTTGAGCCCCATCACCTGCCTTATTTACGGAGATTTGATTTTCGGAACCACTGGAATTCCTGGATTCTGTTTTGAAAAATGGTACTTTGCACACCTCTAATAATAACCATGTAGAGAGTTGCAAGATTGAAAGATTGATGCAAAGGTTTAGGTGGCAGAAATGTGGTTCTCCATGTGTTGTTGGAATGCAACTCCCAGCAGCCTCACTTCTGACTGTACCAATTAGAGATAGGTTTACCACGTTTTCCAGAATATCAGTAAAGGGTCTTTGGAATTCATGATGTATGAGATTCACAATCTGAAAATAGCTCTTAACAAGTTGTATTGTGCTGAGATATCAAACAAAGGTTTTGAGTTCCATTAACTTAAGGCATTTCTCCACATATTGTCCACATTTTCCAAACATAAGCTATACAAACCTCTGTCTTATGAAATCTTAATTTGCTTGTGGTTTTTTCTTGTTTTGATTTGCATCAACAGTCCTGAATCCATTTTAATCTTATCAAAAATACTTGCCAAGTATGATTACAATTCAAAGTAACCCAAATCTGAGATTCAATTAGATTTACAGAACATCTGTTCCGCTAATCACTCCATTTCTTTTTAGAACTGGTTTTTGATGAGAAAGTGTTTAAGCATTACATGTTCCAAAACAGCACATACTAGGTTCCAACAATGCTGAAATCCAGACTCAGAGTAGCAATCTAACTTTAACTGGATTTCCTAGATAATTACTACAGCCCTCAACACAACAGCTTTTCCTTGTAGATAAATATTTCCAACCCTTTGATAATTTCTGTTGGACTTTTTTGCAACTTTGCCAACTTTACAATATTCTATTTGATTTGGTACATGACAATGCAATGCAAAATGATCATAGAAAATGCAAGTTCAGTTCAAAGTAGTTTGCAATCAATTAATTTATCAAGAGGAAGAAGAGAAGAGGGATAGCATTTTGCTCTTCTTAGTAGGCTGAGGAAAAAGAAAACTGCTCCAACATTTCTCATGATGACTGCCTTTTGTTATTTTGGCCATTCTCTGATCTTGCTTGGTTACATGTGTCCTGGTTTTCATCTGTGACATGTTGGAGGGAATGTATGCAGTCAACCCCATGCATTCATTATGGTAAAGGGTACAACAAAGAACTATGATATTGCTGTGAAGTATTACATTCAACTGAACCCCACTAATGCCATCTATTATGGCAACCGGAGCTTGGCTTACCTGCAGATGGAATGTTACAGATATACGCTTGCGAACATGACCAAGGCCATCGAATTGGACAAGAAATATATCAAAGGCTATTACAGGAGGGCTACCAGCAACATGGCATTGGGAAAATTCAAGGCAGCTTTGAGGGACTACGAGACGGTTGTGAAGGTGAAATGACAAGAACGCCAAGATGAAGTACCAAGAGTGCAACAAGATTGTGAAACAGAAGGCTTTCGATCAGGCCATCGCCAGCAATGAGCACAATCAGTCCATGGTCAACTCTCTGGACATTGAGAATATGACCATCGAGTGCAGCAGGGTTCTGTCCTGGGCCCGGTACTGTTCAACATCTTTATTAATGACTTAGATGAAGGCTTAGAAGGCATGATCATCAAGTTTGCAGACGACACCAAATTGGGAGGGATAGCCAATACTCCAGAGGACAGGAGCAGAATTCAAAACGATCTTGACAGATTAGAGAGATGGGCCAAAACTAACAAAATGAAGTTCAGCAGGGACAAATGCAAGATACTCCTCTTTGGCAGGAAAAATGAAATGCAAAGATACAGAATGGGGGACGCCTGGCTCGAGAGCAGTACATGTGAAAAAGATCTTGGAGTCCTCGTGGACAACAAGTTAAACATGAGCCAACAATGTGATGTGGCGGCAAAAAAAGCCAATGGGATTTTGGCCTGCATCAATAGGAGCATAGTGTCTTGATCTAGGGAAGTAATGCTACCCCTCCATTCTGCTTTGGTTAGACCACACCTGGAGTATTGTGTCCAATTCTGGGCACCACAATTGAAGAGAGATATTGACAAGCTGGAATGTGTCCAGAGGGCAACTAAAATGATCAAGGGTCTGGAGAACAAGCCCTATGAGGAGCGGCTTAAGGAGCTGAGCATGTTTAGCCTGAAGAAGAGAAGGCTGAGAGGAGATATGATAGCCATGTATAAATATGTGAGAGGAAGCCACAGGGAGGAAGGAGCAAGCTTGTTTTCTGCTTCCCTGGAGACTAGGACACGAAACAATGGCTTCAAACTACAAGGAGATTCCATCTGAACATGAGGAAGAACTTCCTGACTGTGAGAGCCATTCAGCAGTGGAACTCTCTGCTCCGGAGTGTGGTGGAGGCTCCTTCTTTGGAAGCTTTTAAACAGAGGCTGGATGGCCATCTGTCAGGGGTGATTTGAATGCAATATTCCTGCTTCTTGGCAGGGGGTTGGACTGGATGGCCCATGAGGTTTGACACCACTTTGACTGCCATTTTCTTAATGCTATGGAATCTCGGGCAGTTTTTAGCCTTCCCTGCCAAAGACTGCGAATGCATCATCAAACTACAACTCTGATTCTATGATTCTATGATTCTGTGAGGACAAGTACAGCGACGATGGGAAAATGACCCTCGAATTCATGAAGGAGCTAATGCAGTGATACAAGGATCAAAAGAAGCTTCACAGGAAGTGTGTCTACCAGGTACTTCCTCCCATCTGTCCCAGGGAAAATGATCAGATCGGGAGATAATGTTCAATATACTCCTTGTCTAGCTAATTCTTCACTTCTGAATCATTATGATCTACTGTATATATCATCTTTTGCCCCTGCTTTTTTAACTTCCAAAGTAACATCAGACCTCCATATTTGTGGTTTTAATGCTTATAAATCTAGATTTGATTAATTTTGGATCATGTGATTTTAATATTTATATTAGGATGTTTTTATTGCTTTTATTAGCATTTGCGTGTTGCATATGCCTGTGCTTAATGGTTTTAATGATTTTAATTTATAGCTATATGTCAGTGTTTTGTTACTGTGATTTTATTTTACTGTTTGTATGTGGACATTAAATTCTTGCCATTAACATGTTGTAAACTGCTTTCAGTCCCCCTAAGCGTGAGAAAGGGTATATACAAGGGTTGAATGAAAAGTAATGTTTCCACCATCATTACTTGGGTATGGATGGGAATATTTTAATAAATCATATGCAGAAATAATCCTTATGTGATCTTTAACTACCACTATTCACTTTTTCACATAATCACCAGACAATTGGATACATTTCTGCCAACAATGAACAAGTTTTCTGAAGCCATCACGGAAGAAGTCAACGCTCTGTTTCTGCAACCCATCATGCACAGATCTTCCGATAGCCAAGCAAAGCAATAATGTGACCCACAAGTTCTTGTGAAATGCCAATTATGCTTGAAATTTCTTTCTGAGTGATACAACAATTGTCCTGAATCAATCTGTCAACCTTTTGCTTGTGAAACTCAGTGGTTGCTGTCACAGGATGTCCAACTCTTTGTTTGCCATGCAAGTCAGATGTTCCTACCTCAACATCTTTAAACTTACTTGTCCAACGATGCACAGTACTCATATTAACACAACCACCATAAACAGCTTGCATTATCTGATGAATCTCCTTTAGGGTGACACCTTCTGCTGGCAAAAATTCAATGACTGCATGTTGCTTAAGTCGCATTGACTGACCGTCTGCACAGGGTTCCATACTTCACACTTTAACAACACAACCGTTCAATGCTAAGGCTTCCTGCCAAAATGGAGAGTCTACTGAACAAGCCTATACCGGGCACATACCAGTACTGCCATCTGTTGAGAAGTTACGAAGGTGGAGGCATTACTTCTCATTCAACCCTTGTAAATATATTAAATAAATAAATAAATAAAATACAGTGAAAATGTTGCTGGCTTTTTTACCTGGAATAATTTTTCCTATTATTTCTAGGCTGGCTAGTATGACTCTATGACTAACTTCCACTGGAAACCAATCTCAGAATCACACTGGAGGAACTAGGGATGTCTAGGTACTCTAGCATGACTTCCCAACAAGATAACACTGGAAAACCTAGTGATTCTTATAGAGGACATTTTGATCAAATCCGTGAGTAATCAAACCTGTGATTAATCAAATCCACAAATGTCATACCCACAAATGTAAAAGGTCAATTCTATATCCAGAAAAACATAGACTGAATTTCATTGTTCTCATGGTCCTTCACAATTTGGCCTCAAATGACTGCTGAGGTATATGATGTGCTTTTCTTGGCTTACAGAAAAGGCACAGAGTACAATTTCCATTTCTCGTGTCATTCTCTTCCAATTGCACACCACCCGTAATTTCTACTACTACCACTGGCAACCTCAGCGCAAATGGATTTAGCTGCACAGCTATTAAAAAATTGTACGCTAGTGTGACTCTGCCAGCGGTTTGTCTTTTACAGTTCAGGGTTGAGGTCAAAGGTGAGATATTTTGGTGAAATTGCTGCAGTACAAGATTCTCCATTGCCCTAGATGGTAAGCATTAGATGTCCGAGGATGCTAACTTCATCCTTTTTGCAAGTGCTGCATTCTTTTCTTTGAAAAAAAAATGGTTTCAGTAGAGAACAAACTGATATTAGTTATGTGAGCATAGGAGGAGGGGTGTGGGTGAAAGAAGCTAAAAAAAAGGAAGAAATAGAAAGAAAGGAAAAAAGAGAGAAAAAAATCCTTTGTGTAAAACTGCTATCCTAATGCAATTTAGAGATTTGAAGGAGCTCCAATTTTTGGACAACTGGGTCCAGAATCTCACAGTAGCAAGTCTGGGAAAGTAGCTTTTTCCAAGCTGTGGGCATGAAAATATATTATACATTCATGACATTGGTTTAGACTAAAGAATTGGCCCTGTCACATGAATCTTTCTGTACCACTTTATTAATGGTAAGGAGGTAAAAGAGAAATTTAATCAGTTTCATATTTTGAGAAGACGGACCCAGAGTCAGACTTGATGAATGAATGTCCATAGCAGAATTCAAGTATCCTTTGGCATTTGTGTTTCTCGGAATTTTGTGATGCGGTTCTTTGAACAAAAATGGACAGTACAAACCTCGTATCCAAAGAAGTTATTTTCCAATGTACTTGGGTCTGATGGATACTATAGATTAACACCAAAGAATAGCTTAGAACAGCACTAAAGAGGCCCATGAACACTCCCAGGGGAAAATATATATTTTGGAGTGTGGATATGTAAAGCCCTGGATATCACATCTGTGGATAAAGGGGGCTGTACTGCATAGAAAAATCTTTAATTCAGTGGGGAAATATACAAAAAAGGTTAGATAGGCAGAAATCCAGAAATGTACATATTGGATAACATTATATGTGGAGCTTTTGCCAACCTAGCAGTTCAAAAACATGTAAATGTGAGTAGATCAATAGGTACCACTCTGGCGGGAAGGTAACAGCGCTCCATGCAGTCATGCTGGCAGCATGACCTTGGAGGTGTCTCAGGACCTCACTGGCTTTTCGGCTTAGAAATGGAGATGAGCACCAATCCCCAGAGTCGGACATGACTGGACTTAATGTCAGGGGAAAACCTTTACCTTTACCTTTATGTGTGGACAGAACATGCTTTTTGGGGGACTAGGAGTCAGTTTTCATGCCATAGATATATGGAACTGATGTCTAGATCCTCCAGTGTGATCCCATGGTCAACCACCAGTGGATGTTGTCTATATGGTTGTGCTGTAAAACAGCGAGGTGTTCTCACTAGTTAAAAAAATAGTTGTTTTATTCATTTGTGTTTTTGACTTTCATGTCCCGTAACCCCAGAGAATGTGCATTGTACTCTCAACAAGTGTGGCTTCCATATGTAAGTAAACTATGAATTTTAGTAAGAACTTTGAAGGCATTACCTAAGACCTAAAACATTATGGATTTCAGATTAAACTTTAATGAAGCTCCCCTAGTCCTCTTTTTATTATAGGGTTGGATAGCTCCTTTAAAGTTTGCAATAAAACTGAGGACAGATTCATTACCCAAAGTGACACAGGATCCCCCAGACACCTCTGGTCTTGGCACAATATTACTTTTAACTAGTTCTTACTTGTGATTAATACTCCAGCCCTCCACAATGTTTATCTCAATTCTAGGTATGTTGAGAAGGAAGCATCATTACTTTAAGCAGAGCCCACTTCTCAATATATGCGTCCAGAATGGCACTATCACAAGCCTGAAATTCTGAAAAGATTCAGCAAGCATTTTCAAAGTAAGCTGTATTTTAGTCTCCAAACCTAAATGCAATTGCTTGAGAGCAAGTCACATTTTGAATTCCATCAACTAAAACCTAATATCTATGTGCATATATCTATATCTATAGCAGTGTTTCTTAAACTGGGGGTCGGGACCCCTGTGGGGTTCACGAGGGGGTGTCAGAGGGGTCACCAAAGACCATCAGAAAACATAGTATTTTCTCTTTGTCATGGATGTTCTGTGTGGGAAGTTTGGTCCAATTCTATCATTGGTGGGGTTCAGAATGCTATTTCATTGTGGGTGAACTATGACTCCCAACAACAACAACTCCCAAATGGCAAGGTCTATTTTCTCCAAACTCTATCAATGTTCACATTTGGGCATATTGATTATCTGTGCCAAGTTTGATCCAGATCCATCACCGTTTGAGTCCACAGTGTTCTCTGGATGTAGGTGAACTACAACTCCAAAAACTCAAGGTCAGTGTCCACCAGACTCTCCCAGTATTTCTCTTGGCCATGGGAATTCTGTGTGCCAAGTTTGATCCGATTCCATCATTGGTGGAGTTCAAAAGTCTCTTTGATTTTAGGTGAACTATAAATCCCAGGAACTCCAACATTCCCAAATGACAAAACCAATCCCATCCAACCCCACCAGTATTCAAATTTGGATGTATTGGGTATTTGTGCCAAATTTGGTCCAGTGAATGAAAATACATCCTGCATATCAGATATTTATATTACAATTCATAACAGTAGCAAAATTAAAGAAGTAGCAACAAAAATAACATCATGGTTGGGGGTCAGCACAATGTGAGGACCTTTACTAAGGGGTCGCAACATTAGGAAGGTTGAGAACTACTGATCTATAGGAATATGTTCCATTCTTTTCAACTAAATCTGTAGTTACAATGGGCCTAAACATTAGATGTACAGTTTTAAATAAATGCACTTAATCTTTAAAAAAGAGTGTTGAGTTCACACTAATTGTTATTAACCTGCATATAAGTGAATAAGTAAATAATAATAATAATAATAATAATAATAATAATAATAATAATCTTTATTTATCCCCCACGACCAACTCCCCAAAGGGACTCAGGGCAGATAACATGAGGCCAAGCCCAAGGATTACAATACAAAAAAGTAAAATACAACAGCAAATAATGATAACAAAGTAAAATGCAAACAATAGCAACAAACGCGAAATAAAATAGTGGAAGAATAAAAACAAATAAGTAATAGCTGGAGTAGCATATCTGAGAGTAATATTAAAATATGCATTATGATGCAATGCCTGGAGTATTGCTCTGTTTGTGTTGTAAAGCATTGGGCTGCTATATGAGACTTGCTACTATTGTGTCTAGGCACTAGGTATAGTGATAGTATATCTCATATAGAACAGTTTCCCCAAAAATTTGTCCTTCGAAGTGGCCTACACATATAGTTTCACTGCATTCTCTATCATGGTTCTGAAATAATTATCATCATGTCAACCCAATTCAAACTGATTAAAACCCTGAATTAAAACTAATGCTAAAGCACTCAGAGTCCAATGTCTTTGTAGAGTAGATGTGTTTAGTTGTGTCTCCCAAAGCTTTGTTTGGGCCATAACCATCCACAACTGCCTATTCATATTTGAGGTCTGGTTGAAAACTGGATTTGTCAAAGCACATTGTGGAAAATGGCCATTTTGACTCAAGAAACTGCTTGGGTGCCTTTGAATAGGACACATATGAAGGAGTGTTGCAAGAGGGAATAAATCCCTTCCAACATTTCACAGACAAAAAGGAGGGAACATGTGGCCAAGTGACATAAGAGTGTAGGCAAGATAGCAAAAATTATTCATGAGGGAGAACACACAAGCTAGTAAAGGATGTAGCAACTTGCTCTTGTCTGAGACTATTGGGAAGGACAAGGTCCCACCTTTCTTTTCTGTTGAGTAGATTGGGTGCACACTACTTTTATCAAAGTGTAAATTTCAGTATGCATGAAATGAAATGTAGGCTTGGGCGGTTTCGTTCGTTAATTTCGTAATTTGTTATTAATTCGTATTTAAATTAGCTTACGATCCAATATTGAGCCATGCAGGAATAGTGTGAGGAGTAAATTAGATTCGAAACAATTTTTTCAATTTATTTCATAATTATTTTGTAATTATTTCGTAATTGTTTTGTAATTATTTCGTAATTATTTTGTGATTATTTCATAATTATTTTCGCATGTCTGGTGCAAGTTTTATAGTTGTTGTTTGTTTTATCACACCAACAGTCAACAACAGAGGGAGAGGGAAGCTTCAGAAGTTCCCCCTGTCTCATTTGGAGGTTTTTTTTAGCATATTGCACAATCGTGTCCGCCATTAACGAATCGATTCGTAATTATACGAAATTTCGTATATTTCGAAATTTTTAAAAGGAAAATTTCGGAATTATTAAAAAAAACGAAACGCAAGGGCCCCCTAAAAACAAAATGAGTTTAGAACCAAATTTTTCAGTGGTTACCCAAGCCTATGAAATAGCTGAGGATAAACTGGGAAAACTGGAGGAGGGTTGAAAAACTGGGATACAGTTGACCCTCAGTATTGACAGATTGTGTGCCAATGACTTCAACCAGAAATGGCTTGAACATATTCCAAGCAAACCTTGATTTTGCCATTTTATTTACATCCATGACTATTACACCATTGCATGCAATAAGACTTGAGCATCCACATAATTTTGTATCCATGGAGGTCCTGGAACCAAATTGACCCACTTTATTTTGAAAATAGCTGAAAAAAGTGGTATGACAGGATTAATTGTAACTGTTCTTGCCAAATTGAGATAGCTGAAGAGTATGGGAATGATATGATCTACATGGTACGTTATGATAATGAAATAATATAGTGGGGAACCTTTGTTTCCTCAGGATTCATTTGGCAGAAAAGCCCTGATTAGGCTAGACATATGGGTCCACAATCAAAGTAGAGTTAAACACACTGTCATAAAAAATTATAGCACTCTATATATCTTTCAAATTAGTATTTCAGCCAAGGTTTTTATGAGTGCCAGTCAGTGATGGGGTGGCATAAAAGTGTTAGCACCAGTGAGTCAAAGCAAACATTCTCACTCAGAGGAACTTTGGAACTAAGCCTCCTTATTGTTTCAGTTGTCACTTGTTCTTCAGTCATTATTATAAATGTCTTTTATATGTAATCTATTAGATGTGGGACATGTGTACTTGGGAAGCTGACACAGAAAGAAATCTACCTTTCCCCTGATGTTTAGATAATGGCTGATACCCAGCAGAGATTAGAGGTGAAATGGTTATCTCTTAGCCATGAAACTATTTTTTTTTCATTATTAATATTCCTTTAGTTTATGTATAGTAGCATGCATATATTTAGCCTGAGTAATTTGTTTGGATTATGGGAACCTGCCCAAGCTCTGGTATTCTGCACATGAAAATGGCAACTCTACTTCCCATTATGGTTTTGTGTTGTACTGTACAACACAGAGGAATATCTTATATAGGAAGGACAGTCCAAGGACAGTTTAAAGGCAAAAATCCTTAGTAGGGAGAGAAAGAATAGGACAAAAGTTTCCTATTAACAGCAACTGCAGGTATCAGATTGTGGAGTTATGTGGGTCACAAGGCCTGTATCTACATGAAAGCTGTGTTCTAGCTCCTGGACTGGAAGCCTGCCATAGATGCAGGTGAAATGTCAGGAGAGAATGCTTCTAGAAAATGGCCATATAGCCCAAAAAACCAACAACAACCCAGTGATTCCAGCCATGAAAGTCTTTGACAATTCATTAAAAGGGGATTGTTGGGATTTGAATCAACCCTGTGAGGCAGGCAAAGTTGAGAGGCATCAACTCTAAAGGTTTCCTATTATTATGTATTTTTGTTGTTATTTCAAAGTTTGGATTGACATCTGCTGGGGGTGCTTTGGCTGTGCTTTTCCTGCCTGGGAGTGGGGGGTTGGACTGGATGGCACCTGTGAAATAGTACTGTTAAGCTTTGTTTGTTGTTGTTATTCAAAAATCATTGGGTTTGTGAAATGTTCTGAAACTTGGGGGGAGTGGTAACTGAGGTAAATGTGTTCTACAATTGTAGCAAGTTTTATCCAGATAGCTCTAAAAATGAGGGAGAAAGGAGCTCCACAAGCTCCCCTTCTTATGCAACTGCAGAACAAAAAAGTAACTATTTTTTATATTGTTATAGTTGCCATATGGTCCCCTTGTGATATTTTAGATTTACTTTAGAAACAATCCCATCCCCCCAATGAGTAATAAGTATTGAAACATTTTTTTCATTAATTGCACAGGTCTACTACCAAGGGCCCATTATAAATCCAAATTTACCTACCTTTAAGGTTTGCTTGAATGAAGATGCTATTATGAGGTTTGCCTGTCTTGTTTACTGTTAATGAATCCACCACAGGACAAGTGATGAATATTGAATAGCCTGACAACAGAACATGAATGGCTCTTAATGATGGATAATCTCTTTTTTCTGCCTTTGAAAAGTGAGACCCTTAACTTTTGGAGAAGCACAAAGAAGGTGTTGCTACACCTTGGATGGGGAGACAAGGAGTTGCAAGCTAGTAAGGCTGGAAAGGGAAAATCAGGTGCAGTGTAAATAACTTTGGGAATCAGAGACAAAATCTGTTTTTAAGGCGGTTTGCTTGCAATTTAGGTTCTGTCTGTATATTTTTAAATTCCTATAGTTGCACTGGAAACATGAGCCTTGTTGTTTGCTCTCGCTTATATGGCACAGCACTCTGCTTGCTTTTCTCACTTGGAAAGCAGGGAGCATATAGCACCTGTACTGTTGTTCACTCTAGTGACATAAATGCTATTACAGCCATGTCTCCAATAATTAAATGCTGCTGTGCGACACTTAAAATCATACCAGTTGTCAGGTGTGACACTCCCTGCAATTGTGATGTATGATATTGCTGAGGATTTATGCAAGAGGTAGCTTGTAACAACAACCCAGACATTTTACCTTTGCAATAGCATCCAGGCCATACCTTTTGATTCCTCTTTGCACAGCATCGTAAGTATGTATGTACGTCATGCAATATGCCAAGGCAAACAATGACTGGATTATTAAGGGACCACTTTGCCATAAAGCTGTAACAAGCAGTTAAAATCAAATGCAATTAATTGAAGACACTGCCCGCTTCCATACTTCTCTTAACAGATTTAATACATTTACTAAATCCTCCCCCTAATTCTATTGTGTTGCAGAATGCAAAAATCCATTATTGTAATCACTTTAAAGTACTACGATTCCAAGAGTTCTTAGAGGTGCTTCAGCAGTGAATTTAAATAAAAGAGAAGAATGCTTTTTGCAATTCTATTTTAGTCTTCTCTTGTGGGAAATTGAATTTTTCTCCTTTGCTGTCAGTGTCACGTCCTCGCTCTCCAGTCCTTGACCATCTGCTCAGCCCCTCCAATAATTTCTCCTCCCGAGTCCCTTCCCTGATAAAATAGATACTCTTGCTGATAGTTTGTGGCTCGATCATATTAAGTACTCCTTGCTTTTTCAAGATTTAGTTTCTGTTGGATGAGTGCCCTGGAGGCCCAGGGTGTCTTTGTGGCATTTGTTTTATTTACAAATATACAAGCAGGGTGTAAGTGGAAGCAACTCCTATAAAGTGACAGTAAATTCACTAGCTCTGCATCAAGTGCACACAGAGAAGCCTTGTACTTCAACATGCTTCACCCTCCACCAGTTTTCCGCTTTCTGTCACTCTCTGACCCTGAGTTCAACCTGAAAAACTGTTTCTAGCTGTCTCTTTGACCCTCCGTCAACATTCGGATGAGTGTGTCATATTGTTGAAGGCTATGGCCATCAAAAAAGACAAGTGGGACCTGAAACAGTGTTAACAGAGCAAAGTCTAGGATAGGCTAGCTAGAATCCTCCCCTCTCTTGGGATATTCTATTCCATTCCTCTTGCTTGTTCCTTTCTCCTTTCCCTCCCAGATTTGGGGTTACCATTGGGTGGTTTGAGGCAAATGTCTCAGGTGGCAGGGAACTAGGAGCTGTGGCTGCTATTCCCTGGTTGTTTACATCCTCCCTTCTGTTTGAGAAAGAAAAAAGCTTTGAACTCTACACAAAATGTCATGGAAATTTAAACTACCCTATTTGTTGTTGTTCATTCGTTCAGTCGTCTCTGACTCTTCGTGACCTCATGGACCAGCCCACGCCATAGCTCCCTGTCAGCCGTCACCACCCCCAGCTCCTTCAAGGTCAGTCCAGTCACTTCAAGGATGCCATCCATCCATCTTGCCCTTGGTCGGCCCCTCTTCCTTTTGCCTTCCACTTTCCCCAGCATACTAAATGGACCAGTACAACTACCCTATTTACCCATGTATATTTACAACTCTAAATATTACATAAAAAACAATTCCCTAAAACTGGGTTGATTTATCCACAGGTCAATGCAAATATTGTACCTTAACTTAAAAAGGAACAATTCCCATCTTGGAGAAGAATGGTGAAAGGCAAGAATTTAGTCCATCCTTGTTGTTTTTTATTCATTTAGTCATTTCCAACTCTTCATGACCTCATGGACCAACCCATGCTAGAGCTCCCTGTTGCCCGTGACCACCCCAGCTCCTTCAAAGTCAAGCCAGTCACTTCAAGGATACCATCCAACCATCTTGCCCTTGGTTGGCCCCTCTTCCTTTTTCCTTCCATTTTCCCCAGAATCATTTTCTCCAGGCTTTCCTTTCTTCTCATTATGTGGCTAAAATACTTCAGCTTTGTCTCTAATATACTTCCCTCCAATGAGCAGTCGGGTATTATTTCTTGGACTATGGACTGGTTTGATCTTCTTGTGGTCCAAGGTACTCTAGTCCATCCTAGGGAGAACCTGAAAGAAGCACTGAGCTCCTATCCTTTGTCTGTCATGACAATGTTTCTGGTCTGGGGGAATGGTGGCAGCATCCAGAGGCATCTGGCCCCCTTAGGTGGCACTGTTTTTCTCCTTCTCTGCAGAATGACCCTTGACTTAAACCTGTCCTTGACTCATACACAAAGTTGATTTATAAGTAAGTATATATCAGGAGGAAGACCCCAGTGGTGCAGTGGGTTAAACTACTGAGCTGCTGAACTTGCTGATCAAAAGGTCGGTGGTATGAATCCGGGGAATGGGGTGAGCTCCTGTTGTTAGGCCCAGCTTCTGCCAACCTAGCAGTTTGAAAACATGCAAATGTGTATAGATTAATAGGTATCACTTCAGTGGGAAGGTAACAGTGCTCCTTGCAGTCATGTCAGCCACATGACCATATAGGTGTCTATGGACAACACTGCTCTTTGGCTTAGAAATGGAGATGGGCACTACTCCCCAGAGTCGGACACGACTAGACTTAATGTCAGGGGAAAGCCTTTACCTTTACCTATATATCAGTGTAGATGCACCCCTATTTTTTCTAACAATCTATTTATCACTTTATCTATCTATATGAATACATTTGCAAATTTCAGTACAAACCCTCACCCATCTGTAGTTTGAGTACCCCATTTTTGAAGAGAAATGCCTACATCTCTTTGGCTGTGCCTTTCTTCTCTTTTTTCTTGAAAGAGAGGGGAAAACCAAAGTCTTGGAGTGTTGTGTGTACATACTTGGGAAGGGTAAGCTGAAGGTCAGAGTGTAAACTCTGCTAGCTACACCATGATTTTGTGAAAGGGATCAATACTTCCATGACGAGCAGCATTCACACTCCCCTAACGGGGAAAGAACCCGCTTGAGTGACAGCGAGACACTGGAGGGAGAGAGAAAGAGATGTGAAAAGGAATGTGCTCGAAAAGTAGAAGCAATAGAAATGCATTCCTTGCAATTCCAAGGCCAGGCTTTCATTCCCTGCACCTGAAATTGGAAAGGTAATGAACAAATTCCACTTCTCCTGTTTGACACCTTTTGCTTCCTGTGACTGAAATAAGGAGACACCACAGGAAGAAGCTTATGGAAATAGGGTCCATGGGAGAGAAACAGCTTTCAGACATTAATGCTAAATTGAACAATATTCTCTGCTGTGGTCGTAGTCTACGAAATAGCTGCATTAACCTGCTTCAACATAGAGAGATACGTATAAGGAGATCACATAATGCATTAGAAGCTAACTGGCTGATATCCAAGAAAACTCATGCTAAAATATAAATCAGTCTTAAAGGTGCTGCTTGATTGGCTCCCTGCCCCACCCCCTTTTATATTTTTATGAAAAAAAATCAAGTGTAAATATTTATGGAATGTATTGTTCAAGCTGGGTTTAGAAAAGGCAGAGGAACAAGAGACCAGATTGCCAATATCCGCTGGATAATGGAGAAAGGCAGGGAGTTTCAGAAAAAAACATCTACTTCTGCTTCACTGACTATTCTAAAGCCTTTGACTGTGTGGATCATAATAAATTGTGGCAAGTTCTTGGTGGGATGGCCATCCCAAGCCACCTTGTCTCTCTCCTGAGGAATCTGTACAAGGACCAAGTCGCAACAGTCAGAACTGACCACGGAACAACAGACTGGTTCAAGATTGGGAAAGGCGTATGGCAAGGCTGCATCCTCTCACCCAACCTTTTTAACTTGTATGCAGAACACATCATGCGATGTGCGGGGCTGGATGAATGCAAAGCTGGGGTGAAAATTGCTGGAAGAAACATTAACAACCTCAGATATGCAGATGACACCACTCTGATGGCCGAAAGCGAGGAGGAGCTGAGGAGCCTTCTAATCAAGGTGAAAGAAGAAAGCGCAAAAGCTAGGTTGCAGCTAAACGTCAAAAAAAAAAAAAAACCAAGATTATGGCAACAAGAATGATTGACAACTGGAAAATAGAGGGAGAAAATGTGGAGGCCGTGACAGACTTTGTATTTCTAGGTGCAAAGATTACTGCAGATGCAGACTGTGGCCAGGAAATCAGAAGACGCTTCCTTCTTGGGAGGAGAGCAATGTTCAGTCTTGATAAAATAATAAAGAGTAGAGACATCAGACTGGCAACAAAGATCCGCCTAGTCAAAGCCATGGTATTCCCTGTAGTCACCTATGGATGTGAGAGCTGGACCTTAGGGAAGGCTGAGCGAAGGAAGATTGATGCTTTTGAGCTGTGGTGTTGGAGGAAAGTTCTGAGAGTGCTTTGGACTGCGAGAAGATCCAACCAATCCATCCTCCAGGAAATAAAGCCCGACTGCTCACTGGAGGGAAAGATACTAGAGACAAAGTTGAAGTACTTTGGCCACATCATGAGGAGACAGCAAAGCCTAGAGAAGACAATTATGCTGGGGAAAGTAGAAGGAAAAAGGAAGAGGGGCCGACCAAGGGCAAGATGGATGGATGCCATCCTTGAAGTGACTGGAATGACCTTGAAGGAGCTGGGAGTGGTGACGGCCGACAGGGAGCTCTGGCGTGGGCTGGTCCATGAGGTCACGAAGAGTTGGAGACGACTGAACGAATGAACAACAACAATTGTTGAAGGCTTTCATGGCCGGAATCACTGGGTTGTTGTAGGTTTTTTCGGGCTATATGGCCATGGTCTAGAGGCATTCTCTCCTGACGTTTCACCTGCATCTATGGCAAGCATCCTCAGAGGTAGTGAAGTCTGTTGGAACTAGGAAAAAGGGTTTATATATTTGTGGAATGACCAGGGTGAGACAAAGGACTCTTGTCTGATGGAGCTACGTGTGAATGTTTCAACTGACCACCTTGATTAGCATATAATGGCCTGACAGTGCCTAGAGCAAACTTTTGTTGAGAGGTGAACATGAAAGGCACTGCAGACTACTTCAACCAGAGAAGTCAGTCATAGCAGAGCACCTGATGAACCAACCTTGACACAGAATTTTATTTGAGAATGCTGGATCACTCACAACCAACATGTCAGACTACACAGAGAAGCCATTGAAATCCACAAGCAATTTCAACAGAAAGAAGGAAACAATGAAAATGAACAAAATCTGGGTACCAGTATTAAAAAACTCTAAAATTACAACAGGACAACAACAGAGAGGAAACAAACAAGGACATCTAATCACCTCTCAACAAAAGTTTGTTCTTTTTCCTAGTTCCAACAGACCTCACTACCTCTGAGGATGCTTGCCATAGATACACACAAAATGTCAGGAGAGAATGCCTCTAGACCATGGCCATATAGCCCGAAAAAACCTACAACAACCCATTTATGGAATCTTTCTATCAGATGCAAGATCATGAACCAAGTGGAAGCTGATCAATTCTTAGCTGTGTCTGATTAAATGGCCTGTAGTCCATGAAAGGTTATGCTAGAAATTTCTTTTTCTCATTCTCCAAGGTGCTATAGGATTTTGTTATACCTGTTTCCAATCTCTAGTGGTTTGGCTAAACATTACACACCTGTATCTGCGGAGGTGCATTCCAAGACCCCTGATACCTGAAACCATGGATAAAAGCAAATTCAATATTTTTGACTATAGTTTGGCTGGAAGCTATAGAATAGCACTGGAAAACCCAGGGAAGCTTACAAACACTTCTAGATGTTTTTTGGAATTATGGATGAGGGTTTATGATGTAATGATAAGACTACATCAATAAAACATTATAATATTAACATTTTCTTGAACAAACTCAAGTTCGTGTTCAGGGCTCTACTCTACTCTACTCTCCCTCCTGACAACAGTCCTGTGTGGTTCCCAGAAACTCTTGTCTTTCTCCCAATAATGGGACATATTCAATTTTTATTCAAAAATTAAAAACAATATGAAATAATTAATAAAAGCATACAGTTAAAGCATTAAAAACATTTAAAATATTGAGATTTACTAAAGGGTTATATATAAACCTTAAAAACAACTCCAGACACCATTAAAATCCCGGTCCTAGTCAGTTTGTAAATGCCTGATGGCACAAAAATATTTTGAACTACTAGCAAAAAGAGAGCAAGGATGGGGACATCCAGGCCTTTCAAGTCTGGGAGCAGCCATCAAAATATCCCTCTTTCATGTTCCCACTAAACCAGTGGTTCCCAACCTGTGGTCCGTGGACCACCAGTGGTCCACAAGAACTAAAATATGGTCCACAGCCTCACAGTTACTACACTGTTGCAACAAGAGCAACTGATCTCGTGAAACCCTCTCATAGTGCTGAGGCTTATTAAATATGGTTTTCTGTGGATGAGCAGATGGTGACTGCTGGATGGCATATGTTCTGAATCAGAAACTAGAGCTGATGAGGTCTATCCAATGCAAGTTTCTGAATTAGCACCCCAAATAACCAAACCGAAACTAAAGTTGACCAAAAAATGATTCGTAACCCTTTTGGTACTCATGTTGAAAGTCATCCCTGGTCAAGTGGTTCCTGTTCAAGTGGTCCCTGGTTAAAAAAAGGTTGGGAACCACTGCACTAAACAAACCTAAGAAGGTGGTGGGACAGAGAGAAAGACTTCTCCAGTTATCTTTGGACTATAACGGGCTCATAAAAGGAAATATGTTACTTCAAATAACCCAGACCCAAGATGGAAAGAGCTTTATAAAAACAATACTTTGAATTATACCTTGAAATGGACTAGTGGTCAGATGCAACAAGGGAGCTTTTGCCCAGATTTTTCCTTTGAGAACCAGGAGAAAAGAGCATGAAGCTTCATTTCCCTCTCCACCATCTAGGATTGTGCCAATTCTGGAGACTCAGAAAAACAAGCAAACTGGGGCAGGAAGAGCTGCACCTGAAGAAATCTAAGAGAAAGCCAAATATTTTTTTTAATCTGGGGAGGGCTTTGGCAGTTTAGATTACTTGTTGAAAAGTAGAATTTTAAACTAGGAGGGAGCTAGCCATTCCCTCCCAGCATTGTGTGTTTAACTGCTTTCATAGCAGTCTTATGTTGTAATCAAATTGTTTTGTTTTTGACAGCACTTATTTTCTTTGATATGACAGTTAGCTGCCTGAAATCTCATTTTGGAGAGAAAAAGCCAAGGTAGAAAGATAATGAATAAGTAAGTGCTGTCCTTCCAGAAAATGAAGAGGGGAGCAGGCTCTACTTTGTGTGCCCACACTGTGGATCCATAGCTATGTTTGACACACACACACACACACACATGGATATACACAAGCATACAATGGGCAGACTCCTATTATTGTCATATGAATTTGTAAGTTTCCTTATATCAGCGGTTCTCGACCTGTGGGTCCCCAGGTGTTTAGGCCCACAACTCCCAGAAATCTCAGCCAGTTTACCAGCTGTTAGGCTTTCTGGGAGTTGAAAACATCTGGGGACCCACAGGTTGAGAATCACTGTCTTATAGCCATCTGGACTATAACATGCAATGCTCTGTGCATAATGAGTGGCTTAAAAACAAAAAAACTACGGGGCCAAATGACCCCAAATTTGGCAAAAAAACCTCCTCACAATCCAAGGAGTGACCATCACTGAAAACCCCCCACAAAAACACCTTTAAATTCAAAAAAGGAAGATAACAACACACCTCCCCTGCCCCCCTCAGACTGAGGACACAGAATGAAAGTTCCGAAGCAGCTGTGGCCCCTAAGGAAGACTAAGGCAAGGGATCAAAGGGCAGAGGCTGAGGAGAAGGAGGAGGAGAGAGAGGAGGGAAGGAAAAAAGAGGGAGGTGGGCCACACCCTGCACACACTCTGACTATTTCTCTCACACACACTCCCACAGCACAAGGGAAGGAGGAAGGTGCCATGATGGGGGTAATAGTGACACACAAAACTGACATTGCTTGGAAAGGAGCCCTAAAGACCATCCAGCCCAACCTCATTTGGCAGTAAAGGAAGACACGATCAAAGCCCTCATAATGGATGGCCAACCAGTTGAAAGGGAGCCCTAAAGTCCATCCAGTCCAACCCCCTCCTACCCTCCTTCCTTCCTTCCCTCCATCCCTTTCTCTACTTCCCTTCCTTCTCCTTCCCTCCCTTTCTTTCCTTCCTTTTTCTACTCCCCTCACCAGCTTCATCCTCCTTTATTAAAACTACAGTGTAGATACACCCAAAGTCAACCCTTCCACACTGCCATGTAAAATCCAGATTATCTACTTAGGACTGGATTATATGGCAGTGTAGACACATACACACATGTACACGCATGCACACACACACACACACATGGATGTATGTTGGATCACTGGTTGGTGTGAGTGTGTATGTGTGTGTGTGTGTATGTATATATGATTACAATACTTTATATATTACTATTATATATATTGCTATATAATACATATATATTATATTATATATATTTTTGTTATATATACTACTATATAATATAATGTTACTACTATATATTACTATATTAAATAGACTCATAGAATAGAGTTAGAAGGGACTCTACCATGGCATTGGGGAAGAACAGACAGGAAGGAAGGAGAGAAGAAAGGAGGGAGGGTAAAAGGGAAAGGGGGAAGGAAGGATAGAGAGAAGGAGGGAGGGAAAGAAGGAAGGAGGGAAGGAAAGAGGGAAGGAAGGAGAGAAGGAAGGAAAGCAAGAGGTACCAAAGGAAGGAAGAAGAGAAAGTAGAAAGGAAAGAAAAATGGAGGGAAATGCAGGAAAGAAGTAAAGAAAGAAGGAAGGAGAAAAGGAAATAAAAAAGTCAAAGAAGGAAGGAAACAGTGAGGGAAGAAAGGAGACAAAGGAAGTAGAGAAAGGGGGAGGGAAGGAAGGAAAGAGAGAAGGAAGGATGAAACCAAAGAGCGAAAGAAGGAATGAAAGAAAGAGATAGAGAAGGAAGAAAGGAGAGAAAGGGGAAGGGGAAGAAAAAGGGGGAATGAATAGGTATGTACCTCTCTTCCATAATAGTCCAGATATCTACCTCTACTTCAAAAATTCTTACTATAGGCCACAGCAAAGCGTGGCAGGGCACAGCTAGTGTGTGTGTGTGTGTGTGTGTGTGTGTATATATATATATATATATATATATATATATATATATTCGATGCCTTCAATGTGCACTCAATTCATTGAGATGTTTGAAACAGCTATTACTTCATAGCACAATGAGACAATAAGCAAGCTGCTTGGCAGATATGTAGTCAGTTACACAACACTGAAATTCAACATAAGGATGATCTAGTCCATCCAATGCATTCTTACACGAGTGTAGACTGAGCAAGCACCATGTAGGGTTTGGCCAATACAGCACCACAACACTCCAAAACACTTCAATAGAAACCAAAGACCTATGAAACGCATGCTTGCATTTCCCTCCATAAAAAAATAAGTTGCAAGGGCATAAAGCAAGTATTAGAAGCATGATTGTGGTTCATGAAAAAAGATGTTCCTCCTTAAAATAGACCAGAATAATGTAGTCTGAAGCCTCTGTTCTATCTTGGAGGTTTTGTGGCTGGTTCGTTTTCTCACTTTAAAACAGGAGCAATGACTAATATGTTATAAGAGTTTGGACATTGGACTATGGGCCCATCCAGACAGCCCCTTTATTGTGGAAACTTCTGCAATAAAAAGGGGGCTGTTGAAATGATGTTCTGTCAATTAATTCGGCACAAACCAGGAAAACCCTGGTTTGTTCCGAATTAATTAGATAGTGAATTTATTCCATGCCTTCTTGGAGGCGCGGGATAACTCCACAATTTCCGGTGTCTGGACTATTTCTGGCGTCTGCAATTGAACCAGATTTGGCACACAGGACTCCCATGGCCAACAGAAAACACTAGAAGGGTTTGGTGGGCATTGACCTTGAGTTTTGGAGTTGTAGTTCACCTACAGCCAGAGAGCACTGTAGACTCAAACAATGAAGAATTTAGACCAAACTTGGCACAAATACTCCATATTCCCAAATAGGCACACAGATGGAGTTTGGGGAAAATAGACCTTGACATTTGGGAATTGTAGTTACTGGGATTTATAGTACACCTACATTCAAAGAGCATTCTGAATCCCACCAACGATAAAATTGGGCCAAACTTCCCACACAGAACCCCTATAACCAACAGAAAATACTGTGTTTTCCAGTGGTCTTTGGCGACCCTTCCAACACCCCCTCATGACCCTGCCCCCAGGCTGAGAAATGCTGCCTTAGGGCCATCCAGTTCAACTCCCTTCGCCAGGGCAAGAAAACATAATCAAAGGTATCCTGACAAAGAGCCATCCAGTCATAGATATAGATAGATATATATGATTCACACACACACACACACACACACACACACACGTGTGTGTGTATGACAGATATAGTATCATATATTTGAAAGGGACCCCTAAGGAGGACAATTATATGTTGCATGTTACAGAGTAGGCAAACCAGAAAATCTCTACATCAACACTGACAAAGAAACAACAAGAAATACTGTTTACCCACAAGCATAAAGAAATTTCATATATTAGAAACCAACACTTTTCATTACTTTATTTTCCAAATCACCAGACTGGGCCACAGCAATGTGTGGCAAGGGACTGCTAGTGTCTATATGAAATACCTAATTCAGAACTATTGTCTTGATTAGCAACCCCTAAATCAGACATAGACAGCTTTGGTCTACATCTCCCATTACTCTCATCCAGCATGGGTGCTGCTCAAAGATAAGTAATAATACAAAATGTTACTATAGGATAAAATGCTGGAAGGAGACTGGCTGCTTATGCAATCTGCACCTAGAATTTATTCATCTTATCATCTGCAATTTAGGACAATAGAGTTGGCCTGCTTTAAAAGGTTGTGATGAGGATGATGGGATACAAAGGAATTTGGGCATTCTCTCGTGACCTAAAAATGTCAAGGATTATTATTGCAGGGACTCTTTTTTGTAGATTGCCTTCATATTTGATGACGGCAAGCTACAATATGATATTTCCTCTGTATAGTTAATTGGTAGGATGGTGACCCTTTTTATTGGGAGGGGAGCGCATGATCTGTAATGCTCAAGGTCACCGTAAGTGGAAAGCAGGAAATTCTTTATTGTGTGCCTCCATTAATCTTGTTCTCTCTCTTTTTTTGTCGATGTAGAGCTTTTGCTCAAGACCGGTTACCTGCAACTTAAATTACCAATTGCGAGGTATGCCCACTGACGCTGGCTCTGTGAACTTGGAAAGAAGACAATGCAGAGTGTATCTTCCAGATGTGGAATGGATGGGTCTGAAACTCCCTTACATTGACCCCTAGCCTTCATCCAGGAGGCCGGCCTCTCAAGGCCAGCCCTGTAATTCATTTCTACTCTCTCTTGCCTTGATTTGAGTCTCTCCGGCTCCTGCTGACAGGACCTGAAACAAGAGACAACCTTTTTCCTTTGCAGCGCAGTTATAAATTCACAGCTTAGCAGATTTTGAGCTGATTGCCTTTTCTCATGTTGTCTCTCTGTAAATGAGGCTTTTCACAGATGACAGATAGTGCCGCTCTCTCAAAACATAAATCTTCGGCTAACTCCCAAGTACCTGCCGCAAACTATTTAACAATTTTGCTTCCCAGCCAAGCAAAAGTTCAACTCCTTTGGATGACATTGTCCCCCTGTGGATCATTTTTAATGAATTAGGATTGCTGCTAGGCCTGAAATCTTCCGGGATTATGTTTTACAACAAAGGCAGTGAAGTTGTATGGGTTAGTAAGAAAGTCTCCAGCCCAGTTCACACCAGAGTTAAGGTTAGTAAGAAAGTCTCCAGACCAGTTTACTCAATCTTACATTCACCTCTCCTGTATATTTTCACCAGGATGATTTGAGTTGTGATCAGATCACAAAATGCCTTTTACATTTTTTTTGCATTATCAGAAGGATTTTTTAAAATGCATTGTTGAGGTAATAAATTATGGCATTCCATAACTACAGTTATGAAATGTATCAGTACATGAACAAATGCGGTTGATTAACCCAACCCAGGCACCAGACTAGGATGACCTGATTATATTTCCCAGGTGTAATTTGGAATTTTGACTTTTAGTCTATTATGAATCGTAAAGGTAAAGGTTTTCCTCTGACATTAAGTCCACTTTGGGGTGGTGCTCATCTCCATGTCTAAGCCGAAGAACTGGCATTGTCCATAGACACCTCCAAGGTCATGTGGCAAGCATGAGTGCATGGAGTGCTGTTACCATCCTGCCAGAGCAGTACCTATTGTTCTACTAACATTTGCATGTTTTTGAACTTCTAGGTTGGCAGAAGCTGGGGCTAACAGCGAGAGTTCATCTTGCTTCCCGAATTTGAACCCGCGTCCTTTTGGTCAGCAAGTTCAGCAGCTCAGCGGTTTAACCCACTGTGCCATATTCCCAAAATTTATATTATGTCTTTCCTAGCAGATTTGTATAAAAGGATGGCCATAGTGAATAATCATCCACAATCTCCCAACAGATAGCCACCCAGTTTCTCTTTAGAAACATCCAAAGAAGCAAGCTCCATCACTTTAAGTGTATTTAACTATTGAACAGCTTTTACTATCAGGAAGTTCTTGCTAATGTTTATGTGGCATCTCTTGAATCCATTGCTTCATGTCATATTCTGTACAGCAGCAGAAAAAAAGACTTGCTTCATCTTCAATATTGCCTCCTTTCGAATATTTAAATATGACTATCATGTCCATTTTAACCTTTTCTTCTCCAGGCTACATGTACCTGGCTCTCTAAGTCACTCCCTATACATCATGATTTCCAGGCTTCGTATTTATGGTCGCCGTTCTCTGGACAGACTCTACCTATCGATATCCTTGAATTGTAATGTCTGGAATTGGACAAAGTATTCTAGATGAGTCCTGACCAAAGCAGAATAGAGGACTGTTATGACTTTCCTTGATTTAGACACTATATTACTTTTGATGCAGCCAAGAATCATATTGGCTTTTTCACTGTGTCATCACACTGCTCACCTTGTGGTCTATTAAGCCTCTTAGATCCCTTATGCATATAGTGCAGTCAAGCTAAGTGTAACCCACTCCATACTTGTGTATTTAATATCTTCTGCCTTGTTGTTTTACATTTCTCCCACTTATGTAAGTTTTGGTCCATATCTCCAATCCTGATCCTGTCTTCTGGGCTATTAGCTAATAGGGGGCACGCTCATCAAATTTGTAGATGACACCAAATTAGAAGGTAATTTGGTGTCATCTGCAAATTTGATGAGCATGCCTCCTATTCCATCATCTAGGTCATGTATAAAGATGTCTACACAACATTCCCTAGAATCATAGAATCATAGAATCAAAGAGTTGGAAGAGACCTCATGGGCCATCCAGTCCAACCCCATTCTGCCAAGAAGCAGGAATATTGCATTCAAATCACCCCTGACAGATGGCCATCCAGCCTCTGTTTAAAAGCTTCCAAAGAAGGAGCCTCCACCACACTCTGGGGCAGAGAGTTCCACTGCTGTAGTTTGAAGCCATTGTTCCGTGTCCCAGTCTCCAAGGAAGCAGAAAACAAGCTTGCTCCCTCCTCCCTGTGGCTTCCTCTCACATATTTATACATGGCTATCATATCTCCTCTCAGCCTTCTCTTCTTCAGGCTAAACATGCCCAGCTCCTTAAGCCGCTCCTCATAGGGCTTGTTCTCCAGACACTTGATCATTTTAGTCGCCCTCCTCTGGACACATTCCAGCTTGTCAATATCTCTCTTGAACTGTGGTGCCCAGAATTGGACACAATATTCCAGGTGTGGTCTAACCAAAGTGGAATAGAGGAGTAGCATTACTTCCTTAGATCTAGACACTATGCTCCTATTGATGCAGGCCAAAATCCCATGGGCTTTTTTTGCCGCCACATCACATTGTTGGCTCATGTTTAACTTGTTGTCCACGAGGACTCCAAGATCTTTTTCACACGTACTGCTCTCGAGCCAGGCGTCACCCATTCTGTATCTTTGCATTTAGTTTTTTCTACCTAAGTGGAGTATCCCTGCCTCTGCCCAGCTTGTAACACTACCAAAAGAGAAAGAGAGAGAGAGAGAGATAAATCATTAGCTGGCATGATTTGTTTTTGAGAAACCCATGTTGACTTTTAGTGATCCCAGTATTCCTTTCTAGATATGGACATACTGTCTATTTGACAATCTGTTCTAGAATCTTTCCTGGTATTGATGTCATGCTGACTGGGTCATAATTGTTTGGGTTATCTGATTTCCCTTTCATAGATAGGGACAACATTTGTCCCTTCTCCAGTCTGCTGGGACAACTATTCTCCAAAAATTCTTAAAGATCATTGCCCATGATTCCTTTGGATGAGGTCAATAGTCCAATATTCAAACTACTAAACAACATTGAACCTCTTTAGTGCAGAGAAGCTTGTTATAATCTAGTGAATTCCTGTACAGCCATCAAAAACCATTGGGTATTTGTACCATGTTCTGTACTTTCTCCTTGTATTACTTGGCAAGCTTTGAGTCCAATGAAACATTTATATTGTTTCCAATGTTGTGGCAATCCGATGGATGAGAGATCTTTACATAATCAACAGTCCTGCTATGGTCTTGCAGACTCAGAGCTGTGACTTCCTTGATTGATTCAGTTGACCTCATTAGATGGGACTTCCATCAGCAGCATATGCCGATTCTGCAGTAGTTTATCCATGGAGCCCACCAGCTTCCATCGCACGACACAGAGAAACTTCTGGTGGGGCTCCATGAGTAAACTATTAAGGAACTGACACGTGCCACTGGCACAGCAACATGGGGAGCTTTCTGTATTGCACCAGCAATAGAGGAAGCCAGTCCATCAATGCTTCTCCCCATGGGATGGGGGCTTGGGGGAGTAGGGTGATGTGGGCCATGAGGGAATGGCTTCCCCATGGCCCCAGAGAAGTACCAAAGGATTCACCACAATGCATGGTGATTCCAGCAGCCCATCTGATGAGGTCGTATTACCAATCAATGCAGTCTTTCTCCTTTTCTTCTGTTTTTTAATGTTACCATGCATTATTGTATTTTGTAATAAGTCTTGTCTTCTCATGATAGATCCAAAGTATGATAGTCTTAGCTTAATCATATTGGCTTCTGGGAAGAGTTCGTTTTGATTTGCTGTAGGACCCATTTATTCTTCTTATTCCAAAATTTAAAATGTGAGTAATTGAATAAATAAATTTGACTTTCTCAACAGCGCATTTCTGATATAGTAACTGGACAGGACTACACTGCTTAATTTTTATGGCCTAAGCCACTACTCCAATGTTACTCCTAAACTACATACTTCCAACACCTCCTTTATTTTCCAGTGTATGCTTATTATATAGCTGCAGCTTTGATGGTTGCCAGACCTACATGGTAAAGTCAATATCTAGACAACAACAAAAATACAATCATTTGTAGGCAATCAGCTTCTGAGGGTTATGTGAATCTTGATGTAGTTGTTTTGTACAAAAATGAACTCAGATTCTCTCTCTTTCCTGCATTTCTGTTCCTTCTAATTTAAGCTATTTTCTTCTCATGTAGACATGACAGATTTTTGTGAGTAGTGTGAATTTCTTCTTCATTTTCTCTTCCATTATTTGGTTTCAAGGTTGTCAGAAGTATAATTTATTCATATTTCTGACCTCTGGGGAAGACAATATCCTCAGGGTCATGCAGCGTTAGGCGATGTCGGGGGGGCTTGAAGCTCCTTCCTCAAGATTCCTTTACAATGCTACATTTCATCAAGCCCCTATGTAATTGTGGTTGAAACATCAACCGCTGTAATTAATCCTGGAGGGCCACCTACCCCTATTAGTAATTATTCAATATTTGTCCACCTCTTAAGCCCCTTGTAATGGGAAAACAGCTTCAGCAGAGGCTTGGTCTTTCTCTGTACTGGCTTCGAAGCTCTGATCTGTCAATGGGAAGCTTAGACTCCCCTTTCCCCACCCCCACATAAGGGCCAGCTCCCCAGCGCTCTCTTAACATGGTCTCCCAGCAGGTTGAAAGCTCAGTGTGAGAAGAGCACAGTGAAAACTGTCAATCAAAGCCGAGAGATGCTGCATTAGCTTGCAAGATAGCATTGTAAGGATCCCAAAGGTATTGCCAGAATGTTCCTGAAAAAAGCAGATTAGAACCACCTCCCTGCCCTCTGTTTCTGCCTGTCTACTGGAGGATGCATTCAGTTCTGAACTGAGAGAGCATTTCCCACAATCTCATGCAAAGCTGGAGAGTAAGCAAGACACAGAAAATTGTGCCCTGCATAGACATGTGCTGAATTTGAAGACTTGTATCACTGTATACCTTGGAGTGACCTTGGCTTAGGCCTTTTCTGCACATGAATGAAGAGCATTTGATCTCTCTAAGTGGGATCTATCTGAATGTGTGAGTTGACTCTATTGCAAAACACAGGGCAGCGACCCATTTGTTCTGCCCATGGACCATCCACAGCTCTCTTCAGAATAAATAATTTGCCTGTCTTGGTCATCAGAAGCTTATGAGATGACTAAACTGGTATCTTTTTTATGCAAGGCAGATATTATTTTATGTATCTTCAAAATTCAGTTGATGGTACTGAAGAAAGCTAGTCCTGAACTTTTTGTTGCTTAAGGGGTAGCAGCAAAACTCACACCATCCAGCATCACCTAAATACCAAAAGCCATGTAAGTCATTTTGATGTAAGGTGGAAATCCTGCATTATTTCCTTCCTACCCATCCCAGACAGTAAAACTACAATAATAAGAAACTCCATAACCATTTGATACCCTTTCATGCCATCGTGATGCAGCAGCCCCTTCATAAAGCACGGGTGGAAATGGTTTATATTCACATTTTTGCTCCAGCTTCATGGTGGCAGATTGCTGTATTAGTTGATGTGGATGCAGTTGTTATGCTGCTTTTCACTTGTCTTGGTTGCTGATTTTTAGTGTTTAATTTATTTCACCCATTTGTTTGAGGTTTTATAGTTTTTATTGTTTATCTACTGTTCTCCAGTCAGAAAACATTTTTGTTGCAGAGTAACCTATAAATAATACTGCTTCTACTATTACTGATATTATTTCTGACAGACCCATTCAGCAGTAAAAACTAACACTACTTTAGTAGTTAGTCTATCACTGTGATTGTGTCTAGTGGTATTAAATAGAATAGAATTGCTTTATTTGTCATTGTGCTATTGCACAATGAAATTACATGCCTCCCCCCCCTCACATACCACAAAACAACACAACCATATCTCAACACCCCCACTATCACCATACAGCCCCCAATGCCATATCAGTGTGAAAACATCAGAGTTCAACATATCCACAGCTCTTGGATAAAAGCTATCCTTCAGTCTGTTTGTTCTTGACCCGTCTGTCAGGTGGCAATAATTCAAAAAATGAATACGCCAGGTGAGATGGATCCCCAAGAATGCTTTGAACTTTCTTACGGGAGCAGGAATTAAAAAGTTCTTCCAAAGAGGGGAGAGGACAATCAATGATTCACAGTGCAGAAGTGGTGACCCTCTGGAACACCTTCATATCTGCCACTGTGCAGTTACCAAACCATATGTAGATGCAGTAGGTTAGGACACTGTAACACAACAGTAGAAAGTCACTAGTTGTTTTTCATTCAGTTGGTGGTTCCTTAGGTGTCTCAGATTGTACAGTCTCTGCTGGGCCTTCTTAACCAATGCTGCTGTATGGGTGCCCCAGGTCAGATCCTTCTTCAAAGTGGCCACCTCCTCCATTTGGTCTCCATTTATGAGCAAGGGCTGAATTTCTGGTCTGTTCTTCCTATAATCCACTATGAGATCATTGGTCTTATTGATTTTAAGAACCAGATTATTGTCCCTGCAACCTGAGAGCAGCCGATCCACCTCATCCCAATAGACAGACTTATCTTCTTCAGAGATAAGCCCCACCATAGTTGTATCATCTGTGAATTTGGTAATGATACTGCTATGGTGGATGAGGGTACAATAATATGTGTACATAGTGAAAAGCTGTCGACTCAACACACATTCTGTGGCATTCTAGTGTTGAGAGTGAGAGCTGATGAGGTATCATGACCTAATCTAACTCTCTGGGAAACTCCAGACAAGATATCCATAATCCAGGACAGATTGAATATGACAATCTAAGATCCACCAGTCTATGCAGAAGAATTGTGTTGAACGCAGAAGGAAAGCCTGCAAAAAGCATCCTCACATAGTTCCACCATTGTTCCAGGTGGGTTAGAGCAGTGTGGAGCGTGATGGCTATAGTGTCCTCTGTCAATCTGTTGGCTCTATATTCAAACTGATGTTTATCCAGTACATATGGAAGGAAAGAAAGATATGCCTGCAGATCTGTTTTTTCAAGGCACTTCATGATGATAGAAGTAAGTACTACTGGTCTGTCGTTCTGAAAATTTCCAGTAGGGAACTTTTTTGGTACTGGAACAATGATGGAGGTCTTCAAACAAGATGGAGCAATAGGCTGAGATAGAGACTGGTCAAAGATCGCAGCAAAAACACCAGCCAATTGGTCAGCACAGTCTGACCAGAAATGCCATCTGGTCCAGCAGCCTTCCTAGGATTCACAACCCTCAAAACACACCTCCGTCTCCTTTTTCAAAGTTCCATTTGTAATAATCATTATTACAATTATAATATATAATATAATATAATATATTAATTATAATATCACACACACACACATATATATAATTACAAAGTATCATTTGTAATAATAATAATAATAAGAAGAAGAAGAAGAAGAAGAATTTGCTTAGTCAAGGAATATGCAGAGATGGTTTTGCCCCTGAAATACAGACTATAACCCTTGGTATTTGTTGGTGTCTACCATCCAAGTACTATCCCATGCTGTTATTCCATTGACTGACTGTCCTATCTCTATTACTGCTTTCCTGTATTTTAGAGAAGCTAAGCAGGGCCAGCTCCATTTAGTATTTCAAAGTAAGGGACAGGCAAAATCACCTTAGGAATCTTTGACTTCCTATGATATCTGGGCCGAACTGGACAAGATTTGGGGGAGTTGTGAATGATCAAATAGTTGGGGGGTTAATGTGTGTGATCTAATTGTGTAGCCATAAATTTCTACTTGTTTGTTCTTATTTACAAGTGTGTCTTTATGTTTCTGCTAGGTTTTGATAAAGAGACATCACATTTATCACAGACCTTACAAGATTACAAAACTGCATTTTAAATGGTTACCCGAGAAGAACTTGATTTATGCAAATATAAAGTGAATATGAATGCCTCACAGTGGTCAAAAAGTGCAGCCACATGGATAAGGGAATGCATATGTGTATAAAAGACCAATGGGATTCCAAACATAATCTATACTTTTCCCCACATCTAATAATACTTTCCCCTGCATGCCCAATCAACATATTTGATTTCGAGATGTGGTTTGAAATCTATACTTCGCAAGTATTATCGAACAATCAAACAGTTTTACAGCAAAAATTTAAAAAGTAAAATGACTCCTCTTCATCCTGGATAAAAGTGGCTAGCAAGGTGCCCCAGGGTGCTATCCTGGGCCCAGTACTATTCAAGATCTTTATCAATGATTTGGATGAGGAAATTGAGGACATGCTTATCAAATTTGCAGATGACACCAAATTGGGAAGGATAACTAATATCCCAGCGAAAAACAATCAGAATCCAAAAGAACTATGACAGATTTGAGAGTTGGAACAAAGCTAACAAAATGAATTTCAACAAGGAGAAATATAAGGTACTACACTTAGACATAAAAAAGACATAGTATGGGTGACAATGGCTTGATAACACAATACTTGTGAACAGGATGAGAAACAAAACCCAGTAACAACAATCCTGAAATTTTCACTTTACAAAATCCACTCATCAATCCATACAATCAAGCTTTTATTTATATACTAGCTAGCCATTGCTTGCTGCACTGTGGCTCAATCTGTGTATATGTATTTTGTGTGAGTGTATGTATATATGTGTGTGTGTGTGTGTGTGTGTGTGTGTATGTATGTGTATGTATTTGTGTGTATGTGTTTATATGTGTGTATATGTGTATATATGTGTGTATATATGTGTGTCACTAGGGGACTCCTGCTTGACTCCTCGGCCATTGCACTGTGGAGTCCCGCAGGGCTCAATATTGTCCCCTATGTTGTTTAATATATACATGAAGCCGTTGGGAGAGATCATCCGGAGTTTTGGGGTGCGATGTCATCTGTACGCAGATGATGTCCAACTCTATCACTCTTTTCCACCTGCCACTAAGGAGGCTGTTCAGGTCATGAACCGGTGCTTGGCCGCTGTCACGGACTGGATGAGGGACAACAGATTGAAACTAAATCCAGACAAGACAGAGGTACTCCTGGTCAGTCGTAAGACCGAACAGGGTACGGGGTTACAGCCTGTGCTGGACGGGGTCACACTCCCCCTAAAAGCACAGGTACGCAGTCTGGGAGTTCTCCTGGATTCATCGCTGAGCCTGGAACCCCAGGTTTCAGCGGTGGTCAGGGGAGCATTCGCACAATTAAAACTTGTGCGCCAGCTGCGTCCATACCTTGGGAGGGCTGACTTGGCCACGGTAGTACACGCTTTGGTTACATCCCGCTTAGATTACTGCAACGCTCTCTACGTGGGGTTGCCTCTGAAGACTGCCCGGAAGCTGCAGCAAGTACAACGCGCGGCAGCCAGATTACTAACGGGTGCGGGGTACAGGGAGCACACCACTCCGCTCTTACTTGAACTCCACTGGCTGCCGATTAGCTTCCGAGCACAATTCAAAGTGCTGGTGTTAACTTATAAAGCCCTAAACGACTCTGGCCCTGTTTACCTCTCCAAACGTATTCTCCCCTACGAACCATCAAGACCACTAAGATCGTCTGGAGGGGCCCTGCTCTCGGTCCCTCCGCCTGCACAAGCACGGCTGGTGGGGACGAGGGACAGGGCCTTCTCGATGGTGGCCCCTCGACTTTGGAACTCCCTGCCATTAGAGATCAGAACTGCCCCCTCCCTCATGACGTTCAGGAAACTAACAAAGACCTGGTTGTGGAACGCGGCATTTGACAACTGATTTAATTCTTTGCCCACATGAAAGGAGGAGGATGAATGGGATTGTGATGGTGTTGGATGAGTTGGCTCTTTTAACTGTGATGATAATGTTTTAACGTGTATAGTGCTGATATTTTAACCGTGTAATGAAGTGGCATTGTGTTGTTATTGTATATTTTTTGTATGTTAACACATGTTGTGAACCGGTCCGAATCCCTCTTTGAAGGTGAGAGGGTCGGTATATAAAACCTCGAAATAAATAAATAAATATATGTGTATATATGTGTGTATATGTGTATATATGTGTGTATATGTGTATATATGTGTGTGTATGTGTTTATATGTGTGTGTATGTGTATATATGTGTGTATATGTGTATATATGTGTGTATATGTGTATATATGTGTGTATATGTGTATATATGTGTGTGTATGTGTTTATATGTGTGTATATGTGTATATATGTGTGTATATGTGTGTATATGTGTGTGTATGTGTTTATATGTGTGTGTATGTGTTTATATGTGTGTATATGTGTATATATGTGTGTATATGTGTATATATGTGTCTATATATTTCTCTGTGTTAATATGTGTATATGTATATTGTGGATATGTGTGTGCTTGTGTATATGTGTGTATGTATGTGTACATGTGTATATGTATATGTGTGTGTATATGTGTAAGATAGTGTTGGCGAGGTAGAGGTCCTCCACCTGAGGGAAGGCAACCTCCTTGTTGTTTTTTCCTCCCTCGGCTCTCTCTCTGGATCCTGTGATGAGGGAGAATGGTAGGCGGTGTCTTTCATGCTCACTGTGTCAGTTATGTGTGTGTGTGGCTGTGTGTGCACTTTGCTCATGAGGATTCTTTGGTGAGGGAGGTTGCTCGACAGTGCCTTGCATGATCGTTGTGTCGGTTTTATGTGTGTGTGGTCGTGTGCTTTTCCCTTGCACTGGAAGGGGGCGGGGCTAGGGCAGTCTTTTTGCGTATGCATTGCAATGTATTTTTTTTTTAATTTTTTGGGTTTTAAAATCCATTCAGCTGCATTTTTGGGTGTTTTTAGGGGTGTTGGACGCTTGTTGGCCTGTTAGGTGTATTGTGTCAAAATTTCATGTCAATTCATCCAATGCTTTCTGAGTTATGTTTCTCCCACAAATGAACATTACATTTTTAAATATATGGATTGTCTTCTCCCAAAGTGATACTCAAGGCAGCTTACAAAAAAGAACACTAAAACTCATATAGTCAAAAACATATACAATTAAGATTAAAACAGTATTAACAGAGCAGTGAAGGACACCATCCGAATGTCAGTGATGAAGATAGATTCATCTGCCAATTTCTAATCAGCTTTCATCTCCAGGATTCATCTTTTGAAATCGTTATGCATAGCATGGGAACGGACAGTTTCTCAGCTCAGGCCACAAAATATCTTGAGCTGCCCATGATGATTATATAAAGAGTTTGTCCATAGAAAGATAGATAGGTAGAGTGTTTGAGCTAATATCTGTCAGACTTCTCTTTGCATTAAAAGAGACAGCTATTTGAGGAAAAGGCACTTCTGAAAACAAGCAAGAGTGATAGGAAGTATGCTGTCTAATAACCCAAACTGATAAGAGTAACAGTGCAATCTTCTGCTCCCTGGAGCAGCGTCCCAGGGGCCATAGAATAGATTGGAAATTCCTGTCCAAGGCCTGAGACAGTGTTTCGATCTCAGAAGAGGCGATCCAATCTCGAGCTAACTGATAACTGGCTGCTAATTCCCCACTCCCATACAAAAGTATGAACATACCAATTCACACTTATTAGGCAGTTGTTTACATGGTTATAAAGAGGGTGAGTGGACCATTTGAATCAGGCCAATTTGGAAAGGAAATCCTTTCTCTGGTTGTATTTCAAATACTACCCTGAAGAAAATATAGAAGTGTCTTCAGCTTAGCAGATGTCCTACTGATTTCTAGATCTATGATTTCAGCATTTCTCCGGTGAAATTCAGCTGAGCAGACTATCATCCTGGATATAACAGAGGCAGTAAAGCCATTTTCCATTCTTTCTACCCAAGCTCCACAATTCTAAAATTTCTACATTGTTTTTTCAAACCTCAGTTGAAAATTGTCTGGGTTTACTTTTATATGGAATACTGGGATATATAGTTTGATGAGACATCAGCACTTTTTGGCAGAGAATGCTAAAGAGTGCTGATGCCTCACTAAATTACAGCCCATGATTATGACAAGTGATTTCCGCTCCGCAAGGACCGTGGGTTCAGGGGCCTGGCGTGCCAAGCTCCAAAGACTGAAATAAGACACGAATGGGTTAAAGGCAAAGGACAGAGTTGTTTATTCATCCTGGCCAAAGTGAATGTTAGCAGAGTCTTCACTCTAAAGACTGACATAGGAACAATTGCAAACTGAATTTATTCAGATTTATTTATAGCAGTCTCAAAACGAAAGGACTTTGCTGCCCTGGATGCTGCTAGGTTCAGACCAGGGCTGTTCAGGATCCACTTGCTGGTTGGTGGAAACGTGCTGTCTGCCATTTCTGTGGATTGGCTTGCAGGGTTGACGGGAATGTTAATAAACAGTCATTGCTTGATTTCAAGTCTCGAGACTATTTTCTTGGTTTGTCCATGGTGAGGCATGGGTGTAAAGAATGCGGGATGGGTCTCTGATCCCATGTGCCTGGAATGGGATAGTGGGTTTCTACTAGGCCTGGGCAGTTTCGTTTCGTTAATTCGTAATTCGTTAATAATTTGTTAATTTTTCCATTTACAAAACGATAACGAACCATTCTGGAGCAATTATTTAAAAAAAACGAATTTTTAAATACGTTTTGTAAATGCTTCGTATTTTGTTATTGTATTCGTTTCGTTATTGTTCCGAGATTGTTTCGTTATTATTTCCGCATGTCTGGGCCAGTTTTATGGTTTAATTAGTGAAAAAAAATTATAATATCACACCAACAGTCAAGAACAGAGGGAGAGGGAAGCTTCAGAAGTTTTTGGAGGTTTTTTAGCGTATTTTGCGGTCGCATCCGCCATTAACGAATCAATTCGTTATTGTTTCGGAAATCGATTCATTAATTTTTTACCATTTACGAAATTTTGTAAATATCGAACTTTTTAAAAGGAAAATTTTGTAATTATTTTAAATATCGAAACAAAAAAAACCCCCAAATACAAATCGATTTTAGAAACAAATTTTTGCGTTGTTACCCAGGCCTAGTTTCTACCACTTACACAACAAGTGTTAAGAGTTTTGGCATAGCTTTCATGAATTCCATGGTCTGATTGGGTGATTGAGATCATAAGATGTTCCCAGGGACAAAGGTTGATGGTATCTAGGGAAAACTCCATGGCTCTTGTAAAGTCCATTGTGGCATCCCCAGGCTATTGTGAAGGGATTGTGCTTATTATTGGACAAGATTTTGAGATTTCCTGCATGTGCTTGTGCAACTTTGGTGAGTACACTGCATTAATTCTATAGTGTAGATGCACTCTTAGTCTGGCAGTCTTTTATGGGAGGGAGGATAAACGGGCTTTGAATCAAGTATAGTCAAGATTTCCTCTGGCAGACCCTTAGGATGCCCTGATCAAGGGCCCATTGCTGGCTCTGTGTGTCCTGCCAGGGCAGATGTGCTCCTTTTTGCCAATTGGACTCTTTTGTGCCAGCTTCTGGACCCAACTTAATGTGAATCAAGGTAGGGCAGGTCTTTTGAGACTTTCAACATAAAGGCAAACCAAAAACAATAAAGGAAGTCCTTGCTTTTGATCTACATCTCAGGGGCAGAATTTTATCTGTGTAATTTGAGGATCTTTGGAATACATCCAGATGCATTATGTGTTTCAAGAGATCTTGTTTACTAAAACAGGGTCTCCTTCATCCTAGCAATTCTGCTCACCAGGCTATTTTTCTCCATTTAAGAAAACGGCAACAACAGTTCAAAAGAGAGAGAGAGAAAGGGGGGGCACCTTGGAGTTTATTCCCCAAACAGAAGCAATTTCTCCACTTTTTTTGAGCTGTGATATAGAGTTTCCAGCCAGGCTTTTTTCTTTTTGCCAACTCCCCCTCCCCTTCTACCATAACCAGTGCTACTTTTAAACCACTTGGGAGGGGCTGGTGGGTATTGCAGTGAATAAGTCCCATTGGGCTGTGTAGGTAAACATGGCCAAGATCGGTCTGCTAGTCCTGACATGAGTCATATACTGGAGAGTCCGAGATCGATCTTGTCACTCAAGACTTGAAATAGTTCTGGTGAATTACCCTTTCTCATCTTAAGGTACCTGGTAAGGTGTTATGGGCATGAAATGTATCTGTGTTTTGAGCTATTGAGTAAGATGCCCTCATTATAGGAAAAATGTGGTCCTCTTCTTGTGACTGCACTGCACCTTATTAATCTTACTCAATATAAACTATGTCTACAACAACCATTTAATCTAGATGCAGTCTAGAACATTATGCTCCAGACTTCCCCAGAAGTGACCATGATTGTGGTCACATGCACCAAGCTGAAGTCTCTGTAGTGCCATGCTGGGACCTAGCTAGTCAGCCAGGCCAATATTGCATTGGACCTGTTGGCCCCTCACCTTGTCACTGCTCTCTGCTGCCACCACTCTCTGCTGGCTTATTGATGGTGGCAGTGTCCATTTGGGCTGATTGGATTGAAATGGACCAGATCCAGTGGAACATGTTGAAATGGACTCAATCCAGCTATCCGGATGCCAGCAAAGGCCACAGGTGCTTCAGAGTTTGCTGCAAATACCATAGTTTCCTGTGACTTTGCCTAAAGTGGATCAAAGTGGAGGTAAGGGCAGAAAACCTAGAATACTCACCCAAAGTTGTTGTGCACCATGTAGACTACCAGCATTGTATTCAAGGCGAGTCCAGAGGCTTTTTATCCATGTAAATCAACTTATAGGCAATTATGACAGATATTGAGAGCTGGAAAATCAAGGAGAGTTCTGGAGAAAGCCTAGGAAAAGCTCTTTAAGGGAAGTACAGTCATCAGTTCACATCTGTAGTTTTGATTTTGCAGATTTGATTGTTTATCAATTTGATTAAAATGTTCTCTCTAGGATTTACTAGATTTTCCAGTCTGACTCTATTGTTAATTCCCCCTAGTCATGCAGGAGGGTCTAGCACAATGGTTCACAACCAGTGGGACCCCAGGTGTTTTGGCCTACAACTCCCAGAAATCTCAGCCATTTTACCAGCCGTTAGGATTTCTGGGAGTTGAAGGCCAAAACATCTGAGGATCCACAGGTTGAGAACCACTGAATTCTTGCTGTTTCTAGAGAGAAGCCCTTTCTAGAAATCTCTCAGTCCTCCAATGAAGATGTTGACATGCTAGAGTTAGACTTTCCTTAGACTGAATATAGCAATTTATTATTCACAGTTTTTCACTTTTAAAGGGGCCCTGTGCCCCTGACCTCTGAGAATGTAAGGACTAGCATTTTCCTGATTCTTTCAATGGCTCCTTCTTAATTCTGCTCATCATTCTTGTTAGAAAGTTTAGGGAGCAAATAAACTGTGAAAAGCGAGCTAAATATTATTTTGGAAAGTGGGAAACATTGGTGAGTTTAAAAACAAACAGAGGGAGGTTGTTATTAACCTCATTGAGAATAAGTTCACTTTCTTGTCGAAGCCGAGAAACATCACTTGATGTTCATTACCGTGCTCCTAAATGAACACTACATCTCAGGGACAATACTGCCTGCCTGTAATAATATTACCGCTAAGCCTGCTACATGGTCCCTCCGTCATTTTTTCAATTAAAAAAGGACCAATGCTCTATTAACCTTTTGCCTGCTACTCCATTCTTCATACAGCTGTTGGGCCGGGATTGTGAGCTGTGTACTAAAAAAAAGGCATATATTACTGTAAACCGCCCCCAAGCTTTCTGTCATTAGAGAGATGAGCTATCATTTTTTCCCCTGAAAAAATATGAGACAGTTTATCAAATTCACAACCTCTTAAACCCCTTGCCACGAAAACACTCCTGTTTCACATGGAGGGTATAAACTCTTTTCTTACAAATTCCCCTTTTGAAGATGTTGTGCAGATGAAGGCTTTTATGTAAAAATGGGAGAGGAGGGAACCCAGAAAAAGTGAGAACACCTTGGCATTGGAGATCAAAATTTCCACCTTGACAGCTGTTCTGATACAGTGTGGCACCATCTTACAATATACATCACCAGGAAATTTGAACGGAATGGAAGAATTACTGAATAATGTATTGTCAAAGGCTTTAATGGCTGGAATCACTGGGTTGTTATAGGTTTTTTCGGGCTATATGGCCATGGTCTAAAGGCATTCTCTCCTGACATTTCGCCTGCATCTATGGCAAGCATCCTCTGAGGTAGTGAGGTCTGTTGGAACTAGGAAAAAGGGTTTATATATCTGTGGAATGACCAGGGTGAGACAAAGGACTCTTGTCTGCTGGAGCAAGGTGTGAATGTTTCAACTGACCACCTTGATTAGCATATAAAGGCCTGACAGTGCCTAGAGCAAACTTTTGTTGAGAGGTGATTAGATGTCCTTGTTTGTTTCCTCTCTGTTGTTGTGCTATTGTAATTTTAGAGTTTCTTAATACTGGTAGCCAGATTTTGTTCAATTTCAACAGAAAGGAGGAAACCATGAAAATGAACAAAATCTGGCTACCAGTATTAAAAAACTCTAAAATTACAACAGCACAACAACAGAGAGGAAACAAACAAGGACATCTAATCACCTCTCAACAAAAGTTCCCTAGTTCCAACAGAGCTCACTACCTCTGAGGATGCTTGCCATAGATGCAGGTGAAATGTCAGGAGAGAATGCCTCTAGACCATGGCCATATAGCCCGAAAAAACCTACAACAACCCAATTAATGAATAACTGGAAACTATTTCCCTCAAATGCAGAAGGGGAGTGGAGGAGAAATGAGTCTTGGGAAGGTTACTAATTATGAACTTGTCTTCTTGTCCTTGTCCTCATTTCTCTGTTCTTAGCCAAGTAGTGCAGCCATCCCTTCACACCAGGAAATTTGACTTTTGAGGATTTGATCATTTACAAATGTGATTCAAAATGTTCTTTCTAAGAATCTCTAGGTCCTCTAGTGTGACTCAACGCTCAACTTTCTCCAGTCAGATTGGTGGATGGCATGGGCTGGTTCAATTCTGCTTGCTGGGGTTTCTGCATTGCAGTTATTCTCAGTTTGACACCCGATTTCACTTTAAATGGGTCACTTTGGGAGCCATTGCTGTCCAAGACTGTTGCCATCATGTCATCATGGAGGAGCCGCAGGATGTTCACAAATTTGTTAGGGCACCCGATTTTTTGGAGGATGGTCGAGAGAGCACTGCGATTCACTGTGTCAAATGCCTTTGCAAGGTCGATGAATGCCATGTACAGAGGTTGGTTTTGTTCCCTGCATTTTTCTTGGAGCTGTCATGCAGTGAAGATCATGTCCACGGTTCCTCTGGAGGGGCGGAAGCTGTTCTGGGATTCTGGGAGGGTGTCAAACATGGATGTGTTATTGCCCCAACTTTATTCTCCATCTTCATCGCTATGATACTTCACCTTGTTGACGGGAAGCTTCCCACCGGAGTGGAAATCATCTATCAGACAGATGGCAAGCTTTTTAACCTCAGCAGACTGAAAGCTAAAACCAAAGTTACAACATCTGTTATAGAACTCCAGTATGCTGATGACAATGTCGTTTGTGCGCATACAGAAGAAGATCTACAAGCCACTCTAAACACCTTCGCAGAAGCATACACAAAGCTTGGCCTGTCACTGAACATCGAGAAAACCAAAGTGCTGTTCCAGCAGTCACCAGCCATCCCGTCCCCAATGCCAGAGATACAGCTTAATGGTGTAACATTAGAAAATGTTGACCATTTCCACTACCTTGGCAGCCACCTCTCCACCAAAGTCAACATCGACACCGAAATACAACACCGCCTGAGCTCTGCAAGTGCAGCATTTTCCTGAATGAAGCAGAGAGTGTTTGAGGACCGGGACATCCGTAGGGATACCAATGTGCTTGTCTATAAAGCTATTGTCCTCCCAACCCTGCTATATGCCTGCAAAACGTGGACTGTCTACAGACGTCACATGCAACTCCTGGAACGATTCCATCAGCGCTGCCTCCGGAAAATCCTGCAAATCTCCTGGGAAGACAAGCGGACAAACGTCAGTGTGCTGGAAGAAGCAAAGATCACCAGCATTGAAGTGATGGTCCTCCAACATCAACTCAACTGGGCCGGCCACATTGTCCGGATGCCTGACCACCGTCTCCCAAAGCAGTTGCTCTATACTGAACTTAAGAACGGAAAACGGAACGTTGGTGGACAGGAAAAGAGATTTAAAGATGGCCTCAAAGCCAATCTTAAAAACTCTGGCATAGACACTGAGAACTGGGAAGCCCTGGCCCTTGAGCGCTTCAGCTGGAGGTCAGCTGTGACCAGCAGTGCTGCAGAATTTGAGGAGGCACGAGTGGAGGGTGAAAGAGAGAAACGTGCCAGGAGGAAGGCGCATGAAGCCAACCCCAAGCGTGACCGCCTTCCACCTGGAAACCAATGCCCTCACTGCGGAAGAAGATGCAGAGCAAGAAAGAATAGGGCTCCACAGCCACATGCGGACCCACAAGGAAACCCATAATGGAAGACCATCTTACTCGTCCAATGAGGGATCGCCTAAGTAAGTAAAAAGTAAGTATTCTCCGTTATTATTCTATTAACAATGATCAGCATTGAGGCTGCAACCTGTCCCCCAGCCAAGCTCTGCCATAAAATCAACAGTGAGGGGATAAGCATTGAAAATGTTTTTGTGTGTGGGGAGGTTTTTTTCCTCCTCCCCTCCCCATTTCCCCCTTTTTTGTCTACTTAATTAATTTGCTTCAAACTAAATTCAAAGTATGAAAGCAGTTTGAAATCATGAGTTGTTTGCTGGAAATTAGTAAATCAGATATTAGTTCTGCATTTTGCTCATAGGATAGAAACAATCCGCACACCTGTGTCATGGTATCAGTCTACCTTAACAACCCAATTGAAAGGGTTTAGTGAGCTAATGTATGTATAGCAGCTTGTAAGTTGTGCTATAGACTCAGTTGCTATTATTATCTCTTACTTTTCTTCTTTTCTTGTAAGCACCTTTGGAAAAAAAATGAAGAGAAAGGAGGAACATTTCCAATGGGAACTAAGCATCCTTTATCATCTGAAAACAGATTGCTGGAGAATAGCTGTGGATCATGAAATCTTAGTTGGGGGGAAAATATTTCAAATTGGCTTGGGCATGAGAACTGTCATGAAGCTGAGAAAATGGTTGAAACACTGTAAACAGTCGATAATTATTATTAGCAATGTATCAAGTTGTGGGGAGCTGTCTGGCTGGATACCATGGGGAATTGGGGCTAGATCCAGTGTTAATGATCTGGTAGCCAGTGTGAAGTGTAATACTAGATGGTCTAACAAGTTTCTTTCCATCAATGATTTCTTTCATTTGAGACGCTTTATTGGCCACAAGGAGGAAAACACACACACACACCAATATACGAGGGACAGGACTAGAAAGAAGTTTCCCTTAAAATGCTTCTATATGGAAAATGGGGGCATAAGAACATTTTTGGGCCAGAATCAATCCAAAACCCAGCTAGTCAAATGTTTCTAATTCTATAGTGTACATAAGATGCCCACACATTGCCCATAAACTGACCATGAATACAAAAAATACCTTCTATTTCATGCTTCCCAGCAAGTGTTATATATAAGCATACTGTCTTTGACCATTGGTGATCTTATCCTCCATGAATTTTTGCAACCACCTCATAAGGGTGCATCTATATTCTAGATTTAATGCAGTTTGACACCACCATAGGGAGGAGCCTTTAAGAGCCTCACTAAACTACAAAACCCAGAATTCTGCAGGAGGCAGAAACTAGATTTAAAGTGGATTCATTCTTTAGTGTGATGTTGTCCTTTAACTGCCACGGCTCAATGCAATGGGATTCTGGGATTTGTAGTTTGATGAGGCATCAGCAGTCTTTGGTAAAACTCCAACTCCCATGCTTCCATAGCATTAGGCCATGGCAATTAAAGTGGTGTCAATCTGCATTATTACCACAGTGTACGAGTATATGCACTGTAGACCTGCTTGAGTTGGTTGCCATCACAAGAAGTTGTAGAAATGAATTCCATAGGATAATTGTACAAGCCAGCCCAGAAATAAATTATGCATCAACATAAGAAAGCATAAGTATTTTCATTCTCATGCTAGGAACATAAGTACTCAAACCTCACATTTTGAGAGGGGACATCAATAGATGTTATCTTACAGCTTTTCGGGAGAATCCATTTCCACAATCATGAATTGCTCTTGGTTGACCATATTCAGGCCTTGCCAGATTAGGTCTTAGGGCAGAACAGCTTATTCCTTCTATTTTTGAAACATATTTTTGTACTTTTGCAAACTTCAGAGTTTTATGAAGTATGCTGACTCTTCTATTGTTTTTCTTAGAACTCCTGTTTTGGCTCAATTCTTCTTGGCATGAAGCAGTAGGATTCATACACTGTTCTAGAGAACAAGAGCATAAAAATCACTTTTCTTTCTTGAACAGTATAAAGCAGGCACGGGAAAACTTTCTAGCTTGAGGGGTGCATGGTAGACCAGAGTAGGGTGGGCAGGCAAGGAGGGAGGGGGTTCTCCCCAAGCCCCCACCCTGTCCTTTCGTCTTCTCTTTTGGAGGCAGAAAGTGAAGGAAAGACAGGAAATGTTTGGAACTCGAAAGGGTTGGTTTTGGTCACGATGAGATGGTGGATGGGAGAGAAAAAGTGTATCCATTAGACCCTCAGGTGTATTGCCTACACCTGATATAGAATCCTAGAGCTGGATGAGATCCCCAGGGGTCATCCAGTCCAACCCCCTGCCATGCAGGAAGGCAAAATCAAAACACTCCCAATTCACCTCTGCAGAAAAGCATCCAGAGGAGACTCCATCACACTCCAAAGTAGCCTATGCCACTCTCCAGGAAGTTCTTCCTAATATTTTCAGTTGAATCACTTCCCCTACCATTTGAACCCATTGCTTGGTTATGCCCTGGTCTTTAAAGCAGCAGAAAGTCAGTTCCCAACCCCCACTTCCTACTTCTCAATGGGACACCCTTTCAAATATTAAAAAATGTTCCTTCTTTACCTTCTCTTCTCCCAGCTAAATATCTCCAAGGAGGAAATAAAAAGAGAAAGAAGGAAGGAAGATAGGTAGGAAGAGAAGGATGGTTGGAAGGAAGGGAATAGAGGGAGGGAAAGGAGGGAGGGAGGAAAGAGAGAAGGAAGGAAAGGAAGGAAGAACAGACAAAAGGGTAGAAGGGAATGGAGGAAGGGAGAAAGGGAAGGAGGGAGGGAGGAAAAAGAGGGTGGAAGGGAAGGAGGGAGGAAAGAGGGAAGGCAGGGTGGAACAACAAAACAATAGAAGGGAACGAAGGAGGGAGGGAGAAAGAGGGAGGTAGGGGAAGGTGGGAAGAAGGAAGGAAAGGGAGAAGGAAGTAAGGATGAAAGGGTGGAAGGGAATGGAGGAAGGAAGAAATAGGGAGGGAGGGAAAAGGGGGAGGGAGAAAAGAGGAGGAAGGAAGGAAGGAAGGAAGGAAGGAAGGAAGGAAGGAAGGAAGGAAGGAAGGAAGGAAGGAAAAAGAGAGAGAGGGAAGAAGAGCGAAAAGACGAAGGGAAGGAGAAAGGGAAGGAGGAAAGAAAGAGAGAAGGAAGGATAGGATGATGAGAGAGAGAGAGAGAAGGGCCTGAGAAAATAGCCCAGTGGGTCACACCTAGCCACTAGGTCTGGGTTTGCTCATGCTTAGTATTAAGAATTATAACTACTTGCAAACTAGATTATGTTTCACATATGTCTTCATTTAATTTAGAACAAAAACACACCCAAGGAAGTTGGGGGGGGGGGGAGGATCTTGGAAACCCAGGTCCTCTTATTTTGCTTTCTTAGAAGCATCTCTTTTCTTGCAAAGAAGGATTACAGACAACAATTGTGAAAAAAGAGCTTTTCAAAAAGTCATGCAAACATAGAAAAAAATGTACATAAAAAAATCAAAGATACAGTGCTCTCTCTTTCACTTGCACCCACACTGCTTTAAGCTGATTGAAGGCAAAGTAACAATTATCTCCTTGCCACTTCATAGATTACATGTATTTCTGAAGTATTTTTTTAATTACAAGTTGAGCATACTGTACCTTATTCAGAATTCCAAAATACTTAGAAACCTAGAATTGTCCACATGGCTGTCTGAGACAAACACCTTTGCTTTCTGATGGTTCAATGTGCACAAACCTTGTTTTGTGCCTAAGATTATTGAAAATATTGTATAAAATTACTCACAGGTTATGTATACATGAAATACTAGCTGTAACCGCCACACGTTGCTGTGGCCAATCTTCTCTCTTTCTCTCCTTCTTTCCCTACTTCCTTTGCTCCCTCTTTCCTTCCTTCCTTCCCTTTTTGCTTTCCTTCTCTCCTTCCTCCCTTCTCTACCTATTCCCTTCCTCCCCACTTTTTCCCTCCCTCTTTCTCTTCTTTCTTCCTTTTCTATCTCTTTCTTTCTTTCTTTCTTTCTTTCTTTCTTTCTTTCTTTCTCTCCTTCCCACCCTCTTTACTGCCTTCCCTTTTTTCTGTATCGTCATTTAGCTTTTTGTCACTTAGATTTTGGGTTTTAAGTCCTTTCTTAAGTTTTTTGAGGAGGGGGGGGTTATGAGTGATGGTCACTCGTTGGTCTGTTAGGGGTGTAGTGTCCAAATTTGGTGTCAATTCATCCAGTGGTTTTTGAGTTATGTTAATCCCACAAATGAACATTACATTTTTAGTTATATAGATAAATGAATGTTGTGTTTAGACTTGTCCAAGATACCTCATTATGTACATATAGGCAAATACAGGTATTCCAAGATTGAAAAAAATCCAAAATATTTCTGCTTCCCAGCACTTTGGATAAGGGATACTTACTCAACCTGTAGCTGTAATGATGATCCTAGGAAGGACCAGAGCCATGTTAGCTTCTATAGCAGTACAAGCTTTGGGATCCACCTCCCTCTGGCACATTACGAATGGTGGCGGGGGGCGGGGGTGAAGTGCCTTCAAATTATTTATGACCAAAGCTTCATATCAGCAGTGACCTGCCTCATTTCAAAACTGCCTTGCAGCCAGGACTCAAGTCCATCCAATTAACCAGACAACAGAGAAGCCAGGGGACAGTAAGACAATTTGGCAATTAGCCTAGCCAAGGCAGGTCAAATCCTCCTCCTCCTCCTCCCTCCTCCTTTTCCTCTCCATCTCCTCCTCCTCCTCTTCCCATCCCCTCAACACCCCTTCTTCCTTTAATCCTGAAGAAATTTGCTATGTAACCTGAAGAGGAAAGCTATAAAAGGCTCGTTCCTGCTGAAACCTTTCAAGTGAATTAAATTTCTGATGTATAAGTACCATAGATGAAGCCCAAAAGATTTTATGGCGCAGCGGCAGTCTCCCTTCTTGTCATTTCAACGCATGAATCACAGAGAGTGATGGTTTACAAGGTAAATGAAATGTTTTCTTGTATGTGCATGAGAGCAACCTCCCAATAATGACATATGGCGCCATGGGAAAATGTTTAAGGTTATTCCATGTGGGGATTTACAGGCAAATTTCCACAGGCCACATTTTTCGACAAACAGGTCCAGAACGCTTCTTATGGGAATAGCTGTCCCCATGCACTACATGGCCCCTTGCATCTATGCACCGATTTCATGGAATCTGTATCAGCTAGGAAACGAAATCTTTGTAAATTTCATTTTTGTAGGGAAGAACTACTAACTTTATCACTTCCCCCCTTGCTGTGATAGATGTGTCAAAATCTGTGCAGTTTTCCAAAGACTGGGTTGCTGTGCGTTTTCCGGGCTGTTGAATGGAAGGATTATCTCTTGACATTTTGCCCACAATCGTTGAAATCCACAAGCATGTGGATAATGTCAACAGAAAAGAGGAGATCATGAACATGAATAAAATCTGAATACCAGGATTTAAAAACTCTAAAATCAGGACAGTAGATAAAGAGAAACACTCAAAAAGGAGAGGAATTCCAGACAAGAATCAATCGAGGCCAGTTAACACCCCAAACAAAGGATGCCTCCAGGCAGGAAACAGCCAGGCTTTGAAGCTGCAAGGCCATTCAATACTAATCAAGGTGGCCAATTGCAAAATTCTCACTTGCTTCCAACAGACAAGAGTTCTTTTCCTCCCTGGAGATTCCACAGATATATAAGAGCATTTAATGCACAGTAAAAATATCTGTGCATTAAATGCACAGATATATAAGAGGGATCCTCTCACTTCTGCGGGAGTCTACCATATACCATGCAGCTGTGGAGAAGTCTACATAGGGACCACCAAATGCAGCGCCCAAACACGAATCAAGGAATATGAAAGGCACTGCAGACTAATTCAGCCAGAGAAGTCAGCCATAGCAGAGCACCTGATGAACCAACCTGGACACAGCATATTATCTGAGAACACAGAAATGCTGGACCACTCTCACAACCACCATGTCAGACTACACAGAGAAGCCATTGAAATATCTCACTTGCCTAGTTTCCAACAGACCTCACAACCTCTGGGGATGCCTGCCATAGATGTGAGTGAAATGTCAGGAGAGAATGCTTCTGAAACATGGCCATACAGCTCACAAAACTTGCAACAACCCAGTTATTCCGGCCATGAAAGCCTTCGACAACACATTTTCCAAAGACTGTTGGCAGTTAGAGATCTAGTCTGTGCAACAAAAGGTGCATGGGATTCAGAGCAAAAAAAAAAGTGTTTTCCCTGCAGAAAACAAAATCTCTGCATTAAAAAATTGCTCAGCACATCTTTTTGCACAAAAATATTGTTTTCTGTGCATTAAATGCTCTTTTCTGTGAACAAAATGTTCAGAATTTGGTTGACCATGGTTAAGTAAAACCATGGAAAGCAAATAAGTGGAAAAAACTCCTTTGGAAGCTTTAAAACAGAGGCTGGAGGACCATCTGTCAGGTGTGCCTTGATTGTGCTTTTCCTGCATGGAAGGGGGTTGGACTAGATGGCCCATGAGGTCTCTTCCAACTCTATTATTATATGATTCTATATAATATTTTCAGACTGCAGTTGACTGTAGGTAGCCGATGCCATGGAAAATGAACCCAGGGATAAGGGGGGTCTTAATGTATCCAGACTTCTATTTCACCACCCCCATTTGCCTCCTTAACAAGTTGCCCTGCCTTTTTGATCAATCCATTTGATGTCAGGGCATCAAATGCTAATCAAGGTGGCCAATTGAAACATTCACACCTAGCTCCAACAGACAAGAGTTCTTTCTCCCACCCTGGACATTTGACAAATATATAAACACAATTTTCCAGCTTCCAACAAACCTCACAACCTCTGAAGATGCTTGCCACAGATGTAGGCAAACTGTCGGGAGAGAATGCTTGTAGAACATGGCCATACAACCCAAAAAACCTACAACAACCCAGTGATTCTGGCCATGAAAGCCTTTGACAATACAAATCCAACCCACACTAACCCAAAGGCAACAACAGGTCCACAACTAAATACCCAAAAAGTATTGGAATAAAATAAATTTCTCTGAAGTTTTTCTTACATTTCAAGCTGTCCCTTCACCCACCGAGTAGACCACAACTTCTTCTGGCCAATGGTCCACTGGGGTCTCACAGTGTTTTCTCTTCCTAGCAACTGAGTGGGATGGATCACTCATTTACTCTAATGTTTCAGATAGATTCAATAGCTTAGAGGTAGAACATATACTTTGCTTGCAAAGATCTTAGTTCTTGGTATCTCTAGTAAAACACATCAGTTAGGTAGCACACAATTCATGATGGCACTGTTCTGCCTGAGATCCTGGAGAGCCACAGTCAGTATCTTGACAAACAGACTAGCTTTATGACATAAGACAGCTTCTCGTGTCCCTACAGAAAGGAAAGCTGAAGCCAAGATGGAATGGGTTTGCCTTAGGCTAATCATAGTGCCCATATCCTCACATGATTCTGCACAGCACAGGAGTTTGTTTACAGCAGTGGCCTTCAACTGCAAATGGCTAATATTGTGTAACAGCGAATACAAGAGAGAAGTCTGCAGCTAACAATCACACCATGGTTTCATGCTCCTGGTGCCCATCAACAATATAGTGATATTAGTCCAGGCTCACCTTGCAGAATTTGTTGTTGTAAAATTCATGCCAAGTGTTCAGAGCCTTATATTGTTGCTTTTCATAGAATCATAGAATTACAGAGTTGGAAGAGACCTTGTGGGCCATCCATTCCAACCCCCAGCCAAGAAACAGGAAAAGCACATTCAAAGCACCCTCGACAGATGGCCATCCAGCCTCTGTTTAAAAGCCTCCCAAGAAGGAGCCTCCACCACACTCTGGGGCAGAGAGTTCCACTGCTGAACAGTTCTCACTGTCAGGAAGTTCTTCCTAATGTTCAGGTGGAATCTTATTTCCTGTAGTTTGAATCCATTGTTCCATGTCCTAGTCTCCAGGGCAGCAGAAAACAAGCTTGCTCCCTCCTCCCTGTGGCTTCCTCTCACATATTTATACATGGCTATCATATCTCCTCTCATCCGTCTCTTCTTCAGGCTAAACATGCCCAGCTCCTTAAGCCACTCCTCATAGGGCTTGTTCTCCAGACCCTTGATCATTTTATTCACCCTCTTCTGGACACATTCCAGCTTGTCAACATCTCCCTTCAATTGTGGTGTCCAGAATTGGACACAGTATTCCAGGTGTGGTCTAACCAAGGCAGAATAGAGGGGTAGCATGACTTCCCTGGATCTAGGCACTAGACTCCTATTGATGCAGGCCAAAATCCCATTAGCTTTTCTGCTGCCCTATGGCATTGTTGGCTCATGTTTAACTTCTTGTCCACGCGGACTCCAAGATCTTTTTCACCCATTCTGGTGTCAAGTCACGCACACACACACACACACACACACCCATTCTGTATTTTTGCATTTCATTTTTTTCTGCCTAAGTGGAGTATCTTGCATTTGTCCCTGTTGAACTTCATTTTGTTAGTTTTGGCTCATCTCTCTAATCTGCCTTCAAGTGCTTTCAAGTCATTTCTGAGTTATAAGGTTTCTACAGTGAATCTATCATAGGATTTTTGGAAATATTTCTTCAGAGGTAGGCTGTCATTGTCTTCTTCTTTGGCCCGTCGCAAACTCTGTTCCTGCGAGAGAAAACCTTGCTAGCATGTCCCTGACGTCACGAGACTCCGCCTCTCTCCCCGCCCCTTTCTCTGCCCCTTTCTCCATGCGAGCGTGGTTTTTCCTTTGCTAGGGCAGCATTGCCCGCATTTTCTCTCAGTTGGCAGAATTCAACTGAGAGAAAATGCGGGCAATGCTGCCCTAGCAAAGGAAAAACAACGCTCGCAAAGAGAAAGGGGTGGAGAAAGGGGCGGGGAGAGAGGCGCAGGCTCATGACGTCAGGGACTTGCTAGCAAGGGTTTCTCCAGCAGGAACCTAGTTTGCGACGGGCCGACTGAGTGTGTTTCCATGGGCAGTAATTTAAACCTTGGTCTCCAAAACTGAACCATTGCATCATACTGGCTTTCTTTCTTTCTTTCTTTCTTTCTTTCTTTCTTTCTTTCTTTCTTTCTTCCTCCCTCCCTCCCTCCCTCCCTCCCTCCCTCCCTTCCTTCCTTCCTTCCTTCCTTCCTTCCTTCCTGTGTGAGGTAGGTTAGGTTGATAGAAACAACCCTAGAGTCACACATCAAGTGGGGACTGAAACCTGGATTTCCCAAGTCCCAGTCCAACACTTTGTTGCACTGGTTGTCCAGAAATCACTGTATAGGTGTGAAGCAATTTCACTCTTAGTGTATAACACAGAATTTGAAGCTAGTGAAATTGTTGCTTTTGACACACAATCCAAACATATCTGCAGCTGGACTCGCGTCCTCCTTTTATAACACTTTGTTCTACCTTGGTAGTAATTTTGATTTTTTTTTTGCCTTGCCCTCTTTTCCACTGGCTCTCAGCAGTATATAGCCCTCATAAAGTAGAAAGGCAATTGCCGTCTTACCCTCAACCCTGCTTGTAGGATCATAAATATTACGGGATCCACTTGACACTCACTGCATGTTCTGTAATGACCTTGATTATTGCTGGCTGACCAAGGCTCCGTTACCGCCTCTTGAAAGATTTCCTTCAAGCTCTCTGCTTTTACAGGCCCCTCTTTTCCCTTTTCTTGGCTACACACTTGGCGGTGATTAGCTTTGCAAATGTTGTCCATCCTAAGGGCTGCTTAGGGCAATCACCAGAAATATAAGCTATAATTTTGGGGCCTGGATTGTAGCACCCTAGGCAAAGGACTGCATAAGGCATCTTTGAAATTCATCAACCCTCCTGCAATACCAAATATATTAAACTAGCACGCCAGGGAGAAAAAACCTTCAGGCTTTATCATGGCGGAGTGTATAAATGGACCTCCAACGTGTCCCATCCCCCCCCCCCCAAAAAAAAAACAGAAAAGCATTACAAGTCTGAATTATAAGCAGCAAACCCTCCCGCTATCTAGTAGAGATTTCCTCATTGTTGAATGATGGGATGGGAGAATCAAGCAACCTTATCACATTGAGAGGGGTGACCATCCTTTTAGCGTAGAGAATCACTCCTCTTATATCATTAGGAGTCCCGTTTTGAGTTCTGCCTCCTCATCACACTTGGAGACAGTGATCCAGGTTAAAACCATTGCTTTCCATGGGACTGTAATGTTCTGCATCAAACCCCATAGGATTCAAGAGACAGTGATCCAGGTTAAAACCATTGCTTTCCATGGGATCCTATTGTTCTGCATTGAACCCCATAGGATACAAGAGACAGTGATCTAAGTTAAAACCATTGCTTTCGATCGGATCCTATTGTTCTGCATTGAACCCCATAGGATACAAGAGACAGTGATCCAAGTTAAAACCATTGCTTTCCATGGGATCCTATTGTTCTGCATTGAACCCAATAGGATGCAAAAGACATTGATCTCGGTTAAATCCATTGCTTTCCATGGGATCCTATTGTTCTGCATCAAACCCCATGGGATACAAAAGACAGTAATCCAGTTTAAATCAAGTGTTTCCATGGGATCCTATTGTTCTGCATTGAATATCATAGAATACAAGAGAAATTGATCGAGGTTATAACCATTGCTTTCTGTGGGATCCTATCGATCTGCATCGAACCCCAGAGGATACACGAGACTTCTGATGGTTGGGCAATCTCTCTTTTACCTTCCATTTGTGCCTCTTCAAATTCTACAGCACTGCTGGTCACAGCTGACCTCCAGCTAGAGCTCTCAAGGGCCAGGGCTTCCCGGTTCTCTATGTCTATGCCAGAGTTTTTAAGGTTAGGTTTGAGCCCAACTTTAAATCTCTTTTCCTGTCCTCCAACATTCCATTTTCCATTCTTGAGTTCGGAGTAGAGCAACTGCTTTGGGAGTCGGTGGTCGGGCATTCGGATAACGTAGCCGCTCTGAAAATCCCAGCCTTTGCACTTCCTAGAGACTTTCCAAAAAGTCCTTATCTTTGCGATGAAGCTGCACACATCCTAGAGGGCTTGGATTTGGATTAAAAGAAAGGGCTAAAAGGACAAATTTTCAGTTACATGGAGGTAGCTTGCTGGCCACAGTCTTCATTGTATCAGTGGGAGAAAGATTTATATGGGTTTTCTAATCTTTTGGGGTTGCAATGAGGGGACGACAGGATAACGGCATTGGTAACATGTTGATGACTTGTTATGAGACAATTTACAACCATTGTCTAGTCTTTGCAACAACCTGGTTTGCAGAAGAGGCAACAGGAAATGCGGTAAGTCTCTAATTTTAGACAGTGTTCCAAGCTCTATCTAGGTCTGACCCAGCAAAACTATGTATTTTTATGTTCTCAGAGTTTTCCACTGTGTATACTTACCTACTTTTGAAATACTCGTTCCCTCATTCTACTATCCCAGACTGCATGAAACTGCAGTAGAGCGCCAGATGCTTTCTCCTAATGTGCATGCAAAGCACACCATGTACAATATTTTTTGTTGTTTGTTTCACTCCATGTCAGACAAGTAATGACTGAGCCCTCGGTATATGTAGGAGGCTCAGAGCAATCACTTCTATAGATGATTGCATTTTTCCTCCCCTTGCGGTGTTTCTGACCTATTTTTTTTCCTAGTCAGATGCCAACCCCTCCCCTATAAAAATAAAAATTGAAAGATGGATGCTTCTTTCAAGTTTTGATTTAAGATTGCGATATTGGAAGGAGGAAAAAAAAAGACCAAGGCCAGGGGAGATTTGGTTTATGGCGATAGGCTATGATTCAGAGGGTCACATACAGCAGCAAGCTTTTTGCCCCATGGGATTTCAGAGGGCAAAGTTAAATAGAAATATGCCATCGTGAGGCAGTGCGGTAGAATGGCTTTAGTATTGAACCCTAGGAGACCACCATTTGAATCTGTACGAATCTAATCCCTTCCTAGTGTAGGAATCTACAGTGAAAACCTGCCCAACAGCTGGCCACTCTTCAACAAAATTTCATCCTGTGTGATCCAACTTTGACTTCATTATTAACAGAAAGGCCATTTCTGTTAATAAAAAACAAGCCCTATGAGGAGCGGCTTAAGGAGCTGGGCATGTTTAGCCTGAAGAAGAGAAGGATGAGAGGAGATATGATAGCCATGTATAAATATGTGAGAGGAAGCCACAGGGAGGAGGGAGCAAGTTTGTTTACTGCTTCCATTGAGATTAGGACAAGGAACAATGGCTTCAAACTACAAAAAAGGAGATTCCATCTGAACATGAGGAAGAACTTCCTGACTGTGAGAGCCGTTCAGCAGTGGAATTCTCTGCCCCGGAGTGTGGTGGAGGCTCCTTCTTTGGAAGCTTTTAAACAGAGGCTGGATGGCCATCTGTCAGGGGTGCTTTGAATGCAATATTCCTGCTTATTGGCAGGGGGTTGGACTGGATGGCCCATGAGGTCTCTTCCAACTCTTTGATTCTATGATTCTATGATTTGGGAAGGGTGAAAACAGCATCAGGTGACACCATCAGTGTCTGTGTGTGGCACCAACATGACTTTCTATAATATTTTTGTGCAGTGTTTTGGAAGACATAATAATAATAATAATAATAATAATAAGCACAGCAGACAAAAATCAGTACAAGAAAACTGCACTACAAACCAGAGCTGACAGCTGGCACAACAAAGTATTGCATGGACAGTTCCTTGACAAAATTGAAGGAAAAGTGGACAAGGAGAAGACCTGGTTATGGCTCATGAATGGAACCCTGAAGAAGGAGACAGAAGGCCTGATTCTTGTAGTCCGGGAGAAAGCTATCAGAACAAATGCCATTAAGGCCAGGATCAAAAAATCAGCTGATGACCCAAAATGCAGACTGTGCAAGGAAGCTGATGAAACCATGGATCATCTCCTCAGCTGCTGCAAGAAAATCGCACAGATGGATTACAAACAGAGGCACAACTCTGTGGCCCAAATGATTCACTGGAACTTATGTCACAAGTACCACCTACCAGCAGTAAATAATTGGTGGGATCATGAACCTGCAAAGGTAGTGGAAAATGAGCACACAAAAATACTGTGGGACTTTTGAATCCAGACTGACAAAGTTTTGGAACACAATTCACCAGACATCACAATTGTGGAAAAGAAAAAAGTTTGGATTATTGATGTCACCATATCAGAACTGCAAATGCTCTGGCATAAACCAGTACAGGTGGTTCCAGTGGTCATCGGCACACTGGGTGCTGTGCCAAAAGATCTCAGCCAGCATTTGGAAACAATAAACATTGACAAAATTACGATCTGTCAACTGCAAAAGGCCACCTTTCCTGGATCTGCATGCATCATTTGAAAATACATCACACAGTCCTAGACACTTGGGAAGTGTTCAACTTGTGATATGAAATCCAGCATATTGATCTCGTTTGCTGTGACATACTGTGTTTTTGTGTCAGAATAATAATAATATATTTTTTAAAATCCCTGTAGTTTGATATAACCACAAAAATATTTGTGTGAGACTGCTTGATATAGGTATTGATATACCTACAAGGCTAAAACTCTATGCTAATTTACATTTTGAATCTTCTAATGTTCAGTGCTGGCAATATTATTCGATTACAATGGTGCTTCAGATCTTAGGGTTTCATCTACAAGCATGCACTCATATGCCCCAATTTTCAGTTGTGAAATGTTGAAAGGTATGCTTTTCAACTCCACATGGTGTTTCGTGTGCATGCAAAATGCAGTTATTTGGCTACTCCTCACGCCGGTTCCACACAGCCCTCTAACCTGTACCCAATTGGGTTTAAGAAACCTGACTGGGCACAGGTTAAAGGGCTGTGTAGAAACCAGAGTGGGTGCAGGTTAGAGTCCACATGCCCCCCCCAAACCCATGCTTTTTTGGGGGGGGGTGTCTAGACACAAAATACCCCCCAAGGGCAAAAAAGTAAAAAATTACTTACCTGGCCACCATTAAAATGCCCTCTCCTGGTGCATAGAAATGACACACCAGGAGAAAAGGGGGGGGGGGTGAGGAGCAATATTCGTCCTAATCCCTTCTCCTGGCACATCATTTCTAAGCACCAGGAGAGGGCTGACAGAACTTTATTGGTGGCTGGGTAAGTAATTTTTTACTTTTTGCCCTTTTTAAAGGAGAATTTTTTTTGGGGGGGGGGGGGGGGAGTAGGGCTGTAAGGTTTTCTGTGCTCCAGGACAGCTGTGTGGATTGGGTCCAGATGTCACACCACGTGATCCCCAGGCCCAATCCATATAGGGTTCACACCTAGAAAGACCAAGGTCTTCTGGAAGGTCTTCTAGGTGTCAAATTAATTTGGGATAAAGCAGGGTTTTCCTGCTTTGTCTCGAATTAATTCCCTCTGTACGTTGCCCTGAGGTGCCTTCGGGCTGAGAAGAGCAGGATAAAAATGCTGTAAATAAATACCTGAGGTGTTATTACCTATTTTCCATGCTGTGTGGATGCGCCCTCAGTCACAACCCAAAAAGACAGTAGCCAATTGGCTGAATATACAACTAGGATTGAGAGCATGTCCCTTCCAGTTTTGTTTTTGATATAATGATATGGCCTGCTGAGTGGATCAGGGATGAAGAAAAACTCCACAGTTTACAAGGAAGATATTTCCCATTGTGAGTGGGTTGCACTCAGAAAACATGGCAGAAACATAGGTGCAGCATTGTTGAGACAATTTGTTTTCACCTGGAACGATCTTTTGCAGAGTACATTCTTTGAGCTGAGAGAGAAGCAAAACAGCCTCTATTGACAAGGACTGCCTCTTTGTTACCAGGATATTAAATAAGGATGTCCAAGAGAGACCTGGATGCTTTGGATCAATTTTTAGGATCAGGAAATCAAGGCGCATTGCTTGAAATTACCCATCTCAGCTCTTCCCAGAGATCACCATGTAGCAAAGAGCCTCTGTTGCAATCGATAGGTTTTCTATGGTCTCAGCTTGTCTACTGGCTGATCTGCTAGTTTGTATTTTGCTTAACTACACCAGTGGCATCAATACATTCAAACTGCTGCTAAGCATAATTGTAGAAACTGCCATGAGCCCTGCACCCTCCTGTTCCACTCTTCTTCTTTTTAGAGGTCTCCTGTTTTTGCTGGCAAGGTGGCACGGTCCCATGTTTTTGAGAAGGAAAAAAGTATTTGCTGCCATGAGCCACTTCAGTCTGCTAGCGTATTATTCTTTTCAGTACAACGCCCACGCATGCAAGCCAGGTTCACACCCCTTTCTCAGTTACTGTGCATTTTTCCTGAGCATAAAGACAGAGGCGTACACACGGGGGAGGATTTGATAGGCTTATATAATTATTGCGGGATTCAGAAGGTGCATTTAGCAGCAGTTAAGCATGAGGCACAAAGCGATGGGAAGAAAAGAAATGCCAATAATATCTACCCACTCGCTTTGCAGCAATTCAGAACTATTCTGTTTAGAAAGGCAGGGGAGGGAGTCTTCTCTCAGACTAGATTTAGGGGAAATGGGTCAGCAAGGTAGGTCACTTGTGGGCCAAAGCTGTTTTTGCTGAGGATATGGTGACCCCCATACAGAAAGAATCCCCCTACAAGGAGGTTTAATGTGCCATTATGAGTTGCTTTGTTTAATCCTGGGGAGGTTGTTATATTCTCATTGATGGAAACCTCTTGCTGTTTTTTTTTAAAGACTGTATTTTGCAGATCATATGATTTTTAAAATGTGTCACTCATGCTGAAGTGGTACCATTCACTCTACCATCTCAGAAATCTCTCCCATTGCATCAGGTTTACAATGGAAAAACTGGTGGCTTCATATGATAACAGTTCTGCTTTGCTCAGACCTGACCTGGAGTACTGTGTCCAGTTCTGAGAACCATAGTTCAAGAAGATTATCAACAAGCTGGAATGTGCCCAGAAAAGGACAACCAAAACTATCACGGATCTGGAAACCAAGCCTTAAAAGGAACAACCGAGGGAGCTGGATATAGCTCGAAGAATAGAAAAATGGGGATTGACATGGTGGTTAGCTTTAAATATCTGAAGGGATGTCGTGCAGAAGTTTATTTTCTGCATGATAGCCATGTTGAAATATTTGAAAGGATGTCACATTGAGGAGGTGAAAGCTTGTTTTCTGCTGCTCTGGAGACTAGGACAAAACAGAGCAATGGATTGAAATTGCAGGAAAAATCCAATTTAAACATTAGGAAGAAGTTCCTGATGGTAAGAGCCTTTCGGCAGTGGAATGTGCTGCCTTTGTGTGTGGTGGAGTCTTCTTCGTGGGGGGGAGGGGGTTAAGGAGAGGCTGGATGGCCATCTATTGGCGGTGCTTTGATTGTGTCCTTTTGCATGGCAGAGGGTGGCACTAAATCGCTCTTATGCCCCATTCTAACTCTATGATTCTATGGGTGGTTCCAGACAGGCCTTTTTCCTAGAACCACCCACATTTTAAAAAACATGGATATTCCTGGGGCCTGTCTACACACACCCCATAGAGCACACGCTTTCTGAGGTGGGTGTCCAGATGCTCTCATGGGTCTAGCCCACAAGAACATCTGGAAGACTTACCACTTTTCCCCAAAGCTCCCAAACTCCTTTGAAAAGTAAAGAAAAGTTACCTGGCCTCCAGTAGACTGAAGTTGGAGCTCTCCTGGCATGTAAAAATGACACACCAGGAAAGTGGAGGGGGGGTGATTTTCCTCCTTCCCCCTCCCCGCTTTCCTGGTGTGTCATTTCTACATGCTGGGAGTGCTCTGGTTACAGTCTACTGGAGGGCAGGTAAATTTTCCTTACTTTTCAAAGGGGTTTGGGAGGTGGGGGGTGGGTATTCCCACAGTTTTCTGGACTAATTTATTCCAGAAAACTGTGGGAATGGTGTATGGACAGCAGTCCAGACAATGAAAGTAGTGGGTTTATCCCGCACCTTCCAAGAAGGCATGGAATAAATCCACAATATAATTAATTCGCTACAAACCAGGGTTTTCCTCTGAGGATGCTTGCCATAGATGCAGGCGAAACGTCAGGAGAGAATGCCTCTAGAACATGGCCATATAGCCCGAAAAACCTAGCTAAAATCAAAGACAGAATCAAAGAAGGAGGAAAGGGGAGGGGAAAATGTTTCCTGAGCTCCTAAAGCTTCTGAGAAGGAAAAGACTATTCAAGTTCATTATACAATGAGCTTCACATGGGTGGAAACAGGCAACAAGAGGGGGAAAAGGACTGCAAAGCATCCTAAAGAGAGGATTGCAACCAGGTGATTGCTTCCATGTATCTTAGGCAATGAATCCACCCATATTGTAATCCAGACTATAACAAAGCCAAACTAGGCTTAGCACCTAGCCTTTTAAATTATCAGACCAAAATGTCAGAGCAGATCTACCACCCTAGACATGGAAAACTCCAGCCATCTTGGAACAAGACAAGAACAGACTTTGGAATACCCCATATTCCAAAGTATTTGTGTGAAAGAATATATTATGAATAAAAAGTTGGCACATTATTCAATATTTGGGCACAGTGAACAAATTGTGCAGTATTACCTTCAGTTTCCACACTCAGTTATTAATTCCATGCACTGGGGGAGAAAACCTGCTTCAGGCTTGTGTTAGCAGCCCCACCAAGATTGGTAATAAAACCCATGGATGAACATTTTAGTTGCCATCTTACATGGAGCCTGAATTCAACATCTAAGCTTGGTTGCAAACACCTGTGAATTGGACTGTGGAAAGAGGACAGTGAACTTAAATGCACAATTTTAATGTAAACAAAGGCTCCCCAAAGGATCTACAAATTTGGAAGGCAAATAAAGAAATGAGGTGGTTACTTAACACAATGGCTTGAGAAGCTTCATGTAATTCAAAACAGGGTGTTCTCAGAACAGCTTATAGCCAATGTCTTATTATAGGATTAGGATTTATAGCCACCTTGTTATCTCTAAGACTTGGGTGGGTGATGATGCAAGGAGGAGGCTAAGCCATTATTGGAGGGCCTAGATTTTTTTCAATGTTAGACTCCATTTTGGACTACAATTCCCTTAAAAATGATTTTTATTAAGTTTTTCACAATCCACACAAGGAAAGAGGGGGAACAAAAAACAAGAAGATAGATCAGTAGGAAAGGGATAGGTACACACAGAAAAGAACAAAAAAAACCCACCATATCTAACTAACATCTAATACATACAAAACAACTACTCAAACTATTCTAAAATGACTTCCACTCCAACCTCAGGATCTTTTCAGAATATTTCTTCACCTTAATTATCTATTCTTATCCCATTGTTTTTTCAGCTTTCTTCTCATAATCATATATCAGGGACCAATCCGTCCTCCTCAAAACTCTTCCTTCATTTCTTCTCAACAAAAAAGTTAATTCGTCCATGTCTCTTATTTCTTTAATTTTCTTCCACCAGTCTTCAATACTCGGGACCTCACCATTCTTCCAATATTTGGCAAAAACCATCCTAGCCGCCGTTGTGCAGTAAGTGAATAATTTATCTTCTTTCTCATCCAATTTACAGTCATCATCTGTAAATCCCAGAAGATAATATTCCGGTTTCTTCTTAAAGCTTTTCTTTAATATTTTTTGTAATTCCTCATGGATAATAGACCAGAACTTTGTTGTTTCTTTACACGTCCACCACATGTGGTAGAAAGTGCCTACTTGCTCACTACATTTCCAGCACTTATCTGATATATTTTGATACATATGGCTCAGTCTACTCGGAGTTAAATACCACCTATAAAACATTTTATACCAATTTTCTTTTAAATCCATAGCATATGTATATTTCAATTTTTTATTCCATATCCTTTCCCATTCCCCAAAGTGGATGGGCCTTCTTATATTTTCTGCCCATTTAATCATAGAGGTTTTCACTTGTTCTGTTTCTGTCATCCACTGGAGCAATTTATTATATAATATTGTAACCGTTTTCCTTTGTGTTTTTAGTATTCTATCCCATATATTCTCATTCCAATCGAAGCCTATTTTTTGATCTTGTTTAAAATAATCTTTAATTTGTAGGTAATTTAACCAAGTTATATTGCTAAATAAAGTCTTTAATTGTTCAAATGGTTTCATCTCTGTTGTTCCCTTCACCAATATATCCTTGTATCTTGGCCATGTCCTCCATCCTAGTAGTCTTCTTTGATGCGCCTCCATTGCTGAGATCCATAATGGTGTTGTCTTATAAAAAAGAGCTTTATACCTCATCCATGTCCGTAATAGGGAGGCTCGCACGAAATGATTACCGAAATTTTTCTCCTTCACCTCTCTGTTATACCATATATACGCGTGCCATCCCACTCTTAAGTCATAACCTTCTAAGTTTAGGCACTTCTCTTTGTCTAAAGTCATCCAATCCCTGATCCAGGACAGTGCGCAGGCCTCATGATAAGTCTTCAGATCGGGAAATCCCAATCCTCCTCTTGTTTTCTTATCTATTAAGTTCACATAATTAATTCTTGGTCTTTTTCCTTTCCAAACAAATTTCATTAAGTCTTTCTTCCACTGTTTGAACAGCGTTTGACTTCTTATTATCGGTATATTCTGGAACAAAAACATAAATTTTGGTAATACATTCATTTTTATCAAAGATATTCTGCCCAGAAGAGATAGTTTCAGCCGGTCCCAGTTCTGCAAATCCTTTTGGACCTTCTTCCAAACTAATTCATAATTATTCTTTAAAAGTTGTCCATTTCTGGCTGTGATCCAGACTCCTAGGTATCTAATTTTCTTAACATTGGACTACAATTCCCAGATTGCTTCAGACAGCACAAGCGTTCTTGGAGTTGTAGTCTAAAAGAATACTTGTACTTTGTACTATGATTTTGGTACATAAAACAGATTTAGATGGAGAACCTTCTAGGGTTGCCAAAAGTTTTCAAACTGAAACTTTATTTTTAAAAACTAGCTAATGCCTTAAGATCAACTGTTAACATTTTGCTTGGATTCACAGCTGACATAGGATGACAATGGATCACAGAAGACCTACATGTCCTCTTGGCCACGTGGAAGCTGGTTCTGAGTTTCAAGACACCAGGAAATTCTAGGCCAAGGAATGTAGGAAGGCTTCCAGAGCTGAGCAGAGAATTCTGCTAGGGAAGAGTCAGAAAGAGTGTTAGACAATCAGACCCATAAGGAATTTTCACATGATACAGTGATGGAGCTATGATTTCATTGCCACTATTCCTTCCTATGGAATACCGGGATTTAGTGTAGGGAGTGGTATTTAGAACATGCAAGCAGATAGCTGAGTGTTCTAAGTACATCCATAGCAGTTAAAGTGGAATCATACTGCTATAATTTCAAGTCACTTTGACATGATGGCCATGTATAAATATGTGAAGGGAAATCATAGGAAGGAGGAAGCAAGCTTGTTTTCTGCTACCCTGGAAACTAGGACACAATGGAACAATGGCTTCAAACTACAGGAAAGGAGATTCCACCTGAACATTAGGAAGAACTTCCTGCTTGTGAGAGCTGTTCAGCAGTGGAACTCTTTGCCCTGGGATGTGATGGAGGCTCCTTCTTTGGAGGCTTTTAAACAGAGGCTGGATGGCCACCTGTCGGGGGTGCTTTGAATGTGATTTTCCTGCTTCTTGGCAGAATGGGGTTGGACTGGGTGGCCCACAAGCAGGCATGTAGCCGGGGGGGGGGGGCTCGGGGGCTTCAGCCCCCCCCCCCCCGAAATTCTCATGTTGGTTCGCGAAAAGGCCTTACTGGTGCATTATTTAAACTGTTATGTTTATTCATATCATGATCTGATAACCATACTCAATATATCCCATATGCATGAGGGTATTGGGGTAATGATACAAAAGGTTTGCTAGGCTAGACCCTCTTTCACTCAGACTCACCCCCCCCCCCCGAAACTCACCCCCCCCCCCCCCGAAACGAAATCCTGGCTATGGGCCTGCCCACAAGGTTTCTTCCAACTCAATAATTCTATGTTTCCTAACCAAACCTACTCCTCCATTTGTTTAGTATCCAACCAGATAAAAGAATTACAGGAGGGCTTTTAAGCAGAGGCTGGATGGCCATCTGTCGGGGGTGCTTTGAATGTGTTTTTCCTGCTTCTTGGAAGAATGCAGTTGGATTGGATGGCCCATGAGGTCTCATCCAACTCTATGATTTTATGATCCTAAGAGTCTTAGGCCCCACGCACATTGACCATTCAATACAGTTCGAAACTAATGTCAAACTGCAGCGGCTGGACCACAAACTGTCACAAAAGTGTGGAAAAGAAAGTCCTTAATATGGATCAGTGCTTTATGGTTTATGTAATCACTGTCCCAGTTTCAGACTAGTTTCAGGATTTCCTATGTAATCATCTGCATCGCAAAACCCCTTTCTTTAATACTTGTTTGAAACTGCATTAAATGGTCAGTGTAGATGTGTCCTCCATTTGGGGAAAGGGAAGGGTGGTATAGTGGACATATCAGGAGGCAATGTAACTCACTGAACAGACAACAATGCTGGCAGGGTGGAAGAAAAAGAGGAAGCCCCTCATAGTGGTGGACTGATTCACTCAAGGAAGCTTTGGTGCAAAGCGTGCCTGAGCTGAGAGTAGTCCATGATCAGAGCTCTCTCATTAGAAAGGTCTTGGAAGTCTTTGATTCATATAATTGCCATAAGTTAAAGTCTACTTGATGAATGCAAAGCTGGGGTGAAAATTGCTGGAAGAAACATTAACAACCTCAGATATGCAGATGACACCACTCTGATGGCCAAAAGCGAGGAGGAGCTGAGGAGCCTTCTAATCAAGGTGAAAGAAGAAAGCGCAAAAGCTGGGTTGCAGCTAAACGTCAAAAAAACCAAGATTATGGCAACAAGAATGATTGACAACTGGAAAATAGAGGGAGAAACCGTGGAGGCCGTGACAGACTTTGTATTTCTAGGTGCAAAGATTACTGCAGATGCAGACTGTGGTCAGGAAATCAGAAGACGCTTACTTCTTGGGAGGAGAGCAATGTCCAATCTCAATAAAATAGTAAAGAATAGAGACATCACACTGGCAACAAAGATCCGCGTAGTCAAAGCCATGGTATTCCCTGTAGTAACCTATGGATGCGAGAGCTGGCCCTTAGGGAAGACTGAGCAAAGGAAGATAGATGCTTTTGAGCTGTGATGTTGGAGGAAAGTTCTGAGAGTGCCTTGGACTGCGAGAGGATCCAACTAGTCCATCCTCCAGGAAATAAAGCCTGACTGCTCACTGGAGGGAAGGATACTAGAGACAAAGCTGAAGTACTTTGGCCACATCATGAGGAGACAGCAAAGCCTAGAGAAGACAATTATGCTGGGGAAAGTGGAAGGCAAAAGGAAGAGGGGCCGACCAAGGGCAAGATAGATGGATGGCTCCTTGAAGTGACTGGACTGACCTTGAAGGAGTTGGGGGTGGTGACAGCCAACAGGGAGCTCTGGCGTGGGCTGGTCCATGAGGTCACAAAGAGTCGGAGACGGCTGAACGATTGAACAACAACAAAGTCTACTTGACAGCAAATTAAAACAGTTGTTTTTTTTCTCTCAATCACAGGGAAATATTTCCTAAAATTTAATCAATGGGGAAAATGTATACACATTATGCCCCCTTCTCAAAGCATTTTCAGTAGTTATAACTGTTGCTGGCAGTCATTCAAGGCAGCACATTTTGGAACAAGGTGTAAGGACAATGTAACATAAGTACACAAAGGGAAGTGCCCAAGAATGGAGAACCAATGCATCTAAAACTGTCCTGTAATAGGCCTTGATGTGGTCAGTGTTGTATTCTATGCGGAGCTTAGTGCAATGGATAATCCAGCTCACTTTTGCATGCCACAGGCCCTGAGCAGTTTGAATTTTTTTTATTGCCAATTAGCAATGAGTAGCAGAAGAAGCCGTAGAATCAGGTCACCAGCACCTGAAGAGAGAGGCTAATCTTCCCATCTCCTGGGGTGGTGGAGGAACGGGGGGAGGGTCTGATTATCTTTGTGACAAAGACTTGGGTCAACTCCTGGGTAGACCGAATCCCCTTGGTGATCCTTAGCTCTTGCTGTGCAGTAAATGACTCCCTGCTTTAAGCGGTGCTGGTTGAGGAGGGGTGCATGTCGTGCGTTAGGCCCTGCGCTCTGGGTCCGCCGGCATCAAACCTCTCGTCTTTCTCAGCTGAAGCTAATGGGGTCCATGTTGGATATTTTCCAACAAAAATGTTGGGTTGTTTTTTTTTTCCTGAGGTGGAACAAAGAGAACTTTGACTTGATGCGCCAGCTTAGGGTGAAAGCTGTTGTTGGTCCCAATTAGTGTAGCCAGCTTGCATCCCTTTAATAAGGGTATCTCGGGCAAATGATAAATGTTTAATACCATCTCTCTTATCTCCTCTCTCTATCGCCACTTTCTTTCTTCTGCTCACTTTTCGATAGGAACTGGAGGCTGAATGTACCAACTTGAGCTGTGCAGTACATGGATGCTCATGTGCGCGCATGGGTTACTTTTCTTTAAAGAGACAAAGAGTCCTTCCATCAGAAGTGCGTTAAATAGTTGCGAAACACTTTTCCTGCAGGGTTTGTTTCCCCCCAGATCTCTCTCTAACTATCAGATGGCTAGCAGTGAAAATCAATGTGCCTCAAGGAAATTTTATTTATTCTCTCCCTGCTCCCCCCCCCCCCCCTTTTCACTCCCTTCCACCCCAAATACAAAGGGACACTGTAGCCAATATCTTTTGCAATAAATTTAATTCAGCCTTTTCGCAGGACTTGACAGCAAGCCGGTAAGGAGGAGCTCCCCGCATGAGACCTAGAGGCCTTTTCTTTCCACTTTGTCTGTGTTACACCGGATTACACCGAGGTGTGTTATTTTACATCACAGCATGCTGGAAATCGGCGTGAAGCAAGGCAGTAGGGCCCAAAGAGAACACGGGGACCGGCAAAACCCTCAAATAAAAGAAAGATTTGCTGGAACTACCATCTGTTCCACACTTTCGGGCACTTCTGCTTCTCCGTTTCTTGCTGCTCCATCTGTGTAAGAGGAACCACCTGGCCATTTTTTTTCCTTCCCAGCTTCTTCTTCTGTTAAGTGACAACAGAAGAAAGTTCAGTCAAGTGGGTAACAAAATTCTTTTAATCAAAACCATCAAGTCCTGATGTGTTTCCAGCTGGGCTCTTTCATCAGGATACATAATTTGGGAAGAAAAAAAAAGCAAGTGAGCGAGAAAGGAATAGAAAGAGCTTTTTTTTGTCCATTCAGTACACAGGATTCAGTTGTTAAGTATGAAGTGCAGCCAGATTTTTGCAAATTCAACTTATTTCTTCCTTACATTTTTAAACTTTTCTTTAAGAGGTGAAATGTACTACAAGGGTGTCATGATCACAATTCCCTCCCGCACATGTGAAAAAGATGTGAAAAGTTGTGTACATGTGAAAAAGATATTGGAGTCCTCGTGGACAACAAGTTAAACATGGGCCAACAATGTGTTGCTGCAGCTAAAAAAGCCAATGGGATTTTGGCCTGCGTAAATAGGAGTTTAGTGTCTAGATCAAGGAAAGTCATGCCGCCCCTCTCTTCTGCCTTGGTCAGACCACATCTGGAATACTGTGTCCAATTCTGGGCACCACAACTCAAGAGATATATTGACAAGCTGGAATGTGTCCAGAGGAAGGTGACTAAAATGATCAAGAGTCTGGAGAACAAGTCCTATGAGTGGCGGCTTAAAAAGCTAGGCATGTTTAGCCTTCAGAAGAGAAGGCTTAGAGGAGACATGATAATGGCCATGTATGAAGATGTGAGGAGAAGTTATAGGGGGGAGGGAGCAAACTTGTTTTCTGCTGCCCTGGAGACTACAGGAAAGGAGATTCCACTTGAACATTAGGAAGAACTTTCTAACTTTGAGGGCTGTTCAAGAGTGGAACACTCTGCCCTGAAGTGTGGTGGAGGCTCCTTCTATGGAGGTTTTTAAACAGAGGCTGGAAGGTCATCTGTTGGGGGATGCTAGTTGGTGCCAAATGTCAGTGAGAGCGGCTCTTTACTGTGTGGATGCAAGATCTACATAATCTATGACATTCACAGAAATTACAATGAATTGATATCATGAGTCAAACCAGATTATTTTAAATAGTAAGAAATTCATGTGTATGCATCCTGTCAGGATCCTGTATTTAAAGAAAGAAAATGGATTTCCTTGAATCAACAATACACTAATCCACTATTACAATAGTATAATAATCCCAAGCATATACTTGTTTCCACAACTTGTAAAAGATACAACAACCAGTAATATACAGTGAAACATAAATATGTTATATTCACAGTGCTAATTATTATTTCTTTTGTGGAAGAGAATTTCCAACCAAAGAGTCTTTAAACAGATTTTCTTTAACAGTAATAGTTTCTTTTTTCTTCTTCTCGTTCTTGTAGAAGGAGATTTCCAACACTGGTTTCTATACACAGATTATCCTTGTGGAGAGCTTCCGCTTCCTTGTAGAAGACGTCCACGATTGGTTTCAACCTTAATCTTCTTCAGATAGAGAAGTTCTTTACAAAGTAAAGTTAAGGTCGAAACTGGTCATGGAAGTCTTCTACAAGGAAGCAGAAGCTCCCCATAAGGAAGCATAGAGGAAAATCTCTGTATAGTAACTTTTGTTAGAAATTTCCTTCTACAAGAGAGAAAAAGAAACTATTGCTTTAAAGAGGAAATCTGTTTAAAGAATCTTTGGTTGGAAACTCCCTTCTACAAGAAAGAAATAGCAATTAATATTGTGAATGTAGCAAACTTATGTTTCATTAGATATTACTGTTTGTTGTATCTTGTGGAATGTCTCTACAAGGAAGCAAAAGCTCTCCATAAGGATAATCTGTGTATAGAAACCAGTGTTGGAAATCTCCTTCTACAAGAAAGAGAAAGAAAAAAGAAACTATTACTGGTAAGAGGAAATCTGCTTTAAAAAATCTTGGGTTGGAAATTCTTTTCCACAAAAAGAAAAAATAATTAGCACTGTGAATATAACATACTTACATTTCACTGTATAGTAATGCTTGTTGTGTCTTTTACAAGTTGTGGAAACAAGTATATGCTTGGGATTGTTATACTATTGTAATAGTGGATTACTGTATTGAGGATCCTGTAAGCATACTGTTGTAAAAAAGGTGGGATGCATGTTGATTAAGTGTTTTAAAATTTAAATGTGTGGAGGTCCCTACTCTTAAGAAGAATCAGTGTACGAATAAAATGACATATGAGAACATCTTCAGCTGGGTGATGATCAATGTCTACATTCATTTAAAGATATAATTTCCAGGTGAAATAAGGCAGTGCTGATATGTGGGACCAGCAATTATTTTTTCCATTGCACCAGAGACAGGCAATATATTTGTGCCCTTTAGCTGCAACCGTGTCTTTCCTTCTTGGAAATATTCCAATGAACACCAATTTGGGTAACACTGAAATAAGGGATGAGACTCCTGTACTTTTAATGGTTGTAGAAAAGAAGGAATTTCAGCCAGTGTTGCCTGTCTAATAAGCAGTATCTGTTAAAATTCCCTCTTTCACATAAAAGCACAGAAGCCTTGTCCCATTTTTCAGCTGGCAACCAGCATAAAGTCAAAGGGTTGTTCACAAAGTGCCATTGTATCCTTTTGCCCCTGCTCAAATTGGTGGCAAAGTTGGCTCCGTTGTGCAATAGGTTGAGCACACACAGCATTGCAATTTGGTACAAGGCCTGTATAGCACAACATATGCCTAACTGCATGTGGAGATTTATGTTGCACATAAATACAGACCAACATATGAGATATTGGCACAAAGCTTCCAAAGTGGTCAGTGAGCTCTGGAAAGATTTGTTCAAGGGGAAGCAATTTAGAGTTGTGTTTTACAGGTGAAAAGCACCGAGAGATAACTGAAACCATTACTGAAACCATCAGCCAGAGATTTACCAATTGACTTACCAGTTTTACCCTCTGCTCACTCTTAGATTAAGAGATGTCAACATTACAAAAGCACTGACGGTTCCTTAAAGTGAGGGACAGCCATGCTATTCCTCAATATCCATGCCAGAAAGAAGGGGTGACAGAAGTTTGGGGCTCACAGTTCCTAAAGGATTTCATTATTTTTCTTGCCCTCCCAGTTTCTGCCTGAGACCTCTATTACTAGCAAAGTAAAGAGGCAAATGGAAGTTGGCAGAAACCCTATTCAGTTGTTGTCTTTGTGAAAGCATGAGGAGGGGGAATGCATTGGTCCCACTCACTGGTTTTCCATATGTAGGAGGAAGATTTCTGAAGAGGAGACACTCCCCATGAAACCAGTAATAACAGGAAATCGATGTTCCAACTTGCATGGAGAGCCCCTATAGATAAGGCAGGCTCTCCTATTTAGAAACTTGACTTCTAGATGTGGAGGTTGAGGGACCTAATAATTGAGAGGGGAAGGCTAATGGCCTTCTCTGTCTGTCTGTCTATATATCATCTTTTACCTATATAATTGTTAATTTTTAGCTGATTTAGATGAAATGAAATAAGCAAATAAATGCACACAGAACAACTAAAAAGCCATTTAGAGATCTTCAAGTGTGTAGGACATCATTTTGAAAGGGATTGCAGATGGAGTTCTCATAGATGTATGTTATTAATTCCTGATTTAGCCACAGGAACATGAAATTTATAGAAATCAAAGGCAGAACCGTGTTAGTCTGGATTAGCATGGGAAGGAATCTTGCCATACTTCTGGAGAGGCCCTGCTCTCGATCCCACCAGCATCGCAGGCACGTTTGGTGGGGACGAGGGCGAGGGCCTTTTCGGTGGTGGCCCCTCGACTCTGGAACTCACTCCCTAAAGACATCAGACAGGCCCCAAACCTGGCAGTCTTTAGGAGGAGCTTGAAGACGTAGTTGTTCCAGTGTGCCTTCCCAGAATAATGAATCCCATAGCACTTTGTCCTCCAAAGCACTTTACATTTCCCTGAGCCTGCTTGTATGCCCTCTACAAACACTAGTATCACCTTTCGCTTATGGTCCAGCATTATTTCCAATTTTAACTCTACATTTGGCCTTCCCACTGTTTTAATTATGTGTTGCTTTTTAATAATGTTGTGTATTTTATTGTCTATGTTTTTTAATTGCTTGTATTGATGTTTTATTGCTTTTGTTGTTGTGTTGGGCTCGGCCTCATGTAAGCCGCACCGAGTCCCTTGGGGAGATGGTAGCGGGGTACAAATAAAGTTAATAAATAATAATAAATAATAGCACATTTGAGACTGCGAGAAAGAAACTGATAGCATAAGCTTTTGTAGGCTTAAGTCTACTTCATCAGATGCATGGACTGAAGTGCCTAGGAAAAGAACTTTATAGTTATGAATGAACTGCTGGTATGCATGAAATACAACAGAAATGCAAAACCTGTTGGCTTGGTAACGAGGTGACAAGTTCAGTTTTAACCATGGTCATCTGAGGGACAAAGGCAAGAGCCAAGGTGAGTAGATATTTTATAGATTAATTATATAGATGCCAATTTCGGGAAGATATATTCTTGGAATTATAATCAATTTATATTAATGTCTATTTCTATACATTGTTCATACCTTCCGTATGTCTCCTTTTCTTCTTTTTCTCTTATATTTTGTGATCATACTGCTTCAATCCATTTTTTAAATTAAGAAAACACAATGATGAAAGTCTTGTCTTACATTCTGAAATGAAACCCCTCCCCCCTCCCCAAGATAGATAGATAGATAGATAGATAGACAGACAGACAGACAGACACAGACAAAAGATGCACGGACTACCTATCTAGCTATCTTTATTATCTAATTATTGACTTATATGTTACAATTATATTATCCCTTTCTTCTAAGGAGTTTAGGGCCACATACCTGGACTTGCATATCATTTTTTATTATTATTACAATGACACTGTTGGGTAAGCTTGACTGAGGCCTCTTCCACACAGCCCTATATCCCAGAATATCAAGACAGAAAATCCCACAATATTTGCTTTGAACTGATTATCTGAGTCCACACTCAATCATGTGGAATTTGATATTCTGGGACATAGGGCTGTTTAGAAGGGCTCTGAGAGACAATAATGGGCTCCAGATGAGTGAGCTTCACAATTGAATGGAAATCTGAACCCAGTTTACCTTGTCCCCACCCCATGCTCTAGCATGATAACCTCCCCACTTCTCCAGCTATTGCCTATTGATATGAAGCCTTAAAATATCCCAGATAGCAGGAGGACAGACCATTGCTTTTCTCAGCCCTGCTAATGTTTCACCACTCAATGCTTGCTCTGAGGGTACATCTGCACAGCCATATAACCCAGATTATCAAGACAGATAACACACAATATCTGCTTTGAACTGGTTTATCTGAGTCCACACTGCCATATAATCCAGTTCAATGTGGATTTTATAGAGCTGTGAGGAAGGGGCCTGAGAGATTTTTCCCATGGCTTTGTGGTCAAGCTAACTTCAAAGACACTTTCTGTTCTAGGTTCTTGTGGGTTTTTTCGGGCTATATGGCCATGTTCCAGAGGCATTTCTGCTCTTGCAGCATAGGCAGTCTCCAGGACCAGCTCCTTCTACACTGCCATACACATTATCACTTTGGATTATATGGCTCATATAAACCAGTTCAGATAATGTGAATTAACTATTTGATAATCTGGATTATATGGAAGTAGAAGGTGCCTTACAGTGACTTGCTCTAAGGAAGGGAATTCAGGCTTAGCAAGCTCTGTGGTCTTCTTTTCTCTCTGGATGCCTTCTTCCTCAGATCACAGCAAGAGAGTGTCAGCCAACCCAATGCCTCCTTTGAAGGCTTTTTCCTCAGAGCAAGACATTGGACCCTATTGGGACCTGGGTGGACGAGGAGTGGAAGAAATAGACATGCATTATCCACTTCCCCTCCCAATACCCAACCTGAGGTAATAGTCCTCATGTATAAGCCAGCCTGACTATAAGCCAAGGCACCTAATTTTACCACACACACACAAAACTAGGAAAGTGTATTGACTCAAGTATAAGCTGTGTGTGGGAAATGCAGCAGCTACTGGTAAATTTCAAAATAAAAATAGATACCAATAAAATTACATTCATTGAGGCATCAGTAGATTAAATGTTTTGAATATTTACATAAAACCGTAATTTAAGATAAGACTGTCCAACTTTAATTAAACCATTATTCTAACCTTCAATGTAAATGTGCTTACATTTCCTTCCAATAATATAGAGTAAAATAATAAATGTAATAACAATAATAATAGGGTAAAATAATAAACGTAGTAATAATAATAGAGAAAGATAAGTGTAATAATAATAGAGTAAAATAATAAATGTAATAATAACAATAAATAGAGAATAATAATAAATATAATAATACTAATAAAGGAGTAAAATAATAAATAACCTTGACTTGAGTATAAGCCAAGGGGAGCCTTTTCAGCCTTAAAAAGGGGCTGAAAAACTAGGCTTATACTCGAGTATATACAGTGACGAATAACAACAACCCTATAATACAAAACTACACAAAAAGTGGGGAGAAAAAGAGTGCTAGTTCCAACTACCTAGTTGTCCTGTTCTATTATATACTTCTTTAGTTCTTCTGCTATTCTTCAAAACCTAATGTGCTGCCCTTTCCCAATATTCTTTCACATAGACAACAGTTGCCAATCTTGCTTGAAGTCTGTTGTTGTCTTGTTTTTAATCAATACTATCAATTTTTGCATTGCCACCAAATCAAACATTTCAGTAACTAATCTTCTCCGGATTAGCTACTGTTTATTAAGGAGTCTTGCCACTGTAGTCATATTATGCAGATTTTTTATTGTATGGACCATCTAACAAACCCAGTTTTTTGTCTGGCATCAACTAAACTTTAAGTTTTAAAACATCTTCCACTGAATTATGTATCTTAAGACAGAATTTCTTCACTCTATTACATCTGGAACAGTTCAGGGTGCTGAGCATGTTTAGCCTAGAGAAGTGAAGATTGAGAGGTGACATGGTAGCCATCAGAAAAGGGATGCTCGTATATGGAAGTGAACCACTGAACCTTCCTTGGCAGGGGATGGACTCCTTTTTGTTAGAGAGGTTTGATGGCCACCTTTAGCAGTACGGTCCTACACTGGTAGGAGTCTACAAAGGTTTGATGGCCACCTTTAGCAGTACGTTCCTACACTGGTAGGGGTCTACAGAGGTTTAATGGCCACCTTTAGCAGTATGTTCCTGCACTGGTAGAGGTCCATAGGGGTTGATGGCCACCTTTAGCAGTACGGTCCTACACTGGTAGAGGTCTACAGAGGTTTGATGGCCACCTTTAGCAGTACATTCCTACACTGGTAGGGGTCTACAGAGGCTTGATGGCCACCTTTAGCAGTATGTTCCTACACTGGTAGAGGTCTACAGAGGTTTGATGGTCACCTTTAGCAGTACGTTCCTACACTGGTAGGGGTCTACAGAGGTTTGATGGCCACCTTTAGGAATATGTTCCTACAGTGATAAGGGTCTACAGAGGTTTGATGGCCACCTTTAGCAGTACGTTCCTACACTGGTAGGGGTCTACAGAGGTTTGATGGCCATCTTTAGCAGTATGTTCCTACACTGGTAGAGGTCTACAGGGGTTTGATGGTCACCTTTAGCAATACGTTCCTACACTGGTAGGGGTCTACAGAGGCTTGATGGCCACCTTTAGCAGTACGTTCCTACACTGGTAGGGGTCTACAGAGGTTTGATGGCCACCTTTAGCAGAACAGTCCTACACTGGTAGGGGTCTACAGAGGTTTGATGGCCACCTTTAGCAGTACGTTCCTACACTGGTAGGGGTCTACAGAGGCTTGATGGCCACCTTTAGCAGTACAGTCCTACACTGGTAGGGGTCTACAGAGGTTTGATGGCCACCTTTAGCAGTATGTTCCTACACTAGTAGGGGTCTACAGAGGCTTGATGGCCATCTTTAGCAGTACATTCCTACACTGGTAAGGGTTGCACAATACAGCCTAAGTATGCCTTCCAATAGCTCCATAATTCAGTCCTATCTATCATCTATCTCATTGTCTATCCTCTACCTCTTTTTAATTTTCATTGCAATCATTCTGTCTCTACTTTCCTCCTCCTTTTTTAGATTTAGGGGCTATTTTCAAATTTCTTCCTGCTCTGAGAACATTGCTTAGATTAATGGTAGCTTTTATATTAACTATAAGCCTTTTTAATTATATCGCCCCCTGAATCATTTCAGTAAATTAAAACACCTCTCTCCTCAGTTTGACTTTATGCTTGCAAGAAATGATAGCAGTCAAGTTGTTTTATACGGTTTCAGCCGAAAGGGTAATTAGAACAGCCATGCACATGTAAAATCATCTCACAGAAGATAGCAGAAATTTGCAACGATTTTACCAGTATGCTTACAGTCTGACCCCTCCCAACTCTTTGTGTTCTTCTCAAAACCTCAAGTGACTCCTGCGTTAAAATTCATGTTTCCCCTCCTTTCCCAGTCATTGTTCTCCAAGCCCTCTAGCATTAGCTGATATTCCCCTTCTGGACTCCTTGGGCGTAGATTTATTATTCTACAGCGATTGCGTCAAATTGCACTTGAAATCAATTAGCACAGGTGCTCAAAGATGAATGTTCAGGCTTGGAAAAAAGGTGATGAAAACATACCATTTAAATAGAAATCAATTTTCCTTTCATGTATTTCTTCCTAGCTGCTCCCCCCCCCCCCCCCAAATTAATAGTTTCTAGATATTTGTGTGCAAAGAGGAGAGTTTTCTCTTACAAAGGACTTTTGTGCCCTCCTCCTGCTTCACAACAGAGACATGTATTTATATTTAGAATATGTATTGCATCTTCGGAACAGCATTCAAATAAAATGGGCAGCCTTCCTCTCTCTTCCTTCCTTCCTTCCTTCCTTCCTTCCTTCCTTCCTTCCTTCCTTCCTTCCTTCCTTCCCTGTAAAGCTCTCACATTTTGTAGGTAGTGATTATTTTTATTTCTCACAGAAAAGTTTCCTATTTTTTCAAAATGTGGAGTCAAGATGTACTACCTTTTATTGTCTTCGATGTGCCCACCAAGTTAAGGGGCCATGGAAGTGTGGTCTCAGCAGTCTCATTCACTGGTTTGCCATCCCTTCTTCTTAACACAACATGCAGTCTACTCAACTGTTTAAATAACCCTTCCCCTAAATATTTTTAGGAGCCCCCAGTGGCGCAGTGGGTTAAAACGCTGAGTTGCTGAGCTTGTTGACTGAAAGGTCGCAGGTTCAAATCTGGGGAGTGGCATGAGCTTCCGCTATCAGACCCAGCTTCTGTCAACCTAGCAGTTCGAAAACATGCAAATGTGAGTAGATCAATAGGTACCGCTCCAGTGGGAAGGTAACGGCGCTCCATGTAGTCATGCCGGTCACATGACCTTGGAGGTTTCTACGGACAACACCGGCTCTTCGGCTTAGAAATGGAGATGAGCACCGCACCCCAGAGTCAGACTTGACTGGACTTAATGTCAGGGGAAAACCTTTACCTTTACCTAAATATTTTATTAATTAACAGTATATTTCTTCCAGGACTTGCAGGACAGAATACAGTGTTAATAAACTCATCTTAAGAGCCTTGAAAACAAATTCAGTAACAATTTTTAACATATTAAGAACAATTTTCCAGAACAGTTTAATCATTATATTTGTATCATTGCAGTTTAAAGAACAAGGCCTGAGGGATGGGCTTGGCTGTTTTAAGGTGAGATTCTGAAGTTGCAATTTATATCCACACAAAAGAATGGGAGGACAGTCTCTCCAGAGAATGGGACTTCTGAGAATACACAGATCTGATCTCCCGTATCAGCATCATAAAAGGCCACCTGGTTTGCAGCACAGTTCAGACAGGCTCGGACCCTCTTGGCTGGTTTGCAGCCACACTCACAAACCAGTCTCCCTCCCCTTCCATAACAACTTCCCAGAAATGCTTTCCTCTTGTGAATGCCTCACATCCCAAAATGCAAAATCGGTTGGTGAATCTCTCAGGATTGTCAGACTGATTTTGAGGTTTGCCTATGAAACTCACACTTTTATGATCTTCAGATAGGAAGAGCCAGAGATTTCCTGTGCCTGGGTCCAGAGTGACATTTGCTTTCTGAAGCTTTAGCACAGGTAACAAAGTATCTTGGAATTACTTCACAACAGGAACTAGACTGGACTTCAGATCATAAAGCTCCCAGATCTGCAGAGAAAGCCACTGGCTTCTCAAATGTTTTCTTCTCTTGACTCCTATTGCCACATTGATCAATTTTCCAGTGCCCTCAGCATTTTTGGAGACATTAGGCCCCACCCCTTCCCCTAACTATATATCTATCTGTGCTTAGTTGTTAAAACCTCATTCCCCAATGAAGAGACTTGTAGTCTACCTTTTTTGGTACCACAATGATTGCCATTACTTGGTATTACAATTATGTGATAATTGATATTACAAAGCTTTTACTCAAATTGTAGGATTCACTTCCATGGAAGTGAGTCCCACAACTTGAGAGGAGTTGCTGAGAAGGTTTGGCCCTGTATCCTCACCAAATATGATAGTGATGGAATTAAGAGAAAGCCCTTTCCCATAGATTTTAAATCTCTGACAGGCTCATTTTGTTTTTCAAATAATCTGGAGCCAAGCAAGGTATGGCTGTAAATGTTATAACCAGCATTTTGAATTCTGCATGAAAACAAACCAAAAGCTGGTGGAATTGTTTCAACAATGGAGTTATATGCTCCCAATAACCAATCCCAGTCAGCAGCCTGGCCACAAACTTTGTAGTTTCTAGTTTTCAATGGCAGCCCCATGTTGAGCGCATTACAGTAATCCAAACAGGATTAAAGCATCCAGATCTGATATTTCAAAGAAGAGGCATCTCTTTTAGCTGTGTAAGCTCTCATGGCCACCGCCAAAACCTGAGCATCTGGCAGTAAACCCAGATCGCGAACCTGAAATTTCAGGGGGACTGTAAACCTATCCAGCACAGACTGAACCCCTATTTCCTGATCCGATTGACCAGGAATACCTCTGTCTTTTCTGGATAGAAAGCTGGTTCCATAACCAACAGCATAAAGACAACCATGAAGCTCTTAGCAAAGGATTTTCCTAGGGAGAGATCTGCCCAGTACCAGACTCCACAATTCACACCCAGAAGTCCTGTCATTACAAAGGCAAATGGATGAGTAGGGATGCTCACTGAGCACAAGATTTGATTGAGACTCTGTTCTTCAGAAAATTGCCATCTTTTGCTCAGACTGATGTGCACCCAAGAAATATTATGCATGGATGAGACTGGAGGAATTTTAAGATGAGATTTAGGTAGAGAAAGATCCCGAAGTCTTGGTTTTACATCATTTAGCTGAGTTGAAGTCCCTCAAAGAATCGTGGGAATTGGAATACATTGGGGTGCTAAAAGTTCAGTTCTTTAGCCAGGAATAGCCAGTGGCTTCCACATCAGAATGGCAGCTAACCTTTTCTGGATCCAAGCTTTGAAGGAGATATTCAGGGTGCTGAATGAACTACACCCTTCCTGCAATCACTGACTGCTTGTTTGTTTCCAAGCACAATTCGAAGTGCTGGTTATGACCTTTAAAACCCTATTATAAAGGCTATTTGGCTGATCATATTTCCCGTACAAGCCAGCCCATATTCTCACATCATCTGGTGAGGCCTTGCTCTCAGTCCCATTACCATTTCAAGCAGGTTGGTGGGAATGTGAGAAAGGGTAGCCTTCTTGATGGCTGACCCAGGCTCTAGATATCTCTTTGTGACGGCATGCCTGGCGCCACCTGTATGTAAAACATTAAGTTGCAAAGGTTTGAACTGTTGTAACATGCCCAGTCTTGTCTGTAAATGTATAGTTGAATTGATTGGTTATGTACAGCTGTCAATCAATGTTGTTTTGCATCAATTGGCTTGCTCCCCGAGCTCAATTGTTTGGCCCACCCCTTCCTAGGGAGGAGGGCAGTGCTTTCTTTTTCATTCTTCCTCCAAAATGCTCAACTCATGGACGTGAGAAAGGCTTGGCTCAATCCCCTTGGTCAAGTCATTTCTTACCACCAATTCTTAAGTTTATACTCTTAAGATTCATACTTCATGCCCAGCTCATCTGGACTACGTTAAGGAATCTTAAGCACCTTCAAACCAGTCCTTTGGCATCAAGAGGAAGACTTTATGCCTTCAATATAGGTCATTGGACTGGGGTTGTGAATGTTCCAACTTCATAGCCATTGAGAAAGAGGGAACTTGGAAGCTACTCAGCTGGAAAACTCCTTGGACCCAAGACTACCAGAGACTGTAATGTATATTTTCTTTACTCCCTTTTGGAACATCAAGTTTAATGCCTTAAAAAGATAACTCTTTGTGAACAATAAAGCCTATTTCGAGTTATCTATAGTGTCTTGATCCTTGAAAGTTCCAGTTCTCTAAAGGAAGGCAAGAAGCAATCCCCTGGAGAAAAGTTGTCACGTCCATTGTTTTTTCACTAAGTACTATAGCCCCAGGCAGCGACGGCACACTCTTCTCAGCAAGACCGGCACCTTTTTATTCAGGTAGCTTGCAAAACAGAATGCTTTAAAGAACCAACCATGAGCTGCTTTCATGTTTTTAGGGCAAAGTTTTTAATAGTTTATTTTACTTATTTATTTTATCTGAATTGTTTCCACAGTTGTAACATTTAATTTAATTTTAATATTTTCCTTTTGTGTTTTTTAAATTGCATAGTTTTGAAAGTTGTGAGTCACATTGGTTTTCGGTCCTGCAAAAAAAGTGAGATATGAATATAATAACAGCAACCACAATGACAACTACCACCTCTTTTGGAAATGGAGTTAGGGCCTTAGATCATTCAGATTAAAATCCCAAATTAATGCCCTATTGGCACATATGGCACTGGCTGCCACTGGCTATAACCTATAGATTGCTAGCATACTCATACTTCACAACAATTACAATACATGTTCCCCTGCCACCAGGAGAATGAAGACTCATTAAATCTCACAATGTAACTGTCCAGCTTAAATTGTTACCTTCATCCCACTTTTCCTTCACTGGTCAAGGTGATAGCATTCGCAGCCTTGAATGTTATGCCCTACGTGTTTCTAGTAGTCATCTGTGTCATTTCCCTTGTTGTTGTTGTTGCCACAGAGATAAAAAAATTCAATAATCATTTGGAATATTTGTCATTATCCTTTTTGAGCCAAGATTCCTAATCCCCCAGTTGAAGCCAGCATTTGTCTCCCAAGTAAAATAATTGTGCCCTTACAGTGCCCCGACCCTTCTGGGTTTTAATGCTTCATCCTTATGATTATGATTATTAATCTTTTCCAATCATTCTCCCACCCCAACCCCCCCACCTCTGGTCATCTGTTTAGAGGGGAAATGATTGGAATATGGTTGCTAGCCCTGCAAACCCACAAGAAGAATGAGTCCCAGATTCTAATCCCAGCTGTGACCACTGAGTGACTTCTTGCTATCAGTAGACAGGCCCGTCACTTGACCTCTTTGTAACTGCTGAAACCCAGATAAACCCACCTAAAAGTAGGACATCCTTAAAAAAAACAAAATGTGACATTTCCTAGAATGAGTAATTGGAAAGCAATGCCATTTCCCGAATGGAGGGATGATGTGTGGTTTTTGTGTATCTGCGACACAAAGAGATAGAGCTTTGGGAGCTCACAATTAATACTATGACTTTACGTTTGTAAATCGCCTTACAGATTCTTCATCATTCTTATTCATATCCAAAAGTGGCATTGCCCTGGGTCACAGTAATTAAGCATTCCAGAAGAATGTAAACAAAAGGCAGACAGGTCCCTGCTCGCACATCTTAAAATTCAGAAGCAGACCTAAGGGAGAGCAGAATGGACAGAATTACCAATCTATACTATTTCTGCCCTTGTCATATGGCCACCTGCCTTTAAAATTATAGCAATAATCTTGGATAACATCATTCTTGCTATCCTTTTCAATATCTAATTTCAAGGGAGCTACTTTGGCTGGAAAGGATTTAAGGGTTGGTTTTGCATGTGTTTTGCTGTGGGATCCATATATTTATTTGTCTTAGCCCAAATTGAAAACCATGATGATGATCCCAGTGCTGTTCTGATGCAAAATAATCTTGTAGCAACTTCTGAGACTAAGAGAAAGAAGTCATCAGTGAAGAGTGCAAATACGTACCTGATATATTTGTGAAGTTTGTTTCCAAAAGGTACCAAACCCAAATGAAAAAATGACAAATGAGCTATCAAATCACTTGAGTTCAGGATTTGGAAAATTGCATTTTATAATAAAAGAACGCATATCATCAACACATCTTTTTTCAATTCATAGAATCATAGAATCAAAGAGTTGGAAGAGACCTCATGGGCCATCCAATCCAACCCCCTGCCAAGAAGCAGGAATATTGCATTCAAATCACCCCCGACAGATGGCCATCCAGCCTCTGTTTAAAAGCTTCCAAAGAAGAAGCCTCCACCACACTCTGGGGCAGAGAGTTCCACTGCTGAACAGCTCTCACAGTCAGGAAGTTCTTCCTCATGTTCAGATGGAATCTCCTTTCTTATAGTTTGAAGCCATTGTTTTGTGTCCTAGTCTCCAGGGAAGCAGAAAACAAGCTGGATTTTTTTTTTCATATTACTAACTTACTTAGGCGATCCCTTGTTGCCTGAGAATGATGGTCCTCCAAGTGTGGTGCCCTGGCGGTGGGTACGTAGGTAACTGTGGGACCCTATTCTTGACCCACATATTCTCCCACAGTGAAGGCATTGGTTTTCAGGTGGAAGGCGGTCCCAGTTGGGGTTGGCTTGATGCACCTTCCTCTTGGCACATTTTTCTCTTTTGCCCTTTGTTCATGCCTCTTCAAATTCTACAGCACTGCTGGTCATAGCTGACCTCCAGCTAGAGCGCTCAAGGACCAGAGTTTCCCAGTTCTCTGTGTCTATGCCACAGTTTTTAAGGTTGGCTTTGATTGTCATTGATTAAAGATTTTCATATTATTGTCTAACCAAGCCTAAGCCTTTTCTTATTTAAAAAAAATACAAACTGTAAGAAAGTAATGAGCAGCACAGTAAGTAATGCAAAACACATAACTTTGAATGATTATTGCATTTGTGTTATGTGCACAACAAGAAGTACAGTCTTTTCTCCTTTCTCCCACATTATGACTATGTTTTTTCTCTTGATGAAAACATCTTTGTGCTTCACTCATTCTATTGCAAATGCTTCAAGGATCAGTGACAAAAATGGTTCAGTTCTCATTCTTTCAGTATTGATCACCTCCATTCATTTTTACTGCCCCCACTCTTCAGTTGCTGTTTTTCTCCTTTAGTCCCATTTATTTTTGGCTTACGTTACTCACAAGCAGCTTATCCTGACGCTTCCCCCCACCCCACCCCCAGTTTTGTGTCAACCTCCATCCTACACCAAACAGTGTTCTATATAATAACCCTCTTACAACCACACTTTCTTTCTTTGTATATTGTACAACCTTCCTGTTTCTAGCCATTTTGACCTATTCCCCAAAACTGTGCCAATTACCCTCGAACAATACAATTGCATGCTGACCAACAATTCTCTTGACAATTCTCCCGGAGCCAATTCTCCCTGTCTCAGCAAAGAAGAAGAAAAAAACCTTCCCCATATATGTTGTTTGTGTATGAGAAAGAGAGAGAGAAGGAGAGAGCTCTGCTATAGTATTTAGCCATTGTGCTTTGAGATCTTGGTCATCCACATCCCATTTTAAAATACCCTCTCTCTGTCCTTTTTATTATTTGTTTTGCTTTTAAAAATATATTTGCTATATTATTTAACCTCTATTTATATCCCAAAGGTACCAGATCTTTTCTGATATTGGAAGGATCAGCTCTAGTTGGGAGACCACCAACACATTGTAAGCACTGTAGGCTACATTTCAGAAGAAAGCAATTGCAAACTACCTCCAAGTATTCCTTGACTAATAAAACCCTATGAAAAGGCAACTTGAAGGTACATTTATACATATAGAGTTGTTTCTCACTTTATAGCTTTGGGAAGAAAAAGTGGATGCAAACCTTGAAGAAGGCTATTAAGGAGAAACACTGGAAATGTTCTGCTTCAAGAATCCAAAATGGTTCTTTTGCTTTGACGAATGGTAGCATGCCAAATTGTTTCAAGTTGGCAACACTGATAGTGAGAGTCAGCCCCCTTCACACAGCTGAATAAAATCTCACTTTATATGCTTTTAATAGGAATATATGGCAGTGTGGACTCAGAGAACCAGTTCAAAATAGATATTATTGGATTTTCTGCCTTGATATTCTTGGCAGAGATTGACTTACTTATTCGAGAGAGATGTATCAGTCAGTCCTCCTCTTTGCAGATTCTGGCTGCTCTTAGGGAGGGACAAACCTCTCTCTCCACTATCCTGATTGGTGTTTTCTGATGCTGATGCAGTCTGGGAAATATAGTTTAGGGTATGTATATAGCTCCTCACATTCCAAACTATGTTTTTGCATAATTAAATTACTATGGGGAAACTTCAGGTGTTCCTATCTCCCGCATTTTAAAATATTGGCATGAAACTTGCTACAATGGTAGAACACATTTATCGCTAGGTTCTTGTGGGTTTTTTCGGGCTATAGAGCCATGTTCTAGAGGCATTTCTCCTGACGTTTTGCCTGCATCTATGGCAAGCATCCTCAGAGGTTGTGAGGTATGTTGGAAGTAGGAAAAATGGGTTTATATATCTGTGGAATGGCTGGGATGGGGCAAGGAGCTCTTCCCTGCTGCAGTTAGGTGTGAATGTTTAGCTGATCACCTTCATTAGCATTTGAAGGCCTGCCTGAGCCTGGGAAAATCTGTTGCTGGGAGGTGTTAATCTGTGCCTGGTTTTTTCCTCTCTGTTGTTTAGCTGTAGTAATTTTAGAGTTTTTTTAATACTGGTAGCCAGATTTTGTTCATTTTCATGGTCTCTTCCTTTCTGTTGAAATTGTCCACATGCTTGTGGATTTCAATGGCTTCTCTGTGTAGTCTGACATGGTGGTTGTTGGTGTGGTCCAGCATTTCTGTGTTCTCAAATAATATGCTGTGTCCAGGTTGGTTCATCAGGTGCTCTGCTATGGCTGACTTCTCTGGTTGAAGTAGTCTGCAGTGCCTTTCATGTTCCTTGATGCGTGTCTGGGCGCTGCGTTTGGTGGTCCCTATGTAGTCTTGTCCACAGCTGCATGGTATACGGTAGACTCCTGCAGAGGTGAGAGGATCCCTCTTGTCCTTTGCTGAACGTAGGATCCTCTCACCTCTGCAGGAGTCTACCGTATACCATGCAGCTGTGGACAAGTCTACATAGGGACCACCAAACGCAGCGCCCAGACACGCATCAAGGAACATGAAAGGCACTGCAGACTACTTCAACCAGAGAAGTCAGCCATAGCAGAGCACCTGATGAACCAGCCTGGACACAGCATATTATTTGAGAACACAGAAATGCTGGACCACACCAACAACCACCATGTCAGACTACACAGAGAAGCCATTGAAATCCATGAAAAGCCTTCGACAATACATTTATCACTCTTTGCCCATCAAGTTTCAGTGTTTCACATACACAAAATTTTGGCTTTTTTTGTTTTTGTTTTTACAAACAACTTTTTCTAATAATAAAGAAAATCTGTTTTTAGTTTCAATGTGTTTTTTTCTGTTTAATTGTGTAGTCCTTACTTTGAAAAGCAATTGTTCCTAGTCCAGAAGCTGCTTTTGTGGCAGAAACTTCACTAAATTGATGGAAACCCAACAAAGCAAAATGTGCCATACATAGGACAATGTCCCTTGTGCAAAGACAAAGTTGTTGCAGTGTAATAAACTTTCACCATATTTTGTTTTGACAGAAATGATTAGGAAATGACATTTATAACTCAGGAACAGAAATCCTAGTGTAGAACGTATTGGAACTCTGGCTGGCTACACACCAATCTCCTTTCCTAATTGGGGCTTTCTGAAGCTAATGCATACTGAAAAATGAAGTTTAATGCAGAGCCTTTTGAATTCTTTGGAATAGAGCAACTCCCCTTCCCAGAATGCATTGCTTCCACTTTTCATCCCCTCCGAATGCCGAGAGATTGCATTAATTCCAGGGAGAGGGATGGCAAGGCAGAGAGGCAGCCTTTTTGGCTTAATGGCTTTGCTTCCTTACACTGAATATGAAACTGACTTTGGAAGCCTTTTGAGATTTACAAAACTGAAACAAAAAAAGTATGGGATAAGTTTTGATTCTAAAATATTTGATGTGGGCCACGCAAACGCTTTGGATATGGCTTCCGATTACAAAACTTCTATTTTTCTTATGATTTCCAACTCTTCCATTTTTTTTTTTTTTTTGCACATGCCTACTGGGTACCTGTGATGCACATCAGTTTCCATTGCACATTGAGGCTGTGATCTTTCCACTGGAGCCCCCGGTGGTGCAGTGGGTTAAACCCCTGTGCTGGCAGGACTGAAGACAGACAGGTCGCAGGTTCAAATCCGGGGAGAGGCAGATGAGCTCCCTCTGTCAGCTCCAGCTCCCCAAGCGGGGACATGAGAGAAGCCTCCCACAAGGATGATGAAAACATCAAATCATCCAGGTGTCCCCTGGGCAACATCCTTGCAGACTGCCAATTCTCTCACACCAGAAGCGACTTGCAGTTTCTCAAGTCGCTCCTGACACGACAAAAAAAAATCTGGTTACATTGTGCGACAGATGTTGTAATATCCCAATAGCCCCTAAGCAAATATGAAAGTTGCAAAACTACTCCTGCACATGTAAGTCCACTCACAAAAATGTAAGCCCCATGATGTTTTCCAGACATTAACCATCAAAGGCATGGTAAATTCACCAACATCATTGAAAGACTTAGCTATGTTAATCCAGAATATCAGTATGCAAAGGAATCTTGTAGCACCTAACTGAAATAATGTAACATAAGTTTTCATAAACTAAGGGTATGTCTACTCCATGGAATTAATGCAGTTTGACACCAGTTTAACTGCCATGGCTCAATGCTATGTAATCCTGGGATTTGTAGTTTGACGAGGTAGCAGCAACCTTTGGCAAAAAAGACTATACTATAATTTTAAACTAATACTATAACTCTCATGATTTCATAGAATCGAGCAATGACAGTTAAATTGGTATCAAACTGTATTAATTCTACAGTGTACTCAGTCTTCTTCCCCAGATGCATGCTATCTGTTTGTCAATAAGGTGATGTAAGATGCCTTTGCTTCAGGTAGGTAAAGGTAGTCCCCTGACATTAAGTCCAGTCATGTCTGACTCTGGGGTGTGGTGCTCATCTCCATTTCTAAGCCGAAGAGCCAGCGTTGTCCGTAGACACCTCCAAGGTCATGTGGCCGGCATGACTGCATGAAGCGCCGTTACCTTCCCGCCGGAGCGGTACCTATTGATTTACTCACATTTGCATGTTTTCAAACTGCTAGGTTGGTAGAAGCTAGGGCTGACAGCGGAAGCTCACGCCGCTCCCCGGAATTGAACCTGCGACCTTTCGATCAACAAGCTCAGCAGCTCAGTGCTTTAACCCACTGCACCACCGGGGGCTTCAGGTAGGCCTGTAAAAATAGGCAAGACACACATGTACCTAAAACATGTGTGATGGATATATGTTCCATGAAGAAGTCAAGACTATTTCACACATTGAGAGACACTAGATTGTTAGGAATTTGGGAATTTGGGAACAGGGCCAGGAGCTAGAAACCCAGGAGCCTCCCTTCCCCCAGTTCTACCCCATTGAATGCTTGCACTAGGCTTGCAACATTAATAAACAAGAAGAACAACAGCATGAAATGCTTCAGTATTAATATGTACTGCTCCAAAGAGAGGAAGATTTGACATCCTTTGAACAAATTCGTTTGCCAATCTGCTTTCTTTCAATTATGTTATGTACGCCCTCTGGCCACCTTTCTTTTTATTTTTTGCCATACTACTAATGACCCCTTTTATGTATTTTCAGCCATCCCAGTAATGTTGGGCAGTGTGTTGCCTCGTGGCTCTTTTTGTTATTTGTCGCTATTTTTCAGCTATTGATGTGCTCAGACCAGAACGCCGCATTCCAGTTATAGTCTCCCAAGAGCTGCCTGGACTGGAACTGCCACTTCCCCAACACAGCATATGACAGCATATAAATCATCCGGCCTATATTTCTCCCCCTTCTTTTCTTTCTTTTTGCCTACATACTGTATTTCAAGTTCATATCCCAGCTGCAACATCCCTGGGTTTCCCATCACATCTCTGCTATCTGCTTTACAACTACCTGTGATTTATGCCTCCTGGAAGTGACACCAATTGTAGTTTTCTAATCCTCTCTTGTATAATTTCTCTTTGGTGCATTTCCTTAATTACCCTTGTTCTGACCTTCTCCTTTGCCTCCTTGTCCTTCTCCTCACCTTGCTTTTGGGTTTTCTGTCCACCACAGCTACATTTTCTTTATTTATGGGGAAGTATATTTTCTGCCCCCACTCTCTTCCAGGCTTCGGTTCAAGAAGACACTTAAGCATAAGTGCTAAGTTGAATTCAAGTCCAAATGGCCCCATTCACTATCTCCCAAATAATGAATGGCTAATTGGGAAATATCATATATATAACCTATATATGAATGAACATCGGGCTTGTGCTTAAGTAGTTAACATGGCACAACTCAAACACAAGAGGAAAGTATCTGCAAACTTGAAGTAGTCTAAAGCTTTGTAGAAGTTCAATGAATGAGGAAACCCATGAGTAGAATGCTAGTCTTCGACTTCATTCTTTTTCCCAAAAGTCACTTGGTTTTGTTCTTCTTTGTCAGAGAGGGACAGTCAACATGGGATGAGATAAAAATGTTTTGTATTAAAAATTAGCATAGGTAGCATAGCTATAGCTGATCATAAGGAAGCCTTTTCATAGAGAGGTTTTGAATCATAACATTCTTATATAGACAAATTTGTTTAGATTTGTGATAATGTTCTGATTTGTCCTGGACATACATTGGGCACCTGTAACGCACAATTGTTTCCATTGTAAGCATAGTCCTTCCAATTAGCATAGTCCTTCCAATTCTGGGCACCACAATTCAAGAGCTGGAATGTGTCCAGAGGAGGGTGACTAAAATGATCAAGGGTCTGGAGAACAAGCCTTATGAGGAGCGGCTTAAGGAGCTGGGCATGTTTAGCCTGAAGAAGAGAAGGCTGGAAGGAGATATGATAGCCATGTATAACTATGTGATAGGAAGCCACAGGGAGGAGGGAGCAAGCTTGTTTTCTGCTTCCCCGGAGACTAGGATTCAGAACAATGGCTTTAAACTACAAGACAGGAGATTTCATCTGAACATGAGGAAGAACTTCCTGACTGTGAGAACCGTTCAGCAGTGGAACTCTCTGCCCCAGAGCATGGCGGAGGCTCCTTCTTTGGAAGCTTTTAAACAGAGGCTGGATGGCCATCTGTCAGGGGTGATTTGAATGCAATATTCCTGCTTCTTGGCAGGGGGTTGGACTGGATGGCCCATGAGGTCTCTTCCAACTCTTTGATTCTATGATTCTATGGTTATGAATGCATCAGGATCCAGATGAAATTGATACCCAGAACAATGCCTAGAAACATTAAGGGGCATCAAAGCCAAATCAAATTATGTTCTCATGAGACAATATTACTTTGGGGTGGGATCCTGAGGAGTTCTTAATAATGCTATAGGTCAAGAGAGCCAGTCAGGAATAAACTGAGATGGAAGGAAGAGGAAGCAACTGTATGTCAGATAGTGGAAAATATTGTCAGCAACTGAGTTTGCTAGATATGTTGAGTCTCTGCTATATAGAAGAAGGAACTCAAGAGTTAATTTGTGAAGATGCTGTGATTAAAGTCCCAAATAGGAATGGAGTTCTTAGGACATCTATTCCACCCCTTCCATTTACTCCACAGCATGCCTTCCATGAGTCCTTTCAGCTCATCTCTGACACATTTTTGATCAATTCCTCATTTCTGCTGGACATGCCAGCCAAGAGTAAGGCTACTAAAGAACACAGCCACTGCTTAGTTTGAGAGACATCTCTGAAGAATGCCTGATGAGCCCCATTAATGAACTGCTAGCCAAGGGCCCCTCACTGAGAGCACACAGTTCCTCTACGGTCGCTGCTTGATCGGCTGTGAGAGATAAAGATCAGCTGACAGAGCAGAGATGAGGAGCAGCCAATTTTCTATTGCCTTAGGAGAATGGAGGCAATGTGAAAAGCACAAAGCGTGCTCCATACAAAGCTACCTTCCATTGCAGCAGCTAGCCCAAAGAGAGCAAGTGTCTGGTTTGTCAATCTACTTTATTTTTTAAAAGAAAAGCTTGAACCCCAAGTGAATAACTGTAACCTGGTGCAAAAGACATGGACTTAGAATTAAAGACATTTGAGATGAAGATTTTAAGTGTCTGGACTCATGGAGAGCCAGCAAATGTAATAGTTTGAGGACTGGACCATGACTCTGGATACTAGAGATTGTGTCTCTGTGCAACCATGGAATCTCACTAGGTGACCATAGGCAAGTCACATTTCTCATATAACAACAATGTATGTACATAAATCACAAGAAATATAACAAGGATCTATTGAAGGAGATTCTTCATTGACTTGTAACACCAGGCACAGCAATACGACAAGGTTCTCCTTGTTTCATTATAACTTCTTCAGATGTTATGAAGCAACATACAAACAATAGATATATGATAATCCCCAAATTCCATATATCTATTGTTTGCATGTTGCTTCACTCCTTATCTAGTATACTCAAACATTATAAAGACAGGCATAACACCCAAAGAAGTTATAACAAAACAAGGGAAACAACCCAGGAGACCTTGTTGCATTGCTGTTCCTGGTGTTACGAGTCAATAAAGAATCTCCTTCAATACAGAAGTCATTATTTTGGAAACTGAATTTTTTGACTACTATTGGAATTGGACTCAAGACCTTTCACAGCTCCAGGACTTATAAAGGCTTGGTTGTTTCTATATGCTTCACTTTATGTCTGTTACTTATTCTTTGAACAGTATATCCTTTGTTGGATTATAATATGAGAATTGTACCTTTACTTTTGTAATTTTGAAATATTTTTGACATAGTAATACACCTTTAAGTAACCTACTCTCAGGCAGAATTGTAGAAATCACATCCTTGTTATATCTCTTGTGAGTTACACACATGGATTGTTGTTTTATGTTGTTAGAGATATCTGTGCATTACATACAAATCACATTTCTCAGCCACAGAAATCGCACAATGGGTTTAAGTATCACAGCCATTCAGCAATGATTCAAAGTCACATGAAGAACAAGCTAAATTCACAGTGCTTCCACATGAAAACCAATTCTTAGTTACTTCGAATGTTGTCGTTTTTTCAACACTGTATGTTGCATTAAGCCAAGTACTACATGATAGCAAGGCAAACTACAAAGACAGGCCATTATGTTAAAAAGCTGCAAATGAGTACCTTGGTCCAGCAAGATCTAGTCAAGATTGCTTTTCTCATGTTCCATCCCTTAAGAAGACTTAAAGTAGGCAACGGAAATGAAACAATGACATTTTGAATCCCTGCAGCAGGCTGTACCTCATGAATTTTGTTTGAAAATCAATCCTGGATGTGACTGACAGTTTCATTTTTCTTACAGATCTTGTCTTTCCAAGTACTAACCAGAGCTGCCCCTGCTTAGCTTCCAATATTAAACTGTCTCTGGTGCCTTTAGGGTATTTAGATGCCTATATCCTCCCAAAATTAATCTTGGATGGAGGAGCTTGAATCAAAATTGCTTTTCAAAGGAACATTAAAAATGTTTCTAACACTCTCTGTCCAAGTCTCTGCTTGCCTTTGTCTCTCCTGGAGCTCAAGATGATCGTATGGCTGGTGTACCATCTCCAAGTGCTGTGAATCTCTTCACAATGGTGTCTGATTGCCCTATTCTAATTCTGGCACTAGGTTCAGTAGGTGACCATGTTGGTCTGGGCTCATGGATCTCCAGATCCCTGGTGGCACTTGAGCCTAGTGCTTTTCCTACTGGCACCTTATCATCTGAATTTGCATTGAACCCTCTGCTGGCCTCATGGGTTATGACAATATAATAAGTCATGGGATCTCAACAGCATTTTGTTATTATTGTTTTGAAACAATTTGCAATTAAAAGCTCTGACAATCTATTTCAAAACACCCAGAAATCACCACTTTGCTGTAAGACCCAATTGAGACATTATAGGTGACACAGATAAATAAACTGGATAAGTTCCACTGGATGGAATATCATATAATGTTCAAAGCTATTCAAAGCTTTGGAAAGCTGTCCTGAAACTGAGATGAGAAGTGCAATTTCACATGTCTCACCAATGTGGAGTTTTTAATACAAAGCTCAAATTCACATTGTGAAGCACACCATCCCCAAATGTGAGTACATGTGACTTGCCATCTCTTGATTGCTTTGGTGTCAACGAAAGATGAAGATGCTGGCTGTCAAACATGTCAGACATTATCAAGTACATTTTCAGGTACCGTCAAAATAATAAATACAATTGCCAGTTGCCTATTACGTGCTGCCATATACTAAAGCTGTGCTGCCTGGCAACTACAGAAAATGGTGAATGCAAAATACCATTATAGATCAGCTATCATTTACTTCCAAAAAATGTTAATCCTATATATGTGTTTATACTGAGGAAGAGGAAGAGGACACTTCATACTGTTATTTTGATAACTGTCAATGAAGCCCACAGATTGAACACATTTCCTCGTCTCTCTTCTAAAGTGGAATTTTCAGCACTACAAACAGCTCCATAGCATGGCAATCTTAGAGGCCTTTGTTATCCACAAACTAGGCCCTCAGGGGATGAAGCGGGTTATTCTTACATGATTTCTCATCTTTCACCAACAAAATGAAGAGGTCCAAATCATTCTGAAGATACTTTCGCTACGTAGAGAATTTCACCTACAGAGGAAGTAGTTTACTGGGCTGTGTCTGTGTGTGTGTGTGTGTGTGTGTGTGGGGGGGGGGGGTTGCTTAATAGTTGGCCTATATTCCCCCTTTTCAAAACATAAACCCCAGATATTTGTCAGATCTGCCTCTCTAGCCTTCTTGTTCTGAATAATAATAATAATAATAATAATAATAATAATAATAGATCGAACTGCAAAGACTCTGGCACAAGCCAGTCAAGGTGATCCCAGTGGTGATCGGCACACTGGGTGCAGTGCCTAAAGACCTTGGCCTGCACTTAAACACAATCAGCGCTGACAAAATTACCATCTGCCAGCTGCAGAAGGCCACCTTATTGGGATCTGCATGCATTACTCGCTGATACATCACACAGCCCTTGGGAAGTGTCCAATATGTGATCCAATACAACAGCCAGCAAAGTGATCATGTTTGCTGTGGACTCATCTTGTTGTGTTTCAAATAATAATAATAATAATAATAATAATAATAATAATAATAATAATAACTTTATTCTTATATCCAATCACCATCACCCAAATACAGATGCCTAAAACAAACATAAAACAAAGCACAATATAAAATACCATAAAATAAAACACATGTGCATATAAAAACAAATAGCAAACTGAAATTAAGAGAAACATGTTTGTCTTCATTTTAGTGAAATCTGAAATCTGGATAACCAGCCAGCTTTATGGTTTCTAAATCAAACCACTGATACTTTTTTTCCAGATATCTAAGTAAAGACAATACAAAGTGGTGGTTTGTGCTTCATTGCTGTTGATTGCTGGTCTGAGGCCAATTTCCATATACAAACATGATAATGATACGATATAATTATAATTCTGTCTCTGGTTCACTGATGATAAATGGCCAGTCTACCATATTTAATAGCTTGAGAAGCTCTGGGCCAGATGTAACTTAATTGTGGCAGCATCTTGTAGAATCATAGAATCATAGAATCAAAGAGTTGGAAGAGACCTCATGGGCCATCCAGTCCAACCCCCTGCCAAGAAGCAGGAATATTGCATTCAAAGCACCCCCAACAGATGACCATCCAGCCTCTGTTTAAAAGCTTCCAAAGAAGGAGCCTCCACCACACTCCGGGGCAGAGAGTTCTACTGTTGAACGGTTCTCATAGTCAGGAAGTTCTTCCTCATGTTCAGATGGAATCCCCTTTCTTGTAGTTTGAAGCCATTGTTTCGCGTCCTAGTCTCCAGGGAAGCAGAAAACAAGCTTGCTCCCTCCTCCCTGTGGCTTCCTCTCACATATTTATACATGGCTATCATATCTCCTCTCAGCCTTCTCTTCTTCAGGCTAAACATGCCCAGTTCCTTAAGCCGCTCCTCATAGGGCTAGTTCTCCAGACCCTTGATCATTTTAGTCACCCTCCTCTGGACACATTCCAGCTTGTCAATATCTCTCTTGAATTGTGGTGCCCAGAATGTTGTTAGTTACCTTCAAGTAGACTCTGAGTTATGGTGACCCTATGACTTAAAGATCTCCTTATCCTTGACATCCCAGGTCAGTTCTTGCAGATTCAGGGGCATGTTTTCCCTGATTGAGTCTATCTGGGATTTAGCTTTTCTCTTTTCCTATTGTCATCTACTGTACCAGTCTCTTCTAGTCATTTCTAGTGAGTCAGTATAGAATCACAGAGTTGGAAGAGACCTCATGAGCCATCCAGTCCAAGCTGCTTTATTGCACTGTCCTGAAAGCTTGGTCCCACTGCCAAGTTTTTACCATCCTTCTGAAGTACAGGAGGGAGGGGGCCGATCTGTTTGGTTGGCAGAAGCTGGGGCTAACAGTGGGAGCTCTCCCCACACCTCGGATTTGAACCTGCAACCTTTCGATCATAAAGTTCAGCAACTCAGCAGGTTAACCCACTGCACCACTGGGGCTCCATATAATAAATAAATAATAAATATATTTTTAGTATTCTTTTACCAAGTGGGTCAAGAGGGTTACTGTTTCTTTTTAAATATACTTTACCAGGATGAGTGGTATAAGATATTCTCATCACCATCCCCAACAAACTACACTCTCTAGCAGACCAAGTCCAAGGCATTTTGCTTGCTAAGGCAAATAACAAGATTCTACCCCCTTTTCTATAAAGAAACTGATTGGATTAGCAGTAAAAAAATTACTTAATTACAATAGACTGGGCCATCAGAAATACCTGAAAATATGAGAGCTTAGAAGATGTATTGGCATTCCTGTAAGCAAGGGATACAGCTGGATGTTTGGGAAGAAGTGCTGCAGGCATGCCATACCTTACATTCTCAAAGGTCCCACCTGAGGCAGTTGGCCAATTGTCCCAAAGGGTAGTGAACTGCTCTTGCAAGTTCTTGTTTCTTCTTTTTAGTCTTTCTTAAAAGGAGAAAAGTCACCAAGTCCTTTACAAGGAGTTTGCATCTGATTCTGGTAGCAATAGCTGATGCTGGGATTGGAGTAAAGATGCCAATGGCTAGAGATGGTGGCAATTGTTGACTCATGCATTTAGAAGGCAGCAAGTTGGATAGTACTTTCCTAAACCCAGACATGTTATCTTATTCTCCCAAACATTATTGACTAGGACACGGCAACACCATGTGATATCTGGCACCTTGGATGCTATGTTTCTGGGTTTCCCTGGCACCATGGATGCTATGCTTCTGGGTTTCCCTGGCACCAGGGTTACAGCCATGATAACAAAGGAGAGAGGTAAACACAGAGGCGGCTCGAGGTAATTTTCAATGGTAAGCAAACAGTATTTCCCCCACCCCCAACCAATCACTGATATATATTTTCTGTTCATCATGGGAGTTCTGTGTGCCATATTTGGTTCAATTCCATAATTGGTGGAGTTCAGAATACTCTTTTATTGTAGGTGAACTATACATCTCAGTAACTACAACTTGCATATGTCAAGGTCTGTTTCCCCCCAAGAGCGCCTCAAGAGCGTCCCTGGGCAAAATCAACTATACTGCAAATGCTTACTTTGCGTAATGGGTTGTGCCGCCCCTGGGTACACAGTCCATACCAGAGAGGAATTTCATTCATTTCTTAATACAGCTGTGCATGATTTGGAAAATTCATAACCTTAACCTATATCAAGAAAAGATGGAAAGTGTATGTTTTCAACTAGCTCAGCTAGGGTTTTCTGTCTGTCTGTCTGTCTGTCTGTGCCTACCTCTCCATCTGTCTCATCTATCCTTGAAAGGTGGCTGGTGCTCTGAGTGGGGACTGATTATCCAGCACCTTGTTTGGACTACATTTTGTTCACCACTAGAATCCAGAGAAAGCACAGCAACACACCCAAAGGATGAAAAATGAAGGGAAAAGAATGAAATAAGGGGAAAAAACATTTCAAAGCAACATCAATACGGAGTGGGGGTCTTCCACTGAGATTTGATTGCCTTCAAATGGAATTGGCTACGAACAGTCTAAGAGAAAACCTCAATATGCTGTAATAAATTTTTGAGGAGATGGATGGCTCCAGTGCAAGTTATTGCAGAGAGAAGGGAGTTGCTAATGATTTGCTGAAATCACTGCAGCCTGTGCTGCTACACCAGAGGGCAGAGAGACAGGAGCAGCAGCATGCAGCATTAACAACAATAGGGATAACAATGGCAACAACCACCAAATGAGGCTTTCATTTATACATGACATTCAGAAATGCAGTGAGCTATGCAGAAAGACCGTACATTGGGAATGATTCAGGGAGGAAATACAGGAAAGAAATGCACGAGCAGTGGAATCTTTGTTGCTGCAGATTTTCCACAGTCTTCTTCCATCAGAGAAAAAAAATCAATTTTGCTCATTCCCTTTTGCCCAGATCCTGCTAAGGGCCAGACGTGAACAGAATCAGGTTTCCAAGTGAGTATCCCAAGCTACCAAGAGGGAACCATGTATGCCGACCCATGCTGCAGACACACACTCGCTTCCAGTTTGTCCCAGCAGCTAGAATTGCACATACCTTGTATAGCCCTGAAAAATAGAATTGGAATTACATTGGAAGGGATAGCAAGGGCTTGATCTTGTTCTCACACTCTTTTTCTTTCACCAAATCAGCCTTTTCTTTTAAAAAATACATAAAATACACATCTCTTTTAAAAATATGTACTTTTGCATGCATGTCTTCAAATAGATCAGTTTGTGCACATTTTCCCCATGTACACAATTCTGCACACTCTAATCAGATAGTTGCATCATAAAATGTGAATGAGTGCAAAGAAAGAGGGATAATTTCATTCCTTTCTCTATATTCATTTGGGAAATGTGAATTGGGTCACTTTGTATTAAAATGTAAATCAAATGGGTTTCCTCCACCTCTGTTTACAGTACTAAGCTGTGGCTCCATCTGTATTCACTGATGATTTGAGGCCTTGTTTTCTGACTTCCTTGCTTGAATTAAAAGTGATTTGGGACTGCGTGTTGACCTCAATGTTTCAGTCATTTCCACAAACAAAATATGGTGTTTGCCTCCCTGTGATGTGGGTAATGATCATGGTATTTTATTTATCATGTCAGGAGCAACCAGACATTTGTATTACATTTTTAACAAAACAAACAAACAAACAGACAGACAGACAAAACACAAAGTTTGCAAGCTTGGTAGTTGATTAAATGTCCTATGACCAGTATATGGCCACTTGGAGTGCCTCTGGTGTTGCCGCATGATTATGGTGGTGGTGTTGATCATATTCATGCTGATGAGAATGGGAATGGTGGTGGTGGTGATGATGACCATAATTGTTGTTGTTGTTGTTGTTGTGTGTGTGTGTGTGTGTGTGTGTGTATGTGTGTGTGTGTGTTGTCATGTTATGGAAGCAATTTCCAAAATTTGCAGTAGATACCAAAATAAAGGTCCTGCCTGGACAAGTCCTGAGTCTTCAAAGGACAAAATAGTTGAGCCTCCAACTACCTCTCTTCAAGGTCAGCTTATGAAGACTCGGCATCTGCTTCTTGGCTTCTAATGGCTGTGACAGGAGCCTATAATGTGGACTAAGCTCTTCCCATTCCCTTTCTGAGGAGACTTCCTTCAAGTATGTCATAACATAGTTAAGGTGATGGAGGTGACATTGATATAAGTTAAATTGCATTATGAAACTGCATTGTATGGTAGTGTTTATGGGGGCACTAATGTGGAAGGCGATGATACTAATGACAATTATGACGATGATGAATACATGGTTGTTGTTGTTGTTGATTCTGAGAGCGGTGCCTTGATAATGAGAGTGCTGGTAGTGATGTCATAGATGATGGTGATGATGGTGGTGTTGATTATGGTTGCCAAAGGCGCTGTACAGTGTTTAAGAATGCAGCATCTTCTTTGAAGACTGCCCTGAAAGTTGTGACATGAAAATGTTGCCGAAACAATAGGAGAAGCACCTATAATTTCTTTCACAAATGTTGAGTGATCAGGTCAAACAGTTACTGAAGAAGATAGATCTGTGAGAAAGGAGTGAAGCAGCAGCTGGTCCCCCATTCAGTCTGACAGAGTGGCCATTACTCACTCTGAAGCAGCCAGGTGGAATAGCCGGCTACCAATCGCTCTGGGAAAGAAAGAGAAGCAAACATGTGGCACTTTGTCCTTGGCAGAGTTGATGGAGCAAGGAAGATGACTGCTGCTGTTTTTCTACTAATTTTCTGCCTTATTTCAAAAAAGTAATGTTCACACTACTTTGTATCTCTTGAAAACCCAGTAACATACAGAGCATCAGAGTCATATTCCCATCAGTGAGACGAAGGTGCTCTTTGTGTTAGTTGGCAGTTGCAGGGTGGGTGTGGCGGCAGTGTTAAATAATTCTAAAATGTAAGTGTCCACTGTGCAGGTACAGCTGTACCAGGAGCTCCAATTTTGTTTACTTTGCATTGAATGTTTGTTGCAGTCCTAAGTTCCAGGAACTCTGCAGATAGGTGGCTTCTTTTGGCTGCAATCATAGGGCAAGCCACCTGTCAATTATAGTTAGGTTCCCTAGTCCCGCCCCCTTTTTGGGTTTTTGGTGGGAATAGGAGCCATTTTGAGTTCAGTCCACACAGAGAAGCTTTTCATGCAGGACATAATACCAAGAGCTCCTGTAGAAAGCTTCGTCTTCTACGGCTTGGCCAGGGAGATATACAGTCTACAGCTTGGCCGGGGTTATACAGCCCACAGCTTGGCCGAGGATCATACAGCCCTACAGCTCCTTTGCTGAAGGACTTCAGTCAGCCATCATGGAAGTCTGAATTCTTTTCCCCTGGAAGTCTACAAAGCTCTGCTTGGTAAGGGTCTCTCGCGGAAGCCAGAAGCAGTTGGTACCGGGTGTAGGGGCTCCACGCCAACAGAATTGTCAATAATTCAGTGTAGCATAGTAGTTTGGAACAAGGCCATTTAACACCCCCTGGACCTACCATTCGTGCCTGGCGGACTACAAGAGTGGGATTGCAGATGTGACTGGCTGTGTCCCTGTCACCAGATACAAAGCAATTGCATGAGAAACTTTGGTCATTTGAAGTAATTTGGAGATCTCAGTGCTTATGTAATCATTTTATATCTGGTTACAGGAACATAACCAGAAACGTCTGCCATTCCCTCTCCTACTCTTCTGCCATTCCCTCTTCTGCCATTCCCTCTCCTCTCCAGATTAGAAGTTAAGGATTTCCCCATTAGTTAGTATACAGTTATGAAGATAGTGCCTGTTCCCTGTGGACAAGATTGAAAGAGCCAATAGACTGTTAAGAAAGCCTTAAAGGACCTGTTTGTTTTCATCAATAAAGACCGTTGTTGAACCTTTAAGCATTCTAGAGACTATGTCTTAAGGAAATTCAAGGGCCTTTAATCTGAGGCAGCCCCAGCATCCCGTTGGGCACACAGAATTTATGTCCTGTCTACAGTCTGATGCACAGGCCCAGCGTGCGACAGCACATCCACGGTTACAGACTTCATAGCCATGGTGCCAAGGAGAAACTCAAAATGCAATTTTGGCCAATAGGAACAAGCCTATTTAGTTTTGGCTCCACCAGGAAGAGGTCTTTTCTTGAGCACGAGAGTATTGCATCTTAAGGCCTATATCATCCTAATATACATCTCATAATAACAGGGGTAGTTAGAACCAATATGTTGTTTCCAAGATTATTCATCTTCCATTCTATATGATATTGTGAGAACTTAAGCTAAAACCAGAGTCAAGAAACAGGTGTTTGTGTAGAGAGCGATAATGTCATAATTTCTGCTCTAAGATATCAGAGTTATTTTCTTTATTGCAGATGAGTAAAACCAATGTTTTGGTGGAGTCAGAAAGCAGTCCATTTAATTTGGCCAAATTTTCAAAGTGAAATGTGGAACCTAGAATGAGTTTAGAAATCCCCTTTGCAGCAGAGCGTAGCCTAGAGTTGTTCCCAAGTCACATCAGTACTGTCCTTGTGTTCTGTTTCTGGAATGACTTGGAAGCATGTGGAAAATAACAGGACTTGGATCTCTTCCTAAGGCAATTTCATCCCAGCTGGAACCTGGGCTTTTGAGTTTGATTCTGCTCACACCTTTGGACTAGGGGAATGTAATGACGAATTAAACAAACTGCATGTTTTTACACAGGATCTACAGAAGGGGCAAAGTTCAGAAACTGATGCCTCTAAAGTTAGTGGGGAAGTTCTAGTTTTAGAAATTGTCTACCAGGCCTATGGTACTAAACCCTATCCCCCAAATAAGCCCAGCACCTTGGATAACTCTATCAAGTGTTTAGAAAATTTTGGACTAGCTCACCACTAAATGACATGAGAGCCACCAGTCACCAGTGTTCAGAGCTTTGTATGGAGAAAGTTCCAAATCCAGTTCTTCCCAAATAATCCAAAAATTGTTAACTATTGGAGAAGGGAGAACAACACCCTTATTGAAGCAGCTCCACTGGGTGCCAATAAGTTTCCAGGCCCAATTCAAAGTGCAAGTTATTACCTATAAAGTTCAGGGCCAGCCTATCTTCATGATTGCATCTTCCCCTATGAACCGGAACGGGCTCTAAGATCTGCCACCTTCGGTCCCACCTCCGTCTCAAGTGAGGTTGGTGGGGACGAGAGAGTGGGCCTTCTTGGTGGTGGCCCCCGGCTCTGGAACACCCTCTCCAGGGAACTTAGGCAGCTTCCCACACTACAATACTTTCTGACAGTGCTTAAAAAAATATTTCTGCAGACCTTTGATAATGTTTACGTTTACAGTCAGACCACTATCTTTAGCCAGGGAAAGCTAAATTGATTGTATTGATCTTTTAATTAATGACTACTGCCATATTTTATTGATTTTATTCCTCTTGTTAATTGTATATGTTTAGTTTTAAACATGTTACTGGTTTTAATGTTGTTATATTGTATTTTATATGTTGTATGGTACCATTGTGTGCTTGTAAGCTACCCGAGTCCCCATGGGAGATGCTGGCAGGGTATAAATAAAAGTTTATGAATATTATTATTATAATATTAAGTATGGAATACTTTTTGATACCTTGGACAGCACCTATCTAGGTAACTACCATGAATCTAACACAGTTCTTCCTATTGTATGCATTTATTAATTCTGGAATAATGTGAATTGAAAAATTGAATTATGACACATTTGATTATTTGAGTTTTTTTTAACTACATTGACTTTGGACCTTGCGTCCTTTAGGAATGTTCCTCTAAGATGCTGCTATGTACCAATCCCTCCAAAACAGTCATCTGTGTTGTGCCAGTATGTTCTGAAACTCCCAGGAATTAGGAAGTTCGTGCAAATGTCTTTGACACCCTCCTCCACAAAAGTACAAAGGATTTGTAAGACTTACTTAGTTCCCATCTGCAATTCTTGAAACGTAGGAGTCATTCCATCTTGTCTCTTTGAGTAGGTGGCATTACAAGGCTTTGCTGTTGCTTCCTCTCTTCTCTTGTATGCACTAGGTTTTCTCATCTACGTGAACAGATTCAATTATGATCTTTACCCAGATGACTCACAAAGATATCTTCCTACTCTTGATCTGGTTCTTTATTTATTGCATTTGAATTTTTAATAGACATGGAGCCTGCCTTTTGAATTAAGTTCTCAATGCAACAGAGTTCTTTGATCAATGTCTCACCTTCATTTCAGCTGTGATGCAAGACTATTTGGTCCACTTTATAAAGAAAGCTTTCCCTCTAGCAGGTGCCTGTGTGATGGATTATGGATAAAACTGAGGGACTAATTAAAATAACCTGTGAAACAAGAGTAACATCAGCGACTGTCCGTACAAGGACCTTGGTTTGTAGATCTGTATTTACAGATCTCTCATTCCCTCCTCTCTATAGATAGTCATCAGCGGGAAGAAAATCTATTCCATTCACTTCTTCAAAGAGGCAAAAGTGATTGGGGAAAAGGTGAATGGATGCATCGGCAGGCAACTGAGACTTACCTCTGACAACAATTAATTTGGTAAGTGTACAAGAAAGGACCCTTTCTACAGTAATTCTATATATCTGGAATGGGACTGCTCTGGCCTATAGTCTGCTAGGTTCTATCACACATCTAACAAAGCCCTTAGCACTTGTCTGTCTTTTTTGCCCTTTCCTTGATTATGTTTTTGGATTTTGTTTTGTCCATGTACCAATGATATTAGACTCATTGGCTGGCATCCTGACAGTAGCAACATGCACACATACATTAACCCTACACCTGGTATGTTTGCTATAAAAGTTGGTATTTCCCCCAGCAGTCACCAAAGCCAGCCTAGACCAACCATAGAATCAATGAAATTCCCAACCTGTGGCTATTTGTGCCTGGAGGAGAGCAGGAGAGGGAATGGCAGAAGTTTCTGGTTATGTTCCTGTAACCTGATATAAAATGATTACATCAGCACCGAGATCTCCAAATTACTTCAAATGACCGAAGTTTCTCATGCAATTGCTTTGTATCTGGCGACAGGGACATAGCCAGTCACATCTGCAATCCCACTCTTGTAGTCCTCCAGGCACAAATGGTAGGTCCAGGGGGTGTTAAATGGCCTTGTTCCAAACTACTATGCTACACTGAATTATTGACAATTTCCACTTGAAAACTACTTAGAAAGCAAAACCACACAGTGCAAAAATGTGCATAACACTCAATTTTTTCATTTCCATGGATGTCTTCATTTTCTTCGAACTTCCTTTCAAAATGGTAATAGAAGGTTACATAGCATCACTTCCAGACACTGTTTTAAGAGGGACTTTGAGGTATTTTGACATGCTTTAGGACAGGCCACTGGAGGATCGTGGATGAAGAGACTGGCATCTAGCAAATGATTGGCAATGGCTTTCTCTCTCTCTGTGTGTGTGTATATACATATACACATGGAAAACCATTGCCAATCATTTGCCAGTTGCCAATCTCTTCACTTGCAATCCTCCAGTGGCCTGTCCTCCAGCATGTCAAAATACCTCAAAGTCCCTCTTAAAATATAATCTACAATATATACACATTTCTTGGAGCTCTATGAGAAATGTTTGCTTCAAAAAGACATGGGGGCCAGGCCAGTGGCAGATGGATGGAGAGTCTTTGTGTGAACTAATTCACACAGTGCATTAAAAAAAGGAAAAGAAAAAAAAACAATGCAATATTTAAAATGACTAACAATTTAAACCAACATAAGCTTAACAGTATTAACAGTATTTCAGTGGAAGGCACCCATGGGCTATCCAGTCCAAGCCCATTCTCCCATGCAGGAAAAGCACAATCAAAGCATCCCCATAAGATGGTCACCCAGCCTTTGTAATAATAGCAGAAACCCCAGTGGCCATCTAGTTCAACCCCATTATGCTATGGAGGAAAACCAAGAAGCAGGTCTAGGAGAGGTACAAAAGAGATCATGGGCCTGCAATTTTACCCAGCCCTTTTAGTTTTACTACTGGTACATGTTCTTAGGTTCCAGTAATAGCTGGTGTCTTCGATGTCAACAAAGAAATGCTGGGATTTAGTAGTAGCATCCTCCTCCTCTTCCTGATTCCACCTAAACATTAGGAAGACCTTCCTGATAGTAAGAGCTGTTTGGCAATGGAATATGCTGCTTTGTAGGGTGGTGAAGTTTCCTTCTCTGAAAGCAGAGGCTAGATTGGCCATCTGTCAGGGGTACTTGTGTGTTCCTGCATGACAGGAGGTTGGGCTGGATGGCCCTTGTGGTCCCTTCAAACTCTATTATTCTATTATTCCTCCTTCTTCTTTTCTACACTGCCTTTTCCCCAGTTTGGGATTTTAAGTGGCTTACAACAAATTAAAAGCATCTGCTTAAAATTCACAAAATACAGAAGTAAAAAAAAGATTAAACAATCACAAAAAATGAAAGCATACATCTTTAAACATGCATGCATGAACACATAACAATCAGCAAGAACTAGAGCATTATCTAGATGAGACGGGTCTCATACGATCACTTACTGAAAGTCTATTGAAACAGAAAAGTTTATCTTGTCTGTAAAAAGAAAGTAAGGAAGATCCAGATTAATTTTTGCTCCTACCTCTGTCACAAGTGCGGTTGGTGAGGACGAGGGAGAGGGCCTTCTTGGTGGTGGCCCCCCAGCTCTGGAACTCTCTTCCTAGGAACATTAGATTAGCAACCACTCTGTCCACTTTTCGTAAAGATCTAAAATCTTGGATGTTCCAATGTGCTTTTGATTAATCGGTTTACTAGATTATTTGGCCCTTTTAACCATAATTTAATATCTGGCTCTTGCACTTTACTATTAGCTCTGCCCTTGCAGTTGTATTGCACAAATTGACTTGACCCTTCTAGCTCTAACTTATCATCTGGCTCTTGCACTTTATTATCAGCCCCATTCTTGCGTTCTATTGCACAAGCCCTTGCCTCCTCCTTTAGTTCTCAACATATCCACTGTGCTCGGCTACTGGTTATTGAATGACGGTTTATGTTTTTATGATGTTTTGTAATATGCATTTTATGGTTATTATGTATTTTATTGTGTTATATTTTAACTCTGTTTGACTGGCCTTGGTACCTATGTAAGCTGCCCTGAGTCCTTTCAGGAAGATGGTGGTGGGATACAAAAATAAAGTTATGTTTATTTGAAACTCAACAAGATGAGTCCACAGCAAACACAATCACTCTGCTGGCTGTTTTATTGGATCACATGTCGGACACTTCCCAAGTATCTAGAACCGTGTGATGCATTGGCAAATAATACGTGCAGTTCCCAGTAAGGTAGCCTTTTGCAGCTGGCAGATGGTAATTCTGTCAGCATCAATTGTTTTTAAGTGCAGGCCAAGGTCTTTAGGCACTGCACCCAGTGTGCCGATCACCACTGAGACCACCTTGACTGGCTTATGCCAGAGTCTTTGCAGTTCGATCTTTAAATCCTCATATTGTGTCAGCTTTTCCAGTTGTTTCTCTTCAATCTTGCTGTCGCCTGGGATTGCAACATCGACGATTCATACTTGGTTTTTTAACATGATTGTGAGGTCAGGAGTATTTTGCTTCAAAACTCTGTCAGTCTGAATTCAGAAGTCCCAGAGTAGTTTGACATGTTCATTTTCTATAACTTTTTCAGGCTTGTGATCCCACCAGTTCTTTTTGCAGGCCGATGGTATTTGTGGCACAAGTTCCAATGAATCATCTGAGCAATGGTGTTATGCTCTGCATATTATTATTATTATCATCAATATTATTATAATAATCATCTTCTCTGACAAGGGATTTCCAGATGCTGGGGGTAGCCAGCATCTGGCTACTGAGGAGGGCCTATCCTGTGTTCCCACCCGATGTATTTTCAAGGAGCCATCAACAGTGGTGAATCTATGGGCTAAGTTTCAACGTTTATTAGCTTCTGCAAAATTCAGGTTAAATCCAAGAATGGATTCACAGCCCTACTGACATGAGAGCAGCCACTGGAAAGCAATTCATTCAATTTCCAAGGTATAATGAACAGCTTTTTAAAACTCACATAAAATAGAGTTGAAAAAGCTTCCTTGCCAAATACAGACACACATCCACACGCAGACCCCTTTCGGAGCCCAGAAGCAAATGAAGGGCTTGTATTTTTTACTTCTCTTCCACTGTTCAAGTTGTAGGCAGTGGGCAACCTACTGCGACCATGAAATTAGATATTTCGAGGGCCATTATGAACTGTGGAGTTTCTCGGTGGCTCAGTTCGAAGTTCTGTAGCACAGGTGTTCCCGTAATTGTAATACACTTTTAAAATTAATAGCCTTCAGTCACCCAGAGCTTCATACATCTCTCTCCATGGCATGCTGGCTTAGCATTAAACTGCAATATCTAACTCATCAGAATACTTGCTGGCTTCACATTGGCTAAACTGTATGTGGTTTTCGTTCCCTCATTTCCCTTGGCACCTCTTTGGCTTCCTTGCTTACCAAAAAGGAGTGTTTCACTTTGTTGTTACACACCTCAAAGCCCCAGGCACAGAATTGCCCTTACAAAGAAGAGGAAGACCAGCAATCCTGGGAAAGGAAAGAGAGGGGGGGGGGGGGGACTTGCATTATTGTCACCAATCTTTTTTGTTCCTGTTTCATGGAGAAATTGTCTCTTCCAGCCTGGCCCATGGGAAATGCCTTGCCAAAACACAGACGTGCCAGAAAACCTTCTGCACAAGAAATAGCCAATTTATTTGGAAGGCATGGAGAGTGGTAAACAAAGGGACAACAAGTGGTTTTGTTGTTCAGGATGGAGAAAGAAAGTATAAAATGTCACACCTTCTCCTTACAATATAATGACAGTGTTACAGTATTATAGCCAAATAATAAAATGATAAGCCCAGCTTAGAAGCCTGTCATCTCCCACAAGGTTTGCTATTGCTCTCTTAGCATGACTTAGATTTATACTGTAAGAAGAAGAAAAAAAGATAAGCCTATAATGAGGCCGAAATGAGTGGGAGTTTTGTTATCAACTCTGCAGGGAGCAGGGGCTGGGACTATATATTTATCTAGGGGCAGGGCCCATATATTTATCTCTGTGTGCATCTGTATTTACCCCAGGGATGAGCAAACTAGTTTGGGTTAAATACATGCCAACCTGATCCTTCGAACAACCAAACCGAACAAAAGCAAACTGAGCCCCAAATTGAACCTTTTCTTTGAGGTTCAAGAATATTTCCATCTGGTTGCCTTTATTGTTGTTTTTGTTATTTATGGATTGCTTTTTGTTTGTTAAAGGCAAGTGAGTGCAGACAGCAACTCAGGAGTACAGATGGGGAGTGAGAGTAAGGACATTGTCTCCCTGATAGGAATTACGATCCTTCCCAAATGAAAGTTTCCTTCCCTCTGCAAATTTCTAGTGCTGTGGTAACTTAGAATTTCAGCTGAGTACTTAGAAATGGAGTTTAGGCATCCAAATAAAAGGGGTAAGCAAAGTTAGCAAGGGAATGCAAGCACAGCAAACGTAGGAGTTCTGGGTATGAATGGCTTTCATTGTCACATTCCTGGCAATACTAGAAATTTGCCAAATGAGATACTTCTTTTTCCCCAACACTCGCTCATCATTGAAAGAAGCATACCAGGGGAGAAATGAGCACACCAGGTCCTTCCTCCATGCCAATTGCCACTGCCCTAATCTTGGAAGGAGAAAAGAAGAGGCCTTATCAGCTGGATTTTACCCCCTATATAATGCCATCCCCTTTTTGTTTCATGTCTTTTTTTTGTGTCACGAGGAACTTGAGAAACTGCAAGTCACTTCTGTTGTGAGAGAATTGGCCGTCTGCAAAGATGTTGCCCAGGGGATGCCCGGATGTTTTGATGTTTTACCATCCTTGTGAGAGGCTTCTCTCATGTCCCCGCATGGAGAGCTGAAGCTGACAGAGGGAGCTCATCCACGCTTTCCCCGGATTCGAACTTCCGACCTGTCAGTCTTCAGTCCTGCCGGCACAAAGGTTTAACCCATTGCACAACTGGGGGCTCGTTTTATGTCATAATTAGATTGTAAGCCTGGGGCAGGGAACTGTTTTCTTCTTCTTTTACTTATAAAACTGCCATGTACAGTGACAGCATTATATACATGATGATGATGATGATGATGATGATATTCCTAGATCCTTTTCATGTGTACTTCTTTCATGCCAAATGTCTCCAATTCTATAATTCATAGAATCACAAAGTCATAGAATCGTAAGAGTTGGAAGAGACTTCATGGGCCATCCAGTCCCACCCCCTGCCAAGAAGCAGGAAAATTGCGTTCAAAGCACCCCTGACAGATGACCATCCAGCCTCTGTTTAAAAGCTTCCAAAGAAGGAACCTCCACCACACTCCGGGGCAGAGAGTTCCACTGCTGAATGGCTCTCACAGTTAGGAAGTTCTTCTTAATGTTCAGATGGAATCTCCTTTCTTGTAGTTTGAAGCCATTGTTCTGTGTCCTAGTCTTCAGGGCAGCAGAAAATAAGCTTGCTCCCTCCTCCCTATGACTTCCTCTCACATATTTATACATGGCCATCATGTCTCCTCTCAGTCTTCTCTTCTGCAGGCTAAACATGTCCAGCTCTTTAAGCCGCTCCTTATAGGGCTTGTTCTCCAGACCCTTGATCATTTTAGTCACCCTCCTCTGGACACATTCCAGCTTGTCAATATCTCTCTTCAATTGTGGTGCCCAGAATTGGACACAATATTCCAGGTGTGGTCTTACCAAGGCAGAATAGAGGGGTAGCATTTCCTTTTTCCTGTCTAGATGTAGTACCTAGCATATATCTCTACTGAAATTAATTTGGTTAGATTTGGCCAAGCTCTCCAGTCTATCAAGATCATTTTAAATTCCGGTTCCTGCCCTCTGGGGTATTCACAACTCCTCCTCCAATATGACGTCATCTTCAAATGTGATTACTCTTGCCTTCTTTTTTCATAATCCAAGTTATTTACATCACTTCTTCGCATGGTTCTAAAAGGTAAAGGTCAAAGTTTCCCCTTGACATTAAGTCTATTTGAGTCCATCTCTAGGGGGTGGAGCTCATCTCAATTTCTAAGCCAAAGAGCCATCTGGCGGGGATGAGAGACAGGGCCTTCTCTGTGGTGGCCCCTCGGCTATGGAACTCCCTGCTTAGGGATATTAGATTAGCCCCCTCCCTCCTGACCTTTCGGAAAAGAGTAAAAACATTTGGAACCTCCGAATAAATAGACAAACTTGAATTGGAAAATGACCCAGGAAGGGCAAAGTCGATGGAACGGATGAGGACTTGAATGAGAGGATATAGCTTTTAGTTTTTAATATTTTTATTATGCACTGTCTTATGTCTAATTGCACTATAATGGCTCTTTTTGTTTATCAATGTATCTATTTTTATGGCATCAAATTGTGCCGATTGTGTACACCGCTCTGAGTCGCCTTCGGGCTGATATGAGTGGGGTAGAAATAATGCAAATAAATAAGAGCCAGTGTTGTCCATAGACACTTGTGGTTGGCATGACTGCATGGAGTGCCGTTACCTTCCCGCCAAAGTAGTACCTATTGATTGACTCACATTTGGGACTAACAATGGGAGCAAATCCTGTCCCATGGATTCGAACCACCAACCTTCTGCTCAGCAAATTCTGCTGTGCCACCGCAGTTCCTTATTATGGTTCTACAAACACCATAATGAAGAAGTCAAGTGACTTTCTCAGAGGAGAGCCTTCCACAGACTGTGGGGCCACCACTGTGAGCTTTTTCTCCTTCTTAGCTACTTCTTCTTAGCTTTACCCTCGGTCTCTTTGTCATAGCATGCAGGAAGGAGATTAGGCATTTCTGTAGCCCTCTCCCTCCATTGCACTCAGTAGGGATCTATGTAGCAGGACATTTTGCCACAAATAGTGGGCAGTTGGAAAGAGGAAACTCAAAGTAGTAACACACAGGGAGGCAGTGGGGAGGCTCTTTTGTGGGTGGTGGGCTTTGAGCTCACAGATGCAATTAATGAACAAATTAATCACGGCACTCTTGTGCACCTCAGCATATAGCACGGAAATTTATGTCATCATGAGAATATTAGATGATATTTCTACGTAGAATTCATTAACAGTGTAACCAGAGAAGGGGGGGGGTATTACCCTCAACTGTACATTTTCCCAGGCAGTCAATTAATCAGGCTATATATTTTTTAATGCACCTCTGTGGGAAGAGTATCCTGCTGCCCAAATTTAAGCCAGTGAAACTTTAATAGACTTCCTATAAATTACTAATTGTAACTTCCTCTGGAATCGGAGTTTCTGCCTGTTGTGGCTAATACAGACGGAGGAGGGTGGGGCAGCAGGGTTGAGGAGTATCAGAATAGTTAACTTAAAGAAACCCCCCGGAACATCTTCTTCATAATTAATAAATGAAAAATGTTGCTGCAGCTAATCAATAAAGTTGTTAGAGCGAATTGATCGGATGAGGAAACTCTTTTTGTGGGTACAATTTTTCACCTCTTTGGAACAAAAGACTCCCTCGGGTGCTATCAAACTGATAGACACTTAGGCGTCTGACCCAAACGAGGATAAAAATAGAACATCAATTAATTAAAAGGGGGAGGGGTGGAATATCTCTGCTTGGAGATCTGGAATGAGGAAGCAGAAACAGGCACAGCGAGAGTTAACCACCTTGTTCCGTAGCAGGCAGTGTAAATACAAGGGAGAATGGCAAGCTCTGGAGTCCTTTCTCGCCATCGGCTCACCCCAATAGCTTCTTCTTTCATCACTTTCCTGCTTTTAGCAGACAAAAGGCACATCCTGACAGCAGATTCCTCCCATTAGTGTTGCTACAAATGTTCAGCAATGGTTAATGGGGAAAGCTCATCTTATTTCCCTCCAGAATGCCTCAGAACAAAGCTTTGAGAAGTTCATTTCTTGGATTGTACCTCCTGGTGCAGGAGGCCCATGCTTGAATGCTCACTTAAAAAACAACCACCACAAATGTATTTTTTACAACTTTAGCTTTAGTTTGATTGATTTTTTTCTGGTGCTCTTTTGGATGTGTGCATGTGTAGGTATAAAGGAACCAGTATCCACCAATTGCAGTAATGCAAATGACCTCACTACCTCTGAGGATGCTTGCCGTAGATGCAGGCAACATGTCAGGAGAGAATGCCTCTAGACCATGGCCATACAGCCCAAAAAAATCTACAACAACCCAGTGATTCCGGCCATGAAAGCCTTCGACAATACAAATGCAAATGTATCTAAACACATAGAAACTCAATGTATATATACAAATACAAATGTCAATAAAACATAGGATTGTTATAAAAAGGTAAAGGTTGTCCCCTGACATTAAGTCTAGTCATGTCTGACTCTGGGGTGTGGTGCTTATCTCCATTTCTAAACCAAAGAGCCAGTGTTGTCCATAGACACCTCCAAGGTCATGTGGCTGACATGGCTGCATGGAGCACCATTACCTTCCCGCCGGAGTGGTACCTATTGATCTTCTCACATTTGCATGTTTTCGAACTGCTAGGTTGGCAGAAGCTAGGGCTGACAGCGGAAGCTCATGCCACTCCCCGGAATCAAACCTGCGACCTTTCAGTCAGCAAGCTCAGCAGCTCAGCGCTTTAACCCACTGCACCACCGCGGGTTCCCATTGTTATATTCACATTTAAAACAAATAATTTGTTCTGTTCTTGAAAGATGAAAAAAAAAATCTTCACATGTGTGGAATAGTCCTTGTGTCTTTACTACAGATAGACCCTCTTTCACTCAGACTCAGCCCTCCCCCCCCCCCCGAATCAAACCCAGCCCCCCCCCCTTCAAATCAAAATCCTGGCTACGGGCCTGCCATGGGGAGAGTGGCAAAAGGCCTACACATGCGGTGGAAATGTTCTCCATGACCTCTAGAGACCATTTAAGGGGGGTTGGAAAAAATGTAGGACCCATGAGGGGCACAAAACACCCCAAAGGTCCCCCAAATTTTCCCGCCCCTGGGTATGTAAAATGCAACCAGGATGCCAAACTAATAGTTTTACAATAGTGTCCTGTTTAGGGAGGAGAATTTCTAATTCTCACCCAGAGCACTTGTATCTTAATCACTGTGAGTCTCTTTTAAGAAAGAAAAGTTGGTTTATTATTAAAAATCATCATAATAATAATTAACAAGCTACAAACCCCAGAAATCCATACAATGGAACCATGACAATTTAAGTGGAATCATTGAGCTATAATTTTGCAGTGAGAATGAATTCCTCGATTAAGGGGGAAACTGCCTAGAATCATTGAACACATGAATATCTAAGCACACTGCTCACTGGAGGGAAGGATATTAGAGGTAAAGATGAAGTACTTTGGCCACATAATGAAAAGACGTAAAAACTTGGAGAAGATAATGGAAGGAAAAAGGAAGAGGGGCCGACCAAGGGCAAGATGGATGGATGGTATCCTTGAAGTGACTGGCTTGACTTTGAAGGAGCTGGGGGTGGTCACCGCCGACAGGGAACTCTGGCGTGGGCTGGTCCATGAGGTCACAAAGAGTCAGAAGTGACTGAATGCATAAACAACAACATCTAAGCACATAAATGATTAGTAGCACTGGTGAAAAAGAGTTGAACCCAAACTTCTCAAAAGCATACATTTGATTATAATTGAAGGTGAAGGTGAAAAATTTGAGTTATATATCTGGACACTCCACGTCCCTCCCTTTCTTTAATAGAAGTATTACAAGAAAAGCATTTATGGTTATCAAGCATCCTTTGTGGGCTACTGTAAGGATAAAAATGGCCATCACCAGTTGGTGATGGTTGGAAGAACTATCACCTTTTGCCTTGGTTAGTTTTCTCCTCTTTCCCTAAATTGCAAAATACCCCCCTGAATTTTGCTTCCTGAAAGAGATGTAGCAAGAACAGGGCTAGGTATGAGAATCCTTACTGGATCTCACTGGACCTCATCACACTAGAGAAAAAAATCCACTTAAAATCCAGTTTCTGCCTTCTGCAGAATTCTGGGGTATGTAGTTTAGGGATGAGCCTTTAACAGCCTCACTAAACTACAAACCCCAGAATTCTGCAGGAGGCAGAAACTGGATTTTAAGTTATTTTTCTCTCTCTAGTGTGATGAGACCTCTTATCTCATCCTGGTTAAAAATGCGTTCATCCAGAAGCACACATGACAAAGACAGCTCTACTTCTCCCTGACCTGATTGTATCAATTTAGATGCTTCATAAGGATTTCCAAGATGGAGTCCTCCTTCAAAAAAAGCTCCCTCCAAAAGATTTTAAAGAAAGAAATAACATATGTGCGGGGAAGCTAAGTTTGGACTTCTCTTACGAACATCTTGTGCTCCATCTGTTGTTGAGCCTTCAAGCTGTTTCCAAGCTATGGTGACCTTTCATGTGATTTCCTGGGGTGAAGAGTTTTTGATTTGCCCAAGGTCACTCAGTGGGTTTTCATGGCCAAGCATGGATCCAAATCCTGTTCTTCAGAGTCATAATCCAATGCTCAAACCGCAACACCATGCTGGTTCTCTTAGCCTTTAAAATATATCAAGATGAGTAAATTCCTTTTCAACGCAACAGAAGAGCCATTTTTTACAGAGTTTACAGCCTCTGCAAAGACTAGGTGAACCAAAAAGGAGAGGCAGAAGAGGAAATATTGGATTCAGCACAAACATTAATTATGATAATGATAATGAATTACTTGAATATCCACTAACTTGGACATAATAATGAGGAGATATTTTTATATGAAAACCATTGCTGAATTTTAAAAAACTCCAAAAAACCCAGAGAAGCCTATATTGTTCCAGACAGTGAATTGATCAGGCTATTTTTATACAGCTCAAAATGAAGACTTTCACTCCGTGAACTTAAAACAAAGAAATTTTAATAGACCATCTATAAATTATTTATACTGCTGCTGCTTTCATTGAAAATTAGTCAGGTCTAGCTAGTCATTATCAGCAAAGGGTTTTTTTGTTAAAAAATAGAACAGTAAAACATTATAAATACAATGTGAGTAGAATGGATGCTGTATATACTTGAGTATAAGCCTGGTTTTTCAGCCTTTTCTTAAGGCTGAAAAAGCCCCTCTCGACTTATACTTGGGTGAGGGTCCTGGAGTGAAGGTGTGAGGCTGAAACAAGGGCTTCTTTGGGTTGTTGTAGGTTTTTTCGGGCTATATGGCCATGTTCTAGAGGCATTCTCTCCTGACGTTTCGCCTGCATCTATCGCAAGCATACTCAGAGGTAGTCTGTTGGAACTAGGAAAATGGTTTTATATATCTGTGGAAAGATCAGGATGGGACAAAGGAGTCTTCTCTGCTGGAGCTAGTTGTGAATGTTTCAACTGACCACCCTGATTAGCATTTGATAGCCTGGAAGTGCCTGTAGCAATCTTTTGTTGAGAAGTGGTTAGATGTCCCTGATTGTTTTCCCTCTGCTGTTTTGTTGTTTTAATTTTAGAGTTTTTTAATACTCTCACCTCTGCAGGAGTCTACCATATACCATGCAGCTGTGGACAAGTCTACATAGGGACCACCAAACGCAGCGCCCAAACATGAATCAAGGAACATGAAAGGCACTGCAGACTACTTCAACCAGAGAAGTCAGCCATAGCAGAGCACCTGATGAACCAACCTGGACACAGCATATTATTTGAGAACACAGAAATGCTGGACCACTCTCACAACCACCATGTCAGACTACACAGAGAAGCCATTGAAATACACAAGCATGTGGACAATTTCAACAGAAAGGAGGAAACCATGAAAGTAAACAAAATCTGGCTACCAGTATTAAAAAAAACTCTAAAATTAAAACAGCAAAACAGCAGAAGGAAAACAATCAGGGACATCTAATCACCTATCAACAAAAGATTGCTCTAGGTGCTTCCAGGCTATCAAATGCTAATGAAGGTGGTCAGTTGAAACATTCACACCTAGCTCCAGCAGACAAGAGTCCTTTGTCCCACCCTGGTCTTTCCACAGATATAAACCCATTTTCCTAGTTCCAACAGACCTCACTACCTCTGAGGATGCTTGCCATAGATGCAGGCGAAATGTCAGGAGAGAATGCCTCTAGAACATGGCCATATAGCCCAAAAAACCTACAACAACCCAGTGATTCCGGCCATGAAAGCCTTCGACAATACAAGGGCTTCTTTCCACCCCACGCTTTCTTGCCAGGGCCCCCACTCCCCGAAGAGCAACCAGCTCTCCTTCCTGTCCTCCTCTCTCAGCGCAGTGCACCCCTTCCTCCCCTCCTCTCTCGGTGCCAGTCTTTCCCACTTTTCCTTATTCATATATACACAGCATTTTCCCCCAAAATATATAGTTAAAATAAACTATGGTGATTATTGGAAGGATACATAAGCACATTTACATTTACATTGAAGAAGGTTAGAATAATGATTTAATCAGAGTTGGACAGTCTTATCTTAAATTACAGTTTTATGTAAACATTCAAAAACATTTAACCTACTGATGCCTCTATTAATGTAATTTTATTGGTATCTATTTTTATTTTGAAATTTACCAGTAGCTGCTGCATTTCCCACCTTCGGCTTATACTCGTCAATATGTTTCCCCAGTTTTTTGAGGTCAAATTAGGTGCCTCGGCTTTTATTCGGGTCAGCTTACACTCAAGTATATATGGTATGTTGGTAATATGAACAATTTTAGGTGGCTGCAGCATACCTCCCTATTGCCTTCATCTCCTGCAAATGGTGCAACCTAGTAACAACCCAAACTTTAAAGGTCCAAGGCCCTACCCAATCTTTGGAGTGGAAAATATAGTACCTGGAACTGCTCTTTTAAAATTTTGACAGAGTATCTACACTGTAGAATAAATGCAGTTTCACCCCACTTTAACTGCCATGGCTCAATGCTGTGGAATTCTGGGATTAGTAGTTTGGTGAGTTACAACACAGACAGAGAAGACTAAAGGCTTTTTAAAACTACAACTCCCATGTTTCCACTGCCTTGAGCAATGGCAGTTAAAGTGATGTCAAATTACATTAATTTTACAGAGTAAACGCACCCTAAAATACAGAGAGGAGTCAGTACCCCACCAGCCTCTGCTACTGAATTGCAGAGATGGAGATAAAGTCATAGCAACCACATTAGCTCATCTTTGAAGCATCTGACTACATGGCACCAAAAGTTCCAGAAGAAGTAACTATAAATGATTTTATCACTCAGATTATTTTAGCTGAGATTTAACATAGTGAGATATATAACCTCAAGGAATTTCTACCCATCTCAAAAGATTGCATATCTCCTGTGAGTCTCGGATATCAAATGGTGGATTGTTCTCAATGATGGTTTCTGCAATTTGTACAAAATATGCTTCATGTAAAGCCCTTTTCTCTGAACAAAACAAGTGTTTTTTTCTTTCTTCGTGAAGCAAAGCGCAGGAACATGACAAGCACAACAAGGCATGCTGATCGTTCATGAAGATGCAAAACAACACAATCAATGCTACCACAATTCAATAAAAAAGGACAGTTATCGCATTTTCCAGTATTGTGCATTTTACAAAAATGTGCAAAAACCACTCATGAAAATGTGTAATTTTGTTCTGTGGCCAGCTGAAAAGAAAAGGTAGGAAGAAAAGAAGGGAGGGAGGGAAAAAAGCTTGCCATTTTGAAGTAGTTCATCTCAAAGAGAAAAAAAAGTACAGCTCTTGTTTATCACAAGAGGATGATATAAAATTAGGACTTGCATTCCTAGTGCACCTTTCAGCTGTTCCATACTGGCATAAATACACCTGCTTCAATGTGATCTCCTCCTCAAGTCACTGTTCATTGACATATTACTTCCAACCCTTAACGAACCCTACCATTGCAGAGGCATCAAGTAGAAGATATGTGCTTTTAAGTCATTTCTGACTTATGATGACCCTAAACCAAACCTACCAGATTAATCACTGGAGTGGCATACAGGGAACATACCCCCCCCCCCCCCCCCCCGTTATGCCAGCTCCACTGGCTGCTGGTCCAGTTCTGAGCACAATTCAAAGTGCTGGTCTTGGCCTATAAAGCCCTATATGATTCTGGCCCAGTTTACTTGTCCAAACGTATCTCCCTCTATGATCCGCCTCGGAGTCTAAGATCATCTGGGGAAGCCCTGCTCTCGATCCCGCCTCCTTCACAAGCGCGATTGGCAGGGACAAGAGACAGGGCCTTCTCAGTGGTGGCCTCCCATCTGTGGAACACACTCCTCAGTGAAATTAGGTCAGCTCCATCTATCCTTTCCTTTAGGAAGAAGCTCAAATGGACTTGGATGTGGTTAGATTGCTGTTAGAAATGTTTTAATTGGATATTTTATAATTTATTGTTTTAATTAATGTCCATTTGTGTTATATTGTTTTGTTGTATATATTGGAATCGAATTGCTGCCAGATGTAAGCCACCCTGAGTCTCCCCTCTGAGGTTGAGAAGGACGAGATACAAATGTTCAAAATAAATAAATTTGAAATAAATACCACATCGTTTACCTGGCAGAATTTGTTCAGAGGTGACTTGCCCTTGCCTTCTTCTTAGGCTAAGAGAGAGTGACTTTTCCAAGGTCTAACAGTGGGCTTTCACAGCAGAGCAAGGATTCAGACTCTGGTCTTCAAGTGTCTGCTTGAAACATTACACCATTCTAGCTCTCCATGAAATACTGGGTATCATGAAAGGGAACCAAATAATTAATTGAATGTTTTGTTACCATATTTACTCAAGTCTAATGGACCATTGATTCTATGCACACCTCAGTTTTCAAAACCCTGAAACCCCAAAAAGTATTTACCGTATTATGCAACTCGATTGTGCACTCTAATTTTAGGAAGGTAATTTTGTAAGCATTAGAATCAAGTAAATACAGTATTTTATTTTAGCTGCTAGTGGCATTTTCTGCCTCTTGGGCCAATATAATATATCTGGCTGGAAAGAGGAAAGGGCAACGGTGTCCTGGCAATGGGATTGCCTCTGCTAAATTAGGACAGTTGGAGGGATGCAAAATGTTTTGGGATGGAACCTAGATTCTGTTTAGCTGTCAAGGTTAGTAGCCAGTCATTGATAGATGTATTGTTCATTGATCTCCCCCCCTCTGCTTCTGTGCATCCTGTCTCTACCAAAAAGCACGGGATAACTCCTCTCCAGCCCCTTCTACACTGCCATATAAAATCCAGATTATCTGTTTTGAACTGGATTACATGACAGTGAAGACTCATATAATCCAGTTCAAGACAGATAATCTGGGATATAGGGCAGTATAGAAGGAGCTTCTGTGATGATGTATCAGAAAGAAATTCTAGCATATAAATAACTAACTTTGTAAAAGTTGGGATTGTGCTAAAATCCTTTTATGAATGAATTAATTTGACAAATTGGGTATACAGGTTGCAATCTGTGGTATCCTGTGGCATCTACACTACATCTACACTACATGATTACTGCAATTTGACATCACTTTAACAGCCATAGCTCAATGCTATAGGATTCTGGGATTTATAGTTTAGTGAAGCAACATCACTAAAGGCCTTGTGAAACTACAGCTTCCATGATTCCATTGCATTGAGCCATGGCACTTAAAGTGGTGCCGAACTGTATTAATTCTACAGTGTAATTCACCCTTCCCTTACACCAGTCAACACAATATGAATTTGCCTCCCTGAAAAACTGTCTACAGACTCCAGATTACGTGAAGCTGATATAATGTACAGATCATTTATGGATTCTTTGCGTTTCTATCCTGCCAAAAGTCCTCCGCTTGTCATTATCCAAACCGATATAAAATATAAAATATACATATAAAAATGACACAACTCAACTGAAACATAAAACGATTAATTAATCAATCACAAATTCAGATATATAGCAAGAGAACAGTATAAGGGTGTAGTTCCAGAATCAGCTTTAAAAGCATGTGAGGCAATGACACAGTATGGATTAATACATAATAGACCACATCTATTTCCCAATCAAATTTATTAGGCAAAATAATAAAAGAAAACACTTTTAAAAATTAAATATTTCAACAGAGAGATCCAATTAATCAGCCAAAAAATATAAAGGGCAGAGCAGCTTTAACTTCCATCAAAAGGTGAAAGGATGGTTTGGTGAAGGGAAGCTCTGTTAACAGAGGAGAAGGAAGTCACCCTTGGAAGTCTCTTGTGCAGTCAGAGGAAGTTCTGCAGAGCCAGAAAACCTCTTCTGAAACTGGTAATTCTGGTTAAAAACAGTGAAGGAGCATTCATGGTGTTTATCACAAAGAGCAGCCTTGGTTGCATCAGATCCAAAGCCCCCTTCTCTTCCCCAACATGCCTTTAGTTCAGTCCCATATACCTGAGGCTTAAAACAGTAATCATCCATCCCATTCATCTCTCTTGAAGGAAAACAACCATAACTACTATGGAGGATTACTACTTTGTAACAGGGTTCAGTTCTTCATTCAGCCATAGAAACCCATTGGGATGATGGAACCATTGGTGACTTTGGATGAGTTACACAGTCTCTGCCACAGGAAACCCCATGACTGAGTCACCGTAAGTTGTAAACAACTTGAATCATTGAATCATTGAGTTAGAAGAGACTTCATGGGCCATCCAGTCCAACCCCCTGCCAAGAAGCAGGAAAATTGCATTCATAGCACCCCCGACAGACGGCCATCCAGCCTCTGTTTAAAAGCCTTCAAAGAAGAAGCCACCACTCCGGGGCAGAATTCCACTGCTGAACAGCTCCAAACAGTCAGGAAGTTCTTCCTAATGTTCAGGTGAAAACTCCTTTCCTGTAGTTTGAAGCCATTGTTCCACGTCCTAGTCTCTAGGGCAGCAGAAAACAAGCCTGTTTCCTCCTCCCTGTGACTTCACCTATTTATACATGGACATCATGTCTTCTGTCAGTCTTCTCTTCTGCAGGCTAAACATGCCCAGCTCTTTAAGCTGCTCCTCAGTGGGCTTGTTCTTCAGACCCTTGATCTTGTTCATTGCCCTCCTCTGGACACATTCCAGCTTGTCGACACCTCCCTTCAATTGTAGTTCCCAGAATTGGACACAGTATTCCAGGTGTGGTCTGACTAAAGCAGAATAGAGGGGTAGCATAACTTCCCTGAATCTAGACAGTAGACACTATACTCCTATTGATGCAGGTCAAAATCCCATTGGCTTTTTTTGCTGCCGCATGACATTGTTGGCTTATGTCCACAAGGACTCCAAGATCTTTTTCACATGTACTACTCTTGAGCCAGCCGTCCCCCTGTTCTGTATCTTTGCATTACTTTTTCTGCCTAAGTGGAGTATCTTGCATTTGTCCCTGTTGAATTTCATTTTTTTAGTTTTGGCCCATCTCTCTCATCTGTTAAGATCATTTTGAATTCTGCTCCTGTCTTCTGGAGTATTGGCTATCCCTCCCAATTTGGTGTCATCTGCACACTTGATGATCATGCCTTCTAACTCTCATGTAAGCCAATAATAAAAATGTTGAACAGGACCGAACCCTGCGGCACTCCGCTCGTCACTTCCTTCCAGAATGAAGAGGAAGCATTGGGGAGAATCACCCTCTGGGTTCATTCACTTAACCAATTACAGATCCACCATAGTTTTGCCTAGCCCACATTTAACTAGTTTGTTTGCCAGAAGGTCATGGGGGACCTTGTCAAAGGCCTTACTGAATTCCAGATACGCTATATCCACGGCACTCCCCACATCTACCCAACTTGTAACTGTCCAAAAAAAAAAGAGAGATCAGATTAGTCTGGCATGACTTGTTTTTGATAAATCCATGTTGACTATTAGCAACAACTGCATTCGTTTCTAAGTGTCAGCAGACCACTTGAAGGCTCCTGTTTTGGATTCTGCAACAACAAATCTTCATGTCCATTCTGACTTATGGTGACCCTAAAGCAATGGGATTTTGTAAGCTAGATTTGTTCAGAAGTGGTTATGATCTTCCTCTGAGAATCAGAGAGTATGACGTGTCCAAGATCACCCAGTAGGTATCCAGTGGGCTTTTGTTCCCTGGTTTCTCAGTGTCCTGGTACAACTTTCAAAACATTACCAAGTCTCCTTCCCTTCTGTTAATATTACTACTTGGTGGTGGTGGTGTATGCCTTCAAGTCATTTCTGACTTATGAGGAAAACCTACCCCTAGGTTTTCTTGGTGGAATTTATTCAGGGGATACCTTCGCTTTCTCTAAGAAAGTGACTTTTCCCAAAGTCACCCAGAATGATTCTGTGCTTGAACATGAATTGGAACCCTGATTTCCCAGTATCCTTATCCAACACTTAAACTACTACACTGTTGGCTCTCCTGTTCTATTATTATTAATGACTGTTAAATAACTTACATCTTGCCCTACAGCAAAAGATCTCAGAGCACTATACATTTAGAAGAACAATTTAAGCACTTTAATGTGTATATGAAAATAATTTGGATTCTGAAAACACACTAAACTATCTAACACATTAAAATATTTAAAACCAGGCATATATACAAGCTGATCAAAATTTAAAGAGCGTGGTAAATGGCAGTTAATACTGTGAGAAATGGCAGATAAGAGTGTGGGAAGTGGCAGATAAGAGGAATGGATTCCTTTTCCCTGCAGTGGCTGTGGTCCCTGCTACCAGCCAGATGGGTTCTGGAGTCCATCCTAGCCTCATGGTCAAACATTTAACAGCTGTCCTGTAAGCTGAAAGGTCAATCTTATGTTTAATAGCCCTTCCAAGATAGTTTCACTTTAACTTGAAAGTTCAAAGCTGGAAAAAGGCCAGCAGCTGGGGACAGCCTGGGGGAGTGACATTTCTTTTCAGCAACTTGTTTGGCCTGTCCTTTTTTAGGTTGGGATGAGTGGGGGTTATCCTTGTGTAGTGCAGTTCCCTTTGTTTGGTTCTGCCCTATGTGACCTTGGGGAACCATTGGTCAGCGACCTTGTTTGCTGGGGGAGGTTGTGCCTTAGCCTGGGGGAGACATTATCTAGCTGTAAAAATTGGGAGTGTAGTGCCTAAAGACAGTCATGGGGGTAGAGATCATTGTCCAGGGGCTGATTCTACCACTTGCTACATGGGGATGATGGAACCTATCATGCTTCTTTTGCTAAAGATAACAAAGCTTATTGCACAGCAGAATCATAGAATCATAGATTCAATTGGAATCATAGAGTTGGAAGAGACCACAGAGGCCATCCAGTTCAACCCTCCACCTTGCAGGAATCCACAATCAAAGCATTCTTGACAGATGGCCATCCAGCCTCTGTTCAAATATTTCTAGAAAAGGAGAGTGCACCATCCTCTGCGGCAGCAGATATAGGTATTTATTTATTTATTTATTTATTTATTTATTTATTTGACTTGTATACCGCCACTCCCAATTCGGCTCGGAGTGGTTTACAGCAGTAGATTAAAAGAATACAACCAACTTTAAAATACAATAAAAATGAGAACAGACATAGTCCCGAGTTATTCACCCATCGAAAACTTGTCGGAAAAGAAAGGTTTTACAGGCTTTCTGAAAAGTAAGTAGCTCTCGGATGGTTCGGGTTTCAACTGGCAAGGCATTCCATAAATAAGGGGCCACAATCGATAAGGCTCTATGCCTAGTAGAGGACAGATGATAAGTCCGGATGTTGGGGACTTCAAGCAAATTTTGGTCTTCGGACCGAAGTAATCTCTGGGGTTGGTAGGGGGATAAGTGGGCTCTCAGGTATGCTGGCCCCAGACCATATAAGGCCTTAAAGGTTAGTACCAGCACCTTGGAAGTGATCCGGTACTCAATTGGAAGCCAGTGCAGCTGTTGTAGAATTGGAGTGATACGACACCTCGCCGGCACCCCAGCGAGAAGATGAGCCACTGCATTTTGCACCAGCTTCAGTTTCTGGATCACTAACAAAGGAAGGCCAATGTAGAGGGCATTACAGTAGTCAAGCCACTGATGACTGTCGCCTGGATCACCGTAGCCAGGTCATTCCTACATAGGTAGGGAGACAGTTGCCTAGCCTGACGTAGATGGAAAAACATAGATCTGCTCACAGCAGAGACCTGGGCCTCCATTGTGAGCAGAGGGTCCAATAAGACCCCAAGGCTTTTTACAGAAGATGACAGACGTAGTGTCTCGCCATCCACTTTGTATTCAACAAAGTCACATGCAAATGTAAAAATGCACACTTCGAGATTAGATTTTTTTTTCAATTGGTTACAATTAGACTGCTGAGCACTTGAAAATGGGAGATCTGTGGGTAAATCTACACTGTAAAATTAAAGCAGTTTGACACAAGTTTGACACCATGGCTCAATGCTCTGAAATCATGGGTGTTGTAGATTTACAAGGTCTTTTGCCTTCATTTCCAAAAAGAATGGGGCCTCACCAAACTACAAATCTCAGACTTCCACAGCAGTTAAAATGGTGTCAAACTGCATTCATCCTATAGTGAAGTTGCACCCAGTCTTAGATCATGCACTAGAGAGAAATCAGGAAAAGAGGATGACACATACATGTTTGCACACACAAAATGCAGCATCCAGACAGTATCAGGTTCTTTCCTTTGCCACTGACCATTCAACAAAAAGGCATCATAAATCTCAGAGTCACTAATGGAAATGCAGAAACAAAAGGGTTAATTTTTATTTGTTGCCCGTTGTCCAATTTTCTGAAGCAGGGTCAGTTTTGTGTTGTGATGTGTGTGTCTTTTTTTTATAGGGTCTTGACTTTTGCTGGCTTTTGGCAAATGCCACTGATGACTAAGCTCGCAAGTTTGCACATTAGCAGGCGCGCTTTTAGAAGTTCCTGCTTCTGCATTCAGGTCACAGCACAACTCTTTGTCAAATGTGACCTACATCCCACCACACTAAAAACTTCATCTGCCGAACAAGAAAAGTCCATCAGAGATAAAGGCTGTATAATGGAACAAAAAAAAAGAGAGGAAGAAAACCCTCAGAGAGACCATTTTAAATTATACAAAGATTTCCTTTTGCAGCTGCAAACTCCTAAGACTTAAAAAAAACGCTTTTAGCAATCTGGGAACTGTTGTGATGTGTTTTCCCTCATTGATCTGTATCATCCGAAGCCCATGGAGGGGTCTACCTGAAGGTTTCTTCAGTGGAGAAGTGCAACAGGGGCTCGCAGGATCAGAGTATTGAGACTTTTCATAGGAAGGGACAATAACATCATGTGCCACTCCATGTTCCTTCTGAATTTGATCCCAGGAACTGGGAGAGATGGATTTTTCCCCAGTGACTTACCTCTTCTAACATTTTGTTGTTGTTCATTCGTTCAGTCATTTTCCACTCTTCGTGACCTCATGGACCAATCCACGCTAGAGCTCCCTGTCAGTCTATAACATTATAGGAGGTGTATTCTTGGATAAGCCATTAAGAAACATTAGCTTTACAAAACAGGTGGCACTGCTTCACTGATACAGATTAGCACAGTGTTTCTCAACCTGGGGGTTGGGACCCCTGAAGGGGTCATAAGGGGGTGTCAGAGGGGTCACCAAAGACTATAAGAAAACACAGCCAATTCTATCATTGGTGGAGTTCAGAATGTTCTTTCATAATAATGAACTATACATCCCAGCAACTACAACTCCCAAATGTCAAGATCTATTTTCCCCAGACTCCACCAGTGTTCACATTTGGGCATACTGAGTATTCGTGCCAAGTTTGGTCCAGATCCACCATTGCATGAGTCCACAGTGCTCTCTGGATATAGGTGAACTACAACTCCCAAACTCAAGGTCAATGCCCATCAAACCCTTCCAGTGTTTTCCATTGGTCATGGGAGCCAAGTTTGGTTCAAATCCATTGTTGGTGGAGTTCAGAATGCTCTTTGATTATAAGTGAACTATAAATCCCAGCAGCTACAACTCCTAAATTACAAAATCAATCCTCCCCCAACCCCACTAGCATTCACATTTGGGCGTATTGGGTATTTGTGCCCAGTTTGGTCCAGTGAATGAAAATGCATCCTGCATATCAGATATTTACATTATGTTTTATAACAGTAGTAAAATGACTGTTATGAAGTAGCAACGAAAACAATATTATGGTTGGGGGTCACCACAACATGAGGGACTGTATTAAGGGGTCACGGCATTAGGAAGGTTGAGAACCACTGGATTAGCATGACTTTCTGTATTTTTGGACTATTTAGAGGAAGTACTTGGATGTCACCTACATTATTTGGAGCCCCCAGTGGCGCAATGGGTTAAACCCTTGTGCTGGCAAGACTGTTGACTAACAGGTCAGTGGTTTGAATCTGGGCAGAGGAGGTTGAGCTCCCTCTTTCAGCTCCAGCTCCCCATGTGGGGACATGAAAGAAGCCTCCCACAAGGATGGTAAAACATCAAACATCCGGGCATCCCTCTGGTAACATCCTTGCAGACGGCCAATTCTCTCATACCGGAAGTGACTTGCAGTTTCTAAAGTCATTCATTACACATTACTGGGTTCCTTCCTTGCCAGTGTTGCTGATGGTAACAGAAGTATCAAGGAAAGCTATGCAGACTGGGTTCTCTCCAGTGCAGGGAGATATTGTTACTTCAAGCAGCATATGGTAAGATGGAGGACAGATGCTATGCAGTCACAGGAGTTGTAGTTGTAGCACCCCTTTGACTCAATGCTATCCAGTCATAGGAGTTGTAGTTTTAGCTAGCTCTGCCAAAGGGTGCTGGCATCTTATCAAACTACAGACTTCAAGATTCCGTAGCATTAAGTCATGATAGCGAAACTGATTTCAAACTGGATTAATTCTGTATAAAAGTGAAACTATAGCAAAAGAGATTCCACCTAAACATTAGGAAGGCATTCCTGAGGGTAAGAACTGTTCAACAGTGAACTATAATCCCTTGGAGTGTGACGGAGTCTCCTTCTTTGGAGGTTTATAAACAGAGCTTGGATGTCCTCTGACAGGTGTGTTTTGATTCTTTCTTCCCGCATGGTAGAGGATTGGACTGGATGGCCCTTGTGATTTCTTGCACAGAACATGGTTTTTGGATTTGATCTCCTGGCCAAAATAAATAGACAAGATTGCTCATTCACAACATGCCTTCAGCTGCAACCCATGCCAGTTTCTCTTGGTATTGATGTACACTGGGTGCCATACTCTAATCAATAGAAAAAGCCAAGAATTTCACATTGATTTTGGAAATCACTGAAAAGCTAGCAACAGATTGGGCAATGGACACTGTTAAAAAGAGGCTGAAGGCCCCAAGTCTCACTATATATCTCCAGATGACAGTAATTGCCATGAGACTTAAAATGAAAAATGCAAGATCTGGTGAACTTCCTTAAACGTTAGCAGAGCAATTGCTTTCTTTTGGTTTTACCAGTAATTTGAACTTAAAGGAGCTGCCCAAGGTGCTGAACTAATTTTGGAGCTAGACATCAGCACATGGGATGATCCTTTAAAAGTTCAGACTAAAACCTAGAGCAAATTAACTTTCTTGATTAGAAGGAAGGCACTGCTCACATACACTCTATACAAGACCTCCTTCTGCCTAGTTCAGGTTCAGTTTCTAGCCCACTTCAGTCATGTTGGAAAGTCCAGCTATGAATCAACTGGGCCATTACTGGGTTACTGTAACTGGGGCCCAATTGGTAACTAATTGGGAGGTCCTGATCTCAGTCCCGCTTCCGTCACAGGTGCGTCTGGTGAAAACAAGGGACAGGGCTTTCTCAGTGGTGGCCCCTCAGCTATGGAACTCCCTCTCCGGTGATATTAGAGCAGCTCCCTCCCTCCTGGCCTTAAGAAGGAAAGTGAAAATCTGGCTCTGGATCCAAGCCTTTGGAGATTAATCTATAGTGCAATAATAGCCTCGAAATATTTGCAATTGCTCTTTGGAACAGCTCCGGATTATGATGGAGGATGGCATGGTTTTAAAAGTGAATGCAATGCTTTATATATTTAATGTGCATTTAATTTTAATTTTAATTTTTAACTTAAGTGTATTTTAACTGTTAGTTGTCCAAAAGCATTGAATAGTTGCCATATGTAAAGCCACCTTGAAGCCCCTTTGGGGTAGAGAAAGGCAGGATACAATTATTATTATTATTATTATTATTATTATTATTATTATTATTATCTTTATTTGTACCCCGCTAGCATCTCCTGAAGGACTCGATGCGGCTTACAAAGGCCAAGGCCTCAAAACACAACATAATAATACAACACCTAAAGCAAATTAAAAACAGTTAAAGCAATATTAAACAACAAGCAATAAACAATACGTCAAGACACTATAAAATAGAGTAAATAAATAAATAAATTGGTGGCATACACAGTAAAATTTGAGAGATGTTGCAGAGTGGTGCACAATAGAGCTGATGGTGTCATACAGGGTTGTGCATTTGGCCTCATGGCACATGCACTAGCACATTAACGGATAGAGAGCAGCATTGCCTCTATGCATTTCTTTAAGCATTGTATGTTGAAATTACACAATGGGTTGTCATCATTCATGTACTTTGGCCATTATCCACATACATTGGTATTCAGTGTAGAACTGCACAACATAACTAACAAATATTTATATTATGCTGAAGCAGTGTAGGATCTTGACCAATGTGTGCATGCGTGCATAGATCTGGAGTGTTGGCACTGTAGCCCTAAATCTCTAAATTACCAACACTTTTTTAAAATTAATATGTCACATTGAATTCACTGGGGTTTATTTATTTATTTATTTATTTATTTATATGCCACTTTTTTCATCCACGGGGAGACTCAAAGTAGTTCACAACATGTCCCTCTATACCCATGGATTCTGCATGCACAGACTCCACTATCCATGGCTTGAAAATATTCCAGTGGCTCCGTAGGTGGCTGTCGAGCCCTATTCTTGATCTTCATGTTCTCCTGCAGTGAGGACATCAGTTTCCAGGTGGAAGGTGGTGCCGGTCAGGGTTGGCTTGACACACCTTCCACTTGGCAAGTTTCTCCCTTTTTCCTTCCATTCGTGCCTCTTTGAATTCTGCAGCACTGCTGGTCACAGCTGACCTCTAGTTAGAGCACTCAAGGGCCAGGGCTTCCCAGTTCTCTGTGTCTATGCCACAGTTTTTAAGGCTGGCTTTAAGCTCATCTTTAAATCTCTTTTCCTGTCCAACAATGACATTTCCCATTCTTGAGTTGGGAGTATAGTAACTGCTTTGGGAGGAGGTGATCGGGCATTTGGATAGCGTGGCCAGTCCAGCAGAGTTGATGGCATAGGAGCATTGCTTCAATGCTGGTAGTCTTTGCTTCTTCCAGCACGCTGACATTTGTCCACCTGTCTTCCCAAGAGATTTGCAGGATATTTTTTGAGGTAACGCTAATGAAATCATTCCAAGAGTTGAGTGTGACATCTGTAGACAGTCCATGTTTTGCAGTCATATAGCACCTTGCTCTCAAGCCTGCTTCGAACTGCATTATAGTGTCTGTGTAGAACTTCCCTAAACCACTGAACTACTTCTTTATCTTAGTTCTACAGTATCATCTTTTCACTATTCACTTATGGATGTCTTCCTGTTCTTGTGTCACACATGTGTATGTTTCCCAGAGGAAGCATTGGTTTTCAGTGTAGAACTTTCACATTAGTTTCAACTGCACATGTAGTCATTTCACACACATAGATGGACATTGCATTGAGAATTGCTTGTGCATTCAGTTGTGTAATTAAGTGTTGCATAGTACAATCCACATTTATCAATCTGAAGTACAATCTTAAAAACACAATCGCAAAAGTAGGTTTCCATTCTCTGCTTCATATAAAGGAAGGTAAGGATGTATTTCCCTGTGTACTTTCTTCAAAGTGTAAGAAGTTGAGTTTCCAAATATTTAAGCAGCGGGAGGGAACGCAGCCTTCAAGCAGCCTGTCTGCTAAAAGATGGTTCACATTCTTTGTGCCTCCCCAGTCTTTCCAGCTATTGCACCTGCCTATAACCCCTTCAGCTGCCAAGCAGGGAGAAAATGACACAAGGATTGCTGAAACTACAGCAATCATAGAAGATGGTTTAAGACCTCTCTTTCCGTGACTTCCATGACAATGCAGTTCAGCTACAGTCTGCCTCCTGAGTTACCACAAGACTGCTTTCATCTGAGTTTGTTATACGTTCCGTAACTTAATTACTTGTGCAGAGATAATGCTATGGGAAAGGATGCACATTTTTAAAAAGTCTTAAAAAATATTTGGGATTGTCCATTAACTCTAATTTAATCACACAAACGTATTTTCCTCTGGTATTCGAAAGATAAAAACCAACATGGGTGAGCAGAGAAGGAAGGGGAGGTGTTTATGGGGAAGGCAGAGTCTGGAAGAAAGAAATATGTTCATTTTCTATGACAAAGAAATGAAATTGGTACTCCGTCTCCATCCCCCACCCTGTTCCAGCTGATCTGGTGAAATACAATATTGCCCCGAGCATATCTTGATGAAAAACTGTAGTGACACTAGGATGATATTGTGGGTTGTATATATCTGTGCAAGACTCCCCCTCCCTCCAGTTCTCTAACATTCTTTAGGAAATTTAAAGCAAAAGTTACAGCGGGAGTGAGTGAATTAATGACACCGTGTTTGACTTAAAACCATAAGGCTCTGCTCCCTGGAGAATGTCCAAACCACACCGCCTTAGAACAACAGACTTTGAAAGGGACCGTTGGGCCATTGAGTCTAACTCTTCGCCCCCAGATGTCACAAACACCCACTCATTGGCCTCCTAGGAAGGCAGTATAGTGAAGTAGGTACATCATTGGATGATGGAAACCCAGGTTCAGCAGACAGCAAGCTGTTTCCAGTTGTGGAACTGTTGCAACCCCAGGGAAACAGTACAATTCACCTTGTTTCCCTGCCCTTAGCCATAGGAAATAATAATAATAATAATAATAATAATAATAATAATAATAACAACTTTATTTACTGGTTTGTTGTGAGTTTTTTGAGCTATATGGCCATGTTCCAGAAGCATTCTCTCCTGACATTTTGCAGGCATCCTCAAAGGTTGTGAGGTCTGTTGGAAACTAGGAAAATGGGGTTTATATATCTGTGGAATGTCCAGGGTGTCAGAAAGAACTCTTATCTCTTTGAGATAGGTGTAAATGTTTCAATTAGTCACCTTGGTTAGCATTTAATGGCCTAGAACAGTAGTTCTCAACCTGGGGTCCCCAGATGTTTTTGGCTTACAACTCCCAGAAATCCCAGCCAGTTTACCAGCTGTTAGGATTTCTGGGAGTTGAAGGCCAAAAACATCTGGGGACCCCAGGTTGAGAACCACTGGCCTAGAAGTTTCAAGGTGTGCCTTTTTGCTGCCTGGGGGAGTCCTTTATTGGGGAATTTCCAAAAACAGGGAATTCCAGGCAAAAAACAATCAGGGCCAGCTATTCACCCCAACAAAGGATTCCCCCTGGCAGGAAGAAGCCACAACTTGAAACTGTTAGGCCACTAAATGGTAATCAAGATGGCAAACTGAAACATTCACACCTACTTCCAACAGACAAGAGTTCTTTCTCCCATCCTGGACATTCCACAGATATATAAACCCCATTTTCCTAGTTTCCAACAGACCTCACAAACTCTGGGGATGTCTGCCATAGATGCAGGTGAAATGTCAGGAGAGAATGCTTCTGGAACATTGTCATACAGCCCAAAAAACTTACCACAACCCAGTGGTAAGGCCATGAAAGCCTTCAACAATACGTTATTTATTTATTTATTTATTTATTTATGTCTATCCCACTTTTCTCCCAGGTTGGCACTCAAAGCAGCAAACAACATATGAAAGCAAAAACTTAATATACGGGGGGGAAATGAACAGTAACATCAGAAAAATAATATATCTAATAAAATTATTTTAAAATCCACATTGACACAATTACCATCCAAGCAAAGGACACAAGTAAACAATCAGTAGATTAAAATAGATTTAAAAACCCATCTAGTATGATGTTGAATTCAAGCTCAGAAATTATGAATCACACTAAACATTTCTGATGGAGTGGGAAACTGTTTTTGGTCTGATAGTTTCTGCACTCCTTCAGTGGGTAGGGCCAAGGGCTACTGTGATGTGGCCAAAATTGAATGACAGGGCTATCCCATACTTTGTGAGCACACCATTCATATACATACCATTTCCACTACAGCTATGCATTCTCAGAATAAAGAAGACATTTGCCCTTTATAACACGGGTTTGCACTAACATAATATAGTACTGTATATCAATGCGCACACACACAACCTGGGGATCACAATCATCTACAGTGAAGACATGTGCCCTTGCACTATGCTACTCTGCTGCTGAGTATGCATGCCCAGTGTGGAACACATCTCACCACACTAAAACAGTGGATGTGGCTCATAATGAGACATGCTGCATTATCATGGAGTGTCTGTGCCCTACCCCACTGGAGAAATTACACTGTTTAACTGGTATTGCACCACGTGACATCTGCCGTGAAGTAGCAATCAATAGTGAAAGGACCAAGGCAGTGATATCTCCGGCCCATCCCCTGTTTGGATATCAGCCAGCACACCAGCGACTTAAATCAAGAATTTTTTTTCTAAGATCTACAGAGACACCCACTGGAACACCTCAGCAAGTGAGAGTCCAAAAGTGGCAGGCTAAAACCCAGAACTTCAATCAATGGCTGATACCAAATGAGATACTTCCTCCTGGGCACACAGAAAACTGGGTGACTTGGAAGGCACTGAACAGACTGTGCTCTGGCACCACGAGATGCAGGGCCAACCTTAAGAAATAGTGTTACAAAGTGGAGTCCACGACATGCGAGTGTGAAGAGCAAACCATAGGCCACCTATTACAATGCAATCTGCCACATGCACAATGGAGGACCTACTTATAGCAACACCAGAGGCACTCCAAGTGGACAGCCACTTGTCAAAGGACATTTAATAGAATGCCAAGTTTGCAAACTTTTTTGGGGGGAGGGTTGGGTTTTGTTTTTCTTTTTCTTTTTTGTTTGTTTATTTATTTGGGGTTTTTAAAATATAATACACCTGTTTGGTTCACTCCTGATATGATAAATAAATAAAATCATTGTTTATATTGGTATCCTTTGTTAAATTCAGGATGCTGTATATGCCAAATCTGAAGATGAGTGGCAGCCTTCATTATTGACTATTTACAAGAAGAAAAGAATATGAAAATATTGGGTTTTCTGTAACATTAAGAGAAAATTAGTAGTACAGGGATGTAGGAATAACAAGAAAAGTAAAATTAGAGAAGTTAGTGACAAGAATAAGAGGAACCCCAGTGATATCCAAGGGATCTTGGAATGTTAATCTACTAGAGATGAGAAGTTTTATGACAATTTTAAAGATGTTTTGATTATGAAGAAGACAACAGAGACAGGGTAGGAAGCATTAGGCCTTTCTATTTTCAGTTTCTCAACTTTTCTTTCTCCTTTGTTTCAAAACACTGCACACCCGCTTTTTTATCCTTCTGTTTTAGATTAGAAAAGAAGTGTTCTTTTTCTTCTTCCTTTTCTTTTTTGACATCATAGAAACCTTTTTTATATTAGGAAGAATGGAAGAAGACAAAGACGAAAGATGTGAAAAATGGCCCCTCTTCTATATCCACTCTTGTACCCTTCCCAATTCCTCATATATTTGCAATAAAAATTATATGGAAAAAAGATGCTATGTATGGAGGTGATTTACTCCTGTGATGTTTCTCGTGAGTGGCTTGAGGCTAAAAGGGTGCAACTTGTTCAGGGGAGCGATCCACAGCTGGATTATGAATGGCTCAATCGGAGAAATTGCTCCAGGCTCTCAATATCTTGGAGCACAGCCTTGAAGGGGAAAGAGGGAGCTGCCTTGCTTTTCTCCTTCAGTTACTTCCTGAATTCCCTTTGCTTCTCTTTACATCCGATTACTTGAGTATTACTTGAGGAATGGGGATAAATGCTAGAGTGCCCAACCTTTACACACCTGCACTAATCGCTAGTTGACTTCCTATTTGTTTGTTCTTTCATACACATTCTCTTCTTACATTGTTCCGATTTGCAGCCATTTTTCTCTTCCCTGTGTACTCCATAATACCCCATATATAACTATGTAGAAATATATTTTTTTCCAAAGAAGAACTGGGTGAATTTATTTCTCTGCTAGAGCTTGTATATTTGGTTGGTTGAGTGAGTACATGTGTGGATTGCACTAGTTGTTGTTTACCTTCTGCCTTGCCAATGCCATTATTATGATTGTGAGATCCAGTTCGCTCTCTCATTTCCAAAAGAAAAATGAATGTGATCAGGTTGCTACTATCTCTAAAATGTCTCATTCACATCCATTCACAATTTGGTAGTCTCAATTAGAGCAGACCCATCAAAGATCCTGTCATACAGTTTTCAGAAAATGCTAAATGAGAACTGGATACCCCCTGCTCACCCCATCTCACATGCTTGCTTACTTTCTATGTCTAATGAAATAATGCAAGTCAGGCTTATCACATAGCTGAGAGATTACTCTTCCCGGTCCATGTCATATTCCCCTACATCACTGTCTTCTTTTTTATTATTACTTTTTTTGGCAGATCTTATGCAATCATGCAAGTTTGTGGCTTCTGTCTTGATGGAGAAACATGAACACATCTTTTTGGTCCTACAAAGCTGCACACTTCCAAAATTTAATATATTTTTAAGGAAACAATAATGAGGAAGCAGAAAACATTTATGGATTTACTTGTGGTTTTTCTTTGACTATTGCCAGAAATATACTGCTGGCCATTTTGGCAAAGTGAATTGAGTCAGATGAAAAGACCACCCCCAAAACACACCCTGAAAGACACATTACTGGCACAGAAGACAAGCTGCAGACAGATATACCCATCAAACACACAAATGTGCTTCTGATACACAAAGAGAAATTAAAAGCCATTAAAGTTGTTTCTGTTTTTCAAAAAGTACTTGTGGCAAACTCTTTGCCTGTGAATGCCTATGAGTGTCTGACAAAGTGGATCTTGTGTCATGTAATAGGACCCGTAGACCCCAGTAGGCAAAGAGCATCAGCGGTGGGGTATAAGGACCTTGTCACATGGCCACCGCTGGCCAGCAGTGGCACTCCTCTTTAGGATGAGGCACAGAGCCCTTGCCTTGCCAGACAGCAGGACAATCACATAGAGGGAAGAAAGGAGTGTATATAGTGCACATAGCTTTCACCCTCCAATTGAGCTTGCAACACAAGAGGCTTCCCATGTTGCCAGATCCATGCCAACTCCAAGTGGGGGAAGCCGCATGCCATCTCCAAGAGGGAGCCACCACCTAGAAGGCCCTCTCTTTCATCCCCACCAACCATACTTGAGCTGGTGGTTGGATGAGAGAAAGGCCTCCTTGGCAGATCTCAATGCTCATGCTGGTTCATAGAAAGAGATGCGGTTTTGAAGATAAGGTTGGACCCAAAGTGTATAATAAAATGGTGCCTGTTATATAAAATGGCAAAAAATATATATTCAAAGTTTGTTTTTGGATTTTTAAAAAAAGCTTTGCAAGACATGGATGGTTGTATCAATGGATAAGGAAGTCTGACTGTATCTATTTAATTGATTTGATATGTATTTCATATTTTATGTCCAAAATTTGATTTGGTTTTTTTTTTATAAATCTTTTGCCCCTTTTGCCTCACACCCCATTACCTTCCTTATGGAACTAGTTATTTTCAGCTGGTGTATATCAGGATTTTATGATGGAATAGAATGTTACAAAGGCAGTTTGGGAACTGAAAAAGTAGAACATAAATGCAACAAAAAATAATGAACAGTCTTTTTCTCTGGGTTATTGTAGGTTTTTTTCGGGCTATATGGCCATGGTCTAGAGGCATTCTCTCCTGACGTTTCACCTGCATCAATGGCAAGCATCCTCAGAGGTAGTGAGCATACTTCTGAGGATGCTTGCCATAGATGCAGGCGAAACATCAGGAGAGAATGCCTCTAGACCATGGCCATATAGCCTGAAAAAACCTACAACAACCCAGTGATTCCGGCCATGAAAGCCTTCGACAATACAGTCTTTTTCTTACCACTTCATTGTCAAGGTGGCATGCAATCTGAAATAAAACCATGTTATGTAAAAGTCATGTACACCCATTAATCAATTAATTAGAAAACAGCAATGTGCAAGATAGTAACAAAAATGGATGCCAGGGATTTGTGTTCCTGAAAGACTAATTGTGTGTACTAATTTTTGCTCATCCTCACCATTGTGATCTTTCCAAATAAATATTGCACACTCTCCAGTTTAGTCTTTCGATAATAAGCAAGGGCTGCAGTTCCAAATCTTTGAAGCAGGGATGGGGATGGGAAGACAACCGAACTGCCAAACTGGAAGGAGGTTGATTTCCTCACTGGGGCCTGACAGAGCATTGTGCTCTCAGAGGTATTCTTTTGATGGAAAGTACCCCAGGGACAGTGGCAGAATAGCAGAAGCAGAGGTTGTGCCCTTCGCATTGAAGCTGACTTAATGAACTGGAACGTCCTGAAGAGACTAGGAGAATGAGGTCCATATCGGTGGCTTCAGCCAACTTTCTTTCTTATTATCCTTTTCTTTCCTATTATAGCTGACATTTCTGCAGCAGGATAGGGAAAGCCTATCATGTGATGTGAATGTCTGAGAATGCTTCAGCAGAGAATTGCCTAGAAAGCAAACGCTACAATAAGCAACACCTTGCATTCATAGGTGAGACAATTCATAGGGTTTGGGCTTGTGATTACCTAGCTATCGTGCACAGTTTGTATTCATACTGGCTCACAGGTATATGATATCTAAGTGCAAATGTCTCCATATTTGGAATGAAATTTGTTTCATATATCAGTAAACATTAAAACAAAATCTTTCAGTGTGTAATGCAAAAAACTCCTTGATCCTAAATATGAGAGTAGTTGCATGTTCCCACAAAATCAACTGGCCAAGCCACATAAGATATGCATTCTGTTGAGGCAAAAAAGAGATGCTGGTCTTACCAAGCGATAGTTTTATCCCTCTTCTATAGTTTTAGCATCATCCATTCTGATTTTAGATTCCTTCCCTCTCCCAGCTGGTGAGAAAATTTATAGGCGTCATAAATTGACTTTATGAAATTGACAGAGTAAGGCCTTTGATACTGTTTCACATGACTTACTCCAATACAGGGAAAGGAAATGTGTGGCAGATTTTGCCACTGTAGGGTCGGTGCATAACTAGTTGGAAACCGTATTCAAAGGATTCTTGCAAATAGTTCCATGTCTGCCTTCCTAGCATGGCGAATAAGTGGAGGATTGCAATCTTCTCCCCTGCTGTCTCCGATCCTGTTAAATTTCCTGGTAGCAGAGTGTAATGAAAAAATGCAAAATACTCTTAAATGTGTAAGTGATGCCCCTTTTGAAATAACAACCAGGAGTTGTCAGAGATTATTTTGTTGCAGGAAAACCAGTACAGACCTATGTGGTTTTTTAAAGGCTCACTAAACTTATTATGGTACAACTGGTTTGAGTGTAGGACTACAGCTTTGGGGACCAGAAATTGATTCCCACTCAGCAGTGGAACCTGAATGGATAGCCTTGGATGAATCACATACTCTCAGCCTTAGAAAATCCCATGATAGGCTTGTTCAAAGGTTACCATAAGTCAAAAACAACTTGAAGGCACAACAACAGCAACAGCAGAGGAGGAGTCTCTGGCCTCTGGAGGAGAAGAATCAAGCCCGTGGAGGTATTTGTGACATTCTTGTACCAGAGCACAGAAGTCACTGGTGGTGTATAACTTACAAGTAGTTTTTTTTTGTTGTTGTATGCTTTCACATCATTTCTGACTTATCTCAATTCTATGGTGAACCTATTATGGGTTTTTCTTGGCAGGATTTGTACGGAGAATGTTCGCCTTTGCCTTCCTCTGTGGCTGAAAATCTGTGACTTGGCCAAGGTCATCCAGTGAGTTTCCGTGACTGAGAAGGGATCAGAACATTGGTCTTTGGGGTTATAGTTCAACATGCTGGCTTGCCATCCAGTGGCATAGTTATCTAGTCTGCACAGACAAAAGATAGCTGATGGACATGTCGACTAATGAACTGGATACCAAGAGACCACAAGCAGCCTATGGGCAGACCTCGTGTTCGGTGGGACAAACCAATAGTTAAGCTATTTGGCCAGAAATGGAAAAGAAAAGCACAGGATCATGTATTTTGGCAAATGGTAGATTTGCATGAAGCCCAAAGGATTGGATCAATGACAAATTGGATAGGATAGGATACCAAAACCATTGTATCACACTGGTCTTCTAATCATAAGTTTCTTGTAGCTAATAACTTTCCCCAACAGCAAAGATATAATTCCATGTCAGGCATAATGAGAAATAGTTTAACTCCTTTTGCCATGCAATTAGACCTTTTATGTGGTTGTTTTTATTAATCAGTACAAAAGAAATCAACATGGTTGAACATTGTTCTATGATTCTGGAGCACAGGGACCAAATCCTCACTCAGCTATGAAGACCAGCTGCATGATTTTGGACAAGTCACAAATCCTTAGCCTCTGAAAGCTCCATGATAGGTTCAGTCTGTCAAAGGCATTTTTCAGTTTTGCCTTAGAGCTCTTTCATACCACATAATTATAATTTTATGATTCAACTATAAATGCCAACACCACATCCTAGAGAATCCTTGGATTTGCAGCATAGGGAAAGACAATGAGAATTGTTAGTGAGAGATCTTTTATGCTTCAACAAAACTATAAATCTCATGATTCTATGGGATGTAACCATGATAGTTGAAGTGGAATCTTGGTGCTATAATTGTGTCAATGTGTATAACTGTGTATAATGGGGCCCTCAGTGGTACAGTGGGTTAAACCGCTGAGCTGCTGAACTTGTTGACTGAAAGATCACAAGTTCAAATCTGGGGAGCGGTGTGAGCTCCCGCTGGTAGCCCCAGCTTCTGTCAAACTAACAGTTTGAAAACCTGGAAATGTGAGAAGATCAATACTCCAGCGTTAAGGTAAGGGCGCTCCGTGCAGTCATGCTGGCCACATGACCTTGGAGGTGTCTACGGACAACGCTGGCTCTTTGGCTTAGAAATGAAGATGAGCACCAACCCCCAGAGTTGGACATGACTGGACTTAATGTCAGAGGAAAACCTTTACCCCTTTTATTGTGTTAATGTAAAAAGGGTCTCTAGTATGAATATAAACAAATGTAAAATTTTGTAACATTGGTAATTTGCCTTATTTTCCATTCTTCTGTGTGATAGTCCTCTCAAATAGTCAACTGCTTGGTTTGGTTCAGGGTGAACATCTTTTCTTCCCAGGTCAGTTTTGTTGTTTTATGGTACTTTATACACCCTACTTCACTCTGATTCAATTTTTCCATAACATTTTGATTTTTTTCCAATAACAGATGTTCTCTATTTTAGGTTTATGCAGTGAAAACTATCAGTAATAGCTTAATGGACATGCTGGAATGTGCCCTCAGGAACCTTTTGGAAGCAAATTTAATTTTTAAGGGAAAAGAGATTGGCAGTCTCCTTGAAAATATGCACTAGGCCTGTGGTTATAAAAAAGTGCCTTCCATCTTACTCAAACCATTCAATGTTGTTACTGTTTAACTTCACCATGAGATAGAAACAATAAAACATTATATTTGGGAAAGTGTATTTAATTTTGAGTCCTATATTTAACCTATTTGGAAATTATTTCAGCCAGCATGTTGCCTCTGAAGCCCCAAATGGTTTCAGTTTGTGTTCAGGGCTGGATCAAGACACACTATAATTTTAAGGAAGGAGAATTACAAGTTCCTCCATAAGATCAGGGGTGACTAATGTTAGGCAATGAAGTCAAAATAATTGGAAGGACTACATGATTCTCACCCTTGCTCTAAGAAATATCAAGTCTCTATAACATCTCAGCTCTAAATAATTTGAAATTTGCAATGCCCCCCCCCCCCCCCCATTTAGTTTACCCTTCAACTGTTTAGATTTGGCAGCAACAAATTTCAGCTGCCTTTAATACTTCTTTCCTCTCGGTCCTCAGATTATTTCTATTACTACTGAGTTCAGAGTACAAAATTAGTTTGTGCTCAATAAACAGAAGGAAAAAGAGAGAAAGAAACTCTTCCCAGTAGACTGATGCAAAAGCAAAGAGCTGTAACTCCCTGGTTCATCTGTCAATACCTTTTGACATCTTGACTACACTCTGATGTTGCTCAATCACATATGTCCCTGTTTTAATCTGGGAAGTGTTGGAGCCTATACATTTAGATGTTTCTGCATATTCTGAAGGCCTAAGCTTTGGTTTAGTTTGGGATGTCTTGCAAACTGGCTGCTTCCATACCTGACTACCTTCTTCTCGAGACATTTAGAAGAGTGGCTAATTTCATGTTAGTTCTATATCTTTTTACCATACCTATTAGCTTATATTTGATCTAGAACACTGGTTCTCAACCTGGGGGTCGGGACCCCTGCGGGGGTAGCCAGGGAGTGTCAGGGGGGTCGCCAAAGACCATCAGGAAACACAGTATTTTCTGTTCATCATTACGGTTCTATTTGGGAAATCTGGCCCAATTCTATTACTGGTGGAGTTCAGAATGCTCTTTGATTGTATGTGAACTATACATCCCAGTAACTACAACTCCCAAATGTCAAGGTCTATTTTCCCCAAACCCCACCAGTGTTCACATTTGGGCATATTGAGTATTCGTGCCAAATTTGGTCCAGATCCATCATTGTGTGAGTCCACGGTGCTCTCTGGATGTAGGTGAACTACAACTCCAAAACTCAAGGTCAATGCCCACCAAACCCTTCCAGTGTTTTCTGTTAGCCATGGTAGTTTTGTGTGTGAAGTTTGGTTCAATTCCATTGTTGGTGGAGTTCAGCATGCTCTTTGACTTTAGATGAGCTATAAATCCCAGCAATTCCAACTCCCAAATGACAAAATCAATCAACCCCCCTCCCAACCCTACCATTATTCAAATTTGGGCATATTGTGTATTTGTGCCAAATTTGGTCCAGTGAATGAAAATACATCCTGCTTATCAGATAATTGCATTACGATTCATAACAATAGCACAATTACAGTTATGATGTAGCAAAATAATGTTATGGTTGTGGGTCACCACAACATGCGGAAATGTATTAAGGGGTCGTGGCTTTAGGAAGGTTGAGAAACACTGATCTAGAAATAAAGATATGCATAGATTCCTGTTGATCACAAACACGCATATGTTCTCCTACGAAAATGCATAGGCAACTTTGTTCAGTGCAAACATCAACATTAAGCTCAATATTTCTTAATGAATTCTGCATTTACACCTGAATAGCTTTTGGATAGATTTGGCACACTAAAAACCTTAAAGGCCTGAGAATTGCAGTATATAAGCGCAGTAAATAAATAAATAAATAAATAAATAAAAACTAGAGTAGGGCCCTGTACCTTTAATATTTGGGTTGAGAAGAGATCTGTTTCAGATGTTGTTTGCTACCTATGCAACTGGCAATGTCTGCAATTATTAAATGTACAGGAAACTTCTCCAGTTTTCAATCTGGCAACCCTAATTGTGAGTGTACATTATGCATAGTTGTATTCTGAACACTTTTCTTGCACACTTTGTGCTAGCCTCCATTGTGCCACAATGCCATTCTATACAAAAGCTGAAAACTGCAATCAATGTGCACCTCGGCACGCAGAGATGTACATTACCCAAACCTGATCTTAGCTCATAGCATCATTATAAGAAACCAACATTTATCACCCCTTTTCTGTTATTTTTCTTCTTCTTCTTATGCTCTTTTTCCTTACTGCTGCAAGCGGCTTCAGTCCTCCCCTCCCTTCCTCCGGATGCTCAACACCAAAGATGTTTCCTGTATTTGATTTAATTATAATCCATTTGTGATCATTTCCCAGACAGGTTCTCCTTCCATGCCTCCCCCTCCTGCTTTGGGGAATCTCTTTGCCACTTGCTCTCGCCAGACGTGTTCACCTCTATTCTGCTCACACGAAAGGCACGCAAGCTCCAGAACCGGCCTCGCGCCAGCCTATGGGAATCAATGAACAATTAATTACTATCATCAAGTGGTACTCTACTCCGGGAAGACAGCGCACTTATATTTATCAATTACTAATTAGTAGCTCTTGCCTGGCTGACAGTTGTCTGTCAGCCAGAAGAAAAGCCTCCGTGTGCGGCTGTACGAGAAGTTGCTTCTTAGCGGTAATTAGTCGAGCACCGCTGTGCCTCTTGGTGTTGTGTTGTCGTGAAATCTTTGCCTAACAAGGCTGGAGGTTTCAAAGGGAACCTCAGGCATCTCCACGCCATCCTCTTGACTAATTTAAATGGGAGCCAGGCCTGCGACAGCCATGTTCTTTGGAAATGGATTTATTTCCTTGTGTGATCAAACAACCCAAGCACTATTTCCAAGTTAATCAATTTAGATGCTTATAACCTCCTCCACTACAAAGAATATGAAGTTGTATCACCACATTGGTGGTTCTGACTTTTGTGGATTTATTTACTGATTAAAATGTTATCTGTAGGAACCTCTAGCTCCTCCAGTGTGACTTTATGATCATATTCCTCTGGTCATGCTGGAAGACTGTTTCTTGATTCAACATTTTTCCAGGATTCTCTAGATCGTCAAATGTGATTCAATGGTCATTTTCCAGAAGGAATCAATTACAGAATTGTGTTGCAACACCTAGATGAGTGCTCTCTTGATTGAAAAAAGTTGCATTTTTAAATTCATGGTTTCACTATTTCATTGGTGTCCTGTTCCCCAAACACTGGTGAATGTGAGGGGTGTGACTGTAAATTATTGCTTGGAAACATTGCGCCTTTTAGACTGCAAACTTAATACACACACACACACACCTTCCAACATTCCACAGCTGACAATCTGGAAATGTCTGGCCAAGCAAGATCAGAGGAGGAGGAGGATCAATGGGAAGGAAAATCTCTCCTCTCTAGCTACTGATTTCCACTGATCCACTGTGCAGGTGGATAGATCTATATACAGAGAACAATGAAACGAATACTATTGTGGTCCTACAGCATTATTATTATCTCTAACTTCCATCAAGTATAACAGCAGCTCCTAACCCTAACCTTAACCCTTGTGCCAGCAGGGCTGCTGACCAACAGGTCAGTGGTTTGAATCCGAGGAGAGCAGGTTGAGCTCCCTCTGTCAGCTCCAGCTCCCCATGCCAGCTCCAGCTCCCCATGCAGATACATGAGAGAAGACTCCCACAAGGATGGTAAAATATCAAACATCCAGGCGTCCCCTGGGCAAGGACTTGCAGACAGCCAATTCTCTCACACCAGAAGCTACTTGCAGTTTCTCAAGCCACGCCTGACATGAAAAGAAATCAAGGATATAATCGTGACAAGCAGGTTCTAAACGGTTCTGGCCCAACTTACCTGTCCGAACGGATCTCCTCCTATGAACCAGCTAGAATGTTAAGATCGTCTGGGGAGGCCCTGCTCTTGGTCCCACCTGCATCACAAGTACGGTTGACAGGGACGAGAGACAGGGCCTTCTCAGTGGTGGCCCCTCGGCTGTGGAACACCCTTCCTACAGAAATTAGATCGGCCCTCTCCCTGTTAGCATTTTGGAGGAAATTGAAGACCTGGTTGTTTGAGCAGGCATTTGAATATTAGTGTAACTAATATAGAAATATGGAACAATTGGATGCCGAGACTGGATCTTGATTTTAACTATGAGATGATATGAAAGGTTTGATGCTTATTGATTGTTATAAGTGTTATCCTTTTAAATGCTTCTTAACTGTTTTTATCATGTTTTATGTATTGCATTGTGGTTGTGAACCGCTCCAAGTCACCCTGAGGGCTGAGAAGAGCGGTATAAAAATGTAGTAAGTAAATAAATAAATAGTCTCAAGCAAGAAATAAAACTATCACTTGTGCAGAAGCAGGAAAGAAAGGGGACCCATCTGAACATTTTTCTGTGCTGTGTGACAAATTATTTTCTCCTTGCAACCTTAAGCACTTGATATTTGCATTTGAGTAAAAAGAAATCAACCTGAAAGTTTGAAATTGCAGAACTCTTATCACATATAGTGGGAATTTCCCCCCCCCTGGGATCCAGGCTCCTTCATTCCTCCTCTTTTCCCTATTTAAACACCAGTTTAAATATTAGACTTTCCCATGAAGTGAAATATCTCTTCCCACCTGATACAGCTGAAACCACTGGCTCCTTAGCGAGTAGATTATTAATGACCTGACCATTTAATCTTTCCCTGGTAAGGGATCCAAATGTTGATCCAGACACTAGTCGGCATGTTATCAACATGGTGACGTTATCACTGCCCCCAAACAGTAAAGGGATGGGTAAGTAGCTTCGTTGCTCTGCTGCAAAGCATACTTTGCAAGTTATCGTCCGTAATTAACTTGCTCAAACAAAACTCAAATAAATCAATCATGCCTAGGCTAATAAATAAATCTTTGATCAATGACTATCTGGTAAATGTGTAGACATGGTTCAGTACCCCAGATTTACAACATGTCCTCGCGGAACAGCAATGGGATCAAAAAATGAATAACTCTGTTGTCATGCCTTATTATTTAAAATGTGCACGACCCCATTTTCAGAGGACAATCCCATCCCACTTAGAGCTCCCACACAATGAAAGGAAAAATATATTGCTGTTTTTAACAGTATTTGAAATATTTCTCCTCCTAGGAGCCTCCGTGGTTTAGTGATTCAAGTGCTGGACCAGAGGTACATCTAACCCAGTGTTTCTTAACCTTCCTAGTGCCATGACCTCTAAATATAGTTCCTTATGTTGTGGTGACTCCCAACCATAAAGTTATTTTCTTTGCTACTTCATAACTGTAATTTTGCTACTGCTATGAATTGTAATGTAAATAACGGATATGCAGGATGTGATCCAGGCAACGGTCATCTCGAGGCTTGACTACTGTAACGCCCTCTACATTGGCCTTCCTTTGTCAGTGATCCGGAAACTGAAGCTGGTGCAAAATGCGGCAGCTCGTCTTCTCACCGGGGTGCCAGCGAGGTGTCGTATTACCCCAATTCTCAAACAGCTGCATTGGCTACCAATTGAGTACCAATTCACTTTCTAGGTGCTGGTACTAACCTTTAAGGCCTTATATGGTCTGGGGCCGGCGTACCTAAGCACCTGCTTATCCCCCTACCACCACCCGAGATTACTCCGGTTTGAAGACCAAAAACTGCTTGCAGTCCCTAACATCCGGACCTATCATTTGTCATCTACTAAGCATAGAGCCTTCTCGATCGTGGCCCCTTATTTATGGAATGCCTTGCCGGTTGAAATTCGAACCATCTGAGACCTATTTGCTTTTCGGAAAGCCTGTAAAACTTTTCTTTTCCGGCAAGCTTTTGATGGGTGAACAATCCGGGCTATGCCTGTTCTTGCTGCCTATTGTTATTGTTATGGTTATTTCTAAAGCTAATTGTATTGTTTTAATCTGTTTCTGTAAACCGCTCTGAGCCAAATTGGGAGTAGCGGTATACAAGTTGAATAAATAAATAAAATTTGTTGGACTAAATTTGACACAAATATCCGATATGCCCTAATTTGAATACTATTGGAGTTGGACAGGATTGATTTTGTCATTTGGGAGTTGGAATGAATATTCAATATGCCCAAATGTGAACATGGGTGGAGTTTTGGGAAAATAGACCTTGACATTTGGGACTTGTAGTTGCTGGGAATTATAGTTCACCTACAGTCAAAGAGCATTCTGAACCCTACCAACAATAGAATTGGGCCAAACTTTCCACAAGAAACCCCTCTGAGGCACCCTCACAACCCTTCCCCCCCCCAGGGGTCCTGTTCCCCAGGTTGAGAATCATTAATCTAAACGATAGAATTAATGCAAATCTGACACTACTTTGAATGCTGTGGCTCAATGCTATTAAATCTTGGGATTTCTAGTTTGATGAGACAGCAACACTCTTTAGTAGATAAGGCAGAAGACCTTGAAAAACTACAACTCCCATTATTCCAAAACACTGAGCCATAACTGTGTCAAGCTGCATTAATTCTCATGTTGATGCACACTAGGATTCTGGGAAACCAGGGTTTTAATCCCCAGTCACCATGGAAACCCATTGGATGATCTTAGGCAAATCACACTCTCTCAGCTCCAGAGGAAAGCAAATACTCTATACAAATAGTGCCAAAAATGTCATGTTAAGCTTGCCTGAGGGTCGCCAAAACTAAGAAATAACTTGAAGGCATGCAACATCAAATCATTCTTCCTCCCTCCCTTCCCTTCCTCCCTCTCTTTGATGCTTATAAAATCATGATAAATTATCATTTCGAACACTAATCTTTGATTTTAAATTATTCTTGAACATCTTTAAAAGCACAACCCTCTCTGGGTGGCAGAAGAGATAAAGCAATGACAACAATAACTAAGCAATATAATAAAATTCAGTAAAAAAAAAACACAGAAAAGTAATCACAATGAAGACTGTCTTAAGAAAAAGGCGATGAAAGAAGCAGTCTTCAGAGCAATCAGCAATAAAATCAGCTATAAAAACAGAGTTAGCCAAAATCTTGGAACACAATACAGATGAAAGTTGTGATCTATATGAGGCTGCTTCTAGAAAATATCCAAAACTTTCAAGGAGGGACCATGAGCACTACACCAATGAAGTACTGTACTATGATTCCACTTGGACGGCTGTGGTTCCATCCTATGGAATTCTGGAATTTGTAGTTTGTTAAGTTCACTAACAAACTTGCTGAACTTGCTAACTGAAAGGTCGCAGGTTGGAATCTGGAGAGCAGCATGAGCTCCTGCTGTTAGCCCCAGCTTCTGCCAACCTAGCAATTCAAAAACATGCAAATGTGAGTTAATCAATAGGTACCACTCCAGCAGCAAGGTAATGGTGTTCCATGCAGTCATGCCGGCTACATGAACTTGGTGGTGTCTATGGACAACACCGGCTTTTTGGCTTAGAAACAGAGATGAGCACCAATCCCGAGTTGGACACAAGTGGACTCTTCACCAAGGCCAATTTCAGGGAAGAAATCCAAGCTGCTTGACAGAACAATTTCATTGGCTGCCAGTGGATTTCTAAGAACAACTTAAAATGCTGGATACAACCTATGAAGCCCTCTGGGTGTGGTACATGATAATTAAAGGACCACATTTTCATATGTGAATCTGTCTTAAGTTTTAGGATGTTCAGAGGTGACTGCTCTCATTCTCCTGCATCTCCCCAAGGCATATTTAGGCCAGAGAGAAAGCCTTCTTGGTGGTTTCACTCAGGTTGTGAAATTGAGATTCCCTTCTAAGTGAGGCTAAGTTGACTTGCTCACTGTTGCCCTTCTGCAATCCAATAAGGAGCTTTCATTCCAGCAAGGATAAAAGTTCCCAAGCTTATATGTAAACTTGGGAACTATAAGAAAGTGTTGTATTGCAGATGGACCAGGCTTGTTCTCTGCTCCTCTAAAGAGAGACTACAGACAAGGAGCAATGGAATCAAACTTCAGGAGAAGAGGTTCTGTCTCAGTAGTTCTCAGCCTGTGGGTCCCCAGGTGTTTTGGCCTACAACTCCCAAAAATCCCAGCCAGTTTACCAGCTGTTAGGATTTCTGGGAGTTGAAGTCCAAAACATCTGGGGACCCACACGTTGAGAACCATTGCTATTAAGAAGATCTTGATGGTAAGAGCTGTTCATGTGTTGGAATTACCTTCTCTGGAAGTTTTGAAATAGAGGCTGGATGGTCATCTATTGGAAGTGCTTTATGTGCTCCTGCATGGCTGGGAGTTGGATTGAATGGTTGGACTAGGTGGTATTTTCAACTTTATGGTTCTATAGTATCTTGGGGGTAAGGGATGTGGACATCTAGGGAAGCCTGTAGAGCTGGTTATCCAAAGAAAGCTAAATTCAATTCCAGGGACTGAGTTCCCCCACAAGACAACTTGCTGTCCTTATTTACTTACTTACTTACTTACTTACTTACTTAGGCAATCCCTTGTAGCTTGAAGATGATGGTCTTCTGGATGTGGTGTCTTGGTGGTGGGTCTATAGGTAGTTGTGGAGCCCTATTCTTGATCCTCATATTCTCCCACAGTGAGGACTTTGATTTCCAGGTGTAAGGCAGTCCTGGTCAGGGTTGGCTTGATGCACCTTCCTCTTATTTCTCCCTTTTGTCCACCATTTGTGCCTCTTTAATTCTGCAGCACTGCTGGTCACAGCTGACCTCCAATTAGAGCACTCAAGGGCCAGGGCTTCCCAGTTCTTGGTGTCTATGCCACAGTTTTTAAGGTTGGCTTTAAGCCGATCTTTAAATCTCTTCTCCTGTCCAGCAACATTACATTTCCCATTCTTGAGCTTGGAGTATAGTAACTGCTTTGGGAGACAGTGATTGGGCATTCGGACAACGTGGCCAGTCCAGTGGAGTTGATGGCAGAAGAGCATCGCTTCATTGCTGGTGGTCTTTGCTTCTTCCAGCACACTGACATTTGTCCACCTGTCTTCCCAAGAGATTTGCAGGATTTTTCGGAGGCAGCACTGATGGAATTGTTCCAGGAGTTGAGTGTTACGTCTGTAGACCACATTTCACAGGCATATAGCAGGGTTGAGAGGACAATAACTTAAAAACAAGCCCCTTGGTCTTTCTACATATGTCCCGATCCACAAACACTCTCTGCTTCATTTAGAAAAATGCTGCACTCGCAGAGCTCAGGCGGGGTTGTATTTCAGTGTCAATGTTGACTTTTGTGGAGAGATGGCTGCCAAAGTCAGAGAAATAGTCAACATTTTCTAATGTTACACTATTAAGCTGTATCTCTGGCATTGCAGATGGATTGGCTGGTGCCTATTGGAAGAGCACTTTGGTTTTCTCAATATTCAATGAGAGGCAAAGCTTCTCATATGCTTCTGCAAAGGTGTTAAGAGTGGCTTGTAGGTCTTCTTCTAAATGTGCAGAGACTATGTTATCATTGGCATATTGGAGTTCTATAACAGACGTTGTGATCTTGGTTTTGGTTTTCAGTCTGCTGAGGTTAAATTGCCATCCTAAGGTGTAGTGAAAGTTATTGACCCATGGGAAAGAGTTCCATTTGTGCTCCATTTTTCCTTTTGCCTCAGGGAGCAAAATGACATGGGCTTTCCCCCAATGAGTTTTTCAGTTTCCAGCTCACCTACCACTTGGGGTTTTTTTTGTCTTTGAACAGAAAATCTCTGGTTGCGTTCAACTGATTCTCATCAGTATGCCCTCTGGAAGACAGAATCCTCTCCCATTTAAAAGCTTGCCTCGACATTAGAGTGCTCACAATTAATCCAAGCAGTTCCATGCTCTTGTTTTAATGGCATGCAGACGCTTAGTCATTTCCTCTGTCTTGTTTTTTCTTGATCCCCCAGGGAATAATTACTGTGATATTTTGTCCCTTACCTTGGCATAGTTAGACATTTCTGCTAATTCCAGAGCTGCATTTCTTAATCTAACTATCACTAATTCCAGGAATCTAAAACGGTTCTTTAATGGGCCTTTGCCATCAGAGACTTTCCAAACACTTACGGTTTTCATGATATACCAGACACTGAAATTATGGCAGAACTACTGCACTGATATTGCCTCTCGGAAACAAAGAGAAGGATGGTTATCATGGCCCTGAAATGGGGCTCAGGAAATTTAATTTTTAGGACTACAATTCCCAGAATTGTCCAAATTACCTGGCCCAAGAATTCTGGGCATTCGAGTCCAAAAAAATTATTTTTCAAAACATAAAAAAACTTGCCAGTGGTATTAGCATGCCGATGGAGAGTCTCATTTGTAAAGAGATGGGGAGATAAATGTCTCTTGATGTCCATGCAGCCCAGTCTATAGCAGGCTGCCTAGAAGTGAAGAGACAGTGGTTTGATCCAACACTTGAAATTCACCTTGTAATATGTGGAGAAATAGTTCTGTAAATTGGTCATAATGTGCTCCTTTTTTGCTGATTTTTCTGCATGTTTCCTTGGGAGTGATTCCCTAATGAGTAAAGTGAGGTGGTCATACTTAGGACATTTCATGAGACAGTGGTTAGGCAACCCCTCATAGCTCAAGGATGATTGTCTTCCAGATGTGGTGTCTTGGTAGTGGGTCCGTAGGTGGATGTGGAGCCCTATTCTTGATCCTTATGTTCTCCTGCAGTCAAGACATTGGTTTGCAGACGGAAGGTGGTTCCGGTCATGGTTGGCTTGATGCACCTTCCTCTTGGCATATTTCTCCCTTTCACCCTCCATTCATGCCTCTTTGAATTCTGCAGCACTGCTGGTCACAGCTGACCTCCAGCTGGAGCGCTCAAGTGCCAGGGCTTCCCAGTTCTCGGTGTCTGCCACCGTTTTTGAGGTTGGCTTTCAGCCCATCTTTAAATCTCTTTTCCTCTCCACCAACATTCAGTTTCTGTTCTTTGGGAGATGGTGATCAGGCATTCGGATAATGTGGCCAGTCCAGCAGAGTTGATGGCGGAGGAGCATTGTTTCAGTTCTGGTGGTCTTTGCTTCTTCCAACATGCTGACATTTGTCCGCCTGTCTTCTCAAGAGATTTGCAGGATTTTTCAGAGGCAGCGCTGATGGAATCATTCCAGGAGTTGCATATGATGTCTGTAGACAGTCCACGTTTCGCAGAGGTATAGCAGTGTTGGGCAGACAATGGCTTTATAAACAAGCACCTTGGTCTCCCTACGGATGTCCTGGTTCTCAAACACTCTCTGCTTCATTCGGAAGAATGCTGCACTCACAGAGCTCAGGAGGTGTTGTATTTCAGTGTCAATGTTAACTTTTGTGGAGAGGTGGCTGCCAAGGTAGTGGAAATGATCAACATTTTCTAATGTTACACCATTAAGCTGTATTTCTGGCATTGGAGAGGGATTGGGTGGTGACTACTGGAAGAACACTTTGGTTTCTCTTTGTTCAATGAGAGATCAAGCTTCTTGTATGCTTCTGTGAAGGTCTTTAGAGTGGCTTGTAGGTCTTCTTTTGAATGCGCACAGATGACATTGTCATCAGCATATTGGAGTTCTATAACATGTTGTTGTGACCTTGATTTTGGTTTTCAGTCTGCTAAGGTTAAACAGCTTGTCATCTGTCTGATAGATGATTTCCACTCTGGTGGGAAGCTTCCCGTCAACAAGGTGAAGTATCATAGCAATGAAGATGGAAAATCAGTTTGGGACAATAACACATCCCTGTTTGACACCTGATTCCACCTTAAATGGGTCAATTTGGGAGCAATTGATGTCCAAGACTGTTGCCATCATGTCATTGTGGAGGAGCCGCAGGATGTTCACAAATTTGTCAGGGCACCTGATTTTTTGGAGGATGGTCCAGAGAGCCCTGTGATTCACTGTGGCACTTCTGAGATAGAAGGTGATTTGCAAGGATTCTTGCGAGGATTTTCCCAGCACAGTTTAGAAGAGAGATACCTCAATAGTTTCTGCAGTCTGTTCTTTCCCCCTTTTTTTTTGAAAAGGGTCATGAGACAGTAGGGCTCATTTGAAAAGATGCTTGGCAAAGTTGAAGGTGGCAAAAAGAAGGGGACTGCCTAACTGATGGATTGATTTAGTCAAGGATACCACAGCCATGAGACTGACACACACTGGTAGTTTGTAATAAATATATTGAATCTTTGTGTTGGATTAGTATGGGAGCCAATAATGGGCTGAAAAGTGGACTCTTTGATAAACTTTCTCCAGTCATGCTGAAAAACCTAGAGAAAACACAATTTTAGGAATGTATTGTCGAAGGCTTTCATGGCTGGAATAACTGGACTGTTGTAAGTTTTTTGGACTGTATGGCTATGTTCCAGAAGCATTCTCTCCTGATGTTTTACCTGCATCTATGGCAAGCATCCTCAGAGGTTGTGAGGTCTTGTCGAAGGCTTTCATGGCCTGGGTTGTTGTAGGTTTTTTCAGGCTATATGGCCGTGTTCTAGAGGCATTCTCTCCTGACGTTTCGCCTGCATCTATGGCAAGCATCTTCAGAGGTAGTGAGCATACATCTGAGGATGCTTGCCACAGATGCAGGCGAAAAGTCAGGAGAGAATGCCTCTAGAACAAAGCCATATAGCCTGAAAAAACCTACAACAACCCAGTTGTGAGGTCTGTTGGAAACTTGGAAAATGGGGTTTATATATCTGAGGTTTTCCTAGTTTCCAACAGACCTTTCAACCTCTGATGATGCCTGCCATAGATGCAGGTGAAACGTCAGGAGAGAATGCTTCTGAAACATGGCCATACAGTCCAAAAAACTTAGAACAACCCAATTTTAGGAATCTCTAGGTTCTCCAATCCAATTCTGTAGCCAATTTGCACTTATGCTGGAATACCGAGAAATTCCCAGAGAGTTGTTCTTTGTGTAATTTTTTTTAGCAATTCCTTTATCTGCAGTTTTTCCCTTTCATGGGGGTCTTGTGCCCTGAACCACAGTAAATGTGAAGGCCTAGCTGTATATTAAAAGACATGAAAAAAGGGACAATGTTACAAAAAAGCATCATCATATTATTATCAGATTTACAGATAGCCATCTCAGTTCTTCAAATGCTGCTTCTTATGTAGCCATAGCCAAGATGGCCTTACTCTCATACAAGAGGGAGGAGATCAGAGATACTGGAGTTCTACAAGATCTGGAGAAGTGAAAAAATATTTAGGGAAAAAAGCTTTAGAATAATACACTCCTGCTCTTTGTAACCAATCCGGTCAGTACTGAATGTGCTCTGTTGTCACAGAATTAGAGCAAAGACAATGGAAAAGTAAAGGCAATGCCTCGAACCTGACTGAAAATACTGTAGATTTGAACATTTTATATCAGAGTTTTCAAAAATATGCATCATAACACATTAGTGTGTCAGCTGCAATGTGTAGGTAGGTCTCACCAATGTAATGAGAAATGAGAAAAATCTTGAAAATGTATGTTAGTAACTTACAAATCAAATATATTAAAAATATAGATGAAAGGTTTTCATAAGATACATTGTGTCCCCATATGTTTTGTTATTACAATTTATTTATATATCTGTATCTCTTATAAGGGAGCCCCCGGTGGTGCAGTAGGTTAAACCACTAAACTGCTGAACTTGCTGACCGAAAGGTCGCGGGTTTGAATCCAGGAAGTGGTGTGAACTCCCACTGTTAGCCCCAGCTTCTGCCAATCTAGCAGTTCAAAAACATGCAAATGTGTACTCACATTTGCATGTATTCGAACTGCTAGATTGGCAGAAGCTAATCAATTGGTACCACTCTGGTGGAAAGGTCCAAGAGGCCCAAGATACCTATCCGACCGCATCTCGACCTATGAGCCCACCAGGACTTTGAGATCTTCCAGGGAGGCCCTGCTCTCGATCCCGCCTGCTTCACAGGCATGGCTGGTGGGGACGAGAGATAGGGCCTTCTCGGTGGTGGCTCCTCGGCTGTGGAACACCCTTCCCGTGGACATCAGACTGGCTCCTTCCCTGATGATATTCCGCAGGAAATTAAAGACTTGGTTGTTCAAGAAGGTGTTCGAACAAGAAGTGCAATGATTGGTAATGACTATAGGAATGGAACAATGGAAAATGATACTGGATTGTGGTTTGGACGATGAGACGATGCAGAATGGCTTTCGTAGTAATGAAGATGTTTTTTGATGATGATGTTTTTTTGTTTAATGCTGGATTGTGGATTATTTTATATTATGTCTTGAATTTTGAACCTTGTTCTTCCTATGTTGTACACCGCTGTGAGTTGCCCCTGGGCTGAGAACAGCGGTATATAAGCAAAGTAAATAATAATAATAATAATAATAATAATAATAATAATAAATAATAATAATAAGGTAATTGCACTCCATGCAGTCATGCCAGCCATATGACCTTGGAGGTGTCTACAGACAATGCCAGCTCTTCAGCTTAGAAATGGAGATGAGCACCAACTCCCAGAGTTGAACATGACTAGACTCAATGTCAGGGGAAAACCTTTACCTATCTCTTATAAGGCATTGGTTTATCCTTGGTTTGCTGGTAAAACTGAATTTCTGTGTTGTGAAATGATGCATGTCTAAAAAGTGTCACCAACATGAAATATTTGGAAAGTTCTATTTTACACGGTAAATCTTATTAGAAAATGTGCATCAATCCTAATATGACAACTGGCAAAGTGGTGACTGGTGCACAATAGGATAGAAAAGAGGCTGTGTCAAAGCTTCCCATATAGTGATGTGAGGTACTATACCTAATTAAATGCTGGAAATAAGCTAAATATAATTGAGAATTATACAAACTTCATTAGTAGTATTGACATTAACCATGCTTTCAGCTGAGAAAATAGTCAGCTGAATGTATCTTTCATTTTACTGCAATTTGCCTGAATGCACAAGCTTTTGGATCCTGCTTCAGAAAGGATGAATGCCGGAACACAGTGAGTTCAGCGTCCCCCTTCTGTTTGAGTGTTACAACCAATCAAGTCAAATGGGTTCATTTTTTAAAAAAGAAACACATGGTCAGACCCAAATTAAATGTCCACAGTCCCTTAGGTTTCATTAATACTTTTATTAGTCTTATCTTTGTTCCTATTAGCCCATCTGCTTTGTCACCAAAACCCTGCGGGATGGTAAACATATCTTTGTACTTTATCTTCCAACCTCCCGGTAACCTTTGTCCTTGGACTCCTAGCAACTTTCAGGACCTAAAAGCATTACAAGAGGGGGAAGTACTTATAATGATTAATCTCACTGGCCGGAATCGTTCTGAATAGATGCGTCCTCAGAACTGTAGCAAAGGGCTAGGCTCTACGCCATAGCTATAGACTTCCGCCTAATTGTTTCTTGCTAACACATACCCTCCAACATTTCACAGGTGAAAGCTAGGACATCTGTGGCCAAGCAATATTAGTCCACAGTCAAGATGGTAAACATTATTGAAGAGAAAAGAAACACAAGCTAGAAGAGGCTGCAACGGTTTGCTTTTGTCTGAGCCTACTGGAAAAATAAAGATTTCTCCCCACTCCTCTCCTCTCAAACTGGGTTGCTGTGAGTTTTCCAGGCTGTATGGCCATGCTCCAGAAACATTCTCTCCTGACATTTCACCCACATCGATGGCAGGCATCCTCAGAGGTTGTGAGGTCAATTGGAAACTAGTCAAGTGAGGTTTATATATCTGTGGAATAATGTCCAGGGTGGGAGAAAGAATTGTTGGAGAAAGAATTGTTGGAGGCAAATGGGAAAGCTGGCCCATGTCAGACCACACAGAGCAGTCATTGAAATCCACAAGCATGTGGACAATTTCAACAAATAGGATGAACAAAAACTTTAATATCAGGACAGGAAATAAAGAACAACACTCAGAAAACAGGGGAAATCCAGACAGGAAACACTCAGGGCCAGCTAACACCTTCCAACAAAGGATTCCCCCAGGCAGGAAGCAGCCAAATTTTGAAACTGCAATGCTATCCAATGCTAATCAAGTGGGCCAACTGCAACATTCACACCTGCCTCCAACAGACAAGAGTTCTTTCTCTCATCCTGGACATTCCACAGACATATAAACCTCACTTGCCTAATTACCAACATGAGCCCCCAGTGGCGCAGTAGGTTAAACCCCTGTGCCGGCAATACTGAAGACTTGAAGGTCGCAGGTTTGAATCCGGGGAGAGGTGGATGAGCTCCCTCTATCAGCTCCAGCTCCTCATGCGGGGACATGAGAGAAGCCTCCCACAAGGATGATAAAAACATTAAAATCATCCGGGCGTCCCCTGGGCAACGTCCTTGCAGACAGCCAATTCTCTCACACCAGAAGCGACTTGCAGTTTCTCAAGTCACTCCTGACATGACAAAAAATTTTTTCCAACAAACCTCACAACCTCTGACGATGCCTACCATAGATGTAGGCAACATGTCAGGAAAGAATGCTTCTGGAACATGGCCATACAGCCCAGAAAACGCACAGCAACTCAGTGATTCTGGCCATGAAAGCCTTGAGTACAAACTCAAGTCAGTTTACAACAGTGGAAGAATGCTGAAGATGGGGAAGTGGGAAGAAGAGACAGAAACTGGGACATTTTAAAAGCAGCTGAAAAGGTGGGATGGCAAAGGATCGATCTTGGCTATTCTTGCTATGCACCCAGCCAGTGCAGAGCACATTTCTCCTAATTGACAACACTCAAAGGATTGTAAATGATCTACATGTTTGTCTGTGTCAATCCCAGGTCATCAAAAGGATTGTGTTAGATGTAAATGCTCTTATTCTGTCAATGTTGAATATCTGAATATTTTGTTGTCAAAATTGCAGTGATTGGCTTGAAGCTGAAATTTCAAATTGGGGAAACTCACCGGAAATAAGCAGAGGACCATCCACACATCTTCTGAAAAACATGTTATATGCTTCAAAATCTGATGGAGCATTTCACAAGCCAAATTTCAGACAGGAGTCTTCTAAGAAGCAAAAGGAGAGGAACCAACCTTAAGTCATTGCAAAATAAATATTTTTACAAAGGAAGGAAGGAAGGAAGGAAGGAGGAAAGGAGGAAAGGAGGAAAGGAAGAAAGGAAAAAAAAGGGGGGGGGGGAGGAAAAAAAGGAAGAAAAGGAAGAAAAGGAAGAAAAGGAAGAAAAGGAACAAAGAAAAATGATTTATTGAGGCTACATCCAAATTGATTGAAAAGTCCCAGGTTTTGTTAAGTTTAAATAAACCATACTGGAGAACTGGTATAAAAAGTCTCTGAATATACCTGGAGCTGACAGAAAACATTTTGGGATTTAAAATGTATGTGGATTACCAAAATAAAATAGAAAAGAACCGGAAGAACATCTGAGACTTTCTGGTCTTTTTAATCTGTCTGGATGCCCCCTGAGACATTGCTACTAAGATTGATGAGGTGGGAGAAAAAGGCCAAAAAAACAACAAGGGATATGACACGGCTACTAAATTTTCTGAGATTAAAACAAGGGCAAGACAATTTGAGAAAAAGCAAAGGTTCTTGGAAATCCAGTCTGCCCTCCAGATTTGTGGGTTTGATTTTTGTAGATTTGATTATTCACAGATTGGGCCAATAGTTTCCTGTATGAATCTTTAAGTCATTCTTTCAGAAGTTGCCCATAGTTATGCTGGAGGACTTAGAGATTCCTAGAAAGCGATCTCTTGGGTAAAATGTAGAGGATGGGTGGGTTCTGTCCATTTCCCCATTTTCTGAGGATCCCATAGCTCTAATGCCAGCAAATTGGGGCTGTGACCATTTCTTCACAATGGTCAAGGACACACTCGTGTTGGTTTCTTATGCATATCAGACTCCTTCTGAGTTCTCCTGAGGAAGAAGTCACACATTTTTTTTCCAATATAGAATGTTTATATTTTGTTCAAGGTTGTGATGGTAGAGCTGCACGTGTGGTGAACTTGTGCATTGCATTGCACATCGCCTTGTCCATTCAGTTGTACAAAGTTGTCAGTAAGCTCAAGGATTGCATGGGACATGTGGTGATATGTACATGTTAGGGATCTCTAATCTAAAATGCTCGGTACCAAAAGTGTATGGATATCAGATTTTGGGAGTATTTTGGAAAACTTGGATTTGGAGATGGGAGTCACATCTAATCAAGATGTTCATTTATACTTCAAATACACTGTATTTGTGTAATCATACTAGCTGTCCCCTGCCACGTGCTGCTGTGGCCCAGTCTGTTGATCTGGAAAATAAAGTAATGAGAAAATGTTGGTTTCTAATATATGTAATGTCTTTCTGCTTGTGGGTAAACAGTATTTCTTGCTGTTTCTTTGTCAGTGTTGATATGGAGAGTGTCTGGTTTGCTCACCCTGGATCATGCAACATACCATTGTCCTTCTTTAAGGGTCCCTTTCAAATCTATGATACTATATCTCTCTGTGTGTGAATCATATCTATCTATCTATCTATCTATATCTATGGCTGGATGACTCTTTGTCAGGAGGACTTTGATTACGTTTTCTTGCCCTGATGAAGGGAGTTGGATTGGGTGGCTTGAAGTATTTTCTGTTGGTCATGGGGGTTCTGTGTGGGAAGTTTGCCCCGATTCTGTCGTTCGTGGGGTTCAGAATGCTCTTTGATTTTAGGTGAACTATAAATCCCAAATGTCAAGGTCTATTTCCCCCAAACTCCATCTTTGTTCATATTTGGGCATATTGAGTGCTTGTGCCAAGTTTGGTCCAGATCCATCATTGTTTGAGTCCACAGTGCTCTCTGGATGTAGGTGAACTACAACTCTCAAATTCAAGGTCAATGCCCACCAAACCCTTCCAATGTTTTCTGTTGGTCATGGAAGTTCTGTGTGCCAAGTTTGGTTCAATTACATCGTTGATGGAGTTCAGAATGCTTTTTGTTGTAGGTGAACTATAAATCCCAGCAACTACAACTCCTAAATGACAAAATCATAATTTTTTGAGTGATGGTCACTCCTTGTGTAGTGAGATGTTTTGTTGCCAAATTTGGTGTGATTTCGTTCATTGGTTCTTTTGTTTGTAAGATACTCATTATGCACAGAGCATTTTTTTATATATATAGATATTTTAAAAGATTTTGTACATGAAACAAATTTTTTGAATGTTCTGTATATTGAGCCACCAGAAAACAAAAGTATTACTATATCTCAGTCATTCTTTTTCAACTATTTTAGATATTGGAATTCTAGATGAAGGGTGCTCAACTACACGATTCCAGTGTAGCATGTCAGCCTTTCTCTCACTCCTATCTTATCCTCATCAGGGTTCTATGAGATACAAAAGACCCTAGATGACATTGGTAATGCAGCATTGCCCAAATGATGCAAATAAACTTATAAATTGAGGTTTAGGAGGAGTTCCTTTTCTGAAATCATGTGAGTAGTGATCATGAACAGACTGAATATACACCAGTCCATGTATATTTAGTCTGCCATGCTTAGAATTACATCTGTTTGGCAATTCCTGAACTCCTCCATCTAGTATGACCTGAATGCTCTTGGGAATTCCAAATAGAAGAGATGTATGCAATCAGTTAGACGTACTGTATATATGTGTTAAAGCCCCCGGTGGTGCAATGTGTAGGCAGGACTGCTGACTGACAGGTCAGTGGTTCAAGTCCGGGGACAGCTGGTTGAGCTCCCTCTGTCAGCTCCAGCTCCCCATGCGGGGACATGAGAGAAGCTTCCCACAAGGATGGTAAAACATGAAACATCCAGATGTCCCCTGGGCAACATCATTGCAGACAGCCAATTCTCTCACACCAGAAGTGACTTGCAGTTTCTCAAGTTGCTCACACACACACAAACACAAAACAATTAATTCCCTAGGTCTACTACTCTATTTATCTGTAAGGATCAGGCCCACAAATGTAGCTTTTCCAAACTCCAAATTTACAGTGTTTGTATGTTTGGGTAGTTTTCATCATTGATGCCATAGGTAAGCATATCACATCTGAAATTAACAACATTTCAGGGAACAACGGCCCTTGATATTTTGTCATGTTTTCAAAGTGCTTTTGGGAACCAGTGTAGTGGTTTGAAGGATGGGTTCAAATCCCACTCAGCCATGGAAAGCCACTTGAGGAAGTCACCGTTTCTCAGTCCAAGAGGAAGGCAATAAATCTTTCCAAGAAAACCATTCAATAGCAGAAGTCAGAGTTGGCTTGAAGGCACACAACAATAGCAAAGGGGAACAAAGGTACATACTGCTTGGAATTGGAATTACTTATTCATATTCTCTGGCCAGGAGATAATCCTCTGCTTGACCTATTTTGGAGTCACTGGTTTTTGCTACAATTGGATCGCTTTGAAGCTTGCACCTGCTTCTGGCCACTGAATGTTCAGCAGACCAGTATGATGAGCCTTGAGAATACCTAAATTGTTATGGATCTTTTCTTCAGCAATGAAAACCACTCATTAAAAATTAAAGCATTGAGTCTGAGGCTACTTCTTGAAAATGGCAGGTGACATAGCAAATCTAGGACTGGATTGGACCACTCCAGACTGCAGATTGGAGCTCATGAGCAGCAACGCTCTTCCACCAACCTGTGTGTATGTGCCCTCAAGCCACCTGCTGACCTATATGGCCCCATGGAGTTCATTGCGCAAGGAATACAGAGGTCATCTTGCCAATTCCTTCATCTGAAATACAGCCTACAGAACCTGGCATTTGTTGTTGGGATCCATCCAAAAACTGTGCTTAGCTTCAAATATCAGATAGGATCTGGTGCCCTTAGGGAATGTATGCCCTACCTTCCACCATCTATCCACCCCAAATTCCTGACACATTGAAAGCTATCAGGTCAGGACTAGGCTAGACCACAATCTTTCACATAGGAATTTGGTTTTCTTTATATGAAGAATTTCTATTGTTATTTGCATGAAAAATTGTTGTTGTTTATTCATTCAGTTGCTTCCAATTCTTCGTAACCTCATGGACCAGCCCACACCAGAGCTCCCTGTCAGCCGTCACCACCCCCAGCTCCTTCAGAGTCAAGCCAGCCACTTGAAGGATACCATCCATCCATCTTACCCTTGGTTGGCCCCTCTTCCTTTTTTCCTTCCATTTTCCCCAACATCATTGTCTTCTTCAAGCTTTCCTGTCTTCTCATTATGTGGCCAAAGTACTTCATCTTTGCCTCTAATATCTTTTCCTCCAATTAATGCAATTTAATTGCCATGGCTCAATGCTATGGCATCCTGGGAGTTGTAATTTTGCAAGGTCTTTCACCTTCTCTGCCAAAGACTCCTGGTGCCTGACCAGATTACAGTTATCAGGATTTCATAGCATTGATCCATGGCAGTTAAAGTGATGCCAAATTGTATTTCTTTTACAGTGTAGATGCACCCATAGTTGTCTCTAGTTCTTTGCTTTTGAGAAGAAGGCCTGAGGTGCGAAATAATCCAAGGTCATAAATAAGGAATGTTTCCCTGGAAAGAAACAAGCAGTTGTTAGCATTTCACAACTGAAAATTAAAACTTGTGCAGACAAACAACATCAGAGTGTGATCAAAATGACAGAAGGTATTGATGAAGAAGAACACAAAAGCTAGGAGCAACTGCAGCCATTTGCTTTGCCTGGATCTTCTGGAAAGAGTAAACATGTGCACCCTCCTCTCCTCTTTGTGTGATGAGTTAATTTAGTGTAAACCATTTCTGTACTTCAAATTCGGTGTTCAGCCACTGAAAAAAGCTGAGGACAAAGAGAGGAAAGTGGGAGAAGGAGAAAGAAACTGGGACATTTTAAAAGAAGCTGAAGAAAGCAAGATAACAGGATTATTTAGGACTGACCCTTGGTGGCTGTGTCTCAATGGAGTAAGCGAGGAAAGAGGCCCAAATCCAAAGGGGTATCATTAATGCTTTCCTTGCTTTCCACTTCTCTTCCCACCCCCAAGCCATGCGGCTCTGCTTCATATATTTTTCATTCTGACTGAGGGTCTGTACCATCAGCTGATGACCTCTGTCACACACCAATGCTTCTCTAAATGTAAATGCAGTCTGTTTCCACCAACCCTCCTGCCAGCCTTCTGCCTGGCTTTGGAGGCCACTGTATTTATTTGATGTATTTTCTGAAGCAGGACTATTTATTTAAAGGTACGGTGATTCTCTAGAGCTGCCTAAAGAAAACAGGGACAGTATACACTGAGAGCACTTTGCTGGGGAAGAAAGAAAGACTCAAGAAAGAAGAAAAGGGAAACAGACGGCCCCAAATGAACAAACCCAACCTCACTCAAGTATTCAGAAGTCTCCGAACCAGATAACATCTGTCTAAAAGCCCTGTTCTGCTGCTGTGAGCGAGCCTTGGAAAGCAGCGCCCACTGCTTCTCCCTGAGAGTATTGATTTGTTTTTTAAGGTTGCAGGGGGTCAAATTCAAATCTCGGGCACAAAAGAGCGGCAGCTTCTCCTCGACACTGTGCCTTTTGACAGAGAACAAAGTCATGAAGTAGGCTGGAGGAGAAATGGAGAAAGAGAGCGACAGAGGGAGAAGGGGGAAGAGCAGATGAGAAGATGAAGGATGAAGATTTGGCCACATGTCTTATCTCTGCCCCCTGGCAGAACCATGATCGTCCTTGGAGAGGTTCCAATTCATTGTTCTTGTGGTTTTTCAGATCAGACTTTGTTCTCTGCAGGAAAATATTCTCTAGCTTTCACTATTAACACCTACTTCTGTCCTGGCATCACTATGTGATAAGTAGTAGAGGCTGGTGGCTTCCATGTCAATGAATCCAAGCTGAGTTTTAGTCTGAACTTTAAATGAGGTTGCTATTTTCAGATTGGTTCTTCCCTTTGACTTTAAAGTTTAGATTAAAACCTAGAGTAAATTGATCACTGCACTAACATAGGAGACATTGGCTGCCACTAGTGGCAAAGATGAAATGGGGATAAAGAGGGTTTTTTCAAGGAAGGTGAAGAATCACATTGAAGTCTGAGAGATGACATAGTAGCTATCTTTGAAGAAGTGATGACATATCATAGGAAAGATGAAGTGGGGTTGTTTTCTGCTGGTACAGAGACTAGAACATGAACCATGGGTTTAATGAAAAGAAATCCCACTTAAACATGGGGAAAATGTATTGTTTGACATAGGAATGGACTTCCTCAAAGGGTGGCATACTCTTGTTCTTTGGAGGTCTTTAAACATGACCATCTTTCCAGAGTGCTTTAATTGTGCATTCTAGAACTTCAAGAGGGTTGGATTAGATGGTCTCATGCTACTATCCTAAGACTCTATGATGTCTGACTACACTACAATAGCTGAGGGCCATAGTTTTGGGAGTGGAAGCATCATGGAGCCTGCAATAAATTGTGGAGCACTCTAATTGGGGATCTGGGTACTAAATGAAGAGTATCCTAACCCACAGAGTACATGCACCCACAAATGCTACTTTTTTTTTTTTTTTGCAATATTTCCTAGCTCATGTTTCTAGCAGGAGCATTTAAGAAGCGTGGAAAGAGCTCTAAAAGAAGTAGCAAAGATGGTCCAAATGCTGGAAAGCAAATCTTACGAAGAAAGATTGAATGTCCCTGCGACGAATTCCTGTAAACAGAGCATAGTATGTTTACCTCTCAGTTACTTGTTCTGTAAAGATATTGAGGCAGTTGTCAGTTGGGCTGTTTCCTTTGCTGTTGGTTTGCTCTTCATAAAATTAGTCAAATAGCATATTTTAAAAACCTTTCCATGAGAAATCTCTCCTATCCCAAAAAACACGGGAATCATGAGGCACCAAGAGGGAGATGTGTGCTGCTGATACAAAAAAATAAATAAAATCAAACCACAATGTCAAGCCTAGTGTCAACAACTGAAGTGGTAAAGATTGGAGTTGGTGTTCTTTTAATGATTTACATATATATACATTTTCCTTGTTTGACTTTTTTTTTCTAATGTGGACTGAAGCAGAAGTTGTATGTGCAATGCTTTTGAATATGCGATGCCCTAACACAATCTGCATTGCACATTGCAGTCATGCATTCCATATTTATTTTTACATTCAAGTGTGCAATAATATACTCATTTATGCTATATAATATAATAATGTATGATATAATTGATGATTGAATTACAACTCTGGAGACCAAGGTTGAAATCCCTCACTGGGCCATGGAAACACATTGGGCAACCTTGGGCAAATTAAACTCTCTCAGGGCGCATCCAGACAGCCCCTTTAATGCAGGAGTTACCACAATAAAAAGGGGACTGTCCAGGTGGCATCCTGGACAAACCCGAATTAATTCACCACAAACCAGAAAAACCCTGGTTTGTGGCAAATTAATTTATTAGTGGCTTTATTCTGCACCTTCTTGGTAGGTGCAGGATAAAATACACAAAGTATTATCAAGTTATCATGGATAAACGTCCATATTGGTGTAGATAATAGTCCAATCTGTCTGATGATTTAAAGAGCCCCTTGTAGGTATTTCAAAGGACTATTTGTGGCATCCAAGGTTGTGCCAGAGAAGAGTTCTACACGGCGACCAGGTTACAAAAAAGTATCCCGGGTACTGTTCCTTGTTTCAGGTAATGAATTCTTCTTAATATTTCAACAGGAGACAAGTCTCTGGCACTACAATTACATGTATGAAAAGAACAACAACATACATAAAATAGATAAGCTATTGCACCCCTATTGTTATGTTAACATTAAATCAATACATAACTAATACAATATAGTCAAAGTAATGTTCACATGACTTATATTTCATTAAGTAATCACAGGCTCTGCTGCAGAAGATTCTGGTTTGTGGCAAATTAATTTATTAGTGGGTTTATTCTGCGCCTTCTTGGAAGGTGCAGAATAAACCCACTACTTCCATGGTCAGGACTGCAGTCCAGACAATTGTTCCACAGTTTTCTGGGCTAAATTAGCCCAGAAAACTGTGAGAACACCAATCCCCTTCTGAAAAGCCCCCAAAAGCACTGTAAAAAACAAAAGAACTTACCCAGCCTCCATTAGAGGGCTCCCAGAGCTGTCCTTGCATGTAGAAATGATGCGCCAGGAAAAGGGGGGGGGAATCGCTCCTGGCCCCCCTTTCTCCTGGTGCATCATTTCTACACACCAGGAGAGCTCCAACAATCCTCTAATGGAAAATGGGTAAGGTCTTTTGTTTTTTACAGTGCTTTGTGGGCATTTGGGGGGGGGGGGGTTAGAGTGTCCGGGTGTTCTCCAGGAAAGTTCCAGGAGAAAATCCAGACACCCACCCCAGAAAGCATGCACTTTCTGGAGTCTGTGTGGATAGGGACCCAGGAATATCCACAATTTTTAAAACGTGGATGCTCCTGGGGTAAAGGGCTGTGTGGAAGCGCCCTAGGTCTCAGAGGAAGCCTTTGAAATATATCCAATAAACCCCCATGAAATAGTTGCCATTAATAGTAAACAACCTGAAGGCGTGCAGCAAACAATTGTCATTTGCCTCCATGGGTTTAAAGTTGCACTCTGTTTCCTTGATGTAGGATCTTGGCCAATGTTTCTTTTATACATCTTTAATTTTCAACTATAGACTTGTAGCAAAGTCCTGCCTCCACCTATTTTGGGCAACTCCTAGCTACCAAGCTGCTCAACATGTATAGGTGGCTAAAATAATCTATCCCTTTTCTGGTAGAGTTTTTATTGAGGCAGAAAAATCCTTCACTCTCTCTGTAAATCCTTACAGCATGTTTTAAGCATAGAATTAAATGATTTTATCCATGCTTGCAGGCTCCTTCCTTAATTAGTTCACATTATCCGGTCCACAAGAGAAGAGCAAGATGGGTGAATTGCTTAGTCAACAAGACAAACACACAATTGAGCTGTGTTACATGGAAAGCTTCAATGATCAGGAGAAAGTGCATGGATTGAAGAAGGTAATGCATGTGACTCATGTGCAAGAGACAGTTAGCAAAGTGATGTTAATTTTCTGGGACTAATAGTTTCAATATGTCAATTTCTTGCAATGGATGAATTGCCGGGGAAATACCACAATGGGCTGTCTAATAAACCTGGTTAGGAAATGTGAATTCCCACAAATAGTAAGTGAAAGGAGAAAACAAAGAGGAGAAAACCACCGGCAAACTAGCCCGTGAGTATTCCAGCCTTAGAAAACTCTGTGAAGTCCATGGGATCACCATAAGTCAACAGGCAATTTGAAGGCACGCACACACACACACACACACACCTGCATCACAAAAATGCCTGTTGAATTTTTCCCTTCTAAATAATAATAATAAGATTCTGTCAGCCCAAGAACAAGTCATTAGAACAAATGACATCAAAGCCAGAATTGAAAAGTTGATGACAGATCCCAAGTGTAGACTCTGCAAGGAAGCAGATGAAACAATAGATCACATCCTCAGCTGCTGCAAGAAGATCGCACAGACAGACTACAAGCAGAGGCCTAACACCATTGCTCAGATGATTCATTGGAACTTGTGCCACAGATACAATCTGCCTGTGACAAAGAATTGGTGGGATCACAAGCCTGAAAGTTACAGAAAATGAACATATCAAACTACTTGGGGACTTCTGAATTCAGACTGACAGAGTTTTGGAGCACAATACTCCTGGCCTCATGATCGTTTTAAAAAACAAAGTAGGGGTCATCAGTGTTGCAATCCCAGGCAACAGCAGGATTGAAGAGAAACAACTGGAAAAGCTGACAAGATACAAGGATTTACAGATCGACTGCAGACTCTGTCACAACTCAGTCAAGGTGGTCCCAGTGGTGATCGGCACACTGGGTGCAGTGCCTAAAGACCTTGGCCTGCACTTAAACACAGTCAGTGTTGACAAAATTACCAACCTTCAGCTGCAAAAGGCCACCTTACTGGGATCTGCAGGCATTATTCGCCAATACATCACACAGTCCTAGGCACTTGGGAAGTGTCCAACATGTGATCCAATACAACAGCCAGCAGAGTGCTCTTGTTTGCTGTTTGCTGTGGACTCATCTTGTTGTATTTCAAATAATCATACTTTATACCCCATTTCTGAACAAGGAACTCGGAGTGGCAGAGAAGCAATCTTCAGTTTTCATTTGGCAACCTTATCAGGCTTTAACTTTTCTATGACTTTGGTACTGTCAGTTGAGCAAAACCCAGGAACAGGCAATTGAAATCAGTTTTCATTTAGCATGACTCCTTAACTCCTGTGCCTATCTTGAAATTATATGTTTTTTTTCCCTTAGAGGCATCTCTATGATATATGCCATTTTTATCTAAAACGCACATCAAAAAATGAGAACAAAACCCTGGGGGTTGGTCCACTGAAGCAGTGCTTCTCAGGGTGTCTGCTCCACAACATATGCATTTTTAATGTCCAAGAAATCAGTGCCATACTTATGCCCATTGGCTAGAAGTGTTTCTTTTTTCCTGAGTCCTTTTCACATTACAGATTTATAAAGGAGAATTGCCTACCAGTGGATGCAGAGCAGAGCGTGAGTCATGGGAAGAAAGCAGAAAGCCAAGTAAAGACCTTACAGAGTCTTTACAAGTTGCAGCAACAAATCAATTAAATCTTGCAAATTGTAGGAAGCTGTTAGTTGACAAACTGAGATGGATATTTTGACATGGTAATTTCCTCTTGCCTGGAGCTGCATCCACCAAAATGGGAGAATTCATATCCATATCTTACATCTGTAGATGACCCTTGAAAACTGGAGACTCAGGTCCAAGCCCAGAGATCTGGCAACCCTAGTGCAGATGTAACATTCAAATATGAATTGGGAAGCTGAGATAGAGCAAGATAGACAGAGAGCAGGAGAAGAAAACAGCAGCCGTAGCCATTTCCAGATTGTTGTTCAAAGCATCTGTTGGAAGCATTTGCCAAAGACCAGCACATATAACTTGATAGTTCAAGTCAGGATTCTTAGGAGGTTTTTAAAAACTTAGTATTTGAACTGGATCCACATCCTAGTGAAACAAGAGTACTAAAGACTTGTGTTTCTTCAGAATATCTGTTCTAGGGCTAGTTGAGAATGTTATTTTGCTTCTTTAAAAAACTTCATAAAATTCTTAGATTTCTTCATAACTGGGATGTAATGTAAGTGTGACAAAGATTAAAGGTTGGAGAAAATAAATCTGATTGATTTGTTTATCTTTATTTTGTCACCTGCAAATATCCAAATAATGCATAGTGAAATATGAGCTTCTTTCATCTGAAGACCAAATTTAATTTTTGGAGAGCTCACAAATAAATTCTTGGTGACCAAATGTAGACAGACCCAAACACAAAAGGGTGGCACCTGAAATACCATCAAAGTTTAGCTTAAAATCACTATAGTTGGCAAGTAAACCTGGTGAGTGTATATGTATGCTCTAGTGCAGAGTTTCTCAAATGGTGCTCCTCCAGATGTTCGATTCCCACAATTCCTAACAACTGGTAAGAGCTGAAATCCAAAACACCTGGAGGAGCACAGTTTGAGAAACACTGGTTTAGAGAACCATTTAGGAATACTAAATACTGCAGACTATATTTCAGAGGAAGACAATGACAAACCAATTCTGAATATTCCTTACCTATGAAAACCCTAGGGTTTTATAGGGTTTTCATAGGTAAGGAATATTCAGGATTGGTTTGTCATCTGCTCTACCACTGCTCTAGTGTGATCAGGTCCTTAGCTTTTAAGATCAGATGAGATCTGGAGCCTTTCAGTTATTTAGACAGGGGAGGCCTTGCTCTTGGTTCCACTACCATTGTAGTCACGTTTGGTCGGGATGAGAGACAGGGCCTTCTCCGTGGTGGCCCCTTGGCTGTGGAACTCCCTCACTAAAGAGGTTAGATCTGCTCCCTCCCTCCTGATTTTTCACAAGACACTTAAGACTTGGCTGTGGGAGTAAGCATTGCTAAACAGGCTGATTTTCATTTTTGTGAAGTACAGTTGAAGCATCTTCTGTAGAGTTGGCTGTAAACACTTCACAACAGATTCATGTTAAATGTCTCAAACAGTCACTAGCTGACATTCAGAAAATGTTGCAAAACTTTTCAGATCCCCAGCACTGAGTTCAGTGGACCTCATTTGAGGTTGGGACCCGCAGTTTAAGAAGGGGTAGTCTAAGGTACTCCAAAGAGTCAGATTTGAACTCTGTGTGCTGGATTTGGCTCCAGGATTCTATCTTGCCCACCAGTGGTAGAGGGGGGAAACCCGCAGTGCTTTTAGTAGCATCTGTTTCCAAAGCAGTATCACCTCCTCACGAGTCCCAGAAGAAGCTGCAATCTGGCTTCAAAATCTCTGACTCTTTTTCTCTAGTTATCCTGATTCAAAAGTGCTTCCTTTAAAAACTCTTTTGAGACATGCCATCTGAGCTAGAATTCTACCCTCCTACCAGGAAGTGACCTACATTTCAAATTCTCGGAATATCAAGTAACCATCAGAGCCCATTAATCATCAGCACTGGCTATCAACCTGCTACGCCAAACACCTCTTTATCCCAAATGATCCTCTGCTCATTTTGCACAATGGAAGAGTGCTGCTAGATTAATATTATAAGTCTTCTGTCCTGCAAAAAAATACGATACCAGTACTTATAATACATATAATACCAGTAGGCAGGAACAGCAACCCCTCAATTCTGCATCTTCCCTGATCTAACTGCAAGCCTTGCAGTAGATGTGAGTATCTAAGACTAGCAAGCTTTCCAACCACAGCATGGCTTGTTCAGCCCACACAGCACAAAAGAGAGACAAGACACTCCGTTCCCTTGTTCGGGGTGTGAGCGCACACTGCCATCTCAGCTACAAAGCAAAACTTCCAAGCAATTCCCTTCTTCATTTGCGGCACAGACAGCCCAATCTCTTCTCACTGCAAAGACAGCGACAGCTTCTGATAGTATACTGCAGTTTGTGTTATCAACTACCTCATCTTTCTCAGGCCTGCCAGTCTGTGACTGATCAAAACCCAGGATGCTTCAAAATATGGAGAGCCAGACTTGAAGGCACACGTACTCTCTCACACACAGAGAGAGACGTCCTTTTATTTGTGTTTTGTTGAAGGTTGTATCCCAATACAGACTGTGCCATGGCTGCAGTCGCAATTTTTAATTAGCTGTTTGCAACCATGACAGCTGGAAACTAAAGCTAAATGGAAGTGGCTGTTTGTTTCCCATGAATATGTTTGACAATGTGGGCTTTCTTCTCCTGTGATTTTGCCTTTCTTCTTGCCTGGCCTTGACTTGTTCTCATCTCAGCTGACTGCACATAGTGAAGCACAGAGGAACCTCTCCATTTGAGGTACTAGCATTTTCCTGAGATAACAGGTTTTTTCTCCAGCAATTCTAAAGCACCACGCTTTGATGAGGGAGGCAATTTCAGCAGAGAGCAAAGTTGCCCTGACAATTTGGGGCCAGTTTGATGCCAGACTGCAGCAGTCTGAACATTCAGACAGCAGCAGAAATCCTCGTAGAAGTGTCTTCCTCTTTTGTGCAGTACAACTTCCGAAACAATTCTATGAATGCATTTTTAAAAGATTATGAAGTTGCATTCACCCTCACTTTTGTCCTTTCATTATGTGAAGGTTAACCGCATGATGGTTGTTATTTATTTATTTATTTATTTATTTATTTATTTACTGTATTTGTATACCGCCTTTCTCAGCCCGTAAGCGACTCAAGGCAGTTAACAGGGCAAAATTCAATGCTTACATTGTCATAAATACAATTAAAAACATAACATATAATAAAAACTAAACAAATCAGTAAAATATACATTCATAGTGTATCCTTGTTACAAATGTTGTCCGGACTCATTGCCTAGTCGTTCCATTTTCCTATGTCAGTTACTCTGCATTTGCAAACGCTTGTTCAAAAAGCCACATCTTGACTTTTTTTCCAGAATGTTAAAATGGAGGTGGCCGATCTGATATCTATAGGGAGGGTGTTCCATAGCTGAGGGGTCACCACTCAGAAGGCCCTGTCTCTTGTCTCCGCCAAACGTACTTGTGACAAATGTGGTAATGAGAGCAGAGCCTCCCCAGACGATCTTAAGGTCCTAGATGGTTCATAAGGGGAGATGCGTTTGGACATGTAAGTTGGGCCAGAATCATTTAGGGCTTTATAGACTAAAGCCAGCACTTTGCATTGTGCCCGGTAGCAGATTGGCAGCCAGTGGAGCTGGCGCAACAGAGGGGTTGTACGCTCCCCGATAGCCGCTCCTGTTAGCAATCTGGCTGCCATTCATTGGACCATTTGAAGCTTCCAGACTATATTAAGATAATCCTACCAATACGAAAGGCTAAAAACTATGGTTGATATTCTATTCGGTAATTATGAGACAATCAGCTAGACTCAGTGCTTATCTACACAGACAAAAAATGGACTCACCTTGAATTCAGCACTTCATGTCTTCATGATAATAGCAACTTCTGGTGAGTATCCCGGGTTTTCTGCCCTTAATCCAACTTTGCTCTGCTCTGCTTTTCTTTGAGCAAAGTCAAGGGATACTCTGGAGTTTGCTGGAAACACCAGAGTATCCCTGGGCATTATGGAAGTTTGGGCAGCTGAATCGGGTTTGATCTGTCTTGATCCACTGTCTGTATGGGCACTGCCAACAGGAGATGGATGTCTGCATATTTCCATTGCCACTTCCTGTGAAATGCACACCTTGCTGTGAGCACCTGCTGATATCAGAATGGGGTGCCCACATGATCAGCAAGAGGGAGAGGGTTACTCTATGGGAGGGAAAGGTGATGTCCCAGTGGTGCTTGGACCCTCTCAACCATTTGCACACCACTGTGGTGCTGCAATGCATTTGTCCTGGTGCAGCTGGCTGCCATCATGCTGCTCAGGAGCTAGTCTGGAGCATAATACTCCAAACTGGCCTCATAATATGTGACTAGTATATGTGTAACTGTACAAGTTTTTGATTGTTTGGGATTATGTTTATGGATGCTAATTACCGAACATGTCCCTAAAGACACTTTTTTTTTTTCAGACAGAAAGCACCCCAGCCAAAGGGTTTCTTTGGTACTGAAGATCAGGACACTGGGAAATTATACCTCCAGCACTCTCCCTGTTGATTGTGTACCTTGGGAGAAGCAGCTGTGACAGGAAACTGAGGGGTCTCTTCAGTGACAGGAAACTGAGGGGTCTCTGTGACCAGGCAAATGCTGAAGATGTCATCTTCTAGTGCCTTGATCTCCAGTACTTTGGATGAGGTACTGTATTTATAAAACGGTTGATTATTTGGATGACATACATACAGACTATCTGAAAGAACGTATCTTATAGCATATTCAACTTCGACATTGAATGTTTGCCTTTTTTGTATGTAAATCACTCCGAGTAGTCCCCTCAGGGAGAGAGGGTGGTCTAATTATTATTATTATTATTATTATTATTATTATTATTATTATTAATAATAATAATTCTTGTACAAGCCAGTGTGAATTTTAAGATCCACAAAGTAGGGCTTTCTCTCAGTGCCACCACCCTTGAAGGTGAAGTTGCTCATGGCTCAGGAGAGAGCTTTCTCTGTGGCTGCTCCCAGGCTGTAGAACCCCTTTCATACTTTGTATACAAAAGCTTGTGCTACAACTTATTTCTTTTAGTCTCAAATGTGCTTTAAGATCCCTTTCCACACTGACATTCCAAAAAAACACGGCAAGGGACATTTTCCCACTAACATTATAGAGCGGAAGCCAATTGTTTGATCTGCTCCTGCAGTATTCTGGTAAATATAGTTTTAGGAAGCTGAGGACCTCTCTAGCTGAGAAGTCCAAAGGCTCTTCCCTGAATTACATTTCCCAGAATTCTGCAGGAGCAACTCGAACAATTGGCATATGAAAACCTCCATTCTATAACGCTGGTGGGAAAATGTACTATGTCTTTGAATTCTACCCCTTTACAAAGACATTCTTGGAATTCAGAAGTTTCAAAACTAAGTTACCAGTGTGAAGTAGGGAAGTTGTGGTCTTGGAGGGAGACTGCAGCTGGTCAGAATCTACATCTCTGACTCTGTGTAAGGAAGTTTCTTTTTTTCAAAAAATGTGTCAGTGTGGAGCCACCAGCAGAAGGAAAATGACAGCACCTTGCAGAATTCAAAAAGGTTATTATTCACAGGAAGTGTTTTTCAGGAAATATTTCTGTCCCACAAGAACCCTGGAAACCGAAAGTGAAGAATATTCACGGTTGCTTTACCAAAAAAATTGGATGGGTTTATGTTGAAAACATTTGAGAAAATGTAAGATGTGCAATCAAAGTGACAAAGGTGGTGTAAAAAACCAACCCTCTCTGGTCAAAGACTCAAGCTGGAGATGTTTTTAGTTCCTTTATGAGAATGCAATGAAACTCCTCAGTGACCACTGGAAAATACACCTTCTTGGCAACAAAGAGCTGATCTCCAGATGTGGAAATTAGCTCACTGTAGTTTGGATCCCTTTGGTTTGTTTTTAGTGATGTCCTCAAGCCACAAGGTTTCTCCAAGAACACCAGAACACTTGGGTCTTCTCCTGAAGTTGATTCTGAACCAACCTTGAAAGTAAACCAAGTTGATGAGTCCTGAGCTTGTGGGCTAGGAGTTTGCATTTGCTCTGACATGGTCAAGGCATCTCAGTGTGTGGTCAAAAGGGTGTGGTCAGTCCACAAAGGAAGAAGAACACATAAAACAATTACTTCAAGCAACAAAACATAGCACTTACGGTATATACTGACTTTAGGAAGGACAAGATTCCATCACCTTCTCTCCTCTTCCTCCTCCCGGGTTAATTGACAGCAAAATATATTTGTATTTTGAGCTCAGTTTTCAGAAATTGAATAAGCCAAGGACAAAAGGGGAAAGTAGGAGGAGGAGAGAGTAACTGGGACATTTTCAATGCAGTTGAGGAAAAGCAACAACAAGCAATTAATTGGGGTTTAAATACCACAATCTCATCTGATCTTGGAAGTGAAGTAGGTTCAGCTCTGGTTAGTACTTGGATGAGAGACCACCAGCTGTTGTAGGTTATATTTGAGGGAAAGAAATTAGCAAAATCACCTCTGGGTATTCCTTAATAAGACAATTCATTAAATTCATGGGGTCACCATAAATCAACAGACAACTTGTAGCCAGATGCAGCCACAGATCCCTTGAAATTGAGATCATTGGACAGCCAAGTTTTGTCTTTATATCCAGGAAGTAGGAAAAATCCAACTAGATCCCTTTTCTACTCTCTGAAGCATTTTGAAAACTGTAGTTTTATCCTACTGGTGCTTTTAATTGTTTGGTTTCAGCATTGGACTACAATGCAATGGAGACTAGGATTCAAATCCCTCATTCAGGCATGGAAACCCACTGAGTGACTTTGGATGAGTCACACTTTTTTAGTCTCAGAGGGAGTCAAAGATAAACACCCTCTGAACAAATATTGCCAAGAAAACTGTGTGATAGGTTAATTTTAGGGTCAGCATAAGTCAAAAAATGACTTGAAGGCACAGAAGAAGGCCAAAATGTTTTATTCACAGCTCCTGCCTTTGTATTCCACTTTTTAAAATTGGTTTTGTTATTGCCTTTGGTTTTTACCACCCAGAGAATATTATGTGGTGGATTCTTTAGGAGTACAAGAATCAATTATTTAATTAATTGGAAGTGTGTTAATTAATATATATTAATTGCAGAATGTTTCTTTAAAAATAAAGGCAGCAACAAAGGAGCTGTTGCTGTTAGCATATACATTGTGCTGAAAGATAAACAGAAAGGCATGTATGCGGAGGAAAATACAGAACTGCATGATGAAAGAAACTTTAATTATAAAAAGCCCTATCTAGCGGTTTACATTTTCTGTAGGCAGTCAGATTCCTAGGCAGTGTTACTGCAAAACAAAATGAAGATCAGCCTGCAGGGTGTGCAGCATTTATTTCATAATGTCAGTTGTGGAAATTCACCATCCATGTTATTGTCCCACAGGAATGCCTTGAAATTGTTTCCAAGACACAGTCTTAACAGGAAACAACACTTGCACCACCAGAAAACTAAAATGCAAAAGTGGCACATACAAAGAATGCCAAAAGAAGAAATAGCAGCAGAAAAATGCCCTGCAAGATCAAACACCCAGTATGTTCCAATGCTAGCAAAATGGCATCCTCCGTTAATATTTGTAAAATGCATATTTCACTTTCTTGCATATTTCACTTGCATATTTCACTTTCAGACAGGCCCAAAATGTGGGACCTGCCTCAGTTTTACCCAAGGTGTCTAAATGATGCCTCAGGTAAAACTGAATCAGTCTGGAAAAAAATTCCCAGTTTGCTCCAGATTTATAAAACACCTGGAAAGATCAGGACCTTATTAGGCTAAGTGTGGGAGGGATTTCCCTCCCCCCCCCCCCCCCCAACCTCCTGATGCATCATTTTCAGCAAGCCCCTTGGGTAAGTTTTCGGTAGGCCCCTTGGATAAGGGGGTGGGGAATGGATGCCTTCCAGGTCAACCTGGGATGGTATCTAGCCATCCCCAAGGGAAATCCCAGGGTTTATACTGGGGTGAGGACAGCAGCCCGGGAGAAACTGGGTTAAAATAACCCAGTTCCTTCCAAGTTTTAGGATAATGTAGAAGGGCCCTTAGAGTGTGCAATGCTATTTTTAAAATTCATCTTTATAGGGTTATGGGCTTGTATCCTTTCTTTGAATATGTTTGATGAAATTAGCTACAGTACACTTTCTGTTGTGCATTAAGCTGTATATTCAGTTGTGCAACTTTGCTATTTAGTGGGTCACAAAACACAAAGTATGCTTCCTTCCTGGTGCTTTCTGACAACCTTTACTGGCAATGAATTTTCATAGAAATGCTGAACAAGGTTGTCACATTATAGCTTATTTGCTAAGTCACTTCCAAAAAGAGTAGACCCACCAAATCAATTGGATGTACCTACGTGTCGATTCAACATTCAACAATTAATGGTATTCAGTTCTTGTGGTTTTTTTCGGGCTATATGGCCATGTTCTAGAGGCATTTCTCCTGACGTTTCGCCTGCATCTATGGCAAGCATCCTCAGAGGTGAAGTCTGCTGGAACTGGGGAAAAAGGGGTTTATATATCTGTGGAATGACCAGGGTGAGACAAAGGGCTTTTGTAAGTTGGGCTAGGTGTGAATCTTTCAACTGACCACCTTGATTAGCATACAATGGACTGACTGTGCCTGGAGCAAACTCTTCTTCTTCCAGGCACAGTCAGCCCATTGTATGCTAATCAAGGTGGTCAGTTGAAAGATTCCAGCCATGAAAGTGATTCCAGCCATGAAAGCCTTCGACAATACAATTAATGGTATTGTTTGCTCTGTTTGGGACTGACCAATGGGATGTAAGCCCCATGTTGCTTTTACTTAGTATTAGTGGGGGATCCAAAAATGTGATGGAAGATGTAGCAGGATAGCATCCCCCAACTGGCCATGTATATTGTGCTTCCAAGAGAAAATAAGCTAATTAAGTCATTCATAACAATTAGGGCTGAGTGGATATTTGGAGCAAGAATGCCACATCCAAATATCAGACATGCACCTGATTCTTCTCAGCGAAGTGTCACACATCAGTTCACTCAGTAGGAAGTATCTGATGCATTCCAGGGTGCTTCTTATATTTGACATTTAAAAAAAACCTGAGAGAAAACAACATGGAAAGGATTTGGCAGGTCATTTTTTAAATCACCAAATGGAAGCTTTATACGAGGATCTCAGCATTTGAAACTGCTAAGGTTATCCATCATTCCCTATATACGTATTTCCAGAGTCCGGATGCAAGTACTGCTTTCATCCCGCAAAAATGGCACCACCCATTTGATGTTGCAGTTTAGTGATGAATTCTTTCACATTCTCTTGAACTGCAGCATTTTAACTTTAGGCAGACAATTCTAGCTCCCTTTCCAAACTACAAATCCCAGGATTCAGTGAAATAGAAACAGAGCAGTTAGATGTTACAGGCATTCCAGAATTGTCTCGTGTGCTTGTGCTCTTGATTTGGAGAGCTCTGAGCAAATAGCAGGTGCATTCCTCTAAAATCCAACCCTTCTGCCCAGTGTTGCCTTGTTCAAGTTTGCAAGTGCCTCTCAAAAGCAAAACCCTTGCAAGATACGCATGGCTAAACTGCCTCTTGAGTCTGGTTAGATATACTTCCATGCAAGAAGCAAAATGTACAGCAGAGATTTCCTGTGCACCCGCAGGACAGTCACATTTAATAATATAGTAGCCAATTTATGACTTGGGGCCCCTGTGCTCCATCCATTCCCATCAATTGAGACCTTGCACACCATAAAAGTAAAATGGAAGGCGCACACTCAGTAAGTGTGAGCGAAGCAGTGTTATTAGATCATTTAAAGCTAAATACATTACTATGTTGTTGTCTTCCTCTTGACAGATATCTCAGCAAAAGCAGGAGGGGGAGAAAAAGGCAGTGCAAGGTTGGTTCTTATGTTTCCATGCCCACCTTTGCAGAACTCTGGCACTGAATTCAGTCCCAGATTACTTCTATAACAAAGTCCCAACTGAAGTCCCACAAACTCTAGCTAATGAGAAGATGGTTCTGTGTTACCTATGGAAGGCACATGCCAGCCTTCATGCCAGCCTTCAAGGGGCACATGCCAGCCTTCAAGGGGCAGAGTGGGAAATAATAATAATAGGTGTCTTCTTTACCCCACTCTGCATAAAAGTAACTGGAGGCAATGGAAAGTGAAAATTATTTTCTCTTTATAGAAACAGGATGGCCAGAGAGCGGAAGAATCTTGACTGGATCCCATCTGGGCAGGCGGGAGCACCATTTATTTCCAGTATTGATCAACACTTTTAATGTGACTAATTAAGACACATTACTCAAGCCCAGCACTTAACCAGAAAATACTCCATTTTATAAAATAGTTCCGAATCTGTGACGACATTGATCAAACAATTCAAGATAAGGAAGATGCTGGCAATTTTAATCCAAACAGGGGAACAAATGCTTAAGAACAAAGTGAAATAAGAGATAGAAACCAAATGTCTGTTCCCTACTAGCACATGTTCTTTGTACCATTTCCTAGCTGGAAGAACCACGAGAAAGTATCAGAAAATAATTAGGAACATTAAGAAAATGAGGAGAAACATTTTTTTTCGTGAATGTTCACAAATTGGATTAGATGAAGCAAGGACAGGGGACCAGCATGGAATATTGGTTTGAGCATGAGATATGGCCTATTCATAATTAAGGTCCAAATCCTTGCTCAGCAATGGAAACCTACTGAATAAGCTTGGGCAAGACACATTTTCCAGCCTTAGAGGGCAGTGGCAAACCTCAGCTGAATATATTTTGCCAAAAAATATATCCCTGTAATAGATTAGCCTTAGAGTTGTCATGTGTCAGAAACAACTTGAAGGCAAACAACAATAATAACAGTGGGTACTTTTTGTCCTCCAGATGTTTTGCCTACAATATCCATAATATGCTGATCATTCCATGCAGGGTTGATGGGACTTGTGAGCCAGATCACACAGATGATGAAAGGGTCCCTGTGTCTGGGTTAAGATATTATTTCCATTCAGGAAACATCACAGAAAGAACATACAGAGCCTGAAAAGGGATGGGTAGCTATTGCCACAAAAAAGTTGCATATCCAGTGAACAGTCTGACTGCAATATTTTGCACCAGCTAAAGTTTCAAAGGTAGCTGTACTTCAAGAAGGATTTATATTGAGTTGGGTAAAGTTTGGTCTGCAAATTGCCACCTTTTTCTATACTCCACCAGATCTGTCCCCAATTGTTTTTTTTTAAATGTGTATGTGTGTTGCTTTTAAGCCCCTTTTGAAAGCCTAGGAAAAGCCAAAAAGCATGATTTTCCATCATCAGTAAAACCTGAAAATAAGTCTTCCAATCCTTGACAGTCACCCACCCCTGGAGAACTGGAGCAGAATTGGAAAGATGACTATGGTACACTGTTGCAATATATGATCTCAGCAACTAGATTGCTTTATGTGCAGAAATGGAATAACTCAGCAGCACTGACAACAGAAGACTGAACAATAAAAATGATGGACTTGGCTGGGATGGATAAATTAGCCTGCTTATTAAAAGTATGGACACTGGAAAAAAATGTTGAATGATTGAAACCTTTTGTAGACTTTTTGCATGAAGAAGAAAGAGATTTGCCAATTTTAAGTTTTGAAGACTAATTCAAAAAAAAGAGTCAACACTAAGAAATCTGGAGGGTGATGCCATTATTATTCCTTGTAGGTGAATGGAAATAGATGGAAAGTGAACTGCTTTTCTTTTCTTGCTCTTTTATTCCCTATTTCTTCTTTTCTGTGTCTTTTTCTGCTTTCTTTCTTTTTCTTTGCACCTTTTGTACTTTTGTTGTATACTTCTTATCTTAATTCTATATTATTTTTAAAAATATTTTTCTTTCTCCATTTTATAACTTTTAATGTAACTTTTTAAATTTTTTAATAAGACAACTTTAGGGAAAGATGTGAAGGTCATGGCACAATGAGAGAAGCTAGCCTACCTTCCTTTAGATCAGGGGTCCTCAAACTATGGCCCGAGGGCTGGATACGGCTCTCCAAGGTCATTTACCCAGCCCTCACTCAGGGTCAACCTAAGTCTGAAATGACTTAAAAGCACACAACAACAACAACAACAACAACAACAATAATCCTATCTCATCAGCCAAAAGCAGGTCCACACTTCCCGTTGAAATACTAATAAGCTTATATTTGTTAAAACTGTTCATCATTTCAAACATGTAATTGTTTTAAAGTGTTTTTGCACTATAAATAGGATATGTGCAGTGTTCATAGGAATTAATTCTTTTTTTTTCAAATTATAATCTGGCCCTCCAACAGTTTGAGGGACTATGACCTGGCCCTACAGTTTCTATAAGGTCCCACTACAAGTGGCTACACTGTTGTGGTTCCAGGTTTTCATTTCAGTGGAGTGGTGAATCCAATCTTGGTTTAAACAAGGCTTAAAAGGAGTTTTCAAAAGTCCTGACCCAGTTCTTAAGTAAGTTCAGCACCTTGGATAGGTCCTTTAAAGCCAGCTAAACTCTTAAATGTGTTTGCTGCTCACTGCCATGGGAGCCAGCAGTCTCACCATTCAGTATCTATGTATACATCCCTCCTCTCCAAGTTTGGAAGGAGAGCTCTTTAGACTTTAAAATATTAACAACAACAACAACAACAACAACAACAACAACAACAACTTTATTCTTGTATTCTGTCACTATCTCCCCTGATGGACTTGGGGTGGCTTACACAAGGCACAAGGTGCCTAAAAGCAAAACATAAAATGAAAACAAATTAAAAATATAATGAAATACAACATACAGGTATATAAAACATCAACTAACACTCAATTAAAAACAGTGCTCATCAACCAATGGTGGGAAGCTACCCCCAAAACTCTAGCCATTATGGCCTGACCTGGGATAGACATTAGACAGTGACTAGAAGAAGTTTGAGGCACCCAATTGCTCATAAATCTTGGCTAACTTTCTGCAAAGAATGTTAGCATTTGTACTTCTTGTTAAGGTTCAGGTTCAATTTGTTGCTGCTTTCTTCCTCCCGGACTCCGGCTCTGCCTTACCTTGAGGTTGCCCTCTCATCCTTGCATTACCTCATGCCTGGAACATATTTGGTACAATCTGTTTTTTATTTGGTATAATCTGTTGCCATTGGATAAATGTAATCCTTCCTGTGACACATCCAGATCATATCTCATTACAGCAACTGTACAGCCACCTTTATCCCATTTGCTGAAAGTGAAGTGTGTTTGATTGGATCTTAAACACATAATATGAAATATGTCTTATTGTTGTGTGGTACTCAGCAGCCTTGTCCTGTCATTTTTATGTGAGGGCAAAGAGCTTAAAGCCACAGGCACACAATTAAAGGCAAAGGTGGACATCACACTGCAGAAAAAGGAAGATGTTGCAAGGCAAGGAAAGCACCAAGGGAGAACTCGGGTTAGCCAAAAGCTTCAGGGAAAAGTCTACCACACTGCAGCAGTTCCACTATTCGTCACCACCACCCTCAGTATTTCTATAGAAGGAAATAATTCCAGGCTCACATTATATGGTACTGTACTTACTTACTTAGGTGATCTCTCATTGTCTGAGTATGATGGCCTTCTAAGTCTAGGGTCTTGGTAGTTGATACATAGGTGACTGTAGAGTCCTATTCTTGACCCACATGTTCTTCAACAGTGAGGACATCGGTTTCCAGGTGGAAGGCAGTTCCAGTCAAAGTTGGCTTGATGCACCTTCCTCTTGGCACGTTTCTCCTTTTCACCCTTCCACCTCCATTCCTTTTCACCTCTTTCAAATTCCACAGCACTGTTGGCAACAGCTGACCTCCAGCTAGAGCACTCAATGGCCAGAGCTTTCCAGTTTTCAGTGTCTACACCACAGTTTTTGAGATGAGCTTTCAGCCCATCTTTAAATCTCTTTTCCTGTCCACTAACATTCCATTTCCTGTCCTCTAGTATAGCAACAGTTTTGGGAGACAGTGATTGGGCATTCAGACAACATGGCAATTCCAGCGGAGTTGATGGCATAGGAGCATCTTTTTAATGCTGGTGGTGCCAGCATGCTGACATTTGTCTGTCTGTCTTCCCAAAAGATTTGCAGGATTTTTCAGAGGCAACACTGATGGCACAGTACTAGGATACTATATGAGGTGCTCTGAATGCTTTGTATCCTATTTCTAAATAAAGGTATCAAGACAGAGATGTCTTGGAGAGGAAGCATTAGCAAAGCATAAAAGGTAGGATATAAATAGTCTGCTCTACACCCTATCCAAGGGGTGCCAATATAGCACTTTCTAACCATTAGGAATGTTAGACTGGTTTTATCCAGTTCTCGCTCCAGTGACTGAGGCTGCAACAAGGAATCATAACAGGGTTCCCTTTTCATTGTTTCTGCATCACTAGATATTGGGTGGAGGGCTGGAAAAGTTATCCTTCCTGCACCCCAACTGGCACCTGAACAGGACTCCTTTTCAGGATACAGCATTGCTAAGGCTAGAAGAACACAGGGACTTTTGGACCAGGTATGGGTCCATAACTCTAAGTTAAGACTTACTTACTTAAGTGATCCCTGGTTGTCTGAGTGTGATGCCCTTCCAAGTGCAGTGTCTTGGTGGTGGATATGTAAGTGACTGTGGAGCCCTATTCTTGACCCGCATGATCTTCCACAGTGAGGACATCAGTTTCCAGGTGGAAGAAAGTCCCAGTCAGGGTTGGCTTGATGCACCTTCCTCTTGGCAGGTTTCTCCCTGTTGCCCTCCATTCGTGCCTCTTTGAATTCCACAGCACTGCTTGTCACAGCTGACCTCCCGTTAGAGTTCTCAAGGGCCAGGGCTTCAATGGTAGATTCTAAGTTAAGAATCTACCATTGAAATGCATAAAGCCAGCCATTACTTCTAAAGTGACATTTAATTACAATAACAACCACATAACAAAAGATATCAAAGGTGGGTTCTGCTTATGTGTAAGTCAGTTAGCACTTGGTATCTGCCAGGGTTTGGTTTCAGTAGCCCTTTGGATACAAAAATCTGTGATGCTCAAGTCCCATTATATACGATCACATATTAAAATTGTGTTCCTTATAAAAAACAGAAAAAGCAAGGTTGATGAATCCATGGGAACAGAATTTATGGACATAGAGGGCTAACCATAGTCATATGGGCCAGTCCTGACTTCTTGGGAGTGGTCATTTTACAACACAAAATGAAGATTATTTGTTGCAATGTTCCCTGTCAAAGAACTTCCATGTGAGAACTAGAGCAGGGTATGTCTCACAAACATTTTAGGATGCCCTCACCCATGAATTCCCTGGCAACAAAGATCCGCCTAGTCAAAGCCATGGTATTCCCTGTAGTCACCTACGGATGTGAGAGCTGGACCTTAGGGAAGGCTGAGCGAAGGAAGATCGATGCTTTTGAGCTGTGGTGTTGGAGGAAGGTTCTGAGAGTGCCTTGGACTGCGAGAAGATCCAACCAGTCCATCCTCCAGGAAATAAAGCCCGACTGCTCACTGGAGGGAAGGATACAAGAGACAAAGTTGAAGTACTTTGGCCACATCATCATGAGGAGACAGCAAAGCCTGGAGAAGACAATGATGCTGGGGAAAGTGGAAGGCAAAAGGAAGAGGGGCCGACCAAGGGCAAGATGGATGGATGGCATCCTTGAAGTGACTTGACTTACCTTGAAGGAGCTGGGGTGGTGACGGCCGACAGGGAGCTCTGGCGTGGGCTGGTCCATGAGGCCACGAAGAGTCGGAGACGACTGAACAAATGAACAACAACAACAACATTCTGGTGACTGCGGAAATAGTTTAAAGAAGCCTGTACAACTTGATAATTTTGAGAATTTGACTCATTTATCACAGTTATTGTACAGAGCCTTGTGCAGCACTGCATTACATTTAATACAATTATCAGCTATCTATCAAGCCGCCATAATCCAAGCAATCATTAAAAAACATGAAGCAACATTCCAAAGAGTGTAAAAATAATCCCCTTCCCATTCTAGGCTTTATGGTTGCCTGGGATCCTACCCACTGTAAACAACAACTGCAACCAGCCAGTTTTCAACCTTTTAAAAATCTTTCTGCAAGGCTCATTTATATGCAGGCCAATTTTTCATTCATCTCGAATCTGCAGCCAGCATTTTAATGTATGAAGCTTCCCCGCTCCATCTCTTCCCCCTGAAGAAAAATAGCTTAATTTCTCCAGCTGATAGATTTTCCTGATCCTTCAAACAGGAGAAAAAGACTCTTGAAAATCGGTCGTTGAACTATCCACAGGCATTTTATAATGGCCGTAAATAGGACTATACCAAATAGCTCTCCAGGCGTCATCTTGAATGGTGTCCTTGACACTGTTATTATTATTATCCTTGCTGCAATATATATATATATATATATATATATATATATATATATATATTCCTACTTTGCAGTTTGTTTGTCACTGAACATTCAGGGTATCGAGGAAGAAACAAAACAGCACCCTGTGCCCCATCTCTGTACAGGTACAAGTCATCGGACTTGGCTATCCAAGTCATATTTCCACTCACTCGCTCTTTAGTATTATTTATAGTGCCACAGGACTAAATTGAAACCATTTGCTGTTTTCCAGGAATGGTTTCAAGAGTGTTGAAAAATGTCCCTCTTTTCTGTTGATTGTTTGGTGCCTCTTGGAAAATTGTCAGCTTCTTCATTTGCTTTGCCGTCTTGTAATTTCCTGGCTGACTTTAGCAGTTTCTCCCTTCCTCCATGATGTCAGCACACAGTGAGGGAGCATAAATATCATTGCTCTGCTCAGCATGTGATCCCTGATTGGCTGGGATAACTTATTCAGGTTTGTTTGTTTGTTTTCCAAGTGGTTACTGAAGCAGCAATTTGTTTTTCCATTTTATTTACTTCCCACCTTTCTCCCAATGTGGGATTCAAAATGTCTTTTTGTTGTTAATTGCGATCATGTTGATTTGAACTTATGTCAGAGCTATGAAGGATAGGTGTTCAAATCATAAATATCCCTGCTCAAGTCCACAAGCGCAGGATCCACAGCTTCCTTGACTAAAGGTGCATCTACATTGTAGTATTAATGCAGTTTGACTCTACTTTAACTACCATGGGTCAATGATATGGAATCATGGAGTTTTTAATTTGGTGAGGTATCAGCACTCTTTGGCAGGGAAGGTTATAGACCAGACATACATAAACTTAGGCTCTCCAGGTATTTGGACTTCTACTCCCACAATCCCACAATCCCTAACAGCCTCAGGACCTTTCCTTTTCCCCTCAGCCGCTTAAGAGGGAAAAGGAATGGGTCCGAGGCTGTTAGGAATTGTGGGAATTGAAGTCCAAAACACCTGGAGAGCCTAAGTTTGCACATACCTGTTACAGACCTGTTAAAACCACACCAGCCATGATTCTGTAGCATTGAGCCATGGCAGTTAAAGTGGTGTCAAACTGCATTATTTATACAGTGTAGATACACCCTGATAATAAAAAGTAAAAACAAAATTAAACAAATTGTCACGTTAAAGCACCATGAATTTTTATAAACTATAAAACAATTGGGTCACTGTAAGTTTTTCAGGCTGTATGGCAATGTTCTAGAAGCATTCTCTCCTGACGTTTCGCTTACATCTACATCCTCAGAGGTTGTGAGGTCTTAGAGGTTGTAAGGTCCTCACAACCTCTGGGGATGCCTGCCATAGAAACTTAAACTAGTCCAGCAGGCAGCAGACAGATTACTCACTGGAGCTACATACGGGGAGCATACCACCCCCCTGTTGTGTCAGCTCATTGGCTGCCGGTCCACTTCTGAGCACAATTCAAAGGGTTGGTCTTGGCCTATAAAGCCCTATATGGTTCTGGTCCAGCTTACTTGTCTGAACATACCTCCCTCTATGTCCTGCCTCGCAGTTTAAGATCATCCAGGGAGGCCCTGTTCTCGGTCCTGCCAGCTTCACAAATGCGTTTGGTGGAGACAAGGGACAGGGCCTTTTCAGTGGTGGCTCCCCACCTGTGGAACTTTTTTCTAGGAATCTCAAGGTTTTCCAGGTCAACTTACACTGTAAACACTTCTCCAGAACTCTCTAGTTCTGCCAATGTGGTTCTGTAGTCAATTTCTGGCAGACGCTAACCATAGAGTCATGATGGTGGACCTAGAAATTCCTAGGTTTAAAAAATAGCATTTTTTTTTCATTTTTTGACTTTTATGGAGGTCCTATGTCCCAACCAATGTGGAAGACTGGCTGTACTTCCTATTCAATCTTCCATTCACTGCATGCTTCAGCTCCAGAACTGCATCATTTGCTTTCAGAGAAACACAGAATCATAGAATGATAGAGTTGAACAGACCAACAAGGGCTATCCAGTACAAACCTCTCCCATGCAGAGACACGCAATCAGAACACTCCCAGCAGATGGCCATCCAACCCTAAAACCTCCAAAGGAATAGACTCCACCACACTCCAAGGCAGCATATTGTACAGCCTCCTTCTCCAAATACGAACATCTAGCTTTGGTCAACAGTTATAACCCAAATGCCATTAGTGCCATTATCTTTCTCTCTGTCAAGTTGACTTCCTTCTCACAAAGTCCTGCAGCTGCAGCACAAACAATATTCCAAAGGTTTTCCAAATCCCATGTTCACTGCACAATTTTGCAATCTCAGTGCATGTGTATAGGTGCATTTCAGGAAGATCATTTCAAAACAAAACATGTGAGCAAAACACAAATCAATCCAATTGTCCTAGAATTTGACAGGCCAGCTTGCTCCCCATCGCATCTGGTATGTGACAATATCGTTTGCATTCTGTTACAGCGAGTGACTGTCGAGCCATTTGGACAGAGCAGAAGTTCCTTTTGATGAGAGTCTGTTTGAACCATGGCTCCCTCCCAACACACAAGTCCCAACACAAAAGGAGGAAGAGAAGGGGAAGAGAAGGAGAGGAGGAGGAGGGAGAAGAAGGAAAAATAGAAACAAGCTGCTTCCATTTTTGCCAGTTGACACTTTTTTGTAACACAAAGCAGTTTATCCTTCAAAATCATGGAAGCTATTTTCATCCCCCTCACTCCCACTTGATTGCTGGCTCACCCTGGCCTTTTTCAGAGCAACATTTCAGAGTTACAGACAGTGCATTATTTTCTGTCATCAGCTGCAATGCTGGTTTCTTTTTCCTTTCCTTTTTCTAAGCCAAGTTATTTTAATATTATTATTAGTACTGTTACTACTACTACTACTACTACTACTACTACTGTCCCAAATTGAGAAGAGGGCTGTGTTAATTCTGACTGGCCAGCAGGCATCTTTGTACAGCTGAAGAACCTATGGGTGCCATAGAAAGCAAAGACTGCTGAGTTTATTGTCGAAGGCTTTCATGGTCAGAATCACTGGGTTGTTGTAGGTTTTTCGGGATGTATGGCCATGTTTTAGAAGCATTCTCCCCTGACGTTTTGCCTGCATCTTGGCAGGCATCTTCAGAGGTTGTGAGATCTGTTTGCAAACTAGGAAATTGGGTTTATATATCTGTGGAAAGTCCAGGGTGGGAGAAAGAACTCTTGTCTGTTGGAGTTTGGTTTGAATCATAGAGAGGGCTTTTTGTTGCTGTTTCCAAGGCTTGTTTTTCAAAGTGTTCCATGTAGAAATTTGCTATGACTGGGCTGAGAGGGCTCCCCATACCTATTCTATCTTTCTGTTCATAGAATTCATTGTCCCATTGAAAAACACAGGGGAACTCCAGACAAGAAACAATCAGGAACAGCTAATCACCACTCAACAAAGGATTCCCCCAGGCAGGAACAAGCCACACCTAAAACCTGTCAGGCCATCAAATGCTAATCAAGGTGGCCAATTGAAACATTCACACTGAGCTCCAACAGACAAGAGTTCTTTCTCCCACCCTGTTTCCAACAGACTTCACAACCTCTGAGGATGCCTTCCATAGGTGCAGGTGAAATGTCAGGAGAGAATGCTTCTAGAACATGGCCATACAGCCTGAAAAACCTATAAGAATCCACTGCCGAGTTTGTATCACACAAAAGGAATATCATGAAAGGCAGTCTGCTGACCAGCCGATTGGAAAGAATGCACCAATCATTCCATACAATTTTTCACCAATGGAAATATCCTCTGTGCACTGATATTACAGTACAGTACAGGGATGCATTATGAGAGTTTGAATAACCATGCCACCAGGGAGAGGCCAAAATTGAAGGAAAATGTGTTAGTGTTAACAAGCAAGTTCAATGAGTTGTTGTCATCAACAATAGGTCTTCCCCCACGAACAGGTGCAAATATTGTGCATTAACTGGAATCCTATTTGTACCATATATGCACACATAAACTTCCTTATGTGTTTCATTAATAGTTGGGGTTAAACACCCTAGAAGTACCAGATCATGCCTAGTCTTGGGAGCTAAATAGGGCCATCTCTGGTTATTTATTTATTTATTTCGAGTGCTTCTACCCCGCCCTTCTCAACCCCTTGGGGGGGGGGGGGGGGACTCAGGGCGGCTTACAAAAGGCACAATTCGATGCCTAACAGTTCACAAAATACAATATACAAAATACAATATAACAACAACAATTATAACTAGTTAAAACAATCAAATTAATACAATAGCAGCAATAAAATCATCTTGTGGTCAACGTTCACTAATTCATAAATCCGTAGTCCATCCAGCATTATCATAGTCCTTTCCTACGCTGGTCATCATCATCCTTTATCCATCTGCCAGCTTACCCAAAGGCCTGGTCCCATATCCAGGTTTTTAACTTCCTTCTGAAAGAGAGTACTTGGATAGGAGTCCCCGAAAGAATATCAGGTGCTATAGGCTATATTTCCAAGGAAGGAACTGGTAAACCTCCACTGCATGTTTCCTACTTAAGAAAACCCTACGGAATTCGTGGAGTTCAATAAGCCAATGGGCAACTTGAAGGTACATATACACAAGAAGTATTCTGCCACCACAACCATTTATCAAGCAATTGTGTGTTCTGGTGTGATAGATAACAGCTCATTAGTACCTTCAATATTGTCCTCTGATTTACTGGGATTACATGTTTAGCTCTGGTGAATTTCCCATTGTACAATGGGGGAGTAAATGGCATCCATATTCAGTGGAAGAGTGTTGGATTGCCACCACAAAAACATGAGTGAAGAATTACAATACTTGAGCACAATGTGTAATCTCAGCCATACTTTTTTTGTTTGCTTTTCTGGCAATGTGTCAGTGGTTGACATGAAGTCTCTTCCAAATATGGCTCAGGCTGAGTTGTGCCATCTGCCTGAACTGAATGTACAAAGTGTGCCACATCCATTAATCATAAGAAGGTAGCACATTTTGACAGTTGAGTATTATCCTCTCTCCCCCCCCCCCTTTTTTTTTTTTTTTTTTGGTACCTTGCACATCAGATGGTGAGTAATTTACTATCTGGAATGACTTGCATTGCACAGGTACTTGTGACTATGTGTACACTGAAAATAATAGCCACTGTTACTTATTTCCTAGCTTGTTTCAATATACAAATCAAGAAGAATAATACAGAGATGGTGATTTTGTTCAGGTTTGGCCTGGTATTTGGACATCCTGAAATGTTCGCATGCATAAATAAGCGTGAACATTTTTCTACAAAATGTGAGGATTGCACAAAGCTTGTGTTTTTGCATACAAACTTCATTGTTTCGAGAAAGGTGTGTTGGTATTTTCTGCCAAAAAAGTGTTTTGTGCAAATAATCCACTGTTTTGCAAACATTTCACAATTTTTTGCACAAAAAGATAATTCCCAATATCCTGCCTTGCCTGCTTGGTTATATATCCATAAGTAAATCTCTTGGCCCGACCCCTCAAACCTACCTTACATCCCAGAAGCCACTACGAGTAATGAAAATCCGTTGAGCTGCCAATTGGGACATACCAACTAATTGTTTTCCACTCTCTTCCCTCAGCAAGTAAGAACATTTACAATAATGGCAAAAGAGTCATGGAAGTGAATATGTGATCTCACTGAACATGGAATAGTTACATATCCATAATGCAGTGTATAACTGTGATACAGAACACCAGTCAATGCTTTCTAGAGACAGTGGTTATTATCTTATTCAGCAGTTAGAAGATTGTATTCATGGGATCACCATAAACTGAAGTCATACCTCCTTGGCATTCATGTTAACAATTGTGAAATAAAAATGCAGTTTCCAGCATTTTCCAATCTTTTTATTCTTGTACAACCTGGGGTGCTGCAAATTGGGGGACTGTGGAATGGTATCTACAACACTTTCCTGGCCTTGTATGCCTTGAGACAAGTAGATATAGCAGGACTCCAAGGCCTGTGCCTTACAAACAGGATGGCATTGCCAATGTAATTCCTCAGCACTTCACTCTGCAATGGAAATGCTTTGGTCAGATGAATCACAAGGCCACAAAGATAGAGTTTTTGGGGTTGCCATTGTCCATTGCCATGGCAATGTTGATGATATAGAATCTTGGCCAGCATTTTTATGCACAGAAAAGCACTATTTGCTGTAAAGACACATCCCAAAATCACATTTGCATGCCACACATGTGCATAATTCCTGAAACACTAAGATATGCTTAAATATTCATTTTCTTTCAGGGCAAAGGGAAAACCATAGAAACTATATATATATCATGACAAAATAGGAAACAAATTACATCCCCCATGGATAAATACGGTCACACACACTCAGCTCCAGCGCCATCATCTCTCCTTTCCCAAAGCATACGGTTTCAGCTCTGACCTCTAAAACCCTCTGTGGCCTGCTAACTCTGTTAGGCGCAAGGCCGGCTTTCATCTCATTTCCCATCCATTGGTTAAGCTCAGTCAGGATGCTTTCAAGGTCATTTCTAAGCACAAAACTTTCTGATGTCAGCAGCAGGGTGTCCTACATTTTACTCCCAGCAAAAGAGACAGTTACATACTTGATGTGATGGCACATTAAATGTAATGGTGTACAATTTTGTTTCCCAGGAAGATTATCTTTGCAATGAATGTGGGGGGACTATCAATGAAAGACAACAGAGACATGTCTGTGTTGCAAACAATTTCATAAGCATGAAGGGAAACTGGTCGCTTCACAGGGATAGGGAAACTATGCCTCTCCTGACAATGAAAAGCCACAACTCCCAACTTGATGATCTCCATAATGACAAGGAATTATGGTATTTGGATTCCCACTATTCCCAGAGGGTGAAAGATTCACCAGCCTTGTCACAATTAGCAGGGGTAGGGATTAGGGGATATTTCAGAGGTAGAAAAAGTGTAATTCTATACTATAGTTTATGTTGAGTAACTTTATGCAATATGTATACTTAGCTACATAGAATTGGTGTTACAGAACCCTTCTATTGAGTTGTACTATAAAGAACATTTCAATGTACAGCAGACTGTCCTGAAAGTTTTGTGCTAGTCATTGCACACCAAGCTGAATGCATTGGGACCGATGTGAAAGGGTCACTTCACTGGCTCCCCTGCAGAGTAACATCACAGCAGCTTCTTGCCAAATATGAATCATATGAAACTGTTCAGCACTATTTCCTGCAGATGTAAGTTCAATTGCAAACATGTACATCCCATACTGAATTCCAATCATTGCACTATATTCCAAAATCTCAAGAATTCTAAGAATTGTAGTCTCAAAAAAAGACAACTTCCATTGCAAAAAAGGAAAAGACTTGCCTACCCATATCCTAAATCCTATTTGTTAGCAACCACTAAATCAATTGTTGAATGGTGAGTCAACACATTGGTAAGTTCTATTGATACAGAACAGCAGGAGTAACAGCAGTATCTAGGATAATTAATGCTACCAAAAATTAAACATAAGGAGTGATGAAAAGAACAGGAAAAGTATGTACATGGGATTTTTCACAAACAGCATTATCTGCAAAAATATTGTTGTCTGTGCAGAAAATTTTGTTTCACAAAGACACAAAACTATCACATGCAGAATTTGTATAGCATAACTCCTGAATTGTAAACATTCTTCTCAGTTCAGGATTCTTCTCATTAGGGTAAGATGAGACTCATTTTTATTGACCATTTTTTCAATGTTCGTCTAATCTCTAGTATAATGCCATTGGTTGCATTGTTTCAGTAACCAAGAAAGAAGGAAGGAAGGAAGGAAAGAAGGAAGGAAGGAAGGAAGGAAGGAAGGAAGGAAGGAAGGAGCTGAAAAACTTCCCTTTCTGCCTGTCCTTTCAGCTAGGTAAACAGGAACAATGACCCACATCAATGAAGAACTGGGACAACGCGAGGATCGGTTTGCTAATCACACAAGTATTACAAATCTAGTGTCTACGCCAGATTTAATAACAAAGTAGAGCCTTATATGCTTTTGGATTACAACTCCCATTGACCATAAACAGTACAGGGAGGAACACTAGAAATTGCAATCTGGAAGCATCTGGAAAAGCACACCTTGTCCATCCCTGCTATCAAATCTGGCAAAACAACAATATTAAACCATTTCACCTCCAGCTTTGGGAAGCAAAAGTAGAGCCATATCTTCCTTTTGCCCTTCTTCTTTGCCCTTGGCTTTTACTCCCCATTCCCCAAACTTTCACCTGCTCCCAGCTTAAAATAGAAACTAGCCCTCAGTGTTTCCCATCAATGCCAACTGAAGCAGGAGCCTCATGAATTCGTTGAGCCTCAGAGTGGGTGGGAATCCAGCAGAGGACTGGCACATCAATATTTTAACTTGTAAGAGAGAATTTTGAAAGCATTTCACCTTCAGCTCCATTTGGGGGAATGGCTGGCCTGGTTCCAAGGATCTCAGCAATCCACGGACAATTGCTGCCTTTGCTTGAACTTGAGCATTTCTTTAGAGAGGTTAGGAGAGAAAGTGGTTCATTGCTGAGTATAGTGGAAGCTCCAAAACAGCAGGTCTAAAGGTAATTGAAATGGAATTATACCTGGACCCAATTAAAAATCAGTGGCCAGAAATGCCGGGGGTGATTGGATTATGCTTTGATTGTGCTTCTCGAGAGTGGCAGGTAGGTGGGCTGGATACCCCATGTGATCTCTTCCAACTCTCATTCTATGATTCTATGGAACATTTTTAGGGTTTATGTGAGGTCTATTTTCCATGTTGCAGATATTTTAAAAAGTCACCTAGCATTCTGTTAGTTATGATGTTTTAAGTTAGACTTAGGATATTGCATACAACTCCTGTATCCATGGTTTTATTTACCTATATCTGACAAAATATGTCCTCTACTAGGTCTTCCAGCATGACTCTATGGTATGCTTCTACCAGAAGTTGACCCACATAAAGTCATGTTGGAAGATTTAGCTATCAATGCCTATAGAGGTGTCCAGATAATAATCTTACCACCATATTTTGTAAACTGTGGCTTCTGATTTTCTTCAAGGGCAATTCCTTGTAAAGCATATTACAGTTGTCTAACTAAGAAGCTGTATTCTTCGCATGATGTGTTTAACATGTGAGGTTGACTTGCATTGAGTAACATCATTGTCCCATCAAGGCTAGTGTATATTCTTGCTGATGGTGGGCTTTAGGAATCAAGCTTGAATCTGTTTCTATGCAAACTATGCAAACTAATACACCCAAGAAACATATCACCACAATTACTCACCTGTGTCAGGCCTATTTGCATCAGTAGGTTTGCTTCAGCAGGGGTCTTTAGCATGTGAATTGCGTGGCCCTGCTGGATTACAGCTCCTAATAGGCTCCCAATGGGCCAAGCCACTACAGCCAGTGATGAGTATAGATGTCAGGTAAAATTCAACAACATCTGAAGAATTATATTTTTGCCATCACTACTTTAGCTTCTTATTATACCACTGAACTATGTACAGTGATACCTTGAGTTAAGAGTTGAATTCATTTGGTGACTGAGATCTTAATTCAATGGACAAGAGCATGAAGCATGGCGGCTGCTTGCTTGAAGTCCTAATGTCTTGTACTCTCATGCTAGTTCTCACTTTGGCGCTAGCTCGTAACGCAAAATGTTGCTCATATCTCAAAGCAAAACCAGGGCTGAGTGACAGCTCTTAACCCAAAATGCTCTTAAGTTGTGATGTTCTTAAGGTGAGGTTCCACTATATCTATCTTTGGAATCCTGTTTTATGCACGAATACATTTATATATTGAAAATAGTGGACTTTTTTTTGCAAATTATTGCACATTGTGCATGTTTATGCATGGATATTGATCACCTTACACATGGATGCTTTATGTGCATGGCACATATGGTTGCAACACATTTCAACTACTACAAAGATGATATTACTCAACCACAATGAACTCTGTGAGCACAACCTTATGCTTCATCTCCTTGATGAAGGATCTCCATCTATGCAGAACATAAAATGAACCAGGTTAGATGAAACAAGGGTGCATCTTCCCTGTATAATTAATGCAATTTGAGATTACTTTAATTGTCATGTTTCAACGCTATGGGATTTTTAGTTTGGTGAGTCAACCACACTCTTTGGCAGAGAATACCAAAGACCTTGTAAAACTACAATTCCCATGATTCCATAGCATTGAGCCATGACAGTAAAAGTGGTCTCAAACTGCATTAATTCTGCAGTGGAGATGCACCTATAAGTCTATCTAGTCCAACATGTTCTTCCCCACAGTAGCCAGCCAATTTCCACAGGAGACCCATTAGGAGGAGTTAAATTCACCTGTACCTTCTCAGGAAACTTATACACAGAAGCATATTGTCTCTATTACCAGTTCCAAGTTTTCATTTTATTTAGATAGTGTGTGTTTCCATTTCTTTTCTCATTTTTTTTCTTGGATGTCCTTTTCATCATATATGTATGCGCACATATGAACACATGCATATGAAAAAGAAACAGCTAAATGTCCAAGAAGCAGGCATATTCTCCTATGATTCTCTGGGAACATCCTTCCCTCTCCCTCTGTCCTCTGTTTCTTTGGTCTTCATTTGTAAACAAACACTGTAAGCCTCCTGTACTTCCTCCTTCAAAGAAAACTGACCCCGTAAAGGCTAACCTGGACTTTGCCTCACTCAGGGACGGGGGAACAAAACAGCGCTCTTTAATGCATGTTTTGATCTTTGAAAATCCTTCAACCCCTGATTTAGCCTAGCTATGAAAAACGCCCATCTCCCAGGGTGCCAGGAGGAGTTAACAGCCCTGGAACTATAATCTCTGCTTTTGGCTGAAGTCAAATTCTCTCTCCACCTCCCTTGCCTTCTGCTTTATGTGCTCTTGGCCTCTGCTTTTATCTTCTCTGTATCTTTGTGGCAGGCCTCCATTTCTTCCGTCTATTTAAATTGCTTGGCTCCACATTTTTCTCTTTTGTTTTGCTTTATTGCTCTTTCTGTCTCTCCCTCCTTCCCTCCTCTCTCTTTATCTAACTATCTATCCGACATTCATGTCTCAATATTCCTCTCCTTGATATCTAATATTCCTTTGATTGCTGATTACAATATGAGAGAATTCAGTGAACTCCAGTTTTACTCATATGTTCTATAAAGAAGGTGACAATTTAAACACAGGTAGAAAGATGTGTAGGAAGTGAGGGAGGGAGGAAGAGAGAAAGAGAATAAGAGAAACACTAGAATTGCATTGGTGCATTATGCAAATATTGTGGCGGAATGAAAATAATGTGTAGTTCATGTTTTTACCAATCCACACACTGTCTTGCTAGAGAAAAGATATGCCAAGAAGATGATTGGTAAAGAATGAGGTGTTTACTCTTTGTCATGCAGAGCAACATATATACAGTCACACAATAGCCTTTGAGAGAGATTCAAATGGTTCATAGGGGTCCATGTGAAAGATCTTCTTCCAGCAGCGGAGAAGCAAAAAATACTGTGTTGGTAAGCTCCTACACAGAAAAACCAAAAAATGTAACTGTTGCCAGAACTCCCAGGCTCACCTAGCTTCTCAGGTGTAGCCCAACCAATCAGCTTTGTGCTTCTGTTTGATTGGTTGTGTGCCTTCAATTTCTTTCCAAATTATGGTAACCCTAAGGTTAACCTATCATGGGGTTTTCTTGGCAAGATTTTTCAGTTAGCACACTCACCAACTGATTTTGACATGCTCCAACAAATATAACTACATTGGAGTAAGGGATAATATCTACCTTTCTTCACTATCACTGAAAATAAGGCAGCTGCTCACAGAAATCTTCTCAGATAGATCAAAGAGGCAAATCGATTCAAATGATTAAGTATCAATCTGTTTAATCATTTTCTCTCTTCTCAAAATAATATATCTCCAGAGAAGTTTCAGATGTTCCTTAATATTAAGTATTTCAATTAATTTACAGGCTGTTCAACTACTTATAGGTCCATGTGCTAGATACAGAGTTAGTAATCTGGTGTGACACAGTGATAGAGAATAGATAAACAGGATATCCTGTGACTTCATATATATTCATATATGTGAAAGCAGTTGGGTTGGTGCATTTCTGTGTTACCATATTTAGATCAGGCCCATAGAGATTGTACTGGGAAAGGGATACACATACCTATCAGCCCTGTTGTGTCATTTTATTAGGACAGTTCTCTGAAAGTGGTGGAATATCACATATCACATCTCATTTGAAAGCATTTTCTTGTGCTTCCAACTACGTTGAAGCCAAAAGTATGGGGCTCTTTTTAGTCAGAATTAATAGTAAGCATGCATGTTGTGATGTTGCCTCACTCCCACAAAGTTCTGCTTGATTGGTTGTGTGCCTTCAATTTCTTTCCAAATTATGGTGACCCTAAGGTTAACCTATCATGGGGTTTTCTTGGCAAGATTTTTCAAAAGGGGTTGGCTTTTGCCTTCTTCTGAGGCTGAGAGAATGTGACTTGCTGAAGGTCATCCAATGAGTCTCCATGGCTGAGCAGGAATGCAAACCCTGGTCCTGAAACCTTTAGCTCAAGGCTCAAACCACTGCACCATGCTGACTCAAGATTTACTTATCAGTGAAAACTGCTTATATAGCTGCATATATTGGGGAACAAAGTGTACAAAATTTTCATACAAAATCAGAGCACTTAGATACAATATTTTATTTTTGCAAAAACAATTACTGAGATTTGTGTTAAATGTTTTAATATTTCTCCATCTTTTCACTCCTATCCTGCCATTAAGGCTATGGATTCATTGGATTAGTGGTTTTATAGAGTCTTTAGCTTTCTCTTCAAAAGAGTTCTGGTGGCTCACAAAACTGCAAATCCTAAGAATTCATAGCATTGAACCATTGCAGTTAAAATGGTGCCAAACTGGATTAAATCTACGATGTAGATACACCTTAATAGCTAATATGATATTTTGCTGAGTTTGAAAAACAGGGCCTGAATCCTATGGTTTGTCTCCATTACAACAGCTTCATTACATCAATTGTTGAATAGTGATTCTACACATAGGAAAATCCCACTGATTCAATAAGCCTGCTTTAATTGTAGCCAACAATAGACTTTGGTCCCATGTGCAAAGTATGCCTATACTTAATAACCATTAAAAAGGAAATCTGGCTGGTACTGCAGAGGCTTTTTGGCATGTGTAAAACTTTTGAATTTTACCTTCCCAGAACCACTTTGCTCCTTTGCTTTCCTGCACCGGCTGGCAGCCGTGCCAAGAGAAGAGCCATTTCCTTCTGCCTTTTCATACAAGCCAGATGGGAATCACTCTACAACATTTCCTAACTCTCATGTCCCTTTGCAAGTTCTTTCCTTCCTTTGCAAAGCTCCTGGTGTCCCTGTAAATAATCACATTTACTGTAATGGAAACGATCACAGAAATGATGTCAGGAATCCATAATCCGATACATGTCTGGGCCGTGGGAGGAGGGCAACTGTCAATGGGAGTTTTTTCTTCTTCATTTTTAAGTCTTGATGTAGCTAACTGTGATTATAACAATGTAGAACAAATGATTCACCTGTCCTGAGCAAATCACCATCTCATATCAACCTTTGATTTGTTCATAAGTTCAAAAGTTGGATGAGATGTAGAAACACATTGAAGGGGAGGGCCTCCACCAATCAAAGAATGAGAGGATCTGGATTCATCTTACAATTAATTTTAATTAAATAATGAAGCATAATGCTGCAGAAATATGGAAAGTGCGCCTCTTTTCTCCAGGGGTTGTCTGGGGATGGGTGAGCATTATAAACGGATGGCATGTTGCCAACCAGAAAAATGATTGATATCCAAGGAGGCTCCTTTAGGGATCTTGGAGATGGAGAGTTACCATAATTCCCAGAATTTCCCACCACAACCATTTTATTCCTGACCGGAATTCTGCATGAACTATTTAGTTATGTAGATACCTTAGTTGCATAGCTTCACTGTTTCTCCTTGCCTCAGTTTCCCATAATAAAGGATGATATAGCTCATCCACATAGGGAGCCCACTCATTCCCTAATCTTGGCCTAAAGTTTCAACTAGCTCCAGACATTTGCTGCAGTGACAGCCTAATTTGGTGCTCTCTGGTGCCTCAATCCAGCCAGAATATTTCTCAAGTCCTCCTAGTGCTGTCCATGGTTCTGTTTCCCTGCGGAAATCCCAGCTTTCCTGCAGTACTTTCTCTTTCCTTGATATAGAGTAGCACATTAGAGGAAATTCCTCTGCAGCATTTCTTCCAAAGTGACAATGACTACAAATGACTGGAATCTAGATTCATCCATAGGCCATCCATCCATGTACATCCATCATTTGCCCAAACGTCACACTGTCTGAATGAATCAGATTAGTTTCCTTTGGAATCAAGTGGTTATAACACCAACTATGAGAGATTGGAATACATCGAGGTGAGGCAGGAATTCCCCATGAGCCCAAGTATTGCATCTTCATTAGAAGATTGGGTCTGAAAAGAGTCCTTGCATGTCCCCATGTAGGACTTCCCAGCATGACCAAGAATTTTGGAAAACTACTGGGCACACCTGTTGCTTTCATCTCAGAGGTGGTAAATCTGCTCTGTGTTTTCTTTTTCCAAGTTGTGAAAGGCACTCTTCAAAGTGCTGAACCAGTTTTGGAATACCATTTTACACCATGGATGGAGACATAAAAGTTTGGAATACAAACAGTGGCTTCCGTGCCCCTCTGACACAGAAGCCACTAGGTCTTGCTGCCTATAATATGGCAAGTATCTTCTCACAACCTGAAAGCAAAGAGATCTCACATCATTTTAGAGATTTAAGCAACCAATATTGTGGCATAAGCTTTCATAGACTGAGTGTACATCTTCAGTTGCAGCTCAGTTTATCCTCCCAGTTAGTCTCTAAGGCATTTCCATACTGAAGTTCCAAACAAACCCAGCAAGAACATTCCTATTTTAACATATAAGCAGGATAGCTTTTGGGTGGATTATTTTATTTATTTTTCTACAACTTCTTTATGTTTCAATTTGTTTATACTGTATTATTTGCTTTCAATTGTTTTTAATTTTTATTGGAAATAATTTTAATTGCTTTGGAAGCCATTTTGGGATCCCACTCTGGGGAAAAGGAGGCATACAAATGCAATACATGAAGAAAGATATATTTTTGAATACTTCTCAAATTTTATCATATGAAATCACAATGATTCCACCTCCTCTACAAATTCAATTGATATATGCCAAAAAAAAAGGCAAGAAAGCAGAGATCAAGCAGAGATCAAGTAATGGATGAATGTTCCCTTGAAAGTGGGTATTCTTTAGGTTCTTCCTTAATATGTTTCACCTTACAAAGTAAATTTTCAGTTTTCCTAAATACCCTAAACAAACCATATCCATACAGATTTTGGAAGCTAAGCAGAGTTAGCCCTGATTGTTATCTGGGATGGGAGATCATCAATGAATACCAGGAGCTGGCAGCTATATATCAGAGGAAGTAACTGACAACTTGAAGGCACATATAGGCATGCACAAAATTTCAATCAGGAAAATTGGTGTCAGAAAGGGAGCTCTCTGTCCCTTTGTTTTGCTTCTGTGTCACACCAGATTTCATGAGCTCTGTGTGCATTTTTGAAAGAAAGAAAAGCAAAACTGATATTCCTATATTTTCCTACCTGTCTACTTTGTTCATTAGTCTCTGTACTACAATTGGCTCTCTGTGGAGGAGAAGCAGTCCAGTTGTGTAGCAGCAGATCAAGGGTGTGTTAGAAGTAGAAAGCATCAATACATGTAAGGAGTAACCTGTAGGGGATGATAGATAGCCAGGTAGGCTTAAGCATCCAGTTTCCTTTTGACCTTTCTAAGGGACCACTTGTCACATTTGTAGATTGCTACTGTCATGTGTATTTTGTCCTTCTCAGAAGTTAGACTGAGATCCTACATCAGGGCTGTGTAGTGTAAATCTCTGCATGTTGAGCTATGCATTGATTGTGGTATGTATCCTTGTGTTGAATAGCAATGCTGCAGACCTGAATCAAGGCATCAAGTTGCCAGTGAGTATAATACTGAATGTACATGTGAAATGATGAGCTCATGTTATGCACATACACCTACAATGCACTTCCATGCACAACAGGCCTCCCTTTCTTAAGAGGGAAATCACACATTTTCTCTTGGTTGCAAGGACACTTATATGTGTATAAGCCAACATTAGGGGCTTCTGTAACTATGGCTAAGTGTTTTCCTCCCCTGAATAAATCTTCTGAAATGTAAATGTACTTTTTTCCTTTTCAGAAATCACACAGCAAGCATCTTTGTTGTTAATGGCCTTCATGTTGACTTTCATGTATGAAAGCCCCAAGAATGAGACTCTTGGTCACCCTATCCTCAACAACATTTCTCAGCCTTGCAGAGTGAGGGTCATTGTTTCTCTGAGTCTATCCATATGTACTGTAGTCTTTCTCTTCTCCTATTCCTTCTTTCCTACTGCCCAGTGCCCTTCACTTTACCAAACATTATCATCTTTTCTAGTTCTTTCTTTCTTTATTTATTTAGCAATTTTGTATACCGGTCTTCTCCCCTCTATCGGGGGACTCGGGCCGGTTTCCAACAATAAAATCACATAACAATCATTAAAAACATCATATAACATATTCAATTAAAATGTTATAACAGCAAAATGCAATCACATAATAACAATGGTCAGTCATCATAGTGAATTTGTTGTCCATCATTCATCGTTAGTCATCTCTTGTCATGGCCAAAACACAACAGCCTCTAGATTTGCTCACAGACAAGGTATGTTACTTGTCCTTGCTGGCACCACAAATAGTAACCAGTGAAATGCACACTACCATATGCTATACACACACACATACATCACTTGAAATGACAATGGCCAAGCGGAGATGGTTGTTTCCATGTCAGTAAGGATATAGAGAGATTCAGTGTGATGTAGTAGTTTGGACACCGAGTTATGCCTCTGGAGACTAGGGTTGGATTCCCTGCTCAACTATAGAAATGCACTTGGTGACCTTAAGTGAATCACAGACTCACAACCCAAGAAGACACTGCAATAGAATCACCTTAGGGATCACCATAAGTTGGAAATAACTCAAAGGCACACAAGAGATAAACTGAATGCATTCCAAGTTTTAGCCCAAATGTTAATGAGTTATTCCAGAAACTGTACTTAATTTTGATAATAGGATTCTGTACCTTTGGTAGGACCTATAAAGTTCAGACTAAAACCCACAGTGGATTCATTGTGCCCATGGATAGAAACCTCACTAGTTTTCATAGACAATGGCTACCTGGAAAGAAAGGAAGGATAGATTTTCTCAGCTGCTCAGTCATTTAGTTGAATGCTGGAAGAGAAGTGAAATATCCCTGCGACAGAAGCATTTTATATTGTAAAAAAAAAACCCCATCTGGGTCCCCACAACAAAAGGACTCACAATGGTGGAGGGATTGCTCTCTGTAAAGTGACGGTCTTGACAGAGCCTCTCCTCTATAGGAGCTTACTGGCAATCTGAAGCGGTCAGTCAGTCAAGGGTCAATTGTGCCGTTTTGAAAATTGCTCCTGGCTCCTTTCATGATGAAAGTGGTTCGCAGCTAGCCTGTCTCTGCCGTGGCCCCATTTTGCCCTGCATTCTGCTCCTGAAGTGATTCACACATATACACACACAAACACACACACTCATCTCCCTTTACAGTAATGCAGCAGCAATTCTAACAGAGCCTTCTTCTGTGTGTCTTTCTATCAGATAGAGTGTCTGCACACAGAGAGAAAAAGCTTTCAACTTTGCCTGTCAGGCTTAACACACACACACACACAAACACACAGCCTTAGTAACCTAGCAGTCGAAGAGGCAACAAGCCTCTTCTTATCCCTCCTGAGGAATCTCCTTCAAAAGGGGCCTCTCATCCTTGGATTTCTTCAAGGTGAAGCCTCTTTCATGTAAGAAATGACATATAGATGCTCTTCTGCTTCTAAAGAGCCCTGGCGTGCTTTCGCCTGACAAAGAACCGAGGCCGCAGCTCATGAGGAAACATACACAGAGACTTATTGGGAGAGCCTGTCTGATGCATTAGATACAATCAGTGTGGAGTGGTAAATTTTGAAGGGTAGACATGTGTGATGACATTCCCCCTAATCTCTTCCCTCTTTGTGTGTCTGGCTCTCTCATACACATAACCATAAAAATGTTCTAATAGTTCTGATCTCCACCAAGAGCTGGTCCTTTGTAAATCCAATGGATCTTATTTGCTAACTTAGAACCAAATGTTTGGCATTGCAAAACTAACTCTTTAGTATGTCTGCCATTCTGTCCATGGATTACAATGATTTTAAAACCCAGTGGGTGACTTTGGGCAAAGTCACACTCTCTGTGTCAGAGGACTTCAATAGCAAATCTCTTCTGAAGATATCTTGCCAAGGAAACTCTGTGATTGATTTACCTTAGGGTTGGCATAGATTTGAAATGACGAGAAGACACACAACAAAACATTTACTATCATCATCCACTTTTCTGGTTGGTGCAGAAGTTGACATTCTCTACTTACCAAAATCCCCCAAACTCACCTTTTGGGTGTGATAAAAACACTTTCACTCATAGTTATTTCTGAGTAGGGAAAGCACTAACAGTCTTTCTGAAGATGTCTGGAAGTTCCTGCAAATCTCTGTTGAAATGTGTCCAGATAAACAGAAAATAGCTGGTCCTGTATCTATCTACTGTTTCTCCATTCTCCATCAATGTGGAAATTGTATTGTCGAAGGCTTTCATGGTCGGAATCACTGGGTTGTTGTAGGTTTTTTTGGGTTATATGGCCATGGTCTAGAGGCATTCCCTCCTGATGTTTCCCCTGCATCTATGGCAAGCATCCTCAGAGGTAGTGAAATGTGGAAATTGTCCTTTTAGAGGGAAGCCTGCCAAACTGGCATGTTGTGCCAGGGAAACATATTATAGTTATGTGCCAAACATCTCTCTCTTAATGCAAGAGCCTATATATCATCGCTTAGAAAAATCTTTTCTGTGTCTGGAAGCTAAGCAGGGTCAGCTCAGGTTAGTATTTGGATAGGAGACCATCAATAAACACCAGATGCTATAGGCTAGATTTCAGAAGAAGGAAATGGCAAAATGATATTTGAAGTTTCCTTGCCTAAGAAATATCTATTAAATCCTTGGTGTCACCATATGCCAACAGATGACATGACACACATCTACTGGGAGGATGGCTAAGCTCAGAGCAAACAAAAAAGCAAGAGGAGGTGGCAGATGACTTTATTGTTCCCTGACAGCCAGGAGCATTTGACCCTGCATTCCCTTCCTTTGCTCCAGCACTGGACAGAATGCTGCATTGGAGAGCTAAGAGCTTCAGTATAGAGACAAGGTTTCATTAGAGCCAAACTGCAATTTCCTCAGAAGACATTATGGGATAAAATTGCTGAGATTTGTGTTTGTTGGTATTTTGGTCACACTCCTAACAAAACAAAAAAAAAACCAGCTGAATATTTTCTGTCATTGTGTATGTGTGTCAGCATCACTCTTCTTCAATTACTGCAATAAAGAGACTAGAGGGCGGTTTGCCACCCGTGGATTTTTGCACTGGCCCAGACACTAAACTACAGAATAATTCCCTTCCACTTCTACCATTTGATGATTCTATGATTCTACACCCAGGTATAATAGAGAATATGAAATGGTATCCAGTGGTGCATTTACATGGTCAAATTAAAACAGTTTGATACCACTTTAACTAGGAGCCCCCAGTGGCGCAGTGGGTTAAAACCCTGTGCCGTCAGGACTAAAGACCGACAGGTCGCAGGTTCGAATCCAGGGAGAGGCGGATGAGCTCCCTCTATCAACTTCAGCTCCTCATGCGGGGACATGAGGGGAGTCTCCCACAAGGATGATAAAAACATCAAATCATCTGGACGTTCCCTGGGCAACGTCCTTGCAAACGGCCAATTCTCTCACACCAGAAGCGACTTGCAGTTTCTCAAGTCGCTCCTGACACGACAAAAACAAAAACACTTTAACTGTCATGGCCAAGTGCTATGGGATCTTGGAAGACCCCTGCTCTCTTTGACAGAGGCAGCCAGAGATCTTGTGAAACTACAAATCTCAGGATTCCATAGCATTTAGCCATGGCAGCTAAAGTGGCGTCAAACTGCATTCATTCAACAATGTAGATCAGACATGGACTAACTTTAGCCCTCCAATGGACTTCCTATCCATTGTTAGGAATTGTGGGAGTTGAAGTCCAAAATATCTAGAAGGCTGAAGTTTGGTCATGCCTGGTGTGGATGCATCCCAGGTTGATACAATCTCAAGGAATGAGATAGCAGCTGTGAAACTAAAAGCTTGCATCTGAGATGCTATTGCAGCATTTCTTCTGACCCATAGACATGTATCCCCAGTTTCACAATCCACAAACAGAGCAGTGAATTTCAGACTACAGTATTTCCTCAAAATAGTCTACATTTTCAAACTCCACACAGCTGTCCAGCTCTATGCTGTTCACCAGCTTCCACCAGCCTCATCTACTCACAGAGGTTTTGTAAAGATTCCAGCAGGAAGGGAGGATATTTTCCACACCTCTCAACTGTTTGACTGACAGTTGAGCCACACAGGTAAGAAAGAAATCGGAGCTGTAAAGCCTCTCTCTTATTTCATGCAGCAATTCATTCTGGGGAATTCTCACCTGCTAAATGTATACATGCATTCATCGTCCCCGGAAATGGAAAGGAACTGCTGCGTGCTCTGAGCGTATATGTGCTTAATTACAACCAAGGTCCATTGAACTCAATGAGATGCTCTGCATAACTACAGGCAGGTTTGCACAGTTAATGTCAAAGCGGCATGATTGTATTAGTTACAAAAATTCTCAGTTGAGTAAACAGAGGCATAGCTGCCCGCTCAAAGACTGAAGTTCTCACAAATCCTGGCTCAGTATTTATACAAGACATGTAACATTTTGCACATCTTTTTGTGTTCTGAGTATTCTGAGTGAGGTTGGGAGTGTATCTACAAGGTAGAATTAATGCAGTTTGACACGTCTTTAACTATCATGGCTCAATGCTACAAGATCCTGGGATTTGTACTTTGGCAAAGAGAGCTGAAGACAACGTAAAATTACAATTGCCAAGATTCCATAGCATAGAAACATGGTAGTTAAAGTGGTGTAAAACTGAATTAATTCTACAGTGCAGATGCACCCTGTGTCCATGAGTGGTAATGTACTACATTCTAGAGGGACATCAGAACTGCAGCTTCCATCAGATTTAACGTGATGATGAAACTACTTAGCGTTTGCCACACAATAAGGTCAGCCAAAAAACAAGTCTGTGTTTCTAATTGACAGTTTCAAGGATGCACTGCTTAAACCCTAGTCCCCTAATTTCATCCCACACTATGGCTGCCATCTTGATTCTCCCAGAATCCAATGTTCTGGCTGCAGTACATTGTGGGTAAACAAGATCAGCAACAACAAAAGTTTTAAAAATGGGGAAACACCATGCTGCCACCTTCAGTTCATTGCTTCATTCATAGCATGTGTGTGTGCTCCTGTAAACAAATACACAAACCCTCTTCTATGGCTGGAAAAGCTCTCAGAATCACTTAGGTGTCTGTGTTTTCAAGTCACCTGTTAACTTATGGCTACCCATGATATTCATATGTTTTAGGCAAGGAATACTCAGAAGTTGTTTTTGTCCATTCCATCCTCTGAAATATAGCCTAAGCACCAGGTATTCATTGTTTGTCTCCTAACCAAGTCTTAATCAGGACTAACTCTGCTTAGTATCTATCCAATATCAGACAGGATCTGGTGCCTTTAAGTATTTATGTCCTTAAATGTCACTATTTCTTCCAATGGCATTCCTCTAGCAACTTGAATTTGCTTCAAGTCCACTTCTAGTTGGATAAAAGGAGGGGGGACATTTCCAGTTTTGGTGAAAATGGCAGATGTCTCACAAAACCAAGATGTGTGGGGACCCTCAACCCTGTTTCACAGGAAAATGTAGACCTACTCGAGATATTTGCTGGGGGATAGTTATAAAAAATAGCCAAGATCCTGCATGGATCATATAGCTATGATGCTCTATCTCGCAAAACCCTTCTGAAAAGCCAGGCAGCCATACTGAGCAAAACAGTTCTGTCTAGTGAGCAGGGTGCTGCAGAATGATGCATCTATAATGCAAAAAAATGGCAAAAGGAGTCCCTTACCAACACTATAGGATCCCTTCACTCAGGATGGCTGACTTGATTTTAAGGTGGGTTTGAGGACATTTAAGTCATGGCAAAGACTACATGTTTGTAAAGATAAACACAAAACAGTTAGAGGGGTAAGTAGTTTACAACATCACAAGTGCCCAACAGAATGCCAGCCCATTTTGGAGGGTGGGGAGGGTTCCAAGGACCTAAAATGTCTTTGGCCCTCATTCAGTCTGTTCCCATCCTGTTTCAGGATCTTTAAAGCAAAGTTTTAAGTCACACAGGGACATTCTGAAGATAGACAACCTGCATCTGACCTTCAGCCTCAATACATGGATTAGAAAGGGCAGCCATAGGAGTAGAGGCTAGGTAGGAGGAGGAAAACATGAGAAAGAGAACGACCTAAAGAACTGTTGCCACCAAGGAGAGTAGTATAATCCAGATGATGAGATGGAGCAAAGCCTAAGGACCTTCTAAAGAGCATCCTCCCAAGAGCCTCCAAAATCCTGGAGCTAAACTGTTTAACTTTCAGAGGTTCTATAAGTGAAGAAAGTCCTGAAACTTTCATAGACAGCTTGCTTTTCCTCACTTTTCAGGCTAGAACAAGGGAACTGAACAGACGTGGGACATTGTTTTGCATTGGGGTAGGCCACCCCCTTCTTTTCCCCTCATTTTAATTTTCCATCATCACTTTGAAATAGAAAATCATCTGGCAGTTTCCTGCTCCAGTGACAAATTAATTAATTAATTACATTGAACATGGGAGCTCAGAAATGGAAAAAATGCTTGCGTTTGGCTTTTGTGCCCACAGAATTTCAGCTGGTGCGTTTCTAATTCAGCAATGTCCTCAGCATGTTAATGGGAGCATGGGACAGCGGGCACGGAACAAGCCCCTGGCTAGGAAATTCACATTTGGCAGCCTCAGCTGTGGGTTGCAAAATGCTTTGGTCTTCTTTCCCTCTGAAAAGGCAATTGGATCATCTATAGTGTTAGAGGGCATTTCCATTAGCCTCAAGACTATGGCTTTATTAATCAGTACAGTAGCCTTATATTTGCACTGAGTGGCATTTTACATCAACGCTGTGGCTTTAGCAACTAAGAAGGCACCTCCTGGGCAGAGAGATGGGGATGGAATGGGACTAATGGCTTTGTTTATCAGGAAGGAATAACCATTGTTCAAGAGATACAGGCCTTTCTCAAGATACAGACCATAAGTGCATCTACAGTGTAGAATTAATGAAATTTGACACCACATTAACTGCCATGGCTCAAGGCTACCAATATGTATACTGGGATTTGTAGTTTGCTAAAGCCTGTACACTCTTTGACAGATTAGGCTAAAGACCAAGGAAAAATATGATTTTCATTATTCCATAGCACTCGGCATGGCAGTTAAAGTGATATCAAACAACATTAATGCTACAGAGGAGATGCACTCCATAAAATCAGGGAAAATTCTTGAGCATCTCAGAAAGATTTTGTTCACATCACTTAAGGTGCCTTTACATCCAAGCTTGGGAAAATGATAATTCATACTATAGTGTTTAGTATCTCCCAGCTACTGATTCTATCAATTGGGAGATTTGGGGAGTTATAGTGCAATCAAATACCATTCCCAAGCTCTGAAATGAACCTTTCTCCCATGATGGCCAAGGGGATCTGGTAGTTGTACTCATCACTTTGGAAAAATACCCTTCCTGGACTCATATCTGATCAGGCAGGATAAACATATAGCGTATCTGTACTCTCACTCCATTTTTAGGGTCCTCTTACCATGCACCAAAACAATGTTGAGGGGCCAAGGCTACAGGTCAATTTTCCATACTTTGTACAAACAAGATAAATCAGTTCACTCAGTGCTTAAATCAGCTTCCTTCAGCAAAAGAATCTGCCATTCAACTCCAATGCAGATATGGTTATGCTAAGCAGTGGTTTTGGCTTTCTGCAGAGCATCTGCAAACAGCACAAAATGGCTTGTAATCAGAGCGTTTTGTAGACAACGCAGGCTAAAGTGCAGAGCTGACCTCAAAAGATTCTGGATGTAATCCAGCCCAGCATAATCTCTCCTTCTTAATTCTCTGCAGAATTGCATCTTCTGTGGCTGGAGCAAATAGTTCTTAGATGTCCAATTAACTCAGAAACCTTCTGAGCCTAGGAAATCAGAATTCCAACCTACTTGCATTAATAAACATGGTTACGGATTAAGCAATGCAGCCTTATATGGAAAGTTGAACAGTTTGTGAGGTTTCCATAAGAGCTCCATGGCTTTTTGTCATTCAGTCATTATTCACAACAGGAGAGAGCAATGGTGGAGGGTCCATTTTCCAGTCCTTCAGGCCCTGCTACATCCTGCTATTTTGATAACACTGGAAGGATGCTCCATTCCTCCAACTGTTTGGAGCTTTTTTGGGCCCCAAAACATTGAAAAGGAGGATGGAGAAGTACAACTCCTAGAGACCTATGGAGATAGGATTGCTCTGTATTTTTCCTTAAAATCCTATTCTGGATTTTGGGGAGGTTCAGAATGCTGAAGGCCATACCAAAGCTCTTTCCTTCAAGCTATATATGGCCAACAGTTTGGAAGATTCCTTCTTCTAAGATAGAAGGAGGTTAAATGGAGACAAAACTAATGGAACTAATTTCTTAAAAAGGTAAATAAAAGGTTTGGGGAAGTTTCAACTAGGACAAAAGAGTTTGGGACCTAGATACTTGTAGGCAGGCCACTCCGTATGTGTGTGTGCCTTCAAGTCACCTTTATGAATTTACGGTGACCACATGAATTTCATAGATTTTTCTTACTATTTCTTTTATCAGAAATATAGCTTACAGAACCTGGTATTCTTGCCCAAGATCTGAAGTTTTCTAGAAGATCATCTTCTGTGTTCCATCATGTGGGAATACACCATGGAAGGAAGTGGAACAAGGCCTTCTCAGTTCTGGCCCCCTGGCTGGAGAATGCATGCCCTTTAAGGGTCTGACTGCTGCCAACTTCTGATATCATTTAGGCACCAAGTCAAAAAATGAGCCAAAATACTATACAGTAGTATAGTATACCTAACTATACTATTGACTATTCAAAGAAGTAGCACCTTCTGGCCCAACTCCTCCTGCCTTACCAAGCATCAGCCACTGCAAGCAATGAAGTTCTATTCTTCTTTTGATTGGGATGTCGCAGACAGGAGTTTCACCCCCACCAGTGATCTCCAAAATGACAAACAGAAGTAGGATCTCTGTCACAATTCCTTCTCATACTGGAGATCACTGGTAAGAAAGAGATGAAAATATCAGTTAGCTATGTTATGATCAATGAGAGAGCATACTCCTGTTGTTCAACATGGCTGCTGTCCAGTAAGTCAGAACAGAGGAAGTCGGCCTAGACAACTCTCCTAAGTGATCTCCCTAAGCAATGAGATACCAGCCTCAATTCTAGATCAGCTCCTTAGTTATATCTAACATATTTACATCACTAGAACCAAAACAGATTGTGCATTGTAATTGCTTATTGGTAATTTATGGATAATGTGTTAAGTCAATTGTTATATGTTGTATGGAACCACTGCTGTTTCTACTGTTTTTACTGTTTGTGAACCGCCGTGAGTCGCCTTCGGGCTTGAGATACAGCGGTATATAAGCAAAGTAAATAATAATAAATAATAATAAATAATCATGAATTCCAGCTGTGGAGTTTTATTCAAATCTATGAGATCTACGTGATTGAATGCCTTTCTGCATGGGTTGGAATTGTTTTAAACTATCTTTACTATTTTAAACTGTTGTGTTCTAACTTGCCAAATTGTTTCACATGCTATAATCATACTATCTAGCCATGTATAAATATGTGAGAGGAAGCCACAGGGAGGAGGGAGCAAGCTTGTTTTCTGCTTCCCTGGAGACTAGGACGCGGAACAATGGCGTCAAATTACAAGAGAGGCGATTCCATCTGAACATGAGGAAGAACTTCCTGACTGTGAGAGCCATTCAGCAGTGGAACTCTCTGCCTCAGAGCGTGGTGGAGGCTCCTTCTTTGGAACCTTTTAAACAGAGGCTGGATGGCCATCTGTCAGGGGTGATTTGAATGCAATATTCCTGCTACTTGGCAGAATGGCCCATGAGGTCTCTTCCAACTCTTTGATTCTATGATTCTATCTATTTTAAACTGTTTTCAGTTGGTAGGGCTGATTTTATTGTAGATTTCCAAGATATCTTTAGAATCTTTAGACAAAAGATGGGATGAAAATATTTTAATAATATCAATTATAAATAAAATGCAATATATGATGCCCTTCTGTAAAGTTCCAAAGCTTTGCCATTCCATATGATATACATTAGCATTAATGGCACAAAAGAGTGCTTGCAAAATTCAACAGCTGGTGAAGCATTCTGTGACTTGTAGTAAAAAAAAAATCGGATTTTGTAAGTTTTGATGCAAGCTGCCATCACAGTGTAAACTTTAGAGCTAACAAGAAGTGCCAAAAGAATATGTTCCATCATATTTGCAGTTTCTTTCATTTATTCATTCATACCCAACAAGCTGCTGATGTTGGAAATGAGAAAAGAAACCACAAAATTAAACCTACCAAACCACATTTGATCTAATTCCAATCTAATTTGTCTAAAGAATACTGTGAGATGAAAGAAGTGTAATGAGATAGTATTAATAAAAGATTTTATCCACTGAATAAATATTTAAATATGCTTAATATGCTTCTGGTGAGATTCTTTTTTAAAAAGAAATTGCCCAAGCTGTCATTAACCTTCTGAAATACAGTAATTGGACTTACACTATTTGAGATTTTTAAAGTGAGTTTCTGATTACATAGGCCTAAAAGTTCGGGCAGAGATATAAAATGGTCCATAAACAGAAGTTAAACAAAGGTAATAGAAAAAACACTAATGTAGGTGGATTGAACAAAGTTCTGTTGTTCCTTGTTGAAGATGGGGAGATCCATGAAAAATAGCAGCAACTTTAAACCATGGCCATACTGAGGTCTTATCTCTGAGCCTGATTTATTCCATCAAGGAAAATGAAAGAGAAGCTTTGGGTTGGATTTAATGATGTGGCTGACCTCAGATGAAACCAGGATGGTGCATTTGATGAGACCTTGGTCTTAGTCTGGCACAATTTTCCTTATGTTCAGAAATGTATTCAGGACCAGGAACCACTTCTCTTGGGGGTGGCAATTGGGGAGTGATCCTTCTCTGTGGTAGGCCTTCATTTGTGAAATTCTCTTCCCAAGGAAGTACATGAGTCATTATGTTTTGGATGCTAGAATCACTTGAAAGAGACTTGTTATCTAGAAGAACATTTCTAGATGAAGGCTGGTATTCTGTAATTGATTTATACAAATGGAGGTTATACAAATAGTTGTTGCAGAAATTAAAATGCTCTACCAACCCTACAACAACCAACTGTTGCCCCCCTAAACCCAACTATTAACTGTTGCATCTTCCTTTCCCCCAAAAATCCTGAGAGGCATTTACTAGCTGGTGTAGTTCAAATCTGTGTGGAAGCAAAATGCCTGGCAATATCACTATAGCCTGATGCATAGCAATGATACCATCCTAAGAGATCTTCCTGAGCCCTTGGAGTTTGGCAAACAGAATCTCGGCTAATAGACAGCAAGGCCAGCAGGCATTTTGCATGAATGTTTAGTGGGTCAGTTTGAGGGGGAGCTGCAATGGCAATGGTATGTTTGTTTCCTTAATAAAGGATGTATGTAGCTTTAAATAGTAGCAAGTGCAAGTTGATAGCCAGCATTTGTAGGGAGAAAACCAGAAAAGCTAAAGCACAGAACAAGTTTAGGCTTGCTAGTGAGGATGAAAGCAATAAAAGGCTTTTTGGAGATGTCTGTTGCAAAAGGAAGAACAAGAAAATGGTATGGTCTCTGTGCAGAAAAGATAGAAAAATGCTAACCCAGGATGGAAAAAAGGCAGAACTACTCATGCCTCTGCCCCCCTCACCCCATAGTCTTCACCAAAAAGCATCACTTAGAGGATCATCACCTTGTCATGGTGCGTTCCAATGAACTTATGAGCAAAGTCATTGGGAGTCTTGTACTCCCAGCAGAGTCATCCATGGTAGCAAAGTCACAGAGGAGGAACCAGACAAAGAAAGTCCTCAGTGGCAGAACAGGCAGATAAGAACATGGTGCATTTTGCAATGGCTGTGGAGGCAGATGAAGGCTGAAACAGATGAGAGGCCATCAGTCATTGTGGTATCTATGCCATTAGAACCTTTTTTTGTGAAGACTGAATGATGGTCAATGTGCACCAATCCACACACATGAAACAATTTCATGCCCAAGCATTTTCTAAGCAAGGAAGATAATCATACTTAGCCACGAGTGATCTGATCAAAAAAAGGAGTAAAGAAGGAAGAGAGGAATGTAATTGTAGCTTTAAGATTAAATGGTTTTCATTTTTGCATGAGCTTTCCACTTCTTTGGATACAGGACAGAAAGTTCTTGCAAAAATTAAAAAAAAGTCTTAAAGTTGGTGCCACATTCCTTTCCCCTGTTCCTCCTTTCCTTTTCCTTAATATTGTTCAGACAATGCACTGCTGGGAATTTCCTGAATTCCACCACCAGGCTTTGAATGTGAATGGACAGCTCCCTGCTGTTGTAGGAATCCAATGAAGACCCAGGCCTCACCTTCTAGAAGTCTTGCTGGACAGCTCCATGGCTGGTCCACGTTTCTGGCTAAAGCTTTCCGGCTTCTAGGGATTTCCAATTGCTTGAAATAGTCTTAGTGCTAATATGGTAATGTGTGTGTTTGTGTGTAGTAATTTAATTTCCTACCATGGAAAAAACAAAAAAAAACCCTTCATTACATTGATATCTATTTTATTAATTGAATTATATGATAAAAGTAACTAAAGTCAACAGAAAACCCCAAGCTTTCCAAAATGACCCATCTCATAATGAAGTCATTTAACATGAAATTATCACTCATAAAGATTAACATTGTTAGTGCTTAACAGTTAGAATAATGAATGTTAACATCCCTGTTGAAGACTTTAATGAATTAAAGGTAATAAAGTCATTTCCAATGAATTATCTCTAAGCTCTGAGAAGCAGACTTGGAAACTATGTAAGAGATCCACGAACAATCTCGTGGAAAACTATAATGTTATAGTCCAATAAGAATGGGGCAGTTCAGGAGAGGACAACTATGGAAGTTAGCACACCATGTCAACTCCCTCTGAGATTTTTGACCACACCTCACAAAAATCAATGTTTGCCCTCAAATTCTCCAAAATGCCCATCATGGGTTATGGCCACCATTTTGCCATATCTTACCCCTAACGATGAAGTAACTAGGGATAACTTCTTGTTTACTTATGGCAATTTTAAAATATCCTCTCTTACCTCTAAAATGGCCCAGGGGGCAAAAATATGAAATACATTCCAATCATAACTTCAGTGGGGGCAAACAATGGAAAATGTTCTTGGGAACCACATGCATCTGTCTGTGAAATGCTATCTCACTATCAGTGTTTTCAGTGTTGGGCAATATGTTTAAGGTTAATTTTGACTGTTAATCTACCAGAAGTAGCATGGGACAAAGTGTAATCTATGGTCCTGCTTCTGAAACTTACCTTTGCAGACCACAAGCCTTCTACAGCCTTTACATAGCCTTTCCCCATTCTTAGGAGGATGAATGGTGGAAAATCACTGTTCGTATTCCTGCATAGTTCCAGGAATTTGGGGTATTGTACATAATTAAGTACAGCAATTCTCAATTGTTGTCAGCTTTTTTCAGAAAATTAGAACCAGAGGTGGATTGATGGCTTTCAGATCTAGTTCAGTACAGCAACAGTTAACAAAAATTTACTTTTATGTGGGACTAGAACAGCCCAACCTGGAGAGCTTCCCCTCCCTTCCTCTTCTTAGATAATTCACACGGCAGGGATGCAGTCAAGTGTGACTAATCCTTGAAGGATGTGATTATCTCTTCAGAAGTACATCCCAGGAAGCCCCTGGTTTTGTTATATGAAATCTTTAGAACAGCCACATTTGATGCAACAACAGATTTTCACAAAAAAAGCCACCACCCCTCAAAAAGCTGGAGGAAATTTAACTTCACCTTGAGCTCAATTTATTGGCTGACCATTTCACAAATGTAAGGCATCAAGTGTGTTAAAAGAGCTGCAGTTCTTTGGGCCAGCTTTCAGAAGTTGCCAAAAAAGAAGACTCTTTCTGGATTATAGGAATAGTAGGCAGTATGGAAGTCCACAGAGATACACCAGATGTCTTCTCTCTCTCATATATACACAGATATATATGATGTCCACACACAGATGTCCACATCTTTCCACTGTCGCTTTGTTGGGCCCTTCTGCAGGAGGGACCTGGGGCCTGAGCATTTGTTTTCCAGCTTTGCTGTCTTGCTCAGCCCTGGGCTTATCCATGACGAAACTTGCAGCCACACTATCACTCCAGCCAGCTGACCCAGCGGCCTCCAAGGAGAGAACATAAAAGGACTGACCTAGAGGCCTGGGAGAGCTTTGTTCGGCCCTGCTGCAGGAGAGTCTCTGGGGCCTAAGCATTTGCTATCCAGCTTTGCTGTCTTGCATGGCCCTGGGTTTACCCATGAGGAGACCTGCAGCCTTCTTCCCACAGGTTCACCTGCTTTGTTTAAATTTTGGCCACTGAGCTCCTTCCATGCAGTTGCCTTTGAGTGGAAGCATACACTTTGTCATCAGCAAATATTTTAGATTGCAAATTCTTGGATGACTCTTATAGTTTGTCCAGTAGCGTGCACATTTAAGTACCACCTTATCAAATCTGTATCTATAGATGAACATGGGCTTCATCACATGAAAGCAGGGAAAGTGGGGGAAAGTGAAGGGAACCACCGTCTTTTGCTCTCTACTATCAGGTCTTATGTCTTTCCTGTTCAGAGATGGTAACTATCCCATGCTCTTTCTCTGCTTCTACCTGGCTTTTCTTTGGCTTTTCCCATTGGGAATCAGGTAGCACTCGACTCTTAAAAGTGCAGTCTTCTCTCTGCACTGCTACAACAGAGTCCCATGGGCATCCACCAGAAGTGGCCTTGTGTTATGTGATGGCCTCCATGGGACTCCATTTTGGTAGTGCAGAGAAATGGGGAGAAGACTGCATTGGATGAGGTTATTTATTTATTTAAAACATTTATATTCAGCCCTCTTCACCCCAAAGGGAACTCAGGGCGGAGTACAACATACAAATAGCAAACATGCAATGGGACATGAATAAATTATATGCATACATAAACATTAAAAACATTTGTCTCAACATTAAAATACACTGTTTAAAACCGTCTCGATCATCCGCATCAAATCTAGTTGGCATGGTAAGGTTCCTAGCATGCACTGGTAATTTTCAGAATTTTCCCATCCCCAGTTTCCAGTGTAAATTTCAGTAGACCCTTGGTATTCACTGGGTTTTATTTTTGGGATCCCCATAGATATTAAAATCCATGGATACTCAAGTCCTATTATATGTAATGGCAGAATGAAATGGTTTCCCTTGTATAAATATGGAAAAATCAAGATTTGTGTTCAGGAATTGGGGGGAGGGGGTTGAATATTTTCACACAGTGTATGGTAGAATACATGGACACATAGTGCACAGACTATACAGTGCACAAAAAAGTATATATTAAATGTGTCCAAAAATAAGTAGAATATTCTCAGTAAAAACTATTTGAAAAATGTGCACATTAAAACTAGAATTGGAGGAAAGCATACAATATTTTAGTGTAGACCACTTTGCCACATGGGTAAAGAGAGACAACATTAGTCCAATACGAAGCTGCAATGAAGGAAATGAAAAATGGCAGAACTACATTTCATGCATTTATTGTAGTCCAGATCGAATGGATCCTGGCTACACAGACACATATATATTTACCCCTAGAGTCACTAATACAATGAAGGACTTCTGCAAAATGTAGATCTCCAAGGGTACCTATGGCTTGGGAGGTTTATGAATTCTCTCCTTCTCTGTGAAACTTGGCTGGCTAACCATCCACCTCCTGCTATTTGTGAGTGTTGCTATAGTGATGGCTTGAGCACGGTTTCACCTTTTCCACCTCTATGTATTCTTGATGAAGGTCACGGCTGGGATATGCAACCTGAGGTCAGAGGTCTTACAGAGAGTGATAACTCATCAGGCAGTATTTGAGCTTATGGTGGAATTTTACTTCCTTGGAAGATCTAATATTGCGGGGATACACAGCAAGGCAATCAAAGAGTGCACTATTTGGGAACATTTCCCTAAACATTTCCCCATCCTAAATGTTCATAATGTTCTGAATGCATGGCCTGGATTGATCTCTTGGCTGCCAGTATTTGGACTGCATCACTTGACCAGAGAGCACGCAAATCATTAACAGCAACAAAAGCTGCAGCAGCATTTATATAGTGCATCTGATGAGTGTGCATGCATTGCGATAGATCCAACTAGAGCAGTCCTGTTGAATCAATGGAACGCTCATAAGTGTTGGCTGCTTTGATTGGGAGTAAGTAAGGTCTATTTGATTCAGCTCTTTATCTCAATAATTCTTGTGCCAGCTTTCTAAGGCCCCTACAAAAAACAAACAAACAAACAAACCCCAAAATAGATCGTACAAAAGCTGTATGAGAGATGACATTATTTGTCTTTTGGTCTGGTTTAAGAGTGAACTATCAACTTTTTATTTATTTTTATTCTAAATGCTTGGGATCAGAAATACTGTTTGGATTTTTTGAGAGTCTGGAATACCTGTATTTGACTATACATACGTAATCTTTGTTATGGAAACCAGGTCTAAACATAAAAATTCCTTTATGTTTCATATACACCTTATTCACATAGCCTGATGGTAATGTTATACAATATTTTAAATAATTTTGTGCATGAAATAATGTTTGGGCACATTAAAGCATCAGAAAGCAAAAGTGTCACCATCTCAACTACCCATATAACAATGCTGGATTTTGGAGTTTTTGAGGTTTTTGAATTCTATATTTATTTTTCTAATTTCTTTCCCAGTTGCCAATTTTACTGCTACTTTCTAATGAATTCTTTTAAAAGAAGATCTCTTTGAGTTTGGTTTGGCTTTTTGATTGCAAGTTTTTGGTTGTGTGTATGTGCATTCAACTCATCTGTCAATTCATGTCAACCTCATGAATTTCAGAGGTTTTCTTACGAAATCCTCAGAGTTGGTTTTGCCAGTTCCTTCAACTGAAATGCAGCCTACAGAACCTGGGATTAATCGGTGGCCTCCCAGTCAATTAATAATCAGGGTTGACCCTGCTTTGCTTTCAAGATCAGACAGGAATATTTAGGAAATTTAGGGAGCTGCAAATTCTTTAATCTTGCTTTATCACTTTTGGAATAGCTTTTATTATAGCTTGGTATTTTACTAGAAATTCTTTTTAAAAACATTGAACTAACCAAACAAACGCATTTAAGCCATCCAGTTTGCAGGCAAAATAAAGCTTGGAAATGGAAACCTTTGAATGCTAATGCTGAACTACTAATTGTGCATCAGCCTATATGTCTGCTTGTTGCCCAGTTCTGCAATGAGTAATATGCACCTACTATCTCCATAATTTCAATGAATTATGTGGTAGATCAAAAGTACTGATGAATAGTTACACAACAACTAAGAATGCACATTGCAGTCATAGTACTTGTGGAACTCTGTGTACGTAACTGCAAACTGAATGCACATGTTACACAATGGACAAAAAATATAATTGTATCTGCAAAGAAATGTGTGCCTAAGAACTCCAACAGGATTCCAGTCATAATATCCATTCAGAACCTATATTTAGCACCAACAACACACAGGGCAAATACAAAATAGATTGCCAAGATAGAGATGCATGGCAGAAGTGATAACAACTAGCATACAAATTATATGGCACAGGAAGGTAAAGAAAGTGCCTTATACTGACTCATGCATCTCAACAAAGATAAAAGCAGGAGGTGATGATGATGATGGTGATGATGGGGGCATTGGTCCACCTAGACTAAGATTGTCTGCTCTGGCTAGCAAAATCTCTCCAAGATTTCAGGTAGGGATCTTTCCCAACCCTGCTTGGACATGAAACAAAATTTGTATACATGGCACCATCAGAAAGCAAAAGTGTCACTAACTCAGTCATCCATGTTGACCATTTTGCAATGTTCCAGATTTTGTAAGAGATGTATGAGCAAAATATGTAAAGCAATTATTTCAATAGTATATGCCATCTTTGTACTCTGTTGCCAAAGCTTTTGTGTCATTTTGCTTCTGGTGGCTCAAGCGTTTAAATGTGAATATAACTCTTCCTAGAAATACACTGAAAGTGCCAAAACAACTCTCATTTATTTCTTGGAAGGGAAAAAAAAAACCTCAGGCTGTGCTTAACTGAGAAAGGATGTGGGAATATTAGTTGGGGATCCCTATGTTGGGACAAATAATTCAAAGCCATTATGTTTGGGGACCAATTAATTATCCAAACCTCCAGTTTTGGGAAGAAAGATATTTAATCTCCTCTAATCCCTGGTGACTCTGACCTTTCACCTTTGTGTTCTGACCCCTGGTTTCTGGCCTTCCATCCCTTAGGACATGGCTAAATATAGGGCTATTGTTTTCCAAACAATAGTTCCATAAATCTTTGCAAGTGCGTCACTGGAGACCTTCACCATCAGTATTCTTCCCAACCTCTCCACAACCCTGTTAGATTTCCATGTGCATGAATTCTGGATTCTGTTTCTGGATTCAGAAACCATGAAGCATTCTGATCCAATCTTGCATATAGTTTTGCTACCATCTTTGCTGCAAGAAAAAACAACCCATACAGAATATTCAGTACTTATGCCTTTTGTATAAAAAAAAGTCCCTCCTTTAACAGTCAGTGGAGTCAATTCTCACTTTGATCTGACAGTAAAAGAGTTTGGAAGATAATTATATAGCTTGGTGTGTGCCTTGCTAGCAGCATATGACACACCGCATTATTGACACCCATTTTAATTACTTCTATTTATCTCTCCCCTTTACCTAATCCAAAGTTGACATGAGTTCCCTCAGTACAGAAGTTGCTGAAGATTATCGAGTGTAGGCCTCTCAGTCTACCTGGTGCCTGTTTATTAAAATCCACAGCTGGAGATTTGGTGTAGAGGAAAACAGTAGGCCTGGGTAACAACGGAAAAATTTGTTTCTAAAATCGATTCGTTTTTTGGGGGGTTTTGCGTTTTGTTATTTAAAATAATTACAAAATTTTCCTTTTAAAAAGTTCGATATTTACGAAATTTCGTAAATGTGAAAAAAATTACAAAACATTAACGAATCGATTTCCGAAACAATAACGAATCGATTCGTTAATGGCGGACGCGACCGCGAAATACGCTAAAAAACCTCCAAAAACTTCTGAAGCTTCCCTCTCCCTCTGTTGTTGACTGTTGGTGTGATATTATAATTTTTTTTCACTAATTAAACAAAAAACTTGCCCCAGACATGCGGAAATAATAACGAAATGACCTCAGAACAATAACAAAATGAATACAATAACGAAATACGAAGCATTTACAAAACGTGTTTAAAAATTCGTTTTTTAAAAAAATTGCTCCAGAATGGTTCGTTATCATTTTGTAATTGAAAAAATTAACGAATTATTAACGAATTATGAATTAACGAAACAAAACCGCCCCGCCCTAGAAAACAGACTTCAGGGTAACATAGTGACACACGTGTGAAGAGCATACACACACACACACACACAAACCACTTAGCAATTTTATCAAATATGTGATAGACTTTTCATGAACCTAAGAGTAAGAATTCTCTTACTATGTTAGAATATTAAGGTGTATGTTTCCTCCAATTCACCTGATTTAGCAGAGACAAGCCCAGTTAATCACTTTTTTTCATTTTGTATTTAAATGCCCCAGTTTTTCTCTCTGCCTCCCACTTTTCCCCTTTGTCCTCAGCTAGATAACTGCTATTGAATTCATAGTGCAAACATGGCTTGCAGTCCATTGCCTTCTCAGTAGGCTCAGACAAAAGCAGACTGCTGCAGCTTAGCTTCCACCTTGATAAGATTTTCTATCCTGACTGGGCTCTGATAGCACCTGGGCAAAAACACCACAATTTTCATCTGTCAAATATTGGAGGGAGAAGTAGCATGATGGATATCCAGTCCACAGTAGTCATCCAAGACACCTGAAAAAAAATACAAAAATGCTCACAAAAGGCCCTAATTGGGGTCACTTTGCCACCTTTGGGGATTGGAACTAGGGTGTTTTCGTCTCAGAATGAGCCCTTTAAAAATACAGAAAGAAAGTTGGAAGTCAAACTACAGATTTTTTTTTTAAAAAAAGGGCTTTTGTGTTTGATAATATAAGTATTTTTCTCTACTTCCTACTTTTCTCACAATGTTTGGATAACTATAAACCCTCAACTGAATGGAATCCTTGCTTTAGATGTTGTGGAACATGCTTTCTTTGCCTCTCCATCTCAGCTATGAGAGCCGAATATCTAAGCAGATGTCCTCTCCGCTCCAAAGCCATCACTTTGCAGATCAAGCCAGCGCAAGATGCCCAGAAAGCCTTTAGGCCTCCCTGCGCAGGGTGGAGCCTATTGACTGGCCTCTTTCCAAAGCGGTGTCAATGTTGATCCAGATCAGAAATGACTTGGGAGTAGGTCTCCACCTCGACTGGATGCTCCAGTGTAAAAATGAATAATTGCATATTGTCAGCAGGGGAGATAATTCCAGGCTGCAAGGAACACAGAGAGTTTGAAGCCCTGAGCTAATTTTATGTAGCACAGGATATTTCTACACACTTCTTATTAACCACTGGATAAAACATTCTCTGCAGCTAAGATTGCACTGACATTAATAATTCATCTTCTGTTCATTCCGGATGCACTGCTGCGTATCTTTTCTGCCACTCTGTAAGCAGGTGGATACTTTCAGTAAATGGAAAGGGAATACACAGAGAGAGAGCATGGGAGAGGGAGCGAGAGAGAAAGTGACATTGAAATAAGTAATCATAATGCTGATGTTTTGAAGCTCTCTTTGTTTTTTGAAAAAAAAATGCTTTTAGTTTTCCATAGCAAGCAAGGATTCCCCAGAGAACACATATGCCTGACCCTAAACTTTCCCCATTTTCCAAGTCAATGCACTTGATGGGAACTCATCAGGCTTCCCTCTCTTTGATTACATACCCTTTAGATCTTTAGTTGTGGAACTGTTGCCAATTTAGGGTTGGCTGAATTCATTTCATTTATGGAGCTTTTAAGATATTTGGTTCCTCTCCCTTCTCCCCCACCCCCTACCCCTGTGCCTCATAAAAAGACTTGGAGGAGAATCTAATCTGCATACATAGAAAGGCCATGGGAGATGGCTGGCGTGCTCCACGTCTCTCCAAATACGCAAAGATATGGCATTTCCTTTGGACCAAGTTCTGGAGGAGTGGAATTGTCCCTTTGGAAACAAAGCTCGAGTTCCAAGCTCTCCACATTCCCTCCCCCACCTTCAATTTTTAGCAAGCTAGTAAAAATCAATAGCCTTGTGTTCCCATCTGTAAGCCACCTGACATTCTATGAATGATCAATGGAGCTTACAGGGGACTCTCAAGAAAGCAGCCGAAGACACCACAATTACAGTTTTTATCTTCTGCGGGCTCAGAATCAGCCCTTCCTTGTATGCACGGTTACTTGAACGTTTAGAGAAGGTTAGCAAAAATCCAGGATGATGCTAAATGGGGATCACTGGAAAATAGGTCTTTTAACATTCAGGGAATGTGATTGTAGAAAAAAAAAGGCAAGAGAGGAGGAGGAAAAAGAAGAAATATCATGCCTTGGAATCCAGTTTCTTTCTCTCTCTTTTTTTACAAAACAGCAATGGTTCATCTTGCTCTATATTACATTGCTAAATAGCAAGATGTATAATTTCACAGGCATGTGGATTGTGGATTGCATGTGATAAGCCTAGGTTTGTTTGTTTTTATTGTTCAGCTACTGTACCAGTAACTTGTAGTTATTCACAACCATTGTTGTGTCAATAGATTCAGTGTTAAATGCATTGGATTTTACCTACTGGAAAGCCATTCATGAATTTAGGGCTAATTACAATAATGTAATGAGTGATGTTGTGGTTTTAACGAGTAATTGACCATAGTGATTGTAAAACTGAATTCTTTTTCTTTTCCCCCAAGTGAAAATTGAAGGGAGAAACGCAAACAAAGAAAATGTTCCCCCTGCCTTTTCAAAGCCCCAAAGTGAACCTTTATTATTGTCACTTCCAAGCCATGTCAGCCTTTGAAAGAGATCTTTTCAAGATGGGCAAAAGCACCAGAGAGCACTTTTGAGCTGTAAGCAGTGCTGCCATCTGCCACCGCAGTCCTCGACCCATAATCCCTAGGTCTGGCCAAGCTTTCTTTTGCAGTGGATCAAGCTGTGCCCATTGGAGAATGAGCATGAGGTAATGGGACACAAAGGTTTCCGTATCAGAGAGGTGCACAAGTTAACTTCGCTCTCTCGGCCTTTACCAAATCCTTTCCTCAAGCAGAGTATGCTGCATAAGAACCACACAGAATTATTAGATCTACTTCTAGGTGAAATGATTTCATTCTGAATTGAGTGACTGGGTCCATTCAATTCAGTTCCAGCATTGGACCCTCTCCACATCTGGAGCAGACCCGTTCCCAGGTCTCTTTTCCTTACCCTGGGTCTCCTGCCAACCACCTTCTGTTTCCTTTCTGGGTTTTCTGAAGGGAAATAATATGAACGAAACAAGGTATGTAACCATTTTGGATGGGACCCTTAAAATGGGCCTTGGGATCTTTTCCAACTCCATGCTCTACAAATCTCTGATTCTGGTGCATGGCTAGGACTCAAGAAATGTGTGTGCCTTCAGTTTGCCTGCTGGCCTATGGTGACCCGATACATTTCATAGTTTGCCTGCTGGCTTATGGTGACCCCATACATTTAAACAAGACCCAACTTCCAAAATAACCTGGAAAACCAACACTCTGATTAAGAACTTCTCGATTGACATACGCCAACAACTATATAAATCAGAAGCCCTTCCACCTAGGCTTTATGGACTCCCAAAAATCCATAAGGACTCTACCCCAGTCAGACCCACCGTGAGTGCCATTGGATTCCCCACTTATGAATTGGCAAACTTTCTGGCTGCACAGTTACAAACCCATATTGGGCTCACTACACACTACATCAAGGACTCAGCCCACTTCACAGAAAAAATCAGCAATCTCAAGCTAAATACCAATGACAAACCAATCAGCTTTGAAGTGGTGTCTCTATTTACCATGGTCCTGGTAGCAGACACCATGGCACTAATCAACCAGAGATTCCCAGAAGTCATCACAGCTCTGTTTCACCATTGTCTCACCACCAGCTACTTTCAGTGGGACAATGAATTCTACGAACAGAAAGATGGAGTAGCTATGGGGAGCCCTCTCAGTCCAGTCATAGCAAATTTCTACATTGAACACTTTGAAAAACAAGCCCTGGAAACAGCAACAAAAAGCCAACGATATGGTTCAGATACCTGGATGACACTTTCACCATTTGGAGCCATGGAGAAGAAGAACTCAACAGGTTCCTGGACCATCTTAACAGCATCCACCCAAAAATCCAATTCACAATGGAAAAAGAAAAAGAAGGAAGACTGCCTTTTCTAGATGTCCCAGTCATCTGCAAACCAGATCAACAATTGGGTCACACCGTTTACAGAAAAACCACACACACAGATAGATATCTACATAAAAACTCCAACCATCACCCAAGTCAAAAAAGAAGCACCATTAAAGCCTTGGCAGACCGTGCAAAAAAAAAATCTGCGAACCTCACCTCTTCCAAGATGAACTGAACCACCTCAACTGGACTTTACAGGCCAATGGATACTCCCCCTCAGACATCAGAAGAGCTGCAAGACCAAGAACAAACCACGAGAGTAACAATGAAGATCCACCCAGAGGAAAAGTGTTCTTGCTATACATCAAGGGAACCACTGACCGCATAGGGAAGCTGATGAGGAAATATAGCATACAAACTATCTACAGACCCACCAAGAAAATCCAACAAATTCTACATTCAGCAAAAGACAAGAGGGATCCTCTCACTTCTACAGGAGTCTACCGTATACCATGCAGCTGTGGACAAGTTTACATAGGGACCACCAAACGCAGCATTGCCCAAACATGAATCAAGGAACATAAAAGGCACTACAGACTACTTCAACCAGAGAAATCAGCCATAGCAGAGCACCTGATGAACCAACCTGGACACAGAATTTTATTTGAGAACACAGAAATGCTGACCACTCTCACAACCACCATGTCAGACTACACAGAGAATTGTCCACAAGCATATGGACAATTTCAACAGAAATGAGGAAACCATGAAAATTAACAAAATCTGGCTATCAGTATTAAAAAACTCAAAAATTACAACAGCAAAACAATGAGAGGAAACAATCGGGTACAGCTAATCACCTCTTAAAAAAAGATTCCCCCAGGCACTAACAAGCCATGCCAAAAAACTGCCAGGCCATCAAATGCTAATCTAGGTGGTCAGTTGAAACATTCACACCTAGTTCCAACAGACAAGAGTTCTTTGTCCCACCCTGGTCATTCTTCAGATATATTAACCCAACAGACTGCACTACCTCTGAGGATGCTTGCCATAGATGCAGGTGAAACGTCAGGAGAGAATGGCCATGGCCATCTAGAACATGGCCATATAGCCCAAAAAAAACCTACAGCAACCCATTTCATATCACTTCCTCAAACAAGGAATCCTCAGAGGTGATGTTGCTTCTTCTTTCCTCTGAAATATAGCCTACAGCACCTGGCATTTGTTGGCAGACTCCAAGACAAGTACTTACCAGAGCTCACCCTGCTTAGCTTCCAAGATCAGATGGCATCTGGTACACAACCAAATTTGCTCAAGCAGCTGTTTAAACACAAAACTGCAAATGTATTTAATGTATATCCTGCCTTTCTCTTCATACAGGATTTGAGGACACTTCCAAGTCTTTGTTTTAAAAAGGTACTAATTTGGGGAAAAATACAGAGCTTAAAAACAATTTAAAACACAAGTTAAAATACTATATTTTGCAATAAAGACATCATTTTTTAATTGAAAAGGTCAAATGATAAAGGTTTTTCTGTCTTGTATAATCCAAAGACTTGCCTGGATCAAAAAGTCTTTGCTTCTCGCACAAGGAAATGAAAAAAAAGCCAACTGAATCTCTCATGGATGGGAATTCCACAACTTGGGATCAGGAAGACTTTCTCTTCTTCTTGTGCTAATCAGACATACCTGTATGATTGTGGTGAAACTGAGGGCAGTTCTAGACAGCCCTTTAACCTGTGATTGCTCCCGGGTTCTAGTCCACCCCTCCCCAGAAAACACATGCTTGGGGGGTTTCCAGATGCCCACCTGGAACCTTCCAGGAGGACAGGGAGACAGCCCCCACCCCTCCTAAAGCCCTTTAAAAAGCATTTGAAAACAAAATAACTTACCCGGCCACCATTAAAGTGCTGCCAGAGTTCTCCTGGAGTATATGAATGACACATTAGGAGAGCTCTGGCATTTTAATGGTGGCCGGATAAGTTATTTTATTTTTAAACACTTTCAAAAGTGGATTTGGAAGGGCGTTAGAGCCCTCTTGGATATTCACATCTCATGGAGCCTGGAAAATGCAAGAGGGCTGTGTGGATGGCCCCTCAGGACTTCTGAGGGGGCCGTCCAGACTCTGCCCAAAGCTGGAAAAACCAGTGTCTTCCAAGAAGACCCAGCTCTTTCCTGCTAACAAATTACCTCGGCACAAAGCAGGGTTTCTTGCATTGTGCCGAATGCAGTCATGTTTACATGGGGCATCATTTGGCGCCTCCCCCCATGTAAAGAAGTGGGAGCTTGTGCTTTTAAGGGGCTGTCTGGTAGGGCCCTGAGATAAAATATTCTGAAGATCTTTTAACCTTCATCATGGGCACCATCTGCTGAAGACCTTAAGACTTGGGCAGGCTCTGAAATCAAGCAATGTTTTTTGTAGTATGGGCAAAAGCCATATTCCTTATTTCACTTGCTACCATTTACTGAGTTGTCTGAAGGCTTCTGGCTTGCTTTAAGCTTCAACCCGAGGTCCAGCCCTGAAAAAACAGAGGACAAATATGCTGGCAGGCCTCCCAATGTTCTTGGCTGTCATAAAACCAAGGCCCCACTTCTTACCCCAGCGTCATTTATTTTAATGCAGCCACCAGCCTCCAAGGAGGTGGCGAGAGCAGCAGGAGAATATATTAATATACTTGGTGTTTTGCTAAAAAATTTAAAATCCTAGCACAAAGAGCTGAAACAAAGGTCTACAAGGCAAGCTGTACAGCAAGCACCATCCAGAGACAAATGACTCAATCTGGCACATATGGCAGGCTTTCTATAATGTGCCGAAGAGATGCAATACAGATGCATGTCAATACACATTCATCAGGCCTCTAGGACAAGTTAGAAAAGGGGGCTATTGGGTGGAGTCAGTTACTCGTGACTTTTAACAGTCACCCACACACATGCAAAATGAATGCAATGCAAACACTTGCTCAGTGCTTGCTATTTTGATACATAATTGCCCTGCAATAGCAATATCTACATGTCATAATATTACCCTTTTTCCCCTTGAAAGAGACTGGGAGTAATGCCTGCCTACATTTTACAGGGAAGTTGGTCCCATTCAAAAGTGGCTTGGGAAATGATTACTGGAAACATCATCACTATAGGGTTGTGATTCCTTGCTAGCTTACTTCTCAAGGCATACAAAAAGCAATGTTAGTGATTTTCTTCAAGCTACAAAAAATTGTTGAAAGCCAAGCAATGTTTAAAGAATATTCACATTTCAGGACTTATTATCTGCAGAATTCGTACATGTGTTTTTGCACAGAAAGCAACATTTTCTACACAGGAAATAATATTTCTCTTTTTTTCATGTCAGGAGTGACTTGAGAAACTGCAGGTCATTTATGGTGTGAGAGAATTAGACATCTGGAAGGACATTGCCCAGGGGATGCCTGGATATGTTGATGTTTTACCATCCTTGTGGGAGACCTCTCTCATGTCCCTGCGTGGGGAGCTGGAGCTGACAGAGGGAGCTCATCTGTGCTCTCCCTGGATTCAAACCTCCAACCTATCGGTCTTCTGTCCTGCTGGTATAGGGGTTTAACCCATTGCGCCACCGGGGGCTCCTAATATTTTAGTATAGATAGCAAATATAGTTTATTACTAACTAATTATTTTCTATGCTGAACAATGTGTTAATTTTGCACAGACTAGGGATATATCTAATTAGTGTATCTACATTGTAAAATTAATCAAATTTGACACCAAAGATCAAGGCTATGAAATTATGGGAACTGCAATTTTACAAGATCTTCCATGTGAAAGAGTGCTGGTGTGTTAAAAAACTACAAATCTCAGGATTCCATGGCATTGAGCCAAGGCAGTTAAAGTGATACCAAACTGCATTCGTTCTTCAATGGAGATGTATACTAAATAAACAATTACAATATTTTCTGCACAGGAAACAGTGTTTTCAAGACACGACGTTGCACTAATGCCTGGGGAGACTGCAGAAGCGGTCTCTCCTTCTTTCTTACCGTCTTAGTATTCTCTGTCCTCCAGAAAAATGAGAATCAGATGATTACAGCTATTACCCTATGATGTATTGTTGAAGACTTTCATGACCGGAATCACTGGGTTGTTGTTGGTTTTTTTGGGCTATATGTTCTAGAGGCATTCTAGAGCACCGGGATTGTGGCGCAGCTGGCTGAGTGTCAGCTGCATTAAGATCACTCTGACCAAAAGGTCATGAGTTCGAAAATAAGACCTATCCTGAAAATAACCCCTAGCATGATTTTTCAGGATTTTTGAGGATGCTCAAAATATAATCCCTACTTCAAAAATAAGCCTAGTTATAATTAAATAAAATATATTAATTTGGGGAAAAAGACATCCCCTGAAAATAAGCCCTAACACATCTTTTGGAGCAAAAATGAATACAAGACCCTGTCTTATTTTCACTAAAACAGGGTACGAATCCCAAACACAACTGCTGATTATAGTGTGTTTCAATGTATTGTCAAAGGCTTTCATGGGTGGAATCATGGGGTTGTTGTAGGTTTTTCGGGCTATATAGCCATGTTCTTGAAGAATTCTTTCCTGACGTTTCATCTGCATCTATGGCAAGCATCCTCAGAGGTTGTGAATCACTGGGTTGTTGTAGGTTTTTTGGGCTATATGACCATGTTCTAGAAGCATTTTCTCCTGACGTTTCACCTGCATCTATGGCACGCATCCTCAGCGGTTGTGAGGATGCTTGCCAGAGATGCAGGTGAAACGTCAGGAGAGAATGCTTCTAGAACATGGCCATATAGCCCAAAAAACCTACAACAAACCATAGTGTGTTTCATTCAGAACCTTGTTGTTGCACTTTCTTGGAAAGAGATTTTGTTCAAAACCACTTTGTCAGAGGAAAGCATCCAAGAAAATAAACTACTCTATGAACATGTTGCCTGTTGGATATTAGCTGCTGAGTTCATTTTTGATAAGAAGGAAACTGTTTCAGGAGTGGGTCACAAAGGCGTTCTACCAACCGTGGAGGCAGTGGGCAATGATTTGCACCTGCTCAGGGAGAAAAAAGGATATGGAGTTGAGAAAATCTGGTTTCATGCAACGAACCTTTAATTTGCTGCATTCACAGAAAGATGGCAGAATGCCAAGGCATAACGTTCTGACAATAAGCATTACCCAGACATCAGAGAAAACCCTTAGATCTTCACTGCAGACTTCCAAAATGGGCATTACTCATGCTTTTAAGATCCAAGGACGTCCTAGACATCCAATTTCACCTTACCCCTATGGCACTACTGTGAAAAATGGAAAACACACAAAAAGCTATTGACTTCTTTGGCATAGTGCCAATTTAGGCTAGCTGAGAATTTGACTCATTGCCTCATCTTTAGAGATGGGGTCCAAAAATAGGAGCAGGGGTGGGCTGGAATACAACGGTCTGATGCTGTCACCTCTAAAATACATTGAAAAATAGCTGATTGTGTCTATTTTATTATATGGTTAAAGAAAGGCACTTTGGAGAGAATAAACAAATAGAAATCCGAGGTAAACTAAAGGAATATCGCAGTGTTTTGGTACATGTCGACAGACACACATGCCATTCTAAAAGTCCACTTCAGCGGTAGTAAGACATTTATACCATCATAACGGTTTGCTCTGCCTCTTTTTTCTGAAAAATTGTTGGAAATGAAGTTTGCTGAGGCTTCCCTCTAACACTCCCATTGTTCGTACAGTTCCCTGGAAACATGAAACATCTATCAGACTAGATTCCTGCCTTATGATAACTAAAGACATGAGGAGTTGAATGACCAAGGTCTTCCCCTTGTTTCCACTCTCTTCATGTGGTGAAATGCAGCCGTCTGAGGTTTTCAACACACTCTTGAACCTCCTTGTGAAAAGAGCAATGATTTAGATGGCAGAAAAAGTAGAGAGAGCCTGTTCTTTTGTTGTTGTTGTTGTTGTTGTTGTTGTTGTTGTTGTGTATTGCATCGTCTTTCCACTTTCCTTCACCAAAATTCTGGGCTAAAAGAGAGGCAGAGGAATGGCATTTTGTTGTCCTTCTGTATCTCCCTAGTGAACTGTAGGGAAACAAAGTGAAGTTCTCACTGTATTGTTGAAGGCTTTCATGACCAGAATCACTGGGTTGTTGTAGGTTTTTCAGGCTGTATGGCCATGTTCTAGAAGCATTCTCTCCTGACGTTTCGCCTGCATCTGAGGCAAGCAACCTCACAACCTCTGAAGATGCTTGCCACAGATACAGGTGAAACGTCTGGAGAGAATGCTTCTAGAACATGGCCATGCAGCCTGAAAAACCTACAACAACCCTGAAGTTCTCACTGTCCATTCAACTCCTTTTCTCCTCACACATATACTTAGTAGTGGTCAGTGTCGGATTTATCATTGTGCTTAAGTGTGCGTCAGCACAGGGTCCCATTGGCCAGGGTGGCCCATCTTCCTGCAATGAGGAGACAGGAAAGCCTAGAGAAGACAATTATGCTGGGGAAAGTGGAAGGCAAAAGGAAGAGGGGCCGACCAAGGGCAAGATGGATGGATGGCATCCTTGAAGTGGCTGGACTGACCTTGAGGGAGCTGGGGGTGGTGGCGGCCGACAGGGAGCTCTGGCGTAGGCTGGTCCATGAGGTCACGAAGAGTCGGAGACGACTGAACGAATGAACAACAAATATATATATATATATATATATATATATAAGATTTTGCTTTCTAAATTTGAAGGCATCTGCTTCAGACATAATGACAGAGTCGATAGTGTATGGGAATGTGCCCACTGGATCCACCTCTTTCAGGACCCAAGGAAGGTGCCCCCTTTATTTATTTTTTTATTTATTTATTTACCATATTTACATTTCACCCTTCTCACCCTGCAGGGGACTTGGGGTGAATTGCAATGCACATATACCTAACAAACGTTCATTGCCATTAGACATACAACATATATAGATAGACACAGAAGCAATTTAACATTCCAACTTTCTGGCCTCATAAGGGTATGCTTGATTCCGGCCACAGGGGAGTTGCCACTTCACTGTCCATTTGTGATACCGAGTCCTTGATGGAGTACTTTCTCATGCAGGCTGCTGGAAGGTTTTATGTTGTTGTAAATAAGTTAAATTAGCCTCCCCACATAAAGCGGTATCTAAATTTTCTACCTGACAAATGCAACTATCTTTCGGACTGCATAGGTCAACAGCAAGCTAGACTATTAATGGTTGGGAGCCCACTCTGGCTTCGAACTCATGACCTCTCAATCAGTAGTGATTTAATGCAGTTGGCTACAAATTGACTGTGCCACAGCCCGGTACATTTGTCCTTAATCTGGCACTGGTAGTGGTCCCATGGGACTTGACAACCTCAGAGGAGAGTTGGATGATGCACAAAGAGACAGGAGAATAGCCCCTTATGCCCTATTCAAAGGGACCTTTTCACAAAATACTACAAATAGGGTGCACAACTTGCCAGTAGAAGGGGACAAAATTAAATGGGCTAAACCTTGTGGGGCTGCAAATAGGTTTTTAGCATTTCACTGTCCAACTAAGGTATAATTAATGATTAATTAGGGTTGTTGTTGGCAGGGGGTTGGACTGGATGGCCCTTGTTGTTGTTGTTGTTGTTGTTGTGTGCCTTCGAGTCATTTCAGACTTAGGGTGACCTTATCACAGACCCTATGTTATCAAGATTTCTTCAGAAGAGATTTGCCTTTGTCTTCCTCTGAGGATGAGAGAGTGTGACTTGCCTAAACTCACCTGGTGATTTCTGAGCCGTGGTCTGAGGTTCAAACCAATACACCACACTTTCAGAAACATGAGAAAAGCCTCCCACCAGGATAGTAACACATCCAGGTGTCTCCTGACAAACGTCTCTGTGGATGGCCAATTCTCTCACACCAGAAGCAACTTAAAGTACATTCTCAAGTTGTTTCTGATATGATTAAAAACACACACACTTTCTAAATTAGGAATTCTCGACTTCTCTTTTTCCTACCTACATTTCTTTCTCCCTTTCTTCCTTTTCTTTCTTCCCTCTCTGTTTCCTACTTACCTTCCTTTCTTCCTTTTCTCCCTCCCACCTTCTCTCCCTTTCTTTTTTTTTCCAGTCCATCCTTCCTTCCTTTCTCTCTTTCTGCCTTTTCTTTTCTCTATCCCTCCTTCCTTCCCCCATGAGGGCAAGAGAAGGCGAGAGTTCAAGTGGCGGATTGCATGTTGTGCTGGCCTGATCTACACTGTAGAATAAATGCAGTTTGACACCACTTTAACTGTCATGGCTCAATACTATGGAATCACGTGATTTTACAAGGTATGTGGCCTTATCTGCCAAAGAGTGTCGATGTCTCACCAAACTACAACTCCCAGGATTCCATAACATTGAGTCATGGCAGTTAAAGTTGTGTCAAACTGCATCATTTCTACAGTGTACTCGCACACATAATTGCATTGTTGGTAGATCATAGCTTGGAAATGTTACCTTGGAAATGTTGTGAGAACTATGTCTTATGATGCTGTACCTATGCTTTGCAAAAAGACTGAGATCCCCCAGAGCCAGAAGGCACATATCCACATTCAAGCAGATGAGTCACTTGAAGCCATCAAAAGCAGATGAGAACAAAAAAGGGGGAAGCATTTAAGAGACAAAAGAGGACTTTCAGGCTCTTAATGGCTCAGCCATCTGCACACAAAAGGCAGAAGCTGTCTGTGTAAGGGAGGCCTGCTATTCACAAGCCAAGTCCAGCCTTACAAAGCCATGGAACAGCTTTTGGCACATGGCACGAAAGTCATGGGCTCTCCAAAAGGCAACAGGCAACTTGAAAGTATATTCACATATTTGTAGTTCCAGCAAACAAGGTCTACACACACAAACACACAAAGGTGTTTACTGTAACAATTCAGGATCGTGAACATTTAGCTTAAGGGATTTTCATCTCCCTTCTTTGTTCTCATCTATAGCTTGTTGTTCTGTGTTTCTTCAAGGTTTTTTTTTTAACTTATGGTAATGATAAAATGAGCCTATTGTAGAATGCTCTTGGCAAGAATTGTTCATATGGGGTTTGCCATTGCCTCCTCTGAGGCTAGAATAATGTGGCCTCAGGGTGCTGTTCCTGGGTTGTACATGTCTGTTCCTGATTGCTCTTATTGTGAAAGCGTATCTCTCCGAACGCATCTTCCTCTACGTCCCACCTCGGAGTTTAAGATCATCTGGGGAGGCCCTGCTCTCGGCCCCGCCTCTGTCACAAATGAGGTTGGCGGGGACGAGGAGCAGGGCCTTCTCAGTGGTGACCCCTCACCTATGGAATTCACTCCCCGGGGAAATTACATCAGTGACACCCCTCCTTTCCTTTAGAAGGAAATTAAAAACATGGATGTGGGACCAGGCGTTTGGGCAATCTGGCAGATAAATAAAGGACTGCAACGACGGATAGGAATAGACAATGTGGAACGAAGTATGGACTCTGAGTTGGCGAACGCTGTGCATGAGATTGGCTTATTGACTGTGATATATATGGTTGTTTTAATTGTTATAACTGTTTAACTCCTGTTTTTATACGGTTATTGTATTATTGTGTAGGCATTGAATTGCGCCATTTTGTAAGCCGCCCTGAGTCCCCCCCTCGGGGGTTGAGAAGGGCGGGGTAGAAGTATACGAAATAAATAAATAAATAATAAAATATGTACAACGTTGACTAAGGGGCCACAACTTTGTTCTGGCCAGAGAGCATGTTCCCTCCACTTGTCTACACTGGGAAAAGAGGATGGATCAAGCCCATGAATGATGTGGCATATAAAGGCTTCTCCATTACCTCCAACATTTTACAGATGAAAACTGGGATATGTGTGGCATCATCAGAGAGTGATTCAAAATGCCAAAAAAAATGAACATGAAAAATCAAACAATTTAAGTAAGACTTTAACTGGGTGCTTTTCCTTGAATCTTGTGGGAAACATTCGATTCTTCCCTCTCTTCCTTTTGAATTTGCACTTTGGAAATTGTTTCCACCAGTGGAAGTAAGCCAAAAACAAAGGATGAAGCTGAGGGCGGTTTCAGACAGCACCAAATTGTGCGCTTTAGTCAGGGCCAAAAATAAAATAAAAATTTAAAAAATCCAAAACTTCAGAAGATGTCCAGATACAGACCTGTTGGTCCCGGGATTTTTGCTTCCGTTCTCCACACTTGCTGCTTTGTTGTGGGATTCTGGAGCCTTCAAAACAGTCACCGCAGTACTTCCAAAAATGCTAAGATGCGAATTATTGTATAAGTTCCATTCCTGGGTTATATAAGCTGCAGGTCATCTGTGTAGGCAGGGTGTTGTTCCTGGGTTATAAATGTCTGTTTCTGATTGATCTTATTGTGAAAAGATGTACAAGGGGCCACAACGTTGTCCTGGCCAGAGAGAATGCACCGTCCACACATTTCATGAAATTTCTGGCACACAAACACATTTCTCACATTCTACTCAACTCTCACCTTCTTTATAGGAAGTGACCAATGAGGAACAAACATCTAAAACCCAGGAACAGACCCAGATTAAAAAAAACCCATGATTTCTGAGTGCAAGGACATATAGACATTTGACAATGCGGATTTTCAGCTCAGAACCGGGATATTTCTGCATCTAAAAATCTTGCATTTTTTGCCATTTGTAGCAATTGCTTCTGCATTTACAGTAAACAGCATTTAGCCATCCTCCAGTCTGCTGCGGAACAAAGGTAATGTCTGGATGGGCCCCGAGAGAAAGAGAGACAAATCAGGACGTTTTAAAACTAGCTGACAGAAATGTGGTGACAGAATTAATCATGATTGTCCCTTATACATCAGGACATTGTGAGAGTATGCTTAAAATCTATGTTAGAACACTACCTAACAACTACTAATAGTTGTATCAGTATTATCAGTGCTGTATGGTGATAGAGCACTGTAATATGAAGAAACTCACTGGGTAGCCTTGGACAAAGTTACACTCTCTCAGCCTCAGAGGAAGGCAATGGCATATCCCTTCTCAACGAATCTTGCTAATAACACTCTGTGATAGGATTACCATACATCAGAAATGATGTGAAGCACACAATGATATAACTATTACTGCTATTACTTTCTGCTCCCTTTTATGGATATGAAAGACATTTGGATACATCATAAACCATTCTGGAGATTCAGAGTGGAATATCAGTACAAAATTTCTTCCATAATAATTATAAAATGTCAGATGCATTTTGTCATTCAGGGAATGCAGCAGAGATATATGGATTTCTGATATAAATTGCACTTGGATCTAGGAGATGATAATTTAGTACATTTTTAATTGAAAAAAAAATCATAAAGCAAACTTCTCCTCAGTTCCTTGGTGTTTGTGTATTTCTTTTTCCACAGAAGCATGTTGAAACATTTCACGAAGCAGCCTGAAATGGTGGGCTCCAGCAAGAGCATTGCCACTAGGCTTCATTGAGTTAGCTGCAATCAGAAGCCTTAGTCCCAGAAACAGCTGGAGAGCCCTGTAACCAGGAAAGCAAATGTGTTTTCTAAAATGCCAATGTTGTTTTATCATGTTATGTGTGCCTGTTTTTTCCCCTACATACGCTCAAGAGCTTTTCGCTTCCTGACATTTTTAAAGTGATGACACACAGGAGGGAGACCAAGACAAACCTTTCAAAAGAGCATCAGCTGTGAGCTTTACCTGTCCGGGAGAAACACATTGCCCCTTGGAGACATTAATCTGCTTCTTGCTGCTCCAGGAAACAACAGGAGTGACACTTTCCTGTATAAATAGGTTCCCATTTAGTAAGAAGAAAACACGGTGGCAGCTTCATACATATCTGTATCAGATAGCCTAGCAAAATGGCTATTGTGACAGGCAAGTGTATGGGGAGGGCTTACAGTATTTCATTCATTCATAGCTTTGTAGCGTTCCTTTTTCACCCTCAAGGCAATATGACTCAGGTCCAGGCTGTTTGAAAAATATGGGTCTTTTGGAGCTCTAAGATTAATCTCAACTTGTGGGTGAATGTATGGACTATGAAGAGCCTGCTTTGAAACACAAACCCAGAAGATGCAACTCATTTTGTTGTAATATGCCAAGGCTGAGAAAAGCTGCCCCAGCCAAAAATTCACCCTTTTCTTTCATTGCACGATGGCATTCTAGATTGAAGGGATAAGGCATTACATCCCCTTTCAATTTGTATTCTAATGTATGCTTTTAAATTAACATGCATCTCAAAAATTACCCAATTCCTTCAGCCCACATTGTAGTTCTTTGGAGCCGAAGCACATCTTTGAACTCACAACCAGCACAATCTACCCTGAGCCTTACCCGAGCGTGTTAATCACTTGTTCTGTCATTTCAGAACCGCTATAAAAGCAATTATTCATAAATGATAAAAGGAAGTATTTATAAGAGCCAACATTCTAATGAAATGGGAGTTAATGTAATTTAGGTGCTCACTGGGATCACATGGGTTGCCAGGGAACCTTTGTTCCTTGAATGAAAGCTACACCTGAAATGAATCATTCACATGATCCTCTGTTCAGATTTATCAATGGTCTCCTCCCTTTGCTTGTAATTACCGAAGCTGCAGCTTTGGCCCTGGATGCTGAAATGATTTTAAAGTGCCCATTGTTTAATTAGAGATGTAATATTTCAGTATGCATGGTGGAAGAGGGAAGAAAATTCCCTCCAGGTCTCCTTTGATCCCTCTTAGCCTCCGTATTAATGTCAGACGCGAGCAAAGCAAGTTGGACAAAATAAAAGTTATGTCTTCATTTAGAGACAGGTATAAATTAGCAGTGGGTGAGATCATTAATTTCATTGATTTGGGATTCAGTGCTTAAAGATTCATGCTGTAGATTTGGAGAGGGAGATTATATCAGAGGCTATACTGGGGTCCCAACGGGATCAAACTCCTTCAGCCTGTTGAGGCAGGTTCATTTGCTGAACACAAATGCGGGGGAAAGACTTAAGCTGGTCTCGGCAGAAGTTTAGTGAGTGATTTGCATTGACCTTGGCAACCGTCAGAGAACAGAGTGGGGAAATGCAGCAAGGGTTGAAAGGGAAGAGGAATTATGCAGCTGTATGGGCCGGGAAGTGGAAGAGGGTGCGCCAGAGAAGGGAACAAGAAAGCTGTTCCATATCCAAAGAGTTTTTGAAGAACATATACATTCTGTGTCAAATACATGGCTTTAGTTCAAATTTTAAACTACTGGTTTTGATTCCTTTGGGCACAACTACAAGGATCATTCAATGTGAATCAAAGGCAACTCGAAAATATAGTGTTCAAATGTCACGTGGCACAAAAGTGTGCAGAAACAGGTCTTAAGAAAAATCATATGATACTCCAAAGTAGAGCTCATAATGTGTATCAGCACATGTAGGTGTAAACTACATTGCATATGAAATTAAGGGAAGGACGCTTCGGTGATCCCCGCATGCACATTGGGATGGGGAAGTTGAAAAAAAAAACACCCTGAAATCCTCCATGGCCATGTAGACAGCAAATACTGGAACCTGGTTGGAGCTAAATCGTCTTGTGTGTAAAAGTATCATCCAGTCCTTGAACCCGTTCTCGCGCTTTACATACGATAAGCTGCACATTCTATTCACTTCCAATTCTGCAACTTCCATCCTGTATTAAATGGTCATTGTAGATGTGCTCAAGGACAAACAACCACTGTCTTTCACATTGCAAACAAATGATTTTCGTACACACATGCACCCTGCAGGGCCCCAGCTGATTAGTTGCCTTCCATTCAAACACTGGAAATCAGTATTTAGCTGAACCATCCTTACATTTCTGAACTGAAACTGCACACACACAATTATTCTATAGCTGTTGCTGATGGGATGGTCTGAGAATGCTGCTATAGAGCACCAAAGTGAAGACAATCTGCCTTACCGTGAATTGCGATCCTGCATGAATTACAGATTACACCTGCCTTCCAACTGCAGAAGAGCTCATGTTCAGTTCCTGGCATTTTTGGTTAAAAGTAGTACCCAAGGCACATTGGTTTCCAATGCACATCAGCGTATGATGAATATTAGGGCATAATGCTAATACCAGGTGCTGTAGCTCTATTTCAGAGGAGGGAACTGGCCAAACCCTAGTTCTTTAATTACGAAATTAATATGGTGACCATAATTCTGTTTTAATGTTTTTTATATTGTTTTCTTATAATATGTATATGTATGCTTGTTTTACTCTGTTGTTGGCACTGTGCTATGCTGGTTGGTAGCTGCCCTGAGTTCCTCTGCAGAGGTTGAGATAGTACGAGATACAAATGCCCTAAATAAATAAATAATAAATAATAATTAGACAACTTGAATATATATATATATATATATATATATATATATATATATACACACACACACACACACGCTCACACACAATTTGAATTCATCACCATATAACCTTGTGTAGGTCTGATGTTGATCTATGTGGTCAAGAGTCCCATGGCAGCTGGAAATGGGCACCAGAGAATCATATTGGCAGTGGGGCATTTTGGAAGAGATAAGCCCAGGAGGTTTCTTTTGTTCTTACATTGTTCCTATGATTGTGTGGTACACGATCCAGTCGAAAGATGGAGCAGAATTATATGCTTGCTATGGAATCTATGTGGAAGGAGGAAAGCCAAAGCAATCCATCATGCAAAGACACAATGACCAGCCCTATCTGTCCTCAATGCCTTTGGGGTTACAGGAGTTTTTATTTATTAGTATTCCTCCAGCACCAAAGAATGCCCCCTGCATCATTTGGGAATGACAGATTTCAACTTGTTACACTTCTTGCATGTGTGTTCTTCCTTCCTTTTTGACAAAATGTACTTTAAGATTGTTGGGCCTATTTGTATCTTCCAGTTTTCCAGTAAATCAAAAGAAGCCATCTCTATAGCTGTAGATAGCGCATTGCAGAACTGGTTTCCTGTATTTTGTGTCCATTTTCCTGGAGTAATTAGCTGTTCTTTTGTGTAATTATGAGTATAAGCATTTCTAAAGATAGCCGTTTGCTCCATTAGCCAGGACACCGAGGGGCCAGGATACCGACTTTATCAATATATTGTTTTAATGTCATCCCATCACTCAGATCATACTGATTTGCCATCCGTATTCAGTAGACCTCCTCTGAGATCTCATCCTTCACTTTTAACTGAGCAGCAGAACTGCTTTGAGATTTATATGGATTAAAACCAACACAGGCATTTAGAACGAGGAGAGTTAAGACACAAGTCTATGCATGCTTAACTGGAGTCAGTAAACCTTATGCAATCTAATAGGTTTTACTTCTGAGAAGAACCAAATAGGATTGTACATTAACATCACACAAACGTCCCTTTTTTCAGCTCCTTGTATTCCAGCCATGTTCTGTTGGAGATGCTGGGGAAGGCCCCTTTAGACTGACTCAGAAACAACTTCAGGAGTTGTAGTTTTTTTCGGGCTATATGGCCATGTTCTAGAGGCATTCTCTCCTGACGTTTTGCCTGCATCTATGGCAGGCATCCTCAGAGGTAGTGAGGCAACCTCACTACCTCTGAGGCATCCTCACTACCTCTGAGGATGCTTATTTATTTATTTGCTTTATTTCTATACCGCGTTTCTCAACCTAAATTAGGTGACTCAATGCTTGCCATAGATGCAGGTGAAACATCAGGAGAGAATGCCTCTAGAACATGGCCATATAGCCCGAAATAACTTACAACAACCCAGTGATTCTGGCCATGAAAGCCTTCGACAATACATTAAACTTCAGGGGGCAATATAGCTCCCATAAAAGGAGAGTAAGTTTTTACAAATTTTCAACTCCTCAGTGGGAAGGGGGCTGGAACCACAATGTACCCTCTAACTGCAATCTTTACATCTTCCAAAAATGACTCTAAGGCCATATGTGTTGTTTCTTCTATTGACAACAGTACAAAAAAAGGACACTCTGTGGTCAAAGTTTGTGTGCTTCATGTGTCTGTAGAGGCCATTTCCACCCTTTTGGAGCCCTCTTCAGGGCTCCTCTAGAGGTCAACATTTGTCAGCTTTTGTCCCAAATGCTCTCCAAGTAAAATTGTCCTCCAAGTTTGGTGTACTGGCAGTAGGTGACTGTGGAGCCCTATTCTTGGCCTGAATGTTCTCCTGCAGTGAGGGCATTGGTTTCCAGGTGGAAGATGTCCTGGTCGGGGTTGGCTTGATGCGCTTTCCTCTTCCAACAAGCTGCACTCTCCCAAAGTATTACTCGGTGCTTGACATGACATCATGAGAAATGTGATGTCAGCCTCTATTTGTGCCTCTTCAAATTCTACAGCACTGCTGGTCACAGTTGACTTCCAGCTAGAGCGCTCAAGGGCCAGGGCTTTCCGGTTCTCGGTGTCAATGCCATCGGTTTTAAGGTTGGCTTTGAGCCCATCTTTAAATCTCTTTTCCTGTCTTCCAATATTCCGTTTTCTGTTCTTGAGTTCAGTGTAGAGTAACTGCTTTGGGAGAGGATGATCATGCATTCAGACAATGTGGCTGGTCCAGCAGAGTTGATGGTGGAGGACCATTGCTTCAATGCTGATGGTCTTTGCTTCTTCCAGCACACTGATACTTTTCCGCCTGTCTTCCCAAGAGATTTGCAGGATCTTTTTTTGAGACAATGTTGATGGAATTGTTCCATGTCTCTAGGAGGTATGAGGGATCATTTACACCATATTTGGGGCTCCTCTGAACTTGGGATAGAAAGTGACTTCTGCTTATTGCTGACTTCTGCTTGTTGTAAAAAAAAAATCTCCTTGGCCTAAAATGATCAAAGACGTCATATGATAAGAATGACTCTCATGTCCCCTAGATAATTTCTGTTGGGTTTTTGTTTGGGGGGGGGGAAGGGGTGTTTTGTGAAAATAGATGCAGTTGAGGACTATTGTCCTCCAAGATCTCTTTAGGGGCTAATTCACCACTAGCCTTTCATAGTTGCCTACCCCTACTTTAGCTGATCTTATATCCCAGTTTGGTCAGTACTGAATCAAGGGATTCATTAAGTACCTGGATATGAGCTATTAAAGCAAGTATGGACAAACAACTGACCAGCTGTTGGAGTTGTGGGAGTTGAAGTCCAAAACACCTGGAGGACTGAAGTTTCTCTATGTCTGTGTTAAAGGGTAAGTTTCTAGTGTTAACACCATCAATTGGACTTTGATGCATCTCATTTCAGAACAGTACTCCAGTTAGGGTCATTCATAGACCTCTGTACAACTTATGGGTCCCTTCCCAAGCCCAGCTTTGTGGTGAGACTCCAAATGAGCTTGAATAGCACAAGCAGATCCCTGCTGTGTTGGGCAACTATGATAACAGGATAAGTGTATATCACTGTTTACCCCTGCTCTCCCATAGCATGCTGCCAGATTTTCATTTGAAAATCTGGGTATCTGGACATTAACTTCATCTTTTGCCTCCCGGTTTTTCTATGAAAGATTGTGGGAGTTGCAATTCACAAAGGTACTACATAATCTTGTGCTGTGTCTAGACATATTTAAAAAATCCAATTTAAAGGGCTATGGAGCAGCTCTGATGCAACCCTGATACATGGAGACCTTTGAGGCCACAAATGCTTGACTGCCAACAAGCTGCACTCTCCCAAAATATTACTCGGTGCTTGACATGACATCATGAGAAATGTGATGTCAGCAGCAAGCCCTTGTGAAAGAGCTACTTGCTGGGTTGGATTCAGGCCTGTAGCGAGGGGGTGGTTTTAGGGGTTCAACCCCCCCCGAAATGTTTCAGATTTTTTTAAAAAAACCTGGTTTACTCATGAATTTTAACTGGTTAACCAAATCCCCATGCTAAGTCTATGAGATGCAAAAAATTAAGAGTCCCTCCAGAACTACAAGCACTATCTCAAGCAAATATTGACAATTTATTCACACTGTCATTACTTGCAGCAATAGCCGATGTAGTGAAGCAACCAAGTTGGGAGTGTGTGTGTTGAATGCTCTCATTAAGGAGGCCAGACTTGGTGGAGGTGGTTGACAGGGGCGGAGCTGCAGGCTATTGAAGGCTGTTCTGTGCTCTTTGATTCAGCGTGAGCTAGGAGGCAGGCTTCACCTCCTCCCCCCTGCAAAACTTTCACACCCCCCCCCCCCGAAAATTTCCACCCCTCCCAAAAAATTTTTCTGGCTACGGCCCTGGTTGGATTCCGCTGTTCATTCTTCTGAACTGCGGGATCACGCAGGAACTTCTAGGAAACTCCAGAGTAAATCCCATGCTCCATGGTCACAGATTAATAGCTGAATTCAATAGTTCCATTTCAAATCCTGCCATGTGAACTTACCACAGCAACTGTGCAGCAAGTCCACATTATTTTGGTTATGTAGACATGCCCGTAGTGATTGTTGCATAATATTGCAGAATGGAAGCAAAGGTTAAAAGAAAAGGACAGAGAGGCACTTAGTAAATCAATGGCAGAGGGAAGATTTAAACTGGGGACTTCCTAATCCACATGGTTTAATACGACACTATATTAACACTTTTGTGTGAGCAAGTAACAGTGCTTCAAAACAAGAAGGGAAACCGGTCTTTCCAATCATCAATTCTGATTTGATAGTAAGGAAAATCAATTCACTTTTCAAAAACAAATCTGTGTTTTCATTTGGAAGGATCATATACGAGCTTCTGTCTTCATATTAATCTACAATCAAGTAAAAGGTCTGTGTGTGCGTGTGTGTTGGTTATGGGGGCGGGAGGAGAGAAGCCAAGCTGTTGAACCACTCTAGAGGAAAGTTTCACCTTTTAATTTTTCATAGCAGATTAATTTTTAATTTCCTAACATCAGGGATCAGGAAAGGCATCCTATGTAGTTGACTCTTCAAAGAGCTTTTCTTTGGGTGATTGCTGGCTTCCTGTTTAATTCTCTCATCTTGAAGGAGCTGTTTGGTTGTGCCCCAATTAAAGTTCACAAAGTAAATTATTTTGTTCTCTGAGTTTCCTTTCCCTTTTTACAGAATTGACGTGCTACCAAAAACATTGGAGCAGTTTCATAAGGGAAAAGCCACAATCAAGCCCGAGGAAGGCACTGAAATACCTATTTCATTTCTCTGCTGAATGGCTCACCTTCAAGAACAGACAGACAGCTGTTTATCGTATGCAAACAGAGAAATAAGACACTTGACATTGTTTCTAAAACAGAAACAATGCAACATTTATTTTTAATACTTCACTAGCATGCTTTCTGAGGGGGAGTTTGGATGTGTGAATGGCTGCTGCTGAAAGATTCAGTTTGCAAACTGAGATTAGCTTAAATTTTTTATACATTCGTAGTGCAAACTCCAGCTGCGCATGCTGTTCAAACGAACTGTAGAAATCTTTAGGAGCCTTTGAACTGATACTCTGCCAAAATTAATTGCAAGATATCTTTGGAGGAATGGTTTTTTTCCTTTACCATCTTCCCATTCCCTTGACTTTGTTCTTTTGTTTTATCATGGAATATATATCTATATCTTTTTATATGTATGTATTCATATATGATTTTCTCACTATCTTTTTTATGTTCCTATACCCAAATGCACAAACACATTGAGATCTCCAGTGCCTTATCCAGCTATCTGAAAAGACAGGAGATCTGATGTTATTTTCGGGCTTCAGGTTTTTGGAACGCATTCCTTCAAAAGATGTAAGAAGCATAATTTGATGAGTAGATGTTGAAAATAACCTCTCTACTCTCCCAAAATACAATTCCCAGGAAATGTAGAATCATTATTAATCCAGTTTAAGGGTATATTGGTTATAGCAGTGTTTCTCAACCTGAAGGCCACTTTTCAGAGGGCTTGCCAAAGACCATCAGGAAACATTTATTTCTGATGGTCTTAGGAACCCTTTGGCAGAGAAGGCTGAAGATCTCTCCGCCTGTCCTTCTCATCCGTTTTGGAAACATGCAGTAAATCCTCCCACCAAAAGTCCTCCTTCACTGTGATTGGCCAGTGTCTCAGGTGGCCTCTCAGCCAGGGGGAGGGCTGTTCCTGAGACTCCAAGCAGGAAGGGGAGAGTGTCCTTGGTGCATGTGCACCAAGAGCATGTGAACATGTGAGGTTGGAGGGAGGCCACCAACGAGTCCCTTCAAGGCATAGCAGTTCTGTGTGGGAAGTATGGCCCAATTCTATCATTGGTGGGGCTCAGAATGCTCTTTGTTTGTAGGTGAACTACAAGTCCAAAACTCAAGGTCAATGCCCACCAATTCTTTCCAGTATTTCCTGTTGCTTGTGGGAGTTCTGTGTGCCAAATTTGGTTCAATTCCATCATTGGTGGAGTTCAGAATGCTTTTTGATTGTTGGTTAACTATAAATACCAGCAACTACAACTCCTGGATGACAAAATTATCCCCCCACCCCAATCCCACCAGTATTAAAGTTTGGGCGTATTGGGTATTTGTGCCAAATTTGGTCCAGTGAATGAAGATACATCCTGCATATCAGATATTGACATTATGACTCATAACAGTAGCGAAATTACAGTTATGAAGTAGCAATGAAAATAATTTTATGGTTGGGGTCACTGTATTAAGGGGTCGCGGCATTAAGAAAGTTGAGAAATGCTGGGTTAGAAAATGGTTAGAACTTTGTGTGTAGCCCCTGTTTTAGGATTCTCCCACCTATTGGACCAAACTAATAATTCAGCATAGTATACTGGTTGGAACATTAGGGCATGACTCTGGAGGTTAGGGTTTAAATCTCTGTTCATCTATGAAACCCACTGGGTTACCTTGGGCAAGTCCCAATCCCTCAGCCTCAGAAGAATGCAATAGAAAACCTCTTCTTAACAAATCCTGCCAAGAAAATCTTGTAATTAGTTCATCTAAGAGTTACTATAGGCACACAACAAGAACAGCATAGGCCTCACCACTAAACCACTGGAATTTGCTACACCACTAGAAAAGCCTAGAGGGGAAAAAAAAGCAGAGCTTCTTTCAAATGCAGTTTATGGCTTATTCGCTGCTTAGTTTTAGCAAAACATTGAGGAAAATCCTTACTGTTCCCACAGTGGCCAACCACATCCCAATGAGAGGGCCCACAAGCAGGATATGAGCATGATGGCACCCTTTGTGAAGTGAGAGGCTGGACAAACTTGAGTAGAGCCAACCACAACATACTGAATAAGATGAAGGGAAGGATGCAACCCAGGAACCATGAATGTAACTTAGAACTAAGGTCTCTCAGATACAGAGTTACAGTTGTAGGAAAGGGGGGGAAATAATAAGAATGTCACTTTGGGTCCCATTCTAGGAGAAAAATAGGACATCAAACAAACAAAGAAATGAACAAACAAAGAAATGAACAAAATATGGGAGCTGAGATGGTGGAAAGAGTTTGATGGGAAGCCCTGTTGTTGTGTGCCCTCATTTCCAGTTTATGGCAACCCCATCACAGGCTTTGCTTGGCAAGATTTGTTCAAGGGAGGTTGTCTTTGCCTTCCTTTGAGAGTGAGAAAGTGTCACTTGCTCAAGGTCACTTACTAGGTAGCCATGATAAGTGAGGATTCGGACCTCCAGAGTCCTTGTCCAACACTCAAACTACTGTACCATTCTGGCTCTCTGAGAAGCAATACTTGTATTTAAAGCTTAGCTGTTACCATCCACTGTGCACGGAATTAGCCTAAGGCTAGATGTTTATTTTATTTGCTATACAATAAATCTTTATGGTGTTTCTTTTCTACATCTCTGCCTGGATGTTGGAATTTAATAATATACAAGACAGAGTTTTACCACACAGAACCCACTGGTCAGCACAAATACTTGCCAAAGATAGGGGTCACCTTGAACGATCAGAGCCAAGGGTTAAAACTGTGAGAACACCCTGGAGAGGACTTCCATCACACCGTCCTATTCACGGACTAGTACTGGGAGGCATATTGATCTCAACACTACAAAGATAATATATATATCTGTGATGACTATTGACCATTTATTACTACAAGACAGGAAGAGGTAGAGAAACCAGAAAGGAAGCTGATCCAAGACCATGGTGTGCACTTCTAGGCTAGTTAAAGAATTGCACTAGAGACTTTTCCAGCTCTCAAGTACAGTAGAGTCTCGCTTACGCAGCTTTTGCTTATCCAACATTCTGTCTTATCCAACACTCTTATCCGACACCCTTTTTCTCCAGCATTTCCCCTTCAATTAAAGGAGTGCTCCCCAACTCTCAAGGAGGAGGAGGAAGAGGAGGAGGGCCGCACTGGTGAATAGTCATAATTGAAAAAAATATGCCAGTACATAACCTTGACATGTGTGTATGTCACTATGTTCCATTTCTAATTTCCATAGGGCAGTGTTTCTCAACCTTCCTGATGCCATGACCTTTTAATACAGTTCCTCATGTTGTGGTGACCCCCAACCATAACATTTTTTTGTTTCTACTTCATAACTGTAATTTTGCTACTATTATGAATCGTCATGCAAATATCTCATATGCAGGATGTATTTTCATTCACTGGACCAAATTTGGCACAAATACCCGATATGCCCAAATTTGAATACAGGTGGGATTGGGAGCGGGATTGTTTTTGTCATTTTGGAGTTCTAGTTACTGGGATTTATAGTTCACCTACAATCAAAGAGAATTCTGAACTCCACCAACGATGCAATTAAATCAAACTTGGCACACAGAACTCTCATGACCAAGAGAAAATACTGGAAGGGTTTGGTGGGCATTGACCTTGAGTTCTGGAGTTGTAGTTCACCTACATCCAGAGAACACTGTGGACTGAAGCAAAGATAGATCTGAACCAAACTTGGCACAAACACTCAATATGCCCAAATGTGAACACTGGTGGAGTTGGGGAAAATAAACCTTGGCATTTGGAAGGAGTTGTTGTTGGGATATATAGTTCACCTACAATCAAAGAGCATCTGAACCGCACCAATGATCGAATTGGGCCAAACTTCCCACACAGAACCCCCATGAACAACAGAAAATGCTGTGTTTTCTGATGGTCTTTGACGACCCCTCTGACACTCCCTCAAGACCCCCCAGGGGTCCCGATCCCCAGGTTGAGAAACACTGCCATAGGGCGAATGGGTATTAGGCAATCAGAAAATCTTCCAATCACAGCTCAACTTCATCTTTGGCATTCCTCTTTGAGGTCCTTAAATAGACATCTTTCACGATTGCTTCAGTTATGCATCCTGTATGGCAGGATGGGCGTGGACTAGACAGCCCTTCCAGCTCTAAGATCTTGTGATGAATTGAGATCCACTTCAGTCAGGTAAGGGTGCCCACTCCCTCACAGAAACCAGAAGCTCTGTGTTACTGAATTGATGTGTATTGTTAACCCCCATCTAGAGCTCCCCCTAGTGTCACAGTCTTTAGAAGAGCCTAGTTATATACAGTATTTTGCAGGTTTTGTTCTATCTCTTGGAACACTTTTAGTACTAGCGTCCCTTGGATTCAGTGTGATTTCCTACACAATGAACACATATAGGATTGGCTTGTTTGGATGCTACATTTACACTGAGATAAGTCATGTGTATGCCTATGCTGATGTGTAGGTGTTCTGTTTTTACGTTTCCCATTAAATGGATAAGGATTGAATTATATCAAACTAATCTTTAAACAACCTAAAGGCACCAGATTCGGTCTGATCTTGGAAGCTAAATAGGGTCATCACTGGTTGGTACTTGGATGGGAGACAGCTAACAAATACTAGGTGCTCTAGGCTATGTTTCAGAGAAAGGAATTGGCAAAATCTCCTTTGAGTGTTTCTTACCTGTGAAATTCATGGGGTCACCATAATTCAACAAGTAACTTGAAGATGACATGAACGCTCATACACAGCCTCTTGGTAATTTAGCTGGTGTGGCAGCTTCTAGGAAATATTAATAATGTAGAATAATTACAATGATCCTGGCGATAATGAGAAAAATAAACCTTTCCTTCAGTCCTTGGCATGCCGTTTTGTTTTTGTCTCTCCATTTTCAACTGGAATATCCACTTGCAGGTGGCATGCCTTATAATGCATATGGACTATGCACTATGTACAAGAAAAGGCACTGACATTGTCCATGCGGAGATGCCATTATGCTGCTGGTTAGAAACCCTGCATCGCTTGAGCAGGGACAGAAGCCTGTTTCCTACAACAAAAGAGCAGACAGTTGTAATTTCCTGTAATAATATTTTCCCTATAGATCTCAAGTGTCCCCTCTCGTCACAGGTATCTTTCTCCAAGTGGAGGTTGCAAAGCTTACAACTGATAGTTCATCTGTGATATTGAAGTAATTAGCCAGTAGGTGGCCATAGCCATTAAGCAATTTGCACCGGCTCAGATTCAGCGCTGTGTTACGGTTGGGAGAGACCGTTGGGAGAGAGGTCTCGCCTGCTGCCAGGGAGGCATCGCTCCTCTTAGTTGTCTTGCATTGTTGTTTCCACCTTCACTGGGAGCCCACAGAAAATCTCCCACAGCTATCTCTGAGGAAAGAAGGAAAATAGCAATAGGAAAATATTCACATCTCATTTCCGTACCATGTCCCACACTCCTGATATTAATACTAGTTGTTAAAAAGTGATTGCATACACACACACAGAGTAGAGTCTTGCTTATCCAACATAAATGGGCCGGCAGAACGTTGGATAAGCAAAAATGTTGGATAATAAGGAAGGATTCAGGAAAAACCTATTAAATGTCAAATTGTATTATGATTTTACAAATTAAGCACAAAAACATCATGTTTTACAACAAATTGACAGAGAAAGCAGTTCAATACACAGTAAGATTATGTAGTAATTACTGTATTTACGAATTTAGCCCTGTTTACCTCTCCGAACGTATTCTCCCCTATGAACCATCAAGATTATTAAGATCGTCTGGAGAGGCCCTGCTCTCGGTCCCACCGGCCTCGCAAGCACGTCTGGTGGGGATGAGGGACAGGGCCTTCTTGGTGGTGGCCCCTCGGCTCTGGAACTCTCTCCCACTGGAGATCAGAACCGCCCCTTCTATCCTGACGTTTAGGAAACAGGTGAAGACTTGGCTATGGAGACAGGCATTCGACGAGTGAGTCAACACCCTGAGATATGGAAGGAGGATGATGAACAACGATTTTAGTGTGACGACTGACCATTGTAGTTATTGATTGTAATTGCTGTTTTAATGTTTTACTGTAATATGAATTATGATGTTTTATTGATTGTCTGTGATATTATGGTTGGAAACCGGTCTGAGTCCCTCAAGAGAGGTGAGAAGGCCGGTATATAAAACTTTTAAATAAATAATAAATAAATAAAACATTGCAATGTATTTTGAAACAGCTGTGGATCTGGGTGGGAGGCAGACTGCATTGGATAATACAGGTCATTGGATGCGCAAAGGATGACTAAGTCAGACTCTACTGTGTGTGTGTGTACACACACACACACACACACACACACGTGTATTGCACTTTCTTTTGGTTTCTTTGCATGCATCTATATACTTTAATGACAGTTTTTTCTTAACAAAATATTTTGCCAGACACTTCAACTTTTTGCCTCCTTTTTTGTATAGGAACATTAGCATAAACACATTCTTAAATAAAGAGCAAATGGAAAAGAAGAGTCTAAAAGTCTGTAATTTAAATAAAGGCATGTTATTTTTGTATATCAATCAGCCTTTTCCTGGTATTGTTCCTCTATGCTCAAGGTCAAGACTCTAAGGGCCCTTCCAGACAAGTCCTATATCCCAAGATCTAATCCCAGTCTTTTTGCTTTAAACAGGGTTATATGACTCCACACGGTCAGATAATACGGGATAAACAGAAAATATGGGATCAGATCCTGGGATATAGGGCCTGTCCGGAAGGGCCCTAAGTCACTTGGGAGGAGAGGCCTTCTTCCTATACTTTTCAAAACCACAATGGACACCATATCCACAGTGAAAATAGCATCTTCTATGTGTTATTGGAAATATAGGAACTAACTACAAATACAAATACTTTGAGAACTAGGAGCCTGTTTATATACTCCTAAGACTCCAGAACAATGTTGTTTTGGTGATAGTGTCCCTGTAAGTCATTTCCAACTTATGGCTACCCTAAGGTGAACCTATCATGGGGTTTTCTTGGCAAGATTTGTTCAGAGAAGATTTCCCTTTGCCTTCCTCTAGGACTGAGTGTAGATTCCTGAGGTTAGCCCGTGTGTTTCCATACCCTAAGTTGGAATTAAAACTCTGGTCTCCAGAGTCATAGTCCAAAGCTCAAATCATTACATCATGTGGGATCTTGTGGTTGCCAATTTGAGGGAACCAGTAGAAGGAAATATTTAAAGTGCATGCCTTGGAACAATGATGTCCACGTTGAAGCCTCTTGAGTAATCATGGAATCTATCATGAGACTATAGCTACCTCTCAACACACTTATTGTACTATACTGAGATGAGAATTAAAAGGGAGAAATATCTTCTCTGACACAAAAGACCCAGCAGCTAATTCTTGTTCAATCAGCATTGGGCAAAAGTTAGTGAACCATGGGGCCTACTCAGCATTTCTTGCCAAAGTATGAATGTTATGTATATCCTTCTGAAAGAGCATGCTAATTCTGAAAAATGGTAGGAACAGTTCAAAATATGCAAAGGATATGTGCAGATATCTTCTTCCTCTACTATAATGAAAGTGTTGTGTACTTGTATATAGTAAGGGGCATGTATATACATGTTGTTGTATCAAATGTTATCCCTGCGTCAAAATGAGAAAAAAATATGGCTGTGCCAAAATGTCCTTCTGCTGTGTGAAGCTCCTCAGGGAAGGTGTGGTCTTATACTATTGGTTAGCACTGTACTGAGAGGATAAGGAAAGGAGATACTGAATGTAAGAGGTGAGGTCTTCCACATGCATAAACACCTACTCACCATCTCTCACCCTGTCACTTTTCTCCATTGCTTCCTTCTCTACCGCAGACATATTCCATCTTTAGGAATGGATCATTCCATCATTATCTGTGGATATTTCACAAGATTGGGATTCAAGGAGGAGTGGCAAATGGAAAACCACTGTTGAAGCAAACTCACATTAATGATAATTTCTAAAAAATCATAGCAAACATCTCAAAAAAGATATTTTTTTGGTTTGATGAAACAAAAATTAAAATAATTGTAGCTGTAAAATCCTGTATGGCAAGAAACCACTGGGGCTCATTGCCCTAAGACCATTAATAGAGTGAAGCATGCTATAGATAGCATCATATTATGGGGGTGCTTTTCATGAGCGAGGACTGGGAAACAGAGTAGAGATTGGAGGCAAGATGGATGCAGGACAATTCTAGAGGAAAACCTGCTTCATATGACAAAAGAACATGGTTTGGGGCAACACAGGTTTCAAAAGATGAACCTGGGTTAAAATGTACTAGTTTAAACCCGGAGCTCAATATGATTGAAATTCTGTTATTCAACAACAGATCCTATCCAAAATGTTGTAGGTAGAGCAATTTTGCCAAGAATAATAATTAAAGGTTGTACTTACCTAAGAAGACTCATAGATGTATAGAATAATAGAATTGTAGAGATGGAAGAGACCTCATGGGCCATCCAGTCCAACTCCCTGCTGAGAATCAGGAAAATCTCATTTAAAGCACCCCCATCTGTTTTAAACCCCCACTGTTTAAAAGCCTCCAAGGAAGGAGCCTCCACCACACTCCAAGGCAGAGAGTTCCACTGCTGAACATCTCTCACGGTCAGGAAGTTATTCCTAATGTTCAGGTGGAATCTCCTTTCTTGTAGTTTGAAGGCACTGTTCCATGTTTTGTCTCCAGAGCAGCAGAAAGCAAGCTTGCTCCCTCCTCCCTATGACGTCTCCTCACATATTTATACATGGCTCTCATCATGTCTCTTCTCAGCTTTCTCTTAAGCAAGCTAAACATGCCCAGCTTTTTAAGCTGCTCTTCATAGGGCTTGACTTGTCTTAGTTTCAGCCTTTCTTTGTATTCCAAACTGCAGAAGTACGTGGTCACTTGCCCCTAAGGATCTGACCACTTCAACTGCATTGATCAGGTCTTCCACGTTGGTTATTATTATTATTATTATTATTATTATTATTATTATTAAAATTTTTACATACAGTTCTTCTCTAACCTCTGTAGAGGGACTCAGGACAGTTGTTAGGATGAGATCGAGAATAGCAATCCCCTTGTTGCCTCTTCTACCTTATGGACCACAATATTATATGCAAGGCAAGTGAGGAATTTGTTGGATTTGTACTCTTGGCAGAATTTGATTTTCAGCAAATATTGGGATAGTTGAAATCGCCCATGACTACAATAACTCTTCTTTGTGCCTGTATGGTCAACTGTTGACAGAAGGCTTTGTTGAATTCCTCAGCCTGGCTGAGTGGTCTGTAGTAGACTCCCACAACGAGATCTTTTTGAGTCCCGGTTCCCTTGATTCTTATCGAGATGCTTTCAAGCTGGTTTCCCAGATTGATGTCTTGCATCTCTTCTGCAGTGTTACTGTTTTTGACATATAAGCCTACTCCCCCTCCTCTCCGCTTTGCTCTGTTTCTGTGAGACAGGTTATAGCCCTTGATGGCTACATTCCAGTGATAGTAGTCATCCCACTAGGTTTCAGTGATTCCTATGACATCATAAGTGTGGTGTTGTGTAAAGAATTTGAGTTTGGCTTGTTTATTTCCCATGCACTGTGCATTAGGGTAAAGACATGTACACTAGACCTTCCCCTGAGTGGTTTATTTGGGATTATTGTGTTGTGTTTAGCCTTTTGGCGGTTCCCTGCGGTCGTGGGTAAATTACTGTTCGGAAGGCTGTTGTCCCGCTCCCTCGGTGGACCTATTTTAAAGTGCGCCTGATGAGTTTTGCAGATCTGTGAGCAAAAATGTGTTTACCTACTTGTGCAAGATGCCCCTCATTCCTTGCCAGTAGATCATCCTCCTGGAGAAGCAGGCCATGGTCGAAAAAGCTAAAACGTTCCTCCTGACACTATTTTCTGAACCAATTATTGACCTGTACTATTATTCTGGCCTTTGCAGAGTCATGTCTTACAACTGGGAGGAGGGAGGAAAACACGACCTGTACATTACACTGTTCCAAGAGCTCAAAAATCATTTGTGATATTTTGAAAAGTATGCCTAGCAGTATCATTAGTTCCTACACGTATCTGCATGAAAGAGGGAGGGTGATAGGGCTTGAGGAGCCTGGTGAACCTCTGAGTGACATGGTGTACTTTTGTCCTGGGACACAGCATATTTCTTGAGTCATCCTGTCCAGTCTGGAAATGGCAACTTCTGTTCCTCTAAGGAGGGAATCACCTATTACCAAGATCTGTTTCCTTTGAGGACTGATAGGGCCTCTTTTGTGAAAAGTAGTGTTAGGTCCCCCCAAAAGTATCCCTGTTGATGTAGACTTTGTAGGTGTAAAATATTGTGCTCCTCCTCCTCCTTGATATCCCTGGTGCACTTGTCGAGGAAAATCCATTGAGATGCGTCTAATCATCCTGAGTATGTTCTTGCTGTGCCTTGTCTACAATTGCAGATGGAGCACCTGTATGATTGTGCAAGTGTAAGTGTAACTGCTGCACAGGTGCTTGTAGTCAGCATTGACAATACTTATGCAACCGACAACTGGTAATTTTACTTTAGTGCCCCAATCCAATTTTTTTTTTTGCATCTTTCTAGTATCAAGTATCTTGTGTACAAGTGGAAACAATGGCAAAGAAATATATTTTAGTTCTAAACTGTATCACAAAATGTGGAGGAGTCAAAGTGTTAAAAGCCCTTGGTTTACAAATTCACAATGACTGCAAAATTCAATGGTGACTTCTAAAAGCAAAAATGAGTACATACAGAGCATTCTTATGTCGCCTCAACTTGTGTTTGTCAAAGGGATCTGTTCACACTTGCCGCTGGCAACCTTTAGTGCACATGAATGCGTGAAGGTGGATCTAAAGGTTAAGAGGGGTCTAAGCAAATCCCACCTGATTTTGTATATATATAAAAGCCTCTCTCCCTTCTCTAAGAGAATGCTCAACAACTCACTAGATGATATTATAAGCAACCTCTACCAGACAGCACTAGAATACAATACAGAGCAGGCAAGAGGCAGCCGTGCTTCACAATGAAATTGCTTCAGGCAGAACACAGATGCCTGTAATCCCCCATCCCCGTTTTCTATGAAAAAGGAAAAAAAAGATGAGCGGGTAGAATTCATACAGTTTTTAATGTGCATATGTGCATAAATTATATGTATTTGGTCATCAACTCTTTGTCTCCAGTCTTGTTATTTGGTAAAATAAGCAAGAAGGAGACAATGCATGTAATTTCTGAAATTCTCCCCTGCTTTTCTTTTTGACCTTTGGTATTTGTACTTTATCGATGCTTTCTCTAAACCATTGTACAAAAACACCTTGAAGTGTCAAGCTTTAAAAATGAGTCTTCTTTTCTCTTTCTCCTGTGCAGCTTGGATTATCTTGGCCTTGTCAAAATACATTCTCTAGTTAGAGGTTGGAAATATTTCCCTCCTGGCTCCTAAGTATTGATTTTTTCCAACACTCCGCTCTGTCTGTCAGCTGAAGAGGTGAAAGGTGAAAGTTCATCCAGCACTGCCTGGCTTTACCTTCCTATTAATGTCATGCCCTTTCTGCGTTTGATCAGTTTATGTGATCAGCAATAGAACGGTTACTGTGCAGATTCTACCTATAGGAAAAAAAATATTTAAGCCATCAATTATTCTAACACAGGAGCACACCTTGAAAATCAAGAGGTGCTTGAAGTGTTGCGGTTATGAGCCCGCTGTGATTACTCCCCTCTTCAGTTACGTAACAAATACCTCAATCCATCTCCATTCTTCCCTTTCATATGAAAACCTCAAAGAAAAAAAAGCAGGTGTAATTATTTGTTCTGATCTTTTCTGTAGACTGATTAGCCTAGTGATAGCGTAGGTATGCAGATCCAAGCTCAACATTTTTGGATAAAGCAAACTACACGCTCTCCTGTTTTCACACTGGGAAGCTGTCCTTGACTAAACATCTCAGTCATTTGCTCCAATCACTATTTCTCCAAAGAGGAAGGGAGAGAAAGAAATGAGGGAGAGAAAGAGACACGCCATCTTCCTGTGCGACAAAGGGGCAATTAATATAGGTAGAGGACAAAGATTTTTCTTTCAGGAAATGAAGTCTTATCAACCTGATGGATTATTTAGTAATTCTCACTGTCTTATGAATATGCTGGAACTTTTGAAATGGGGTCTTCACCTGCAATAATGAAATGTTCCAGATATATAGGAAAGGGTTTGCACTGAAATTAATACAAAATTAAACTAATTATTACAAGCTGCTGCCCAAAATAGTTATGATGCACTAGGATGCCCCCATTGTCATTATAAAGCATTTAATAGAGTTTAGCTGGTGTGATGGTATTACACTAGTCTGCATTTCCCAATCCTTTCTCTGTATGGTGGCAGATAATGGAAGTGCACAGAAATGTGTGACAAGCTTCCACAACCTAATCCGTTCTCAATGCGATGGGTTTAGGAGGAACTGAATGTGCAGTGAATGCTTTCAATGGCAGGTATATGTTCCTTGCATCCAATTTGGCTTACTACACACATACAGTTGCTGAAGCAATTGGAATGAGGACTGGGGAAAAGTATTCTTCAGTCCAATTAAGTATTTATTTCAGAGATATTCTATACACACGACCCTTTGGTTACATGCAGGAGCCAGTAAGTGGAATTGTCAAGTCATTTTTTTTTCAAGGCAGACATTTTAATCAGTTACCATACACTGCAACGATAGTCATGACAACGATTTCATACAGGTGTCTCATCATGTCATCTTTTGCTTGTAAACTGCCAATGAAGCCACGTACGCCTCTACATTTACAAGGACAAATCCAAATACAGTACTAAACAAATCAATAAAACACTAAAAGCTTACACTGGAATGACAATACAAATTTTACTGCAGTGCTGAAAGATCTAAGATGTGATGAACTTTGCAGTGAGGGCTGAGAGAGTCACTCAGGTGCAGATTTGCATATGTGGATGTTAAGGGAATCCAAGGTAAAAATCCACAAAGTGCTAGGTGGCACCACCTCCATTCATTTCAATGAGGATGTCCCTCCTCCCACTCCCAGTGCCCCCATTCAGGACGTTGAGGTTTGTTGCAGTTCCTAGTACATAAATATTGATTCTTCTGTTTAAATAACTTCTTCGTGTATACTAGCTTTCCTACTGGTTTAAAAGCATGATTCTCTTTTTATAGGTACAGACTGCCATGTGTAACATAGCCAAAGAAGATTAAATCTTGTGTACAGTCTTCTAAATATCTTTAGTCCCCTCAAAGCACAAAATAACTTTCTTGACAGAAGAAGCACAAGAAGTTGTGTTTTTTTCCCTGGTTATGTTTTTTGTTTCCTTAAATAATGGAATTTAAGAAAAACACATTGAAGGATATGTTGAAAAATAAATAAATAGAGGCAGTTACGGGTACCAGTCACTGAGTATAGTTGCTTCACATCATCCACTATAAATAAGCATGTTGCACCACCTCACAAATCCCACTGAAATTAACAGAAATTGAGCAGTGATGTAAGTTTTGTGATATTTCAGAACAATTGCAGCATGTCTAATAGATACAGAAGATGCAACTTCTAACAAATGAAGAATAGCAGCTGGCATGTGGAAAAAGCAGTCACTTGCTGAGACTTCTCCTCTTGTGACATAGGGCAAAGCTGATTTGTGCCCATTTTGTGTTTCCTCACCAAACTGCACAACATGGATTTCCAGAAGAGAAACTCATAAGGTCATAGTAGCATGGATAACATTTTACAATATCTTTTGAAGGGAAGTTAAAAAGAACTTGATATTAGGATGAGGTGTTCAGTAGGAGCCCTGAGCTAAATCCAACACTGGTCAAACCTACAGCAGATCCACTGAAATCAGTGAGATCTTAATGTCAATTGTGACTAAAATAAATCTCTTGAAGAGGTCCAATCTAGGCAGAACTAATACTGGATTTAGCCCTGTGATTAGTGTAATATAATGTTTTATCCATAGTAGGCCAACATGGAGCTCGGTGCGAGCAGAGCTGCTCTAACTCTCCATTCTGGGAAGTAGTCTTTATATGACATCCCACTGCACATAAGAGGCATTAGCCAGAACCAAAATGACACACAGCTTCCTGACCGCACAGAGCCCCAAGCAAAAGGAGTTCCATAGAGGTTTGAACTGAAGAAACTGTAAGGAAAGGCAAAATGTAGGTGTGTGTATCAAAGGAAGAAGTAAATATTACTCTGGAATGTCTACATGGAAATTCACAAGAAGGTTTTTCTTCATTTATGACATTACAATATTTTGATTTAATAAACAAATGTGTACATGTTCCATTTAAAAAAAATCGCATCCACTTTTGATAAATACAATGTACATGCATGGTGCAATGGCTCACTTAAAACAAATGTTGAAATTCTACAACAAAATTGTTACCATCACCAAACACACTACTTATGCAATAGTTAAAAACAATATAAATGTATAGCACTATGAGATAAATATTCCTAACAGTCTTGCTCTGCTCTTAAAATCTGAAGAAGATAGATATGTTGATTGTAGCCTATGTAATCCTACTTACATGTACACTGTATTAAATAGACCACCTAGTTGTTTAGCAAAAAAATCAATGTATGCAAACTAGAGGAACTGCTCTGATGCAATTCCCACTGAAAAACGTGGGATGAGTGCAAGGATGCTGAATTGCTCTTGCACAATTTTCATTAATTTTAATGGGGAAAAGAAGTTGTACTTCAAAGAAAGCACCCAACGTTTTCAGCTTGGAAGCAACCCTTTCTTTACCGAGTGATTTTTTGAATTTCTTTTTTTTCTGTTATCAAGTTCCATTTTTGAATTTGGATTCTTACTTCAATTGTTTAGAATTTGGCATACATTAAGATCATGCACTCTGCTTGGCTTTGTAGGTTCCCAGCAAATAGGATACAAAACAAACATCACCTGTGTTTGCATTGAAATAAAATGTCTCCTATTCTGTTTTCCCCGCTGTCCTATGATCAAAACCTATGATCAAATTAAATGCACAAAACGTATCAGATATGTGAACATCATTACAGATGACCTTCCTGTTAAGAAAAAGGTAGCAATGTATTAAAATGGAACCGCAAGTTAACATATAGTTATGCTTTCTGCATTAACAAGCAGTGATGTGCTTCACCAAATGCTTCCAGTGCTTCAAATGTTTGTTTTCCAGTGAAATCACAATGTTGAAACTACTCTGCATCATAATTAGTTTGTACCGCAATAACATTCAGTGGTCTAGTTGTGAGGAATCTTTATATTATCCACAGGCCTAGTGCAAGTACAATCTGTGCAAGAAAATCTACTTGCAGACACTAATATCTAGAGTAGCAGCAAAGCCAAACATTGATATTCATCCCCGTCCTCTCTTTGTAACCTTGCAATTTTCATTAAAAATAATAATAATAATGCAGCTGATCTTACTCTCTTTTCCCTGACATAAGAAACATAAAATTGTCTCTTCACTTATTAAACTACGTCATCATTTCCAAATCAATCAGGAATGTACATGAGGAAGCAAGCTGAAATGGAAAATCCTCTTTCCCATATATTTTCTCATGAAATCTCAAGCCTGACAGATACAATAAACCTTTGATGCTGTGAACCAGCAGCTCGAGTGGGCACCTGGGAGCCCCTATACACAAAGGGATCATCCAATTCTTTCCTGTAAATCAAGAAATGCCAAAAGAACACACGTGGAGAGCTGTAGGGGCATGTGATAACCCACTTCATCCCACTCCCTTGAAAGCATGAAGCATGGCCTAAAATAAATCCTAACTCAGTGATCCTCCAACAGTTGCTGGAAGAAGATTCATGTAAACATCTCATTGTAGCTTTTCGTAAACATCGGGGTGTGAAATACTTTCTAGGTTTTCTTAAAAAACAAAATTAAACCCTGTGGATGTTTTTAGTCATTCTCAAAGTGATTAGAATCAGCCCAGCTTAAATACTATAACTTGATTAATTTTTTTTAAAAACCAACCAACCCTTGTAAAAGCAAGATATTCCAGACACCTAACAAGGCAGTTGTGTTCTCAAGGTCCTCACCATGCCATTGATAAGGGAATGATCCTACACACTGACATAACTGCTGAGATTAAATATATCCCTGTAGGTCAATAGTTGTCTTAAGCAGGGCTCTTCTGTAGAGAAGCAAGCAGAGTAAATGCCACCTGGCCAATGCTGCTTGATAATGTTTATGGGAACTGGTACTGACCCTCCAGTGTTATGATCACAAAGAGGGAGAAAAGCGATACAGGGGGTATTTAAACAAAATTGTATTTGGAAGAAAGGGAGTGGGGACACTGCACACCTTGGCTCTACACCACAAACCGATGTTCTTTGCCATCATGTGCCATAAGAATAACATTGCGATTGGAAGTCCAGATGAGCCTTGCCAGTCGAAGGGCGTTGTGAGAGCCTGGCGATGCAGGTTGGACAGGGGGAACCTGGTACGTTTTGATGCATCGGAGCTGCGGTGCAGAATTCAGCATCCCAATACTCCCCAGAAGAGAAGTGTTCATCTGTAACCATGGAAAGAAAGGGAAATAAAGAACAATCATCAACATGGAAATCCAAGTATTTAATATTGAGGAATATTGAAAGCACCAGCGGTGAGAGAATCTCTCCTTGGTTTTGTAAGAGAATCTTCAAAAATACTTCCTGGTGATTGTAACGTGACTTCTGAGCTAGAGTTAACCAGTTTCCTTCTCCTCATTCTGTTACAATAAATTATGTTTTAACTACTGAAAATCAATAAAAAACATTGCTAACGTTCCTCATTAAAGTTACACTACACAACAAAATATAGTGAACTCTCCACATTGGAGCCCCTGCTGACTGAAAGGTTGGCAGTTCAAATTCAGGGAGCAGAGTTAGGCCCAGTTAGGCCCAGCTTCTACCAACCAAGCAGTTTGAAAGCATGCAAATACAAGTAGATCAATAGGTACTGCTCCAGCAGGAAGGTAACGGTGCTCCATGCAGACATGATAGCCACATGACCTTGGAGGCATTTATGGACAATGCCAGCTCTGGATCTAACCTACTCTGTTGTTTGGTGCTCATCTCCATTTCTTAGCTGAAGAGCTGGTGTTGTCTGTAGACACCTCCAAGATCATGTGGCCGGCATGACCTTAGAGCCACTGAGGGCTCCTAAGAATGAATTAGGAAACACCAATTTCACTTCTGTCCAGTTAAGCCAGTAATTTACCATGTGGGGTTATGTAAGCAAATGTTCTCTTTCAGCCTTCTTTACCCACGACTCCACATATAAGTGATAACAGTGTGGAGCAACTTACATCATTTCTTTGGAAGGACTTGTGAGTAAATTGCCTGCATCTTGTTGTCAGTCTTGACTCGAGTAGACCTATTCAGTCAATGCAATGTGCCTATATGTTGACTCATCACTCAAAAAGAGTTGGAATAGGTCTACTCTATTGGATCTAACCAACAGGAGGCCAGCCAATATATGCAAAGTGCTTTTAACACTTTGAAAGATGTATAAATGTCAGGAATGATAGCCATTACTCTTGTGTATATTTACTCCTTTGGTGTCTTTCTCTTTATCCTATCACCTTCACAATATATTCCAGTGATGTGAAATTATTTTGGACATGTGCTCTCTGCAGCCCATATTCTTCCCCTGCACTGAATCAATGAACGGAGGCAATAGGATTTTGGTGGGAGAGAGTTCATCCTCCTCTTTTGCTCCGGACAGTTTTAATTTAATTAAAAACCTTTCTAAAAGAACACATATGTAATCACAGTATTCAGATATGAAAGGGAGCAGTAACTGATGTACAAAACGAGCTTTGATTATCTTTTTTTCTCCATTGGAATGAGTGCATCTGGAAGTGTTACAACTGCAGAATCCTGCAAATGGAAATAGTTGTCTCTGGTTACTGAATAATAGAGTGGGTGTGTTTTTGACAGTATATATTTTGAAAGGCAGGCTGGCAGGGATGGGATGGATGGGGCCAAGAAAGCTCCAACCAGCTTTTTATATCTCTATCAGCTCTCTCTATAAAGCAAAGTATCAAGGGAATGAATCTGTAAATACTGGAGCTTCCAAATCAGAAGATAACTGGACAATTTATATCACTTTGGTACGCATGTGAAGTGCTTTAAAACAAGGAAATAAAGAAATAGCTCTGTGGTGACTTAAATGCTCCTGTAATCTTCTCAACATGTGAGGATCTCTGGCTCCGAATAAAGCCAGTGTACATGACGCCTTGGCTGTGTGTCTCGGACTTTGACACATGAAAACCTTGGCATATATCCGAGGACGTTTTTAAGATGTGCTATTGTCGATATCATGTTCTGAATTCTGATCAGTGCAACACAGAAGCCATTACTTTTTTTCCTGGTCCTTCTCAGCAGCAGAATGGTGTCAGAGAGTGTAAATCATGGCATCTGTAGCAGGGAGCATGCAAGCCCCACTGACATTTTCACAATTTAAATCATCTTGAGTAATAACCCTTTTAAGATGACTAATGTTACTGATTTTCCTGCATTAATAGTAGTGCTGAATAGACCACTGTGGGGCGGAGGGAGAGGAGGAATCACTAGTGCACGGGGTTACATTTTAAATGCAATGTGTTGGCTAATTTTAACTCTTTATGTTAACGCTGTCTTTTTAAACAGCGAGAGAAAAAAAAAACATATTTAAAACACCCACGCAAGATTTAAGCCCTGCAGTTTATATGTCAAAGCATGCGCAGGTTAGGAGCATTGTCCCTGCCACCCCCTGCAATTTTAGATGATCATGTAAAACATCTCAATCAATACATCTGATTGCTTTCTAGATCTTCCCGTGTAACTCAACTAAATATATGCAAGTGATGGAAGAGCGTTTTTACAGTTCTTATTCACTGCTTCAGAAATCACACTCTGTGTGATGATGGATAATAATTCAATACTCTTAATGACACATACAGTTACCACTGAATGACATGCAGAATGTCATGGTAGATTAAAACTATATACTATTAGCTGATAGTTACAGGAATAAAGGGTCCAAGGAAGCAATAATTCTACTGCCAGAGCCTTCTCTTTCACAGCGATAGCTGCCTACATAGACTGTGATTCAAAACAAAAAGCAGACATGATGGGAAGATGTTCAAAACCTTGCTCAAATTAACTGGGACTTGACAATTATGTCATTTTCAGTATCTACAGAGGGTTTGTGCAGGAGAACTCCCTAGCAGACACTACTTACTGGCTACTTTATTTTGCTACTCTGAACAAGTGGCTGAATTCCTCAATGCTAGGAATTCTTTGTACCTAAGAAAATTGTGCAAGCATTTAATAATGGGGTTGGGAGTTATCATATAAGCTGTCTTCTACTGTTCAAGTTCACTCCTGAAGAACATTTGATGATGTTTTGTTGAAGGCTTTCATAACTGGAATCTTTATTTACTTAGGTGATCCCTCGTTGTCCGAGTAGGATAGTCTTCCAAGATCAGTGTACTGGCAGTGGGTCCGTAGGTGACTGTGGAGGCCTGGTTTTGATCTGCATCTTCTCCCTCAGTGAGGGTATTGGTTTCCAGGTGGAAGGTGGTCCCAGTCGGGGTTGACTTGACACACCTTCCTCTTGGCACATTTCTCTCTTTCGCCCCCCATTCGTGCCTCTTCAAATTCTACAGCACTGCTGGTTACAGCTGACCTCCAGCTGGAACGCTCAACAGCCAGGGTTTCCCAGTTCTCAGAGTCTATGCCAGAGTTTTTAAGGTTGGCTTTGAGCCCATCTTTAAATCTCTTTTCCTGTCCACCAACATTCCATTTTCCGCTCTTAAGTTCAGAGTAGAGCAACTGCTTCGGGAGATGGTGGTCAGGCATCCGGACAACATGGCTGGTCCAGCGGAGTTGATGGCGGAGGACCATCGCTTCAATGCTGGTGGTTTTTGTTTCTTCCAGCATGCTGACATTTGTTCGCCTGTCTTCCCAAGAGATTTGCAGGATTTTTCGGAGGCAATGCTGATGGAATCATTCCAGGAGTTGCATGTGACGTCTGTAGATAGTCCACGTTTCGCAGGCATAGAGCAGGGTTGGGAGGACAATAGCTTTATAGACAAGCACCTTGATATCCCTACGGATGTCCCGGTCTTCAAACACTCTGTGCTTCATTCGGAAAAAAGCTGCACTCTCAGAGCTCAGGCGGTGTTGTATTTCAGTGTCAGTGTTGACTTTTGTGGAGAGGTGGCTGCCAAGGTTGCAGAAATTGTCAACATTTTCTAATGCTACACCATTAAGCTGTATTTCTGGCATTGGAGAGAGGTTGGCTGGTGACTGCTGGAAGAGCACTTTGGTTTTCTCGATGTTCAGTGACAGGCCGAGCTTCTCGTATACCTCTGCGAAGGTGTTCGAGTGGCTTGTAGGTCTTCTTTTGAATGCGCACAGACGACGTTGTCATCAGCAATCACTGGGTTCTTGTAGGTTTTTCGGGCTATATGGCCATGTTCTAGAAACATTCTCTCTTGACGTTTCGCCTGCATCTATGGCAGGCATCCCCACCTTTCTTCCCCCATGAAGAAAGGTGGGGTATAAGTAGAGGTAAATAAATTAAATAATAATAATGTATTCTGAAAAACTACTTTGAACTTTTATTTTTCCCATTTGTACAAACATGGTATTTCAGTTCAGATGATTTATTAATACAAATCCTGGAAAGTTTTAAGGAGAACTATGTAATATTCTAGTATTATAATAATAGTATTATAATTATAGTATTATAGTAGTAGTAGTATAAATAAATAAATAAATAATAGTATTCAAATGTGGTACAAAGAAATGGATCTCACTTACCTGCCAAAAGGAAATGTGACTATCAGTGTTGGAATAAGTAGCTAGATAACGTCCATCAGGAGCAAAAGCCACTGCAGTTATGGCCCCTTTATGGCCATGGATTGTCTAAAAATAGTAAGAAAAGGATGTTAAAGTTAATTTAGTAATTATAAACAAAAGCATATGGACTTTTACATGTCTATTGCCATATACCTCAACATATACATATGTACAAACCTTATGGATTAAAGCGCAATAATAGTTATCATTTCCTATGTGACTGCACCTTTTTCATTGTTTTACGAAAGAGTAGGAACGTATGAGCATATCACCAAAAGAGAAATGGAAGTTTCAATTGCAGGAACCAGATACTTTAAATGCCAGTTTTCTCTACATTTGTCACATAATCCTGGCCTTCCTTGAACCCCAATAAACAATCCTTGGTTTGAACATGCTAGGATTGAGTTAAATTAGAACATTACATTATTCCTATAATTTTTATACATTTTTCCTGTTTTTTTTCCATATGATTTAAATTCCGAATCTCTTATATGATGCTCTCTAGAAACTATATCATTGTACTGGCTGTTTATCCTTGCCCTCTGCTGGCGTGGGGTGTTTGCTGCATTTCAGTAGCCAAGTTGAACTGTAGGGTAGGAAGGACAGGATGACCTCTGAGAAAAGATAACAGTAGAAGAAAAGCAGAGGGCAGCTAGGTGCTGAGTCAGAGTGAGAGAGTGAAGTCAATGTGGCTTCCTTTCTTTTGCAAATTAAACGAAGTTGAAATAGGCAGCATATCTAGGAGGCAAAGGTCACTAGGATATGTGCCATGAGAATGAAGATTTACCAAGATGAGTATCTTTCTGGTTTTATTTGAATTTTCAAAACAAACAAACACACTCAGCCCCAAACCCAATTTATTGGATTCGGTATAATTGAACAAGTAACTCCATTTTACATCAATTATTCAGTTTTGAACTATATGTGTGTGTGGTTTCTTATATATTAAAGTATTTTAATCATCTGGGGAGGCCCTGCTCTTGGTCCTGCTTCTTTCGCAGATGCGATTGGCAGGAGCGAGAGACAGGGTCTTCTCAGCAGTGGCCCCTTGGCTATGGAACGCCCTCCCTAAGGATATCAGATCGGCCCCCTCCCTCCTAACATTTCAAAAAAGAGTTAATACCTGGCCTTTTGAGCAAGCATTTGCAAATGCAGTGTAACAGACTAATTTAGATCCACAAAATGATTGGACGATGCAACGGGAAAATGATTTTAGTAATGAGACGCTGAGGACTTTTGTTTTATTGTTTTTATTGTTTTTATATGGTCTATATTATATGTTAATGTTTTTAAAATTATATTTTATGTCATTGGGGGCATTGATTGCCGATGGTAAACCGCCTTGAGTCGCCTTCAGGCTGAGAAAGGTGGTATATAAATATGATAAAGAAATAAATTTTAGCACACTAATAGCACTATCTTGTGTTCAAAATAATTAGAGCAGTCATCTCCCTAGGCATGTGCCTATTCCAATCATCAATCATGGTGATCCATGCTTTTTGAAAAGTTCAGGTAAGTTTGTTCATTTGGTTCATAATAATGTATAATAAGCATTTTTGTGGTGCCCAATTCTATCAATTCTATCTTTATTTTTGTAAACATGATAATAATTCAGAAAGAACCATGCCATATCCTGTCAGAGATTATGGATGCTTATCTCAGTGATAATTCCCTATCACCTATCACATTTCAAGCAAAGGCTACTCTTTCTTCTTAAACACACGCATACACACTTCCATGAATGCAATGCTGATGTGTAATGCTGGCTTCATTACTACTTCGGCATGCTAAGATGTTTCAGCAGGGCACAGGGAGAATTCAGGCTAAGATGTCGGGAGGCAATATATCCATGATTGTGTCTTCCCTTGATGCACAGAGGGTTCTTTTGACCTATGCTGTAGACTGACCTTTCTGCCGAGTAGGTCAACTGGCTGCAGAGAGAATATCCATGTAGGGTTTTTAGCAGGCTGTGTGATTCAAAGAGCTAGTTATATTCCTATGGCGCTCACTCTGCTAACCTACAATAGAAACCTATCGCTTCCTATTCTGGTTAAACCAGTGTGACCTTAGGAAGAGGATTTATGCAAAAGTGGAAACAAAACAACATTCTAAATGACCCTGTACTTCATGAAACATGCAGTAGTTTCCTTGAGTGTATTCTGAAGATGCAAGCAAGGAATGGATAAGAATAATTTAAGTACATAGAGGAGCCCTCTCACTAACTGCTGAAAGCACTGCACGCGTAATACTCCAATGATTCTTTTATAGAAGCAACTGATTCCTTTATTACAGAAGAGAAGCTGAGGCAGAGGGAGGACAGTGCTGAGTCCAGCCTTCTCCATCAGGTCTCCTTCCAATGTCTCGGAGCACAACTTCTCATATGAAAACAGGAATTGCGCTCATGAGAGTTGTAATACTTGGAGTGTATCAGCATAAGGAGGGCTGACTGGGCTTAACAACTACACAGAAAATAGGTGGACTCGTACATCAACCCACTATCCCGAGTTTAGACTGACATACATGAATTCTATCCTCTTTTATTTTATCCTCACAACAACCTTAGGCTGAGAAAATAGGTCACCTCGTTCATAACTAACTGGAGATTTGAATCAGTCCACTTTTCTTCCTTCTCCTCCTCACATTTATGCTTCATATTTCCTCCATACAGATCAAAATCGGGTACATAGATAGCTCTTCCCTGTCACACTTAACTAACCTTCACAATCCTGTGGGTCTTTTTCAAGCCAAAAGAGTATGGCTGGCTAAATGTAAATCTCTCACATCCCACTCTAATATTCTAACTTAAACTATAATTATATTTTGCCATTTCCATAAGAATGAGCAATTTCCCCACTATATTTACATTGTGGGTTGGGGAATGGGGAGCTCGTTTGTGTTTAGATGCAAGTCTGAAATTCATAAACCACAAGGAAAAAAATGAAGGTTAGAGCCCTATCTGCATCAGATGGTCATTTTGCCTGCTGCATCAATATAAATAAAAATGTAATGTTAGTTTGTGGGATTAACATAAAAACCACTAGGCCAATTGACACCAAATTTGGATACAATACACCTATCAGGCCAATGAGTGACCATCACACACAAAAAAAAAACCACAGAAAAACACAGCAGATGAGACTTAAAAAGCCAAAAAAGCAAAAAGGCACTACAGCGTATGTGCAAAAACGACTCCTCCTGCAAACAAAACACACAATAGAATATCCACAATCTCTTTCGGACTACAGCTCTCAGCATCCCCTAGACCAGGCCCTTTAAGAGAGAAGGATGATCCAAATGCACTGCTTCCAAAATGCAAACTTTTTTCTCCTTGGGTTTCTTTGAGAGCATCCCAATCCCTGCATATTTCCAATTCTCTATTCCTAAACTGCAACTCTCAGCAATCCTCCAGATAGATGAGATAGAGATAGATAGATAGGTAGGTAGATAGATCGATCAGGAGGACTGTTGGGAGTTGCGGTTCAAGAATAGGTAGAGAAGGGAGAACAGAGAGAAAGAGGAAGTGAAAGAAAGGGGGAGGGGGAGGAAGGGAAGAGGAAGAGAAGGAAGGAAGGAGAGAAGGAAAGAAAAAAGCGAAAGAAGGAGAGAAAGAGGGAGGGAAGGTTGGCCACAGCAACGCATGGCGGGTACAGCTAGTAATTAATAAAATTGAACATTAACACACAGATAGCATATGTAGTTAAGTGTTGCTGTGTTTTAACGTTAAATTAACCAAAAATTGGACCAGCTATCCTTAGAGAGTTGTGATACAGAACTTGAAGAACTGTCATATATAGACTCAAAGTAATAATCCGCCTAGCTCAATTCTGTCTCTACTGAGCAAGAGGGATTTCAGGACAGTTTTTCCTACCTTTACCTGGAGATACCAGGGGTTGTCCCCAGAATCTTCTACAGGCAAAACCAGTGTCTTCTTACTGAACTCTTACACTTTCCTCTACCAAAGCCTAATTTTGATAGTCATAATCTTATGGTTTGTTTTGACAGTAAAACCTTCACATTCTTGTTTATATGGCAGCCTGTCAAAAGGCTTGACATTAAATATAATTAGAGCATTATGGACAGGAGAGAAATTTCTGTGGCTTGTGACTGAATTTTGAAAGAAGCCTTTAACATTTATGCAGAAGTGTAAAATGCTCTGAAGACTAAACGAAACACAAACTACATGCTTTCCGGAAACACTTTATAGAGATTGTTTTGTAGGTTTTTATCCTCATTTGGCCTTTTGATGCTGGAAAACTCTTTCAATGCCACAGGCTTGCAGCATTTTCCCTTCATTGACATCGTCATTTATGCTCACTTGACATTGCTGCAGCATGTAATTAGAACAAGATGGACCACTGCCATAAATAAATTAGGATGTCAACCAAGCCACGCTGCCTAATGTTGTCACATACATAACTTCAGATCAGTAGTGTTAACTGCATAGCATACTCTAACAAACAACTTTATGCTTAAACTTTATACTTTGCTATTTCACATTGTCAGTGTGATATATCAGGTCTAAGAGGGCTAATACAATACTTTTTTTCTACTGCACATGGTTATATGTCCAATAATGTATATATCCTGACAATAACATTTCCAGTATGTTAAATGGCTGTACCAGAAGTCTACAAAATTATAATTATGGTCAAAATCTATTAGCTCTTTGCTCACACAAAATTATTATTTACAGGTGTAACTGTAATGATTCACAAAGTCAAATCATATGACTTGCAAACATCTACAAACAGGTAACTCTTGAGAATGAAATTAATGGTAAGGTCTCCAAGCGGACTCAGTTTGAAACCAACTCCATTTCACTAAAGGCCCAGCATTTAGTCCAAAAAGACTATGTAGAAGGTAAACATTAGAGCTGTAGTCCGTACTATGGTCAGGAATCCTTTCATATATTTAAAGATAGCTACAATATCTTCCCAGTCTTCCTTCTCCATGTCGAAATAACCACTCCTTTAGCTGTTTGTTACAGTGCTTTGTTTCCAGATGTTTAACCATGTGGCTTGCCCTCTGATGGACATGTTTGGGCTTCTCAATATCTGAATGGCTGTACAGTACTTAGAACTGGACAAAATATTCAAGGTCAGGTCTGACCAAATCAGAAGAGAGTGGTCCTATTACCTCCCCTGATTTGAACACTATCCTGCCATTAATGCATCCTAAGACTACATTAGCTTTTTTGGCTGCTGCATCACACTTCTGAGTCATCTTTTGCATGCAGTCTACATACAGCTGTCAAGCATATACAGGCCATCCCCAAGTTATGAACAAGATAAGTTCTGTAGGTTTGTTCTTAAGTTGAATATGTATGTAAGTTGGAACAGGTACATTTTAAAGTGTAACTCCAGCTATGATTTTGGAAAAAAAATTGCTTGTTGTGGAAACAAGGATTGGTGATAAAGCTTCAGTTGAGACACATTTTTCCCATGATAACTCTTTCCGAGGGGAATATTTCTCTCACTTCCTGCTGTCTCATTTTCCTTCTTAACTATGAGCCATTGGTAAATTGGATGTTCGTAACTTGAGGACTGTCTGTATCTATGCATTTTCTTTTTTTCTGTCTAAAATGTAGAACCTTATATGTATCCCTGATGAAATTAATTTTGTTGGGTTTGGTTCAGTTCTCCAATCTGTTGAAATTGTCTTGAGTCTGTCCTCCAGAATTTTAGCTCTCCTATTTTGGTGTTGTTTGGTATGCCAGCCAGTGTCTTACCTGTGGCTTGAAAAGGGGGATTTTAGACATGTATTTAAAATGTATCCTAAAACAAATATGAGGAAATAAGTTCCAGCCAGGTTTCAAATACTTTTATAGCTGACTATAATATTCAGAATATTCAAAAGTCTTAAAAACCGAAATCTTTAGTTTAGATAAATATCCCTTATTATTGACTGTTGGAGAATAACACCACAACAGTAGATGACCTGAGATATAATTCACTTGCTAAATAGGACATATTACAATCTATGGTGATGTTTACTTGTTGTATATCACGCAGAAGGCATGTTAGTATAAGCAATTGATATTATTCTAAATAATATCAACAGCTGAAGAAAAAATGAAGGGCCATTTGTTTCCGGATTCAAAATTTTGATGATCAAATTTAAGCATTAAGCAATTTTAATACTTGCCAGTGAAAAATGTTTCAGTAATTAAAAGGTGAAAATCAATACTGCTGGCAAACGTGTTGCATTCCTAATCACTGACAATGTATCCATAAACCAGCAATCCCTAAGGGAGTCAAAGATATTTTAACTTATGTCCTCTTCCTTAAAAACACACATCTCCCTCTCCTTTGTGTAATCCAATATGTGCTTCCCATGTTTCACTCTCATTTGTTCATCAAATAAACAAGAATGAACAAACAAATGTACACACATCCTTATGTTTTGAATCAAAAATATTAAAATACCACACAGCATTTAAAAAACCCAGATAAACCCAAATAGAAAGCCAGTATGATGTAGTGGTTTAAAGGATGAGCTAAACCTACCCTTGGATATCAGGAGTAGGGTTCAAATACCTGCTTGACCATGGAAATCCACTGCGTGACCTTGGGAAAGTAATATTCTCTCTGCCTTAGAGGAAGCCAATGGTGAACATTCTCTGATTAAATCTTGCTAAGAAAACCCCAAAACTTAAGGTCAGCACAAGTAAATGTGTAGAAGGCACACAGCAACACAGCCTCAACCATTGGCTATTTATTTATTTATTTTATTTATTTGTCGTGTCAGAACAGCCAGCCCATTATATTACATTTCTAACAGAATAAAGCAAACAAACAGAAGAATACACAACTTGTGAGTTTGGTAGCTGGTTAAATGTCCTTTGACCAGTATCTGGCCACTTGGAGTGCTTCCGGTGTTGCTGCAAGAAGGTCCTCCATGGTGCATGTGGCAGGGCTCAGGTTGCATTGCAGCAGGTGGTCAGTGGTTTGCTCTTCTCCACACTCGCATGTCGAGGATTCTACTTTGTAGCCCCATTTCTGAAGGTTGGCTCTACATCTCGTGGTGCCAGAGCGCAGTCTGTTCAGTGCCATGAGAGAAGCCTCCTCGCAGGATTGCAAGACATCTGGGTGTCCCCTGGGCAACGTCTTCGTAGACGGCTGATTCTCTCGCCACAGAAGCGACCAGCATGCAAGCAAGCAAACCATTGGCTGACACCAGATGAGAGACTCCCCCCTGGGCACACAGAAGACTGGGTGACTTGGAAGGCACTGAACAGACTGTGCTCTGGCACCACGAGATGCAGAGCCAACCTTAAGAAATGGGGCTACTAAGTGGAGTCCATAACATACAAGTGTGGGAAGAACAAACCACTGACCACCTACTACAATGCAACCTGAGCCCTGCCACATGCACAATGGAGGATCTTCTCATAGCTACACCAGAGGCACTCCAAGTGACCAAGCTACTGGTCAAAGGACATTTAATATAATGCCAAGTTTTAAAACTTTGTGCTTTCTAAATACATTACAACTGTACCCTTGGTTTGCTTCTGATATGATAAATAAGCAACACAAGATAAAGCACAGATTTTAAAAGAGACAACTGATTTAATTTTTTTAAAAAACAGAGTTGAAATGACAGTTAGAGCATGTTAGGGATGTGTTTTAAATGGTTAAAAGATTTGGAAGATAGTGTTTCTCCAATAGCAGCACCTTATGCATGAAACCATCTTCCAGGAGAAGTCAGGTTCTGTCCCTTTTGAGCTTTGGGCAGGCAACCAAGGCAACACTGTTTAATATGGCTGTAAAAATCAGATATAGTTTTGCACTGTTTAGACTCGTGGGTTTTTATTATTTCTTTTTAAAGTAATCTTGATATGTACTTGAAGAATGCCTTCTCTATCTGATGCACTACTGGTAGCGGGGGCTGGCAATCCAAAAGGCAATAATTGTGTTAATGAAAATGAAAACATGAGGGTCTTTGTCAAAGCAGTTCGCTTCCAAGATGGCTTCACTTAAATGGCCTTTCCTTTTCTAGTCAACCACTGTATTTCACTTGGTTGTGGGAACTCAAAAGAAAAAACTCTGATGAAAATGTTAGGTTCTGGGTAATTTCTTCTGGGAAGAGGTAATGCTTTCAAATACTGATTTCTGTGTCATAGTTCAACACTGGAAAGCTCTCTTAATTTGGAGAACATATTACCTAGATGCAACCTTTTGTCAAGTGCTAAGAAGAATCACCCATGGTATGTATATATAGATGCTTCTGCCTCGCAAGCCCTCCAGAAGTTGTTGGGTTGCAACTCCCCCAGGCTTAGCATAGTCAATGATAACGAATGCTGAAAGTTGTAGTTCATTGACTTCTGGAAGGCCACATAATTCCCAGCCCTCAAGGCTTTGAAACATGACCATCTGTATCTCCATTTTTTTCTTGTCAGTCATGTTGTACCTGAGTAAAACAGGCTCCTAATTATGACATATTTACTTTGCAGCTATTTATGTCCACATTCTTTTATCATCACCGGAGATATGCACCAGAATGTCCATATTTGGATGATATATCAGTGTCTGAGTTTGGAAGTAATGTGTTCAAGCTAGCTGGTTTTTGGTGGATATCAAAGGGCAACAATGCCCCTTGTTACCATAATGGTGTGTGCCTGTGTCACTCATTTTAGTTGTTAATAGCCATAAATTGTTTCGACTCTATTTCCATCAATTGCCCAGCTCCGGTCCTGCAAATGCAGCACTGTGGCTTCATTGACTGGGTCTATACACAAGAAGACGTTTCCCTCTTTTCCTACTGCATCTCACCTTCGTTGTTTTGTTTTTTCCAATTCTTGTTGTCTCAGTATGTTATATTTATTACTTTTAGCAAGGCAAAATCCTTTCAGGGACATTTGGAAATAAATGTTCATGTTAGGTCATTTTCATGACCTAACATGTTCATGTTAGGTTGATTTTATTTCCTAAAAAAGGAAATGAAAAAGTAATTCAAATCAACACGCAAAAGCAATTCGTTACTTTAAAAAACCTATAATGAATAACGGTAGAAATGACTGAAAAGTACATTTACTGATTCTGCATATGAACAGCCCTCCCTTCATATGAGAAAGTAAACATAATAGGTTTTCTTAATATCAAAGCTGGAGAACAATTATCAATTATTTCGAAACAGGGCAGAATATGATGCTAGTTTTCACAGAAAGCTATATAGTGTCTTATTCTGAAACTGAAAACCACAGATATTTATCTGGTTTGGAATGCAGTTTGGGTCCAGAGTATTTGACAAACCACATCTCTCTGTATAAACCACCTCGTGCACTACGGTCAATAGAGGAGGCCGTGCTTTCAGTCCTACCCCGTCTCAAGCACGGATGGTAGGGATGAGAGAGGGGGCCTTCTCTGTGATTGCCCCCGTCTCTGAAACTCCCTTCTCAAATAAATAAAAATGCCCCCATCTATCCTCTGCCTTAAAAAACTTCAGAAAACACATGTATGCACTTTAGCCTATGGAGAGGAGGAGGATTAGGATATTGTAAGGATGCTGGTATTTTTTATCTTGTCCCTGCAGGCTGCTATAAATCATCTTAAATTATTTTACTTATAGTATGCATTTTGATATTGTTGGTTTTTATGGAGCTTTGTGTTAGTTTAGTAATTTATGAGTGTATAATGATGTTTCTTTGCATTGTTTTTGACTTATGTGTTTTTTGTCACCAAGGCATTGAATATTTGCCTTTTTTGTCTGGAGACCACCTTGAGGTCCCTATGGGGAGATAGAGTGGCCTATAATTAAAGTTGTTGTTGTTATTGTTATTTAGTGGTAAGCTATAGCTCCCTGAACACTACAACATTTTTTTTCATTCAGCAATTAGAAAAGGAAAGCAACTGTGTATAGGTACATAAAGGATAGCCATTTGCTAGCTTTTTGGCACCAGATACTATTCTTTGAACACAACTATCATATGGTAACAAACCTAGACTGGGATCTTGTTGATTAGACTCAATTAGGGTAAACCTAGTGAATTGTTGTATTGCAAGTCAACATGTAGATGAACCCAGTTGATTCAGTGTATTTGCTCTAGTTAAATTTAATAACAAGAATTTAAGTTTTAATTTGGTTGAAGTATATAACTAATAGGAAGCTTCCGACAATCTTGTCTGACAATTGTACCATGACAATGTATGCAATCTATACATTTTAGATTTTTAGATGCAACCTTAAAACTTGAAGAAAATATTCCTTTATTGTCCTCATGTAGATATTCAGGGATATGTATGGTACAAACTTTAAAATTTAACACCTGTGGATTTATAATGATATATATTTTGGGGGCAAAATTTCCCATAAACATCAGTCATTGAAGGTTTCCTGTCAGTGGACGTGAATATTATTAAAACTCAAAATATATAGTATTCCCTTAAATCCCATTAGTTCCTGGATGAAATAATTTACATTAATCCTAAATGCATTTGTTAAAAATAAATCTCTTTTCTTTCTCCCTTTCCTATTGTTGTGCCTAGCATTACCACTGCATCGATGTTACACTTTGGAGGAGCAGAAAAGATGCCTATGTGATTCAAATTCATTTTCTGTTTTTCATGCTTTCAGTAAGGGCCAGCTGTAAGTCATACATGTTCAAACTTATACATCTTAATTTTGTAATTTTTCAGTGCTATTATTTTGCATCAGCCACCGCGAATTACTTTGTATTAAAACGTAAAACTGCATGATTTGACAGGCAGCATACAAAGAGAGCAGAAAGTGACCTTGAACAGCAGTGTATAAAAATACATTTATCACTGAAATGGCATGCTGGCTGTCAGTCAATATATGCCTCTCATTTGTTCAGCGGTTCTCCTGCTGTGATTCCCTCATTACAATTTGCTTTTACTTCCTGGGCAAATGACAAGCTGAAAATGAGGCAGCGTCTTTCTTGACCAAACTTAATCCAGAAAAAATTAGACAACAGCTGCAGCCATCCAAGTGTTACAGCGTGTTTCGCAAAAGGTTATCTAAAAATGTACTGTTTATATACCTCTCCTATGTTCCATGATGCTAAACAGGAGATCTGCCAAACGTGTCCCATATCCTCTAAACCCATCACATTTTATTAAGTTATTTACGCTGATCTCTTTTAAAAAAAATCAATGCAGCCTATTTTTCAAATACGCCAGACATTTACAAAGATTTGATTTACATTCACAGTTTAAGAGGCACACGCTTCTTTTCTGTTTCAGAGATTTCAGGATGACACTGCCAAAAATTAATATGGCAATAAAGTCAACAGCAGATTTTGAACACTTATTCCTAATTAGGAGCACTCACCTCTAAGTGGATGTAGTTACTGCCGGGGCTCAAAGATTACAGTAAAGGCACAAAATACTGCACGGCAAAAGGAAACTGATGTCTCTTTTATGTGTAAACACACAGGAGCATTTGACTGTTGCTGCTTTTTGTAAAAACTCTTTACCTTTCCTTATAGGCAAGCAGTGAATAATCAGTGACCTTTGTCCAGATGAGGCAAAAATAGTTTAGAAAGATATATGCTAAAAAAACCCCTACACTATTTTTTGTTGTTGTTCCGTAATTAATTCTACACATTTCTTTTTTTAAAAAAACCATAATTGGATGTGTCTAATGTAAACAACAATTTACTTATAATTAATTTCAATAAAAGTAAATCTCAGTCCAGCTTGGTAATTTTTTTTCTCAATTTACAAATATTTAATATACCCTTTGCATTAGTCAAGTGTGAACTAGAAAAGTATTATGTATATTTACCTTTTCTATCTATTAAAAATGTCAATAACAAGAATTGTCAATACATCACAACTATTATTTATTTATTTATTTGTCGTGTCAGGAGCAACCAGACATTTCTTATTATGAATAATAATAATATTAGTCATATTATTATGAATATCTAGAAGACTAACTGATGAAATATATCGCATCCACTAATAGCATAAAAAATAATCTTGAATTTACATGTGATTGTTGTTGTAAATCACAATAAAGCATGTTTACTTGAACCAGATAGCCTCAAAAATTGATATTCAGGTAATGGATATGTTTAAGAAAAAAACATATTAAATATAGTGCAAAAGGGGCATCAATATGAAGTTTTACACTAAGCTTCATAATATAATCATAACACTATGTAACAAGTTTTTTTCCATAGTTTTTCAACGAATATCTCACAGAGCCTCAACCAATTCAACACAGTTTGTGGCAACCACAAAAACAAAGTTTCTGGAGTATAACATAACTACCTTAAAAGCAAGCACCACACAATTAAACAGGAAATAACACTTTCAAACAAGGAACATTTTTTTTCAAATTTTGTTACATAGTGTAATTCAAGCACCACAATACCTGGAGTTGAAATAGCTGCTATTATATCTGAGACCAGTTAACAAATATTGTACTCTAGTCATAACCATCTTTTAGACTGTACCAGACTTGTTAATTTGCATCAAGACATCTATCCAACAATGCAGTTTATTATTGTACAAAATGAACAAAATGAACATGAACCAATGTGGTTCACAGAAATTGTGTTGTCGTCATCGTCATCATCATCATATCCCACTTTATTTCTCCCGAAGGGGACTCAAAGCATCATGTAAGACATAAAAGAGATTTTAATGTAGGATAACTTACTTAAAGAACACTCATCTCAAGTCCCATTTTGGAAAAATGGCAATATAAATTCCGCAATTAAAATAAATGAGTGAGTGACATGAAGGGTTTGATAACATTAAATAAGAAGTGCTTTGCATGTTTACCTTACTTAAAATTATAGCATTTCATCCATATGTCATGAAATAGATGAAATATATATGGTAGAGTCTCGCTTGTCCAACATAAATGGGCCGGCAGAACGTTGGATAAATGAAAATGTTGGATAATAAGGAGGGATTAAGGGAAAAGCCTATTAAACATCAAATTATATTATGATTTTACAAATTAAACACCAAAACATCTTGTTTTACAACAAATCAACAGAAAAAGCAGTTCAATACATGGTAACATTATGTAGTAATTACTGTATTTATGAATTTAGCACCAAAACATTGCAATGTATTGAAACAGTTGTAGATCCAGGCGGGAGGCAGATTGTGTTGGATAATACAGAACGTTGGATAAGCGAAGATTGGATAAGCGAGACTCTACTGTATATATAAAAAGAAACAACTTTTAAACTGCCATAATCTCTCATAACCAAGGTATTTTCTTACAGTGACTTCAAAAATGTCCATCTGCCCTTCCTTTTTCTTTTAGGGACTGGGAAAGGAGATATTGCTTTATAAAAGATTTCATAAATTATTTACTGGATGTTTTTCATGTGCAATTTTGTAAACAAAGCAGCTTGCATGCCCTTTAAATAATTTCACTGTTTAGTTCTTGAGTTGTGATCATAAATTTGCAATGTGCAGAATACATAATAGAACAGAGTTTCTGATAAATATTGTGAGCTGTATTGCAATTCATTAAGAGGCAAAGCTGCCACCTGCATAGATTTTGAGTTTTGTGTTATCATAGAAGCAGCTATCCCAGCAGCTTTTAAAACTAGGGAAACTGGGATCTGTCTTCAAAAGATGACATGGTAAATATGGCACCAGATAGAGAGACAACATATTGAAATGGTTTGAGTATTGAACTCAGGAAACCAGGTTTTAAATTCCTGCTTGGCCATGCTTGGTCAATGAGTGACCTTGGGACAAGTCACAGTCTTTCAGAGGGAGACAAAAGCACAATTTCTTTGAATAAATCTTGCCAAGAAAACACTACTAAAAGTTCCACTTAGGGTTTTCATAGGTCAAAAGCGACAACCATGTCACTGAGCACACAAAAGATACTGAGGGCCTCCAACTTGTAACTATAATTCTACCAGTTTTAAAAAGCCACTATCCAGTGTTAAGTATTTCTGAAAGTAGTTATATACACCTTATGCCTTTTGTAAATGCAAGCTTACTTGTCCGAACGTATCTCCCTCTACATCCTGCCTGGCAGTTTAAGATCGTCCAGGAAGGCCTTCCTCTCGATCCCACCTTCTTCATAAATGCGTTTGGCGGGGATGAGAGACAGAGCCTTCTCGGTGGTGGCCCCCCATCTGTGGAACACGCTCCCCAGCTGAATTAGGTCAGCTCCATCCCTCCTTTCCATTAGGAAGAAGTTCAAACCATGGTTTTAGGACCAGGCATTCGGGCAACAGGCTTGACAGCAATTGCAATGTTTTGGGAACTGACTATGAACAGGCTTTGGACTGGGTCGTTGGTTGCTGAATCAGACTTGGATATGGCAGTATGGTTGATAATGTTTTAAATGGATTTTAACCTAATATTTTTACCTATTCTGTAATGTCATGTTGTATTGTGTTTTTGTATGTGTTAGCATCAAATTGTTGCCATTGGAAACTGCCCTGAGTCCCCCCTTGGGGGTTGAGAAGAAAGGGGTACAAATGTTTGAAAATAAATAAATATTCCAATTTGGAAACTAGGCTGGCTCTGAAGAGCAAGTTGAAGTGAGAAATGTGGGTATACAAATAAATTATGCAGTTATTATTTCCACCAATGCAATGTCTAAAGTTACAAGCTACAAGGCATATAGGGATGAAAAGAATATTCATTGTATTTGTGTCTGGGTCAAGTGTGTGTGTGTGTGTGTGTGTGTGTATGCGTAAACATCATGTTGCTTTTTGTATAACATCCTTGCTCTATTTTTTCTGAGCAAGGTTGCTTTTTTTGGGGGGCGGGGTTGTGCCAAAACTCAGCACTTTTGTACAGAAAAGCTATGTTTCTATCTTACATATTTTTCATTCACTTCTCATTTCTCACATAAAAGACAACTGCTTCAAGATCTCCACTTTTGTATGCAGAATTTCCGAGTGAAGACTTTCTTTTTTTGGCACCAGGCAGGAAGTTGCCAGAATCATTCAGCTTCACATGTATGGATGAAATAATCGAATACTTACATCCCTGATGCCAGCACATCTCACCAGAGTGGAGAAACATGACTTCCCTAATCTGGAAACAAAGAGGCACCAACCCACCTACATAGAGCCCCTCTCTGCATTCCTTGTTTTAGTATATTATCTGGGCAAGTCTTCACAACCTTTGTTTCAAAGATCAAGTGCACAGGTTATCATGTTTCATGAAGACACTACTCAAGGTATAAGGGAAGAGGCATTTGACTGTAAATGTTCAGCACCACTTAACCCACAAGAGCTGGTCAAGTGTTTTCCCATAAAGCAGAATGGCATTTTATTTAGACAGCAATTCCAGCCGTTGGCAATTAATCTCTTAGAGAAAATCAGTTTTCAAAGAGATATTCCAATAAATTTCACCCTTTAAAAATCAATCTTATTTGTTTCTAACTCATCTAGGGAAAGGAGGTATTTTAATTGAGGTCTCCTCAGCTCTTCAGGCAGAGATCAGACTAGGGCAGTAGGGTGCATAACTACAATAAACCAAGACAGAGTGGCTCTTTACTTTAAATCATTTCTGGCTGAACTAAGATTGTATTAATCATTGCTGTAGACTACAAATAATAGATATTAGGTATAAGATAAAAAAAAAGATTGTGGATTTACCACTAGGAACTCCAAGACTTCCCCCATTGGTTGAGGTTAACCATAACGTCAATGTACAAGGTATTGGACAGCTTTGTTGCTACTACAGTTACATAGAAAACTTGTACTATTATTTCTAGTTGTCCTGCATTGCCTGAGTGGGTGATGAAGGGGCCGCTGCCCCCCTGCTTTCATCCCCTTTTCCTTCATTCCCTCCCCAAATACCTTCTCCCTTTTCCTTGTGGCCCTCTCCTTCTTCCCTCCCTTCTCCTCACATACATGTCACCTTTCTTTCCCAGTGACATCACAGAGGGACACTTCGCTTAGCAACAGCCCATCCATCACAAAAGGCCCCTGGATTGTCATCTAGCAACAGCTTTTGTGGTACAAATAGACAGACATACGTTGACTTTTACATATAGATAGCTGGATGCAGGGCATTTTCAATTTCATTTATAGACTTGCAGGAAATTTGCACAGTAGCTATCAAATACAACAAATTACAAAAGTAGTAAAGGAAAAGATTTTCCCCAAATATTAAGTCCAGTAGTGTTCTGGGGAGTGGTGCTCATCTCAATTTCTAAGCCGAAGGGCCAGCATTGTCCGTAGACAATTAGTATTTCAGTGGAAAGTGTGGGCCTGATTTTGGCTGGTGAGATAGGATTGTTGTTGTTATTGTGTGCTTTCAAGTAGTTTCAGACTTAGGTTGACCCTGAGCAAGGGCCGAGTAAATGACCTTAGAGGGCCTTAGTTTGAGGACTGCTGCTCTAATCTATAAATAATTCAATCCACAAAAGTCAAAACTGTAATTTTGGAGACGCAACCATATGTTGTTTGCTTTACTATAACATGTTCTACATGTTTTTGAAGCATTTTTTTGAAAATGTGGTTTGTTCCAAACTAGACTTACTGGGACAGGTTACAGGGAACATATGACTTCCTTATTAAAACTGTTCCTTGTAACTGGCCTGTTTCCAGGCTTTGGGCCACTGGCGCTATTTTCCTGTTCTCTTCTTTCTTTCTTTGAGTATTTTCCCACAAAAGATGTGATTTAAGGACCACAAACAAAAGGAATAATGGTTCCAATGTAAGTATCACAGTGAATAACTATTTCTCACATACCACGCTGTACCTACTCTGGCAGGGTGTTCTTTCTGTGTAACACATTCTGTAGATGCACCCTTAAAACAACATCCCACCACTAAGAGCTTCTCACTTAATGACTCTTTCTTTTCCCCCAAACCAGCAATTAGAGATTGCTACCCAATTACTACCAAAGCTATCTGGGAAAAAAATCACTCAGGAATCTGCTCTTGGAAATAAATAAGGTAGTTTACTCCCCAAGCATAACTTCAGTAAATGCTGCTCTTCAGCTGATAAGATTAAAATTGGCACCTCCTAGCTTGCTATGCTGTCGGTGTAGCTCAGCTCCAACACAGACACATGCTGGAAACACCACTTATATGAATAAGAAATTAGAAGTGCCACAACAGACTTAACTACTAAATTGAATCTCCAGTGTCTGGCAGTGACCAATACAAAAGAGAGTGTCCCTACAATATTATTATCCAGTAGCATTACATATGACCTTCTTCAATGTGATGACCATTGTCAGGAAAAAAGTATTGTGAAACTGGACTCTTTCCAAAAGTCATGGGGTTTTTATATTCCCCACTGCATAATTTGGAAGATGTTAAAACAGGATATCCTCAGAGGTTCTCTGCACTATAAAGTTTACAGAATTGGACTCCAGACTGCTTTGAGTACCAGGAAAGCCAGATATGACAGAACTAGAAGGCAATAAGGTGTTTGGGGTCCAACAGAAAGGTGCTATCCAACATCTAATGATCTCCATGGGGACAGATGCCACTATGTGGCTGGAAAACGAGTACAGTAAATACTGACATTAAGTTTTAAGCTAGAATGATATTTGTAGCTCTCCCTTTTAAAAATCATTTTCTTGTCTGAAGCTTGTCTTTTCAGTTTGTTATGGTTTAATCATTGCAACTATTTTTTTTAAAAGCTCTGTGTACGTGTTTGATAACATTCTACACACACGAGACACAATATACTATATTTTTACAATTGTAACTAGTAATCAGTTACAGATAATTGTTACTAGCTTTCTTTTTGGGTGCCCTTTACTCTTGAAATCCTAAATACGACTCTTTGTAAAGGACATTCAGACTGACTTTGCTCTTGCAAACTTCAGGGGGGAAATTAGGTTGTTGCTATGCTTTTAAAAATATATACCCGAAACTCTCTAATCATTCTCAAATTGATGTGATCACACATCACCAACCTCAGATTGTTTATACTGCCATCCTCTCTTAACAGCTGTGTCATAAGGCACATCCACGTTCTCTCATTGTCGGTCAATACCATGCAATCTGCTCTTGTGTTGCACAGTTCACGTACAGTAACGTGTCCCAAGGCATTTTTACAATCCATAAAAGATAGCCCAAAAAGGCAAAACCTCAAATGAACTAGATAAAGCAGAGGAGAAAGGAAAAGAGGAGTGAAGAAACCACCCACCCACCATCTAGATATTTCAACCTCTAAATTAAAAAGGGAATGAAAGCACACAGGAGGGAAAACCCCCGTTCTCCACTAGAAGAAATAATTATTTTATATACATCTCATGCATTTTGAAGTCAATTGCATTAAAAGAAATAATGGTTACTACACAATAACAACTGTGATACTTAGCATACAGAATTTGCATGTTAAATGCAGAAAGTACCAGCATATCTTCAGGTAACCTAAGTAAGCAAGGAACAAGAATTACTGAATCACAGAACTGCAGAGATACAAGGGCCATCCAGTTGAATCCCCTACTATGGAGGAACACACAAAGGAACACTTAACCAAATCACTCCCAAGAGATGGCAATCCATTTAAAACCTCCAGAGAAGGAGACTCCATCATGCTACCAGGAGCACATTCCACTGCTAAACAGTTCTTACCATCAGGAAATATTTCCTAATGTTGAGACGGTTTTTATTTTCCTGTAATTTGAATCAATCTCTCTGTGCCCTAGTCTCTAGAGTAGGGGTCTGCATTTTTTTAAAGCAGAGGGTCTTGTCGTTGTGTGTCTTCCAAGTTCATGGTAGCTCAGACTATTGTGGGGGGGTGGGTGGAGAAGAATGGGACAGGGAACTAGAGTTTGAAAAAAAACACGAATGAACCCTACCCATACTGCACATGTCTTTTTGTAGTGCCAAAAAAAAAAAAAAAAAACCCATGCAAGAACAATAAATATTTAAATTGAAGAACAATTTTAACCAACAAAAACTTACCAGTATTTCAATAGGAGATGTGGGCCTGCTTTTGGATGATGAGATAGTCAAGATAATCAGGATTGTTGTTGTTGTGTGTCTTCAAGATGTTTCAGACTTAAGGTGACCCTAAGTCTAAAACAGGGGTCCTCAAACTAAGGCCCATAGGGCGGATGTGGCCCTCCAAAGTTATTTACATGTCCCCCACTCTAAACACGGCCCCCACTCTGAAACGACTTGAAGGCACACAATAACAATGAGCGTAAATAACTTAAGTATTTCATCAGCCAAAAGCAGGCTCATGCTTCCCATTAAAATACTGGTACGTTTATGTTGGTTAAAATTGTTCTTCTTTTTAAATATTCTTTTGTTCTTTCATGGATTTTTGTTCTACAAATAAGAACAAAAGTGTGCATATGAATTCGTTTGTTTTTTTCAAACTATAGTCCGTCCCTCCCCAACTGTCTGAGGGTCCGTAAACTGGCCCTCTGCTTAAAATGTCTGAGGACCGCTGGTCTAAAGTTTGGGCTGGGTAAATGACCTTGGAGGGCCACGTCTGGTCCTGCGGGCCTTAGTTTGGGGACCCCCTGCTCTAGAGTAACAGAAAACAAGCTTCCTTTCAAATGTTTAAATATAGCTATCCTATCTCCCCTCAACTTTCTCTTCTCTAAGCTAAACATACATAGCTCCCCAAGCCTCTTCTCTTTGGACTTGGTTTCCAGACCTTTGACCAGTTTGGTCATCTTTCTGTGGACACGTTCCACCTTGTCAGTATTCCTTCTTGAACTTGATCCATAGCGTTTTTTTTTTTTTGCTGGATTTTATACTTTAAGGCCAATTCCTAACAGTACATATGTTCAACAAGACTAGATTTTTATTATTTTTACAAATTTACCCCTAAATGTATATTTATTCAACAGTCTAATAGTTTAATAATATTTCTATGTCACTTTTCTATTGTGTTTTCATAGAGGACAAATACCACAAACTCAAGAGAAAGCATATTCCAAAATGGTACAGTGAGGTGCTCTTCTGTGTGGGAAGCTGTTCTGTCTTCTCTCATAAAAAAAAGACTGGACACAGATTTTTGGGTGTTCATTGATTAATTTTGAGTTTTAAAGTTAAAAAGAGGATACAAACCACACCACTTTAAAGACAGATAGGACCATGCTCTCCCTTAGAAAGGCATATAAAACATCAGACAACGGCCTAACAGGGCGCTTTTGGCAGGATGTGAGTAGTCATGATGGAAAAGAAGAAGACAGGTAATTTACCTAGTCAGGGATAAATTATACTGCAATTGCTCAGATAGTTACAATGAGTAGCTTTATTCCAATTAAACTAAGTTGTCATACATATCATTCAGAATTTATGATCTTAGATCCTGGACAAAATGGGATTCAAACTATCCGGGAAAAGGTGAATGGTTTCATTGAAGGGGAAAAAAACCCCATCCCTTATCAATGTTTGTATCTTGCATTAAATGATCTTGAACCCATGTGGTAAATAGGTATATTGCAAGAGCTGAATATATTCAAAGCTCAATCAGCGCTTTTGGCATGTCTACACAGGTCTACACAAAACCATATCTAAAGCAGCTAGTCATAAGGGAAACACCATTGATAAGGGAAACACCAAAGTTGAACAAGGTTTCTCTTTTGGAAATATAAATCCCACACTGACTGCACTAGTTGCAAAGAGGAAAATGCTCTTCACAACTATAGCCACAGGTCTACTTAGTGCAGTATTCTCTATATTGACAGCTCTCAAGATTGAAGACAGTAGTTGCTGTTAGCCTCACCTGGTTTTGTTCAGTGTAAGTACCCAGAACTGCGTACTTTCAGTCATTTTTTAGATATGGAAGAAATGTCTGAGCAGGTTCTTCAGTTTAATACCAAATAGCGCAAACAAAGCAGAGCAATCATGGAAGTAAGACTAATTTTAAGACAAGTGTATGATAGAACTGAACAAATAATGTACTTGTAATTTTTGCATTCTTGCAATTCAAAGCATTTTAGTGAATTTTTAAAAATCTTTGTCTGAAGATCAGGTATGTGTAGATTTGTATATTCTTATAAGTCACCACACATAATACAAACATAAAATATAATCAAATTCCATTTTTAAAATCAAAATATTCATTTGAATTCCAGTGGCAATCCTGGTCACAGAGTAATCCATAGAAACAGTTTTTAAAAAGATTTTACAGAAGTTTTTGATATTGCATGGTACCATATACTGCTAAGCATGATATTAAAAGGTATTTGTCCTTTCACTATTATTTCCCTTTCCTTATATTATGATAAGTAGTTGATTTCTGACAGTGAACAAGGCACATTTCATTGCTTTTTATGGTATTCATTTTTTCAGACTTTCATATGTCCATTCAACCTATAGCTAAAGTGCATTTTCTGTTTTGCTCTTGAATTTCATTTCATTTCAAAATTTAATACAAAAATGGCTTCTCGCAATGTACACTTCCAGGACGACAGATTCTTTACCATTTTCATATCTCCACACCCAAGAAAAAGATTAAAAAGATGGAGGAAACGTTGTGAGTCCATGCCAACCTGAGTTGCGCAAGCACACTGCAATAATATCAATGAGCTGTGATGCTGTATGTTTATCATGAGATAATCACACCCCTGGAGGATTAAACACACTCAGCTGAACCTTCTGCCTCCTAACACACTTGGGGTGTCATTATCTGATGATAACCCTACTCCCTGTCAAGCCTTATTGCTTAATTAGGGGTTATGAAGGTGATAACAAGACTGGGAAAAAAATATCGGATGAACAGCACCTAAGATGTGCGATACCTTAATCAACTTAAATCTAGCAGCTGAAACAGACATGGTCAACAAAAGGCATATAATCACTTAACAGTAATTACGTGCTACACAAGAATGCATCAGCTGATACGTGGAGTGGAAATTCCCACACTTAATCGGTAGCTCTGTCAATGACTTTATGAAAAAAAAAATCTAAGAAAACATTATATTCCGCTCGCACCAGAAGGCAACCTCTTCGGCTAAGGGCTAAATCCTCATAATCCAGCATTTAATCGTGTGGCATACAAAGGAAGAATGTTTAGGAATAAGATCAGGCACACCCTTTTTATGTAGCTGGCATCAAAAATGCAGTTAGAGACTGAAAAACAAGCAAATGCTTTTAAGCACACGGAACATGCTCTGTCGAAGTCCAGGTCTTTTGTTCTATTCTGTAAACACTTGCCCTATTTGCAGATGGAACACGCTCATGGGTCTGCTCCACTCGGAACTGCTTTCCAATTCACAGCGAAACATCAATTATCTTTATCAAACAACAATATCTCATCTCAGTCCATTATCAAGATGGAGTCTTATTTTAGCTGGACTGCAGCCCTATCTGTATATCAAGGCGGGCCGCAGTGGCAGAGAGTGAGTGAAAGGCTGTGAAATAATCAATAATAATCATCAAATTGTGGCCGACAGGTTGTGAGGATGGAAGTTTTTGATGAAACCTCAACCTTTTTTTGTGTGTGTGTGCGTGCAGATGATAAGGTTTAACCTTTACAATACCTGATAACTATGACTCAGAAGAAGCAGCCCAGCATACACATAAACTGAGATTTGGTCATTTAAAATAAGACTGAAGCAGTATGCCACCTTCTTTCCAGATAACATCCTCTGTTCAGGAAGGACAAGGGACAGCTTCATGAACATACTGTGAGGAGCATTGCAACTATTTGCGTGAACATTAAAAGAATATTTGACTGCACTGCAGGGTCAATACAAGACAGTGTGATTGCGAAAATCATTGCAGACACCATTATTAGGAGAATCCAGGATGCTTGTTATGACTTGACAATACGTAGCAGTATGCATTTTTGGTTCACATGAATTCAAAATGTGTATTATTCATCCCTTAACAAGACTTGAAACTTAAAATATCTCAAATAAATTCTTTGAAACATGCAGGGAAATAATAGAAGTAGGCAGATTTTAACACGGGAAGTATAAACACTAACAAAGTCAAGTTACTATATTTACTGTACTGGTCTGCTTATAGTTTTTGTTTATAAGGTTTGTATTTGAGCTCATTGGGTTCCTAAACAAGCTACAAATTCAGAAGAGAAGGTAATAGTGCATTAAGACCTGGCCAAGGTGGTCCACACCTTGGTCACCTCTAGACTGGATTACTGCAATGCACTCTACGTGGAGCTGCCCTTGAAAATGGCCCGGAAATTTCAGATGATCCAACGGGCGGCGGCCAGGTTGCTAATTGGGGTGCCTTACAGGGAGCGGTCAACCCTCCTGTTCAAGGAGCTCCACTGGCTGCCATTCATTTTCCAGACCCAATTCAAGGTGCAGGTTCTTACCTACAAAGCCCTGAACAGTTTGGGACCTGCCTACCTGCGTGACCGCATCTCTGTATATGAACCCACATGATCCCTTCAATAATCTGGGGAGGCCCTGCTCTTGATCCCACCAGCATCGCAGGCGGGGTTGGTGGGGACGAGAGAGAGGGCCTTTTTGGTGGTGGCCCCTTGACTCTGGAACTCACTCCCTAAAGACATCAGACAGGCCCCAACCTTGGCAGTCTTTAGGAGGAGCTTAAAGACGTGGTTGTTCCAGTGTGCCTTCCTGGAATAATGATCCCATAGCACTTTGTCCTCCAAAGACTTTACACTTTTTAGATCTGCTTGTATGCCCTTCCACAAACGCCATTATTACCTTTCGTCCATGTCCCAGCATTATTTCCATTTTAACTTTACATTTGGCCTTCCCACTGTTTTTAATTGTGTGTTGTCTTATTGATAATGGTATATATTTTATTGTCTATGTTTTATTTTAATTGCTTGTACTGTTGTTGTTTTGCTTCTATTGTTGTATTTGGGCTCGACCTCATGTAAGCCGCACTGAGTCCCTTGGGGAGATGGTAGCGGGGTACAAATAAAGTGTTATTATTAAAGTGTTATTATTAAGACTTCTAATTCTCTTCCTGATCACATCCCGCCCAGCAATATGTGAAACAACATAATGTAAACAGTGAGGACACCTCAGAATTCTTGACTCAAATTGGAACAATAAAATACTAAACAATTTTATGCTATGACATGGTTAACCCATCAGGAACCCACCACAAACTCTTGCACTCCGCCATCCACTCTTGTGCACAGATTGCTCCTCCATTTTTAGTTTTAAATATAATCATGGCACAACATTAGATCTGCATCTCTGTTAATGTTAACCACTATTAGTTCAAGCAAGCACTAATATAGTCACTTCTAACCATGTTTTCCTGATATACATTACTAAATAGGCATATCAATGTATAGTCCATTACTAGAGATTTGACAAAACTATATGTGCTCATATATATATATGAGGAGCACCCGGTGGTGCAGCGGGTTAAACCACTGAGCTGCTAAACTTGCTGAACAAAAGATCTACAGTTCAAATTCAAGGATCGGGGTGAGCTCCCACTGTTAGCCCCAGCTTCTTCCAACCTAGAAGTTTGAAAACATGCAAATGTGAGATCAATAGATACTGCTTCGGTGGGAAGGTAACAATGCTCCATGCTGTCATGCTGGCCACATGACCTTGGAAGTGGCTATGGACAATGCAGGCTCTTCGGCTTAGAAATGGAAATGAGCACACACACACGCCCAGAGTCAGACACAACTAGACTTAATGTGAAGGGGAAACCTTTAGCTTTACCATTATATGTGCTCCCAATAAATAGTTAAACGTAGCGTGTCATATATCAGATGTCCATATTTATAATATGTCCATATTTATAATTTTCCAACTTCCTATTTCTACTTGTGAAGGTTATTTTGAGTGCATCAAACCTGAGCAATGTTTCAAAAGATTGCCAATGTATTCCATAAGCATGCTACACATTTACAGAAGGAGGGTGTGAGTTTTTTCTTATCTTCACTAAAATGCAGAAAAATTAAGTAATATATCAAAGTTGTCATTTAAAACTTTTTTTATCTAGAAAGTGTCTATTAGATTAATATTATATGAAAGGCGAGTTCTCTAGGTCTAGTTTGGCTTTCTACTATATCATCAATAAATATGGGAATAACTCAAACTCTATCACATTGATCTACTTGTAAACAATTAACTTCTTAATGGAAGGAGTGGTAATCTCAAGGCAGGAATAGGTTAGTATACTTTTCTTGCAGCAGTGTGCATCACAAACCAGCTCTCACTGAATTCTTAAATACAGTTTAAAATCCTTAAAGCGCTCCTAACGTATTCCTAAAGTATTCCTATAAGCCTCCGGGGATCATTTCTGTTTAAAGAGCAAGGATGGCAGGTTAATTGTCTTTAGACACAAATTACTTAATAAAGTAGAGGGCAAGTCCTCTTTTTTTCTTCTTCTAAAGGCAGAGTCTGACAGCCAATTAGCAAAGGACAAAACATGAAACTCCTCATAGCTGCCACCGAAAGGGCTATCATTTTAAAAATAATGCCAAGCTAGGACAATGCTTTTATATGTCTCAAGAAGTGCCTGTTGATTTAACAATATTGTGAAATCAGTTGCACTAACCACCTTGTTCATTTTCATTTATAGCAGAACTATTTGTAAGCTTTCCTCCACAGAAAAACCAAAATGCTTGGTTCTTAATTGCGGAAATCTGCTCAAAACCAGCACAATGCACAAAGCCCCGAAGTACCTATAGGTCTCTGTCCGACATATAATAAATGTTATCCAGAAATGCAGCAGTTGAACTAAAGCTACATCAGTTGCTTTCCAGAGCTGAGTAGCAATAAGATAGTATGTTTTATTATGAGTGTCATGGAGACGGTGTGAAAAATCAAGAGCCACAGGCAGTAAGCAGCAATGGGTCAATAATGTTCACAGAGACATTGTGTAGATAATCAACAACAAGGCCTTAGGTTCTCTATGCACTGCAAACAGCTGAAGGGCAAATCAATACAGCCATGGGAAGGACACTGCCTTGTTCCACTTCCCACAATACACTACCCACCACTACAGGAAAACACCCTAAAATGAAATGAATTCTAACTTCATCTGCAGCAAGCACAAGGCAACAGTGAAATAAAAATAACCACTATTAAAAGCATTTCATACACCCTGTACCTGTAGCAACAAAGGAAAAACTAAAGTATGGAACGTAGGAGAAGAAAGTCTGATGAAAACAGATCTAAACAGTGAGTGATGACTGTAAGACGGGAAATGCTATGTAGTCTGAATACTTATCGTGCAATACCAACAGGAATGCAGAGAGAGATTATCTGCAGACTGCCTCCCTCACCTTTCTAGATCTCCAGATTTAAACAGATAATCAGAATGACTGAAATTTGTGAGCTCTGCAGCTGCAAATTTAGAACGTAACTTCTGGCAATCAACTGCTTCTAAATTAAATCCGGAACAAGAGCTTGATATTAATAGATTTACTTGTATAGTACAAGCTAAAAAGAAATGACAATATTGTATTACAGATGATTTTTGCCAGAAGCAATATTCGGCAAACAACATTAATTAATGACTTTTAGAATATTTACAGCTAATTTTTCAAATCTATTTAGTAAAAAGAATGTCGGAAATAAACATTGATGTATTATTTTTAAGGTAAAGGCAATTCTCCTCTTCTATCAAGGCATTAATCACCAGCGAAAATTTCACTAAGATCCTATGAGCTCATGTTTACCATCTGATTAAAATGTACTAGAAGAGAAAAGACGCACACATAAACAACTAACCATTTTGTAAAAGATTTAACACAGAGAAGCTATTTTCTTTTTTATTCACATGACAAAATCATGTTTGCTACACCCTGTTTCTTCATAACCTGGAAACTTCACTACATTTTTGAAAATATGTACAAAACACAGAACATGAAAACGACAAAACAAACCCAAGGCAATGTGAATAATTAAACACACATACAAATATTGTCAGTTTACTGCCTGATATGATTTAGATGACTGAGCATGAAAAATTGATAGGAAAAGTGATGCATGCATGGTGTAAGTGTATATGAAGAATTGTGAGCATAAACTGAAACTAATGATTATTACAAACTGTTTTTACTATATACCACTGAAAAAATATATTAAATTATATACCAAATACAGCATGAAACAAGAAGGGAAAATATTTGCCCCCTTAACTTTTACAAAAAAAGACTTTCTTATAATTCCTCCAACATAGGTGCAGATATTCACACACACAAATAAATTTAATTAATTAAATCAAATGATTGTATTTTTTTATATTGTCAGAAGCGACTTGAGAAACTGCAAGTCATTTCTGGTGTGAGAGAATTGGCCATCTGCAGAGACGTTGCCCAGGGGATGCCTGAATGTGTCACCATCCAGTGGGAGGCTTCTCTCATGTCCCTGCATGGGAAGCTGGAGCTGACAGATGGGAGCTCACTCCATCTCACAGATTCAAATCATTGACCTTCAGGTCAGCAGTTCAGCCGACATAAGGGCTTAACCCATTGCACCACTGTGGCTCCATTGTATTAAATGGCATGATTTTTATACCCACAGTGATTATTGTTGATTTCCCATTTTTCATCAATGAACTTCTTCTACATATCTAAAGCTGAGACTGTGATAACTTAAGATAGGAGTAAGCCCTGAAAGAGAACTTAAAATGGCTTTGCATTTGTGAATTCAAAAATGCTCTGGAAGAATTTCCCAAAAGATGCCAACAAACTGGGGAATGGATTGTGTAGCAAGGGCTGTAGAATAGTTGTTGACCTTACAAGAGGCTGCATGACCAACTGAAGAAGAAGTAGTTTTAATTTCTATCTAATTTGTTTGCTTAATGAAATTTTCCCATCACATGCGCTTCGCAATAGTGACTTGGTAACCTTTGCCAACTATACTAGAATACAAGAGTTTTTGGCTCGAGGCTTCTATTCTCTCCAGAGTCTGATCTGTCAGTTGGGACATAGAAATGCATTTCATTCCCTAAATAAAGTTGGATCATTGATTCACTAGGCCAAGAATTCTAATTAACAGTGATGCCTATTCAGGGCTGTTTCCAGGTTTGAGGGGATCCTGGTCAATGATCTGGACAGGTGTCTAGCTAGCCTTTACACAATTGGGCACCCTATCAATATCATTTGGTAATGCTCAGCAGGATAAACCAAAATAAAAACTGAATTCAGAGTAGCCTTAGCTGTGAGTCCCTTTAGGGCCTTGGAAGATGCTCAAAGATGACATTTGCTAATGCCAGCACACCAGTTCATTTTACCTGAATTCTGAAATAAAGCCATGATCAATGTGTCATCAAATACTCTTGGTAAGGAGAATTTATATTCCGATTTCACAAAGTTTTTTTTCTCTTGTTGAAGATGAGGGAGAGGGAGGAAGAAGAGAAATGGAAAACATGTACTGTGCTAGATTTATTGGGTTTTCAGGCAAAACGCCCTGAAGTCACTTGGTGACTTGTTTTCAAGTACTACTTTAGTCTATAGCTACTGAGAATTTTAATTAGGGGAGCAGCTGTGAAACCTCTTTTGCAAAACTAACTTGATTTTTGCTTTAAAAGAAAGGTATAATAAAATATTGGTAAAATGAGCACATTCTGTTTCTCACTGACCAATTCAAGTCCTTGCTTGGCAGCTCATTGTTATTGATAGGTATCTTCCGAATGGAGGAAAAGTCAAAGAATTGCCAGTATTTAATCTGCTCAGATGAACTGCCTCATATCTGCTACCAGAAGAGGACAAATGCAGACATTAATCCAGGACAAAGAAAATCATTTTTACTTCCCCTCCATATGAGGCACCATGTTGGGACTTTGCTCTTGGTTAAATGTATTAAACTATTCATGGGCAAACTGTTCACCATTCCTGTGCTCATAAACTATTTGGTATGTCCTGACTCAGTTCCAGGCTCCATTCATTCTATATTCATAAGATTCCAGCAAAAAATACCAAGTAATTCATCAGCAAAAAGGGGCAACCCTTTCTCATAAATCAGGCAGTGCATTTACTCTGGAGAAAGGAGGGGAAATATACATGACAGTTTGTAGAAGGACAGCAGAGAGACAGATGGAGCCATCACAGTTATTGCCAAAGTATTCATATTCTAAGCTAAGATGCCAATAGCTGGCGCTCCCGTTTGCAGCTGCACTTATTTTCTTCCTTTAGCTAATAGACTAGTTCCCAGGCTATGATATTCTGGAACCTTTCATTTTTAAGAGTAGGGTCTTCCAAACTTGCCATGCATGTCAAAGGCAAATCTACATCACTGTAGACTGATCTCTCTATCTGCAAGGCAGATAATTGCACCAACCTGGTGTTTAAACATTTTAAAGAATTATAAAAATGATAGCCACTGAAGTTAGGAGCAAATATATATATATATATATATATATATATATATATATATATATATCTAAATATGACCATTGGAAGTGTGAACACTTCAAAAATTAGTGCAAGAACAAGAGTAGCCTTATATGTTTCCAAACAACAATAGCTAACAAGTTAGCAAACATGTTACTACAATTGCCAACTGACTGAATTATGAATGATGTTGTTGTTGTTCATTCGTTCAGTCGTCTCCGACTCTTCGTGACCTCATGGACCAGTCCACGCCAGAGCTCCCTGTCGGCCGTCACCACCCCCAGCTCCTTCAAGGTCAGTCCAGTCACTTCAAAGATGCCATCCATCCATCTTGTCCTTGGTCGGCCCCTCTTCCTTTTGCCTTCCACTTTCCCCAGCATAATTGTCTTCTCTAGGCTTTGCTGTCTCCTCATGATGTGGCCAAAGTACTTCAACTTTGTCTCTAGTATCCTTCCCTCCAATGAGCAGTCGGGCTTTATTTCCTGGAGGATGGACTGGTTGGATCTTCTCGCAGTCCAAGGCACTCTCAGCACTTTCTTCCAGCACCACAGCTCAAAAGCATCGATCTTCCTTCGCTCAGCCTTCCCTAAGGTCCAGCTCTCACATCCGTAGGTTACTACAGGGAATACCATGGCTTTGACTAGGCGGATCTTTGTTGCCAGTGTGATGTCTCTACTCATTGAGGTGCTCAAGCTCCAGCGCCACAACAAGGCGGTGATCCTTTGCTGGAGATTATGATTGATATATATATATATTGAAATCATTTGTCAACTTGGAAACAGGAGCCCCCGGTGGCGCAGTGGGTGGAACCCCTGTGCCGGCAGGACTGAAGACCGACAGGTCGCAGGTTCAAATCCGGGGGAGAGCGTGGATGAGTTCCCTCTATCAGCTCCAGCTCCTCGTGCGGGGACATGAGAGAAGCCTCCCACAAGGATTTTAAAACATCACAACATCCGGGTGTCCTCTGGGCAATGTCCTTCCAGATGGCCAATTCTCTCACACCAGAAGCGACTTACAGTTTCTCAAATCGCTCCTGACACGACCAAAAAACTTGGAAACAATTAGAACTCCCACTAGAAATTCAATTTTATTTACAGAAAGGGTAAGTCTTTCCTTCCAGGGTGAATAAACAGTAATTTCATAATGAAATTATCATTTCCAGCAGCCAAAACATGAAGTGAAGAAAATGTTGTTTACCAAAAAATCTTACTTTAGCCACATGGAGTTGCTGCAAATTTCACCTTCTCCTTACCGATCTGTAATTTTTAAATGCAATCAAGACATTCTGCTGCAATGGCTTTTTGGACATATGCAAATTTGAGAGTCTATTTGTGTGTGTTGGTATCATTTTAAGGCCTTGTGTAATTCTGTGAAATCTGCTGGGTCAAGTGTCTCATCACAGCTGGGATCAAAAAGATTGTGTTGATGGCAGGCTTTTTTATAATTGTAACTGAATTAAGATGTTGCTCTTCTGCAATATAATCTATCTGGAACTTGTAGATGCAAATACTGTCCCACCAGCCAGTTTGCCATCCACATCAAGCAATTAATTTCCAACACTATTCAAACCTGTAGCATCCTCATTTCAGGATAGACAAACTAGTCACCTCTACCTAACAGCCTCTTAGATGCATGGCTTTTGCAGTACTTAATTAGCTTTAATTCAGACAAGTGGGTTTAATTTCATTCTTCAGTTTCCCCCCACAGAGTCCAGCTATTGATTTCTTCCATCCTGAGTCTGTCCAAAGTTGATGCCCCATTGTTTTCCCACTTGAACTTTGTAAATGCCCTTGTGGCATGACACTCAGTGCATCTTTTGCTGGAGGGACCCAATGTAGACAAACATTCCCTCATGTGGCTCCAAAATCTACCAGTACTTTGCTTGCCTTACAGACTGTTCTTCACAATACCTGTGAGAATCTCTATTCTTCACATTTTCAGAATCAATAATACTCTACTGCTTGCACCCCTTCATTGAATTCTTTACTCACAGTGAAATACCCATTGAGGATTTTGCAGAACTTAATCACACTTTGAGTGCAAAAAAAATCTGTCCTGGTCATCAGAGGACCACCTGTACAAGTACAAGCCATGTCTCAGCACTTGGGATGGAAATACACTGAACCATGAAAGATAGCACAAGCACAAGTTCATATACTAATCAGTCACCACTATGCTTATGCAAAACATCCTTATATTTCCAGATTCATAGGGTTCACAAATCAGTTTCTCTGTATATGTGAACAAGTATACTTGGTAACAAGAGCAACGGTAAGGCAACAAATTTTTGGCAACAAATTAGGCAAGGGACATGATTAGATTATTTTTAGATCACATTGCATTCTATCATGGTCCCACAACTGTATAAGTATGCTTTATACTTAATATCACTCTGTACTGCATCTGAAGAAGTAGATTTATATCCATGAAAGCTCATGCTGAAATAAAAATCAGTTAGTGGGTTGTTGTAGGTTTTTTTTTCATGCTATATGGCCATGTTCTAGAGACATTCTCTCCTGACGTTTCGCCTGCATCTATGGCAAGCATCCTAGGAGGTAGTGAGGTCTGTTGGAACTAGGAAAAAGAGTTTATATATATGTGGAATGACCAGGGTGAGACAAAGGACTCTTGTCTGCTGGAGCTAGGTGTGAATGTTTCAACTGACCACCTTGATTAGCATTTGATGGCCTGGCTGTTGTTTGGTGTGGCTTGTTAGTGCCTGGGGCAATTTTTTGTTGAGAGGTGATTAGATGTCCCAGATTGTTTCCTTTCTCTAAAAACCAGTTAGTCTTAAATTCCTTGTTTTCTTCCCTTTTCTTTCTCTTTTTAATGCTGTAAGAGACTAACATGGATACTTCTTTAAAAACTAGGAACAATTTGATATCCTTTTCTTTTTACCTTTATCTCTTTCAATTCATCACTATATAGTTTTTTGCACTTTTTACCCATTTGTTGATATCTCAACTCTATGGTCTGTAGTCACTGAAAAGAGATTTATGGTAAGAGCTGACAACCACATTATGGCGATTTCTGTAGAAGCTGGTAATTCATTGTGTATATGCACAAGTGATACCTTTTTCATTCTGAACAATTTTAAGCAACAGAAAAGAGGCCAATTTCAATTGGATTCATTGAGACACATCGGTTACTATTTTATTTTTGCACTCAGAGGCGGCCCTAGGTAATTTTCAATGGTAAGCAAGCAGTATTTTGCCCCCCCCCCCAAAAAAAAAACACAAAACCAATCACTGATATATTTTTTCTGTTCGTCGTGGGAGTTCTGTGTGCCATATCTGGTTCAATTCCATCATTGGTGGAGTTCAGAATGCTATTTGATTGTAGGTGAACTATACATCCCAGTAACTACAACACACATACGTCAAGGTCTATTTTCCCCCAAGAGCGCCTAAACAGCGCCCCTGGGCAAAATCAACTATACTGCAAATGCTTACTTTGCGTAATGAATTGAGCTGCCCCTGATTGCACTGGTATAGTGCACAGAGAATTCAAACAATATAATCTCTTTTCAGTGAATATTCAGTGTGGAAACACAGAATACATTCCATACAGATAGCAATTCAAGATGGGAAAGAAAGTATTTATAAATGAGCAAAACAATCATTCAATTGCCTATACATGAGAACACTGGAAATGAAAGCTACTTTTTCTGACCAAACTTGTATCTTTTCAAGCTAACCAGACTGGCTGACATAATTAATAAAACAAGTTACCTACCAGAACTAGTTTTAACTGCACTAACTCAAGAGAAAAGACCACTTTAAACAGCAAAGAACAAAACAATTTGAACTAATGTGTATAAATACAAGTCAGTTATCCTGCCCCCCTCCCCAAATCAAACTGGCTGTTATCAATTCAGAGAACGTATCCTAAAACGTTGTTGGGAGAAAAGGGTGGGGAGGCAGGAAAGTCAGGAAGATAAGATACTCCAGCATGCCTACTAAATCAAGGGCAAACCAAGCCAGAGGGAAGATTTTCATTGCAGATTCAGCCAGTCATACAGAGAAGTAGCTGTGAGCACTTGCCTAGCCTGTCCATCAACACCTCTGACCTTTGTTAGCTACTTTAGACTCGCAGACACATTTGTAAAAGCACAATTTGGAATCCATAATGTGAAGCCATGCTCTCAGAACTAGTGGTGAAACAGAAATCAGTCTGTTTACCCTCCAGACATGTTAACTAGCAAATTATGGAAGACTAGAAAGGGGGGAAAAACCCAGAATAAACACATCTCTTTGATATCGCTTCTGGAAGAAGGAATAGGAAGGCATACGTCAAAATTAGAATGAAGTAGTCATTAGGAACGGTGTATGATTTTCTTTTCTGATATAACATCAGGTAGAATTGAAAACTCTAGTCTTTAATAAATTTAAGTTCGAGTTAGACCAATCGGATAACTTATTTTCTGATAAGAGATTAATACGTTATTAAACCTAATAAAAAGGATGGTGAGATCTAATAGTAAAATCTAATTGCTAGTTGGAAATACAAGGAACACCCTGTAGAGTGGCCTCACAAAATCAGCTAAAATTTAGTAAAACAAAATTTTCATTGTTTCAGTTTCATTGATCAAGGGTCTAAAGGCAAAGGCAACAATCTCTCTGGACAAATATTGCCATGAAAACCTCATGATTGGTTCGCTTTAGGAAACAATGTGATGGAACCAACAACACAAACAATTCTAGGATTAATATTTGGATTTCAAAATACGAAGTATGTATACTCAAATTGAGCCCCCCCCCCCCCCCCCCGGTAGTGCAGTGGGTTAAACCACTGAGCTGCTGAACTTGCTGACTGAAAGGTTGGTAGTTCAAATCCAGGGAGCGGGATGAACTCCAGCTGTTAGCCCCAGCTTCTGCCAAACTAGCAGTTCAAAAACATGCAAATGTGAATAGATCAATAGGTATTGCTACTGCAGAAGATAACAGTTCTCTATGCAGCCATGCTGGCCACATTATCTTGAAGGTGTCTACGGACAATGCCGGCTCTTCGACTTAGAAATGGAGATGAGCACCATCCCCCAGAGTCAGACAAAACTAGACCTTTACCTTATACTCAAATGGTATTTCTTGAAATTAATTTGAAGATCTGGAGTTTATTATTTAGAACTTAACGCTGGCCATATCCAAATATGAGGCTGCATTTGTTTCATGCCAGTTATAGCCATTTCCTTCATCAGAGGAGCTTCTGACCATTAGCTTCTGGCAACATGAAAACACTGGGCACCTACCACTTAAGGTTAGAAATCTTTGCAATTTTTGAACTAAATTAGTGAGAAAACGTGGTGCCTGACTATGAGGATAGTTCCCAGAAGTAAGTATTAGTAATTGCACTCATCATTGCAGCTTAACTCCATTCTGGTGAAGATTATTTCTGCTGCTTTTACCTACTATATCTGCTAAACAAATGCTTGAATACTAAAAAGGGATCTAGAAAAAAAGAGATCTTACCAAAACTAGCTCTAGTGAGCTATTATCGGAAATATAAGCTTGGCACTGAAATGGGCTTCAAGATACCCTGAGTGAAGTTACAATGTTCCTGGACACCTATTAACCCACCCCTGCTTGCTGTTCAGATACAGCAAATGAAAACAGTAGGACTCTATATACACCGAGTCCTTCATTAAACTATTGATCCCCTTTAGCATTATCCATAATGTTCCAGCGACTCAGCATGTCAACTGGTGCAGAGCTAGTCTCTTTTCTTTCAATAACTTCCACAGTTTACAGAGAGGATATCACAATGATTTATTTACCTGACATTTTCCAGTCCGGATGTCGTAGAGGGCCACTGAACCATGGCGAGATCCAACCGCTATTCTGTGACTCCGCTCATAATAGCTGACCATGTAGAACCTGAAATGAACGTTAGAGAGAGGAATAACTGAGATTTAATCAGAACTGCATGTAACATAAAACTGATTTTTTTACTGCATTCTGGTAATTAATGGCAATGCTAGATTGAACATTTTATTTTACAAACTGGTCCCAGAAAATCACTTCAGCTGTGGTCACAAGGCAGCTATTGACACTGCCATGGCATGCCATCCTTGGTAACAGATATTTTCTCTGCCCCTTGGCAGATGAATCAGGATCCTTACACAAGAATTCAAGCTGCTTTAAATGAGTCAGATGGAACAAACAAAGAAAAAAATTACAAATATTTCACAGAGTATTTTTCACTTGATAAAATTCATGGCATCTACATGTATATACTGGTTCAAATACTACCCTCTTTCCCCATTCATTTTCTGGATTTTTTCCTCAAAATATTGATCTTTCTGCTAAAGACAGTGGCATACATTTTTGTCACCCCCCCCCCCCCCTGCCACAATGACCTTAGGAGGCATCCTGTTTGAGACATATTTATTTTATCTCCCACCTTTCTCCCAGCATAGGATTCAAGTTGCTTTATGAATGCCATTTGGGGGGGGGGGGGCAGTGCCTTCCTCCCATTGCTATGCCCACATAGCTATTCAAAGAAAGCAGGAAGGATCACAGAAACATCTGGCTAATCTCTGTTAACCAGTTACAAAAATCATTATAGCAGTGCTGAGATCCACAGAGGCATCTAGGTATAGAGACAAAGCTAGGCACTTCTTTTCTGGCTGCTAGAGCTTTGCAGTAAAGTGAGGAGAGGACATCTAGTTCATTCAGCTCTATGATTCTATGGTCCTTGTGTAGGTTGACATGCAGTATTTACTTGAGTATGACACACCATCAAATCTAGTGTGTACCTCACTTTTGAAGGTGCTAATCACAAAAGAATTGGATTTGCCCTCAAATGTAATGCGGCTAACAGTGCAGGCACAGTATGTAAGGGAAGCAAGCAACATGAGTGAAAAGAAAGTTGGGAAGTTGGAGGCCCATTAATAAGGCCTTCAGAAATGAGGGGGGGGGGGGTTAAAGCCTTTATGCCTGAACCTCATGGGACTCAGCCAGGGGTGGGGTGAGCAGGAGACCCTGAGGGATCCCCAGAAGAAGATCCATGACTAAGCGCCAGGAACAACTGGGTGACCAACCAGGCTCTCCTCCTCCCTCTCAGTGCCACGGAGCCCCGAGACTGCCGCCACTACCGGGAACAACCTATGAGCACTTTCAATCTCATTGTCCAGCTTCCAGATTCCTCGGGCCCTTTTCACGCAGGTGAGTAATATGTGTGATTCTAATGCGCCATCAAATCTAATGAACATCTCATATCTGGCAATTTAACTGGCCAAAAAAGGTGCTCATTAGACATGAGTAAATCTGGTGTTTCCGCCATGCTGAAGGGGTGGTTGAATTGCAACTATTGTAAGATTTTAATGGTTGATTTTAGTAATGCTGGTTTTAATTGTTTGGGTTTAATTGTAATAGTTCATTTGATATATATGTGTATGGCATCAAATTGCTGCCTGCTGTAAGGCCATCTTGAGTCTCCTCTGGGGTGAAAAATGCAGAATATAAATATCCCAAATAAATAAATAAATAAATAAATAAATAAATAAATAAATAATATATTCTTTTCAGAAACCGGATGGTTTATGATCAGCTAATACACTTCTTGAGTTTTCAGGGATTTAAACACTGGTTTTTCTAGTTTAGGTCCAAAGCTCAGTGTTACATTATACTAACAAGCATTAAGAGGACTTTTGTATAGGTGCCTGTTCTTGAATCAAGACATTAAGAATATTCCCAAACTGAAATTAAGTCTCCACAACCAAAAATAATTCCCTAGACCTACTTTAGATGAAGCTTCTATAGGATTGCTTTGGACCCAATCCACTTTATTCTAAATACGAACTGTAGTTATGTCATACATCTTTAAACATCCCCTGAGTTACAAAAAAGAAAGAAAGAAAGAAAGAAAGAAAAGAAAATGATGATAAAAGAGGAATGCACTGCATTTTTTAATTATCAGGTTTAATGAAAATACTGTTGGTTTTTTTTTTTTTTTACCACTGAGGATAAAAGATGGTGCAATGCTGAAAAGATAATTCTAAGTGCAAGAAGGTTTAGTCTAAGGAATTTGAAGCCCGAGGGCACGGGAGGATGTGCAGAATTATTTAATATGATTGAACAAAAATCAGGTAACAAAATGAAAAGGTCTCTAAGCTCTTCCTTTGTTGTAGTTTGTTTTATGTACAATAATAGATGAGGAGAGACTAACAGGTGTTCTGGGTGGTTCAGAGTGGGAATAGAGCAGTTAGAATTTCAGGCAACACTATTCTGAAATCTAATTTTATATACAGTTTCTTCTCTTCGAAATTCCCTGGTTGTCTATTAGCAAAGTCTCCTTCTCACAAACATACAGTTTTGCTTTGTGTGCAGGCTCGTAAAGCTTGTGGCCTACTATTCTAGATGCAGTCTGCCACCCATCAATATAGCTTGCAAGGGGAATGGAAAATAGAGTTGGCATCTATGTTGTAAGTTTTTTGCACAGATGTATTAAATTTGCAACCCAGAACCCTGTCTGCAAGTCCTCTCGGCAAATAAAGCAATGCTTATTAATGATGGCCAAGAGGTTTTGCCGCAAAACTCTACTTCCACTCAGTGATTTTGTGTTGATAAGAGACGAATTCCTCCTTTGTAGCAGCACAGTATTTCTTACAGACTTTCTATGAGACTATCTTGAAAGCAGTAATTACTGTATCTACAATTTGATTTATTTTGTGTGTGTATGCATTATTGCTTCATTGTTCCCATAAACTATCCTTGCATTATTTATACAGAAGAACAGCATATAACTGTATAACATAAAGAGCAACAAAAAAAATATCTGACTTTTGATATTAGCCCGGGGCTGCCAGAACAGGGTATGGATAGAAGTACTGAATAACTTGACATATTTGGCTAATGGACTAACTTTGGTTTGATGGGCCACATGCTTTGGGATACTGCTCTCGTGCAATGTCCCAGCTCAGAACAAAATTGTATAGGGAAAGTTTCTAGCATTAAGGATCAAAAACACTTCACTGCTATTTTTTCTGTTTGTACAGAAAAAAGTAATTAAAATGTTTCTCAAAAGAACAATGACATGAGGAGCTATGGCTTGCTCTACATCAGACAGGATGTGCAACCATGAAACAAATTTAGCTTAGCAAATATTATTTAGGTTGTTGTAGGTTTTTCTGGGCTATATGGCCATGCAGTTCTTGTGGGTTTTTTCGGGCTATATGGCCATGTTCTAGAGGCATTTCTCCTGACGTTTCGCCTGCATCTATGGCAAGCTTCCTCAGAGGTGAGGTCTGCTGGAGCTGGGAAAAAAGGGGTTTATATATCTGTGGAAAGACCAGGGTGAGACAAAAGGCTTTTGTAAGTTGGGCTAAGTGTGAATCTTTTCAACTGACCACCTTGATATGGCCATGTTTTGGAGGCAATTTTTATAGCCCGGAAAAACCTACAACAACCCAGTGATCCCAGCCATGAAAGCCTTCAACAATACAAATATTATTTATTTATTTATTTACCGTATTTATACCCTGCCTTTCTCAACCCTGTAGGGGACTCAAGGCATCTTACATATATATAGGCAACAATTCGATGCCATGTAAAACATAGATATATATTAAAACAATAATTAAAAACGTATCAAACCTTAAAACATTTTTTAAAATCACATTATTCGAATACATAGAATATAACAGAGCGTATTCCTTGGGGCCATAAGGAAGGCTGAGCGAAGGAAGATAGACGCTTTTGAACTGTAGTGCTGGAGGAAAATTCTGAGAGTGTTTTGGACAACGAGAAGATCCAACCAGTCCATACTCCAGGAAATAAAGCCCGACTGCTCACTGGAGGGAAGGCTATTAGAGGCAAAGATGAAGTATTTTGGCAACATAATGAGAAGACAATGATGCTGGGGAAAATGGAAGGAAAAAGGAAGAGGGGCCAACCAAGGGCAAGATGGATGGATGGTATCCTTGAAGTGACTAACTTGACTTTGAACGAGCTATTGGTGGTCATGGCCAACATGGAGATCTGGCGTGGGCTGGTACATGAGGTCACAAAGAGTTGGAAGCAACTGAACAAATAAACAACAACAACAACTCATTGGGAAATAATAACAGAATTTATTTTATTTTACATCAGGAATCGACTGTTAAGTTTAAGTTCAGGTTTTTGTTTTGTTTCGGGGTTTTTTTTTTGCTCATTCGCCTGACTATCATGATACATAATTATACTGTAAAAGGCCAAGCCTAACTAGGCACTGACAAAATAACTGGCATTTTTTTAAAAATCAAAACCAGCTCAAACATTAACTGTACTCACTGAACGGAAAACTCAGCAAATAGCTACCAAAATCATCCATGCAAGAATGTATATAGTCAGATAGAAATATATTGGATGTTGCAGAAATCTGTTTTGTAGCAGAATGCACTTCAGAGGTGATTGACAGATTTTATTCTACCCTGGTGAGAGAAGAACTGTTTTCTTTGATTTGAAAGATGACAAAAATAACTAGCCTACAAAATAATGTGACAAATGGATATTTTAGAAATGTGGACATAAAGAAAGTGAAATAAACCTGAAGCAAATAAACCTGTATTAGTAGAAGCAGTTTCCAAGCTGAGGAAAGTAACAGTCCTGCTATATTCTGCACTGATCTGGCCTCATTTGAAGTACTGTGTTCAGTTCTGGATGCCTCATTGTAAGAGGGATTCAAGTTCAAGTAGGTTCAGAGAAGGGCAACAAAGGGGTTAAGTATGAAGAACAAAGCATATGAGGAAAAGCTGAAGGAGCTGGGTTGATTCAGCTCGGCGAAGAGAAGTCTACACATGACATGACTGCTCTCTTGAAATACCTCAAGAGCTACCACAGAGAGACAGGTTTGTTCTCTGCTGCCCCACAGGGTAGATCAAGATCTAATGGTTTTAAGTTACAGCAGGGTAGATTTAAACTGAACATTAGAAAGAATTTCTTGACAGGAAGAGTACTTCAGCAAAGGAAGTAACTGACTAGAGAGGGAGAGAGGTCTTTTTTTAGGACAGCTTCAAAAAAGAGGTTGGGCAGCTATTTGCTAGGGATGCTGTAGCTGGAGATCCTACCTTGAATGGGGAGATGGACTTGATGGCCCGTGAGGCAACTATCAACCAGAGGACCTTTTCATCATCTGCCCCAAGAAAACTGTGGAATGATCTGCCAGAAGAGCTCTGAAGCTAAACGAACTGTCAGAATTTAAGACATAAGACATATCTCTTCCGGCAGGTCTATCAAGTCAGTTTTAACTTGGGTTTTTAAAATCATATGTACATGTTTTAATATATATATATTATGGTTGTATTTTAACTATGTTTTAATATGTGATGTTGTAGCTATATTTACTGTATTTACTCAAATCTAATGCTTACCTTTTTTAGCTAAATGACTTCTCAAAACTTAGGGCACAGTAATCTTAGTACTGAGCCAAAATCAAAAGGGACGCTGCTTCAGGAGCTGCACCTGGAACTCCTCCTTGAGGGACATTATATCTAATTTAATGGCCATGGCTCAATGCTGTGCAATCCTGGGATTTGTAGAGGCATCAGCATTCTTTGGCAGCGAAGGCTCAAGGCCTTGTCAAACTACTGCCCATATGATTCCTTAGCATTGAAACAAGGCAGTTAAAATGCATTCATTCTACAGCACAGATGCATCCCAAGGTTTTCCTTTCCATTTCTGGAAGCTTTGGTGTCCAAACACTTTCATTTTTAAAAAAGGAATCCTAAGCAAACAGCAACTTCAATGGATACCTTTTTTGGCCAAATGACAAAGACTGCACATTTGCCACTGCACATTACATTTGCCAGCAAATCCTCTTTTGGTTTCAGGGTTTTGGAAAATGAGGTGCACGTTAGATTCAATGGTGCATTAGACTTGAGTAAATACGAGTAATTACGTTGTTCTGATTGTATGTATGTATGTATGTATGTATGTATGTATGTATTATATTTCTATCTTGCCTTTCTCAAGCCCAAAGGAGATTCAACGCAGCTTACAAACTGGCAGCATTTGATGCCATAACAATCCACAATATACAATTAAAACATTTAAAACATCATTATAAAATCAATACAATAAAAACCGTTAATCTATGTTTTCCTGTGAATCTCACTTTCCAATAGCATCGTTTAAACTGTTCTATGTTTCAAACTTACATAATTCTGTGTTTGTCTATTGCACTGCATTTACAAAGGCTTCTTCAAAGAGCCAGGTTTTTACTTATTTTTGGAAGGTCAGGAGGGAGGGGGGCAATCTAATATCCCTATGGTGGGAGTTCTACAGATGAGGGGCTACCACTGAGAAGGCCCTGTCCCTCGTAACCACCAAATGTGCCTGCGAAGAAGGCTGAATCGAGAGCAGGGCCTCCCCAGATGATCTTAAATTCCTAGATGGGTCATAGGGAGAGATATGTTCGGACAGGTAAGCTGGGTCAGAAACATTTAAAAGGGCTTTATAGGCTAAAACCAGCACTTTTAATTGTGCCCAGTAGCAAATTGGCAGCCAGTAGAGTTGGCACAACAGAGTTGTGTGCTCCCTGAGCCCTGCTCCAGTTAGTAACCTGGTTGCTGCACGCTGGACCATTTGAAGCTTCCAAACTGTTTTAAAGGCAACCCCAAGTAGAGTGTGTTGTAGTAGTCTATACAGGATGTAACCAGAGTGTGGACTACCATGGCCAATGCATGATTCTATGATGCTAGCAAATGATCTGAAGTAACAAACAAACCAAAAAATGTGATAGATAAATGAATAATTGTATATGCAACGAAGACGATGGCATTGCTCACATCTGCCTCTGCTTCAAAAGCACTAACTCTGTAGTTCAATCATTACGTGCGCATGGTGACCCACTGCTGAACTACAATGGAGCAGAACTATAATCCCCTGGCACTGCTTTCTGGAATCAACCACACAGGTGAGAGGTGAACTACTGTATGTAATACCTCCAAGCCCAACCCAGAAAGAAATCATATCTATTCCTCTGGGAAACAGATCATGGAGTTACTACACAGAACTCAATTAAAATAACATGACTTTTCTAATGAAAAAATTGGTGGTGGAAAACCCACAAGATGATGTCTCCCAAACCTTTTGGAAGCAAAAATCAACTCAAAATTATTTCTTATTAAAAAGGAGAAAGAGATTTGAGGGCTTCTTTTACATTTGAGATTTGGAAATGTGATTTCCTGTAGTTTAACAACTACTGATATAAGGAAAAATAATGTTAAAATATGTGAATCATGGTTTTTAATCCTGTAGCCATTTACAGTAATTTCTAAGCAGATAAATTATTACTGGTGTTGCTTTGCAACAGTGTGCGTGTGTGTGTATCATATATCAACACACATGTGTGTTTGTGTAAGTGAAACTGAGAATAACGACAATTTTATATTTAACAGAGATAAAAGGTTTTAGAAGAATCTAGGAAAATGCAGAATTATTTTAGGATTCATCTATGCTGTCAAATTAATGCAGTTTGACACCACTTTAATTGCTATGGCTCGATGCTGTGGAAACATGGGAGTTGTACCTTTATAAGGTCTTTAACCTTTTCTGCAACTGTGCTGGTTTCTCTCCACATTACAAATCCCTCAATTCTACAACACTGAGCCATGACAGTTAAAGTGGTGTCAAAATGGATCAATTCTACAGTATAGATGCATCCTTTATTTAGTTAGAATAGCAAAGGTTCTCATGGCTATTTTTAACTCCCAGGAACCTGGCAATTGTCTAATATTGCTGGAAATTTTACCTCCCAATACAGAAATACTCCCCAAAATCCATGAACTGGTAGTTTTAATATTGCTATGCCACAAAACTGTTGAAAACAGAATATCATATAAATTAAATTCAAACAGAGAAAGGTAAAGTATGGTTGCTTTTTTAAATGCAAGATTATGCTACCATTATGCTAGAATGTATGGGCTCGTTTCCTTGGTGTCAAGATAGTTGTTTAACAGATATTCTATCTCAGATTTGTGTCAAATAATTTTATGTTTTTTATGGTGTTCTTTATATTTACAAATAAATGAAAATGAAAACAGAAAAACCTCATTTACAGTCTGAATACAACAGATTCTATTTCTAAGCATTTACATTCCCTCCATGCTCTCTTAAAGCCCAAGTGTGACCATAAGTGCACACTTAGGCTCACACTTCTGTGCTCCCTTGAGAAGTAGCCTTTTGCTACTATCACTGTTGCTAAGAGTAAAGTGTAGAAGTAAAGTAGTGTAGTAATCACTGCACAACTTAAGACAGATAGAGAACCTCACTGAGAAGTCCCTCTTCTCATCAGCTTGGTAAACTGGAGCTCCAAACAGAGGTCATAAAGAGGTCTCCACAGGAGGGGAGGGAGATGATGGTTGGTGAATGTACATTCTCCTCATTGGTTCCCCTGAGCTATCTGGCTATTGTTGTTATTGACTATTAGAAATCTAAAGGCTATGGCCCACTCTGGAAGAGTTGATCTGAAAACTTTGAGCAATGAACACATGTATAAAGTGGAAGATAGATCTATATCCTCCATTATATAAGATTTACAAAGTAATTCTAGCATGCAAGTTCCAAATCTTTGCTTCATAGTTTTGCTTGAAAGTATGGCAGGATGGGACTTGGGAGCACTTCTCTGCAGTAGCTTCACTCATTCCTGGAGGGCCGGATCCAGAAAGTGGTGCTGGGGGATGCTTGCTCAGACCCCTGGCCTTTAACATGTGAGGTCCGGCAAGGCTCTAGTCTATCCTCCATGCTTTTCAACATCAATATGAAATTGCTGGGTGAGGTGATCCTGAGTTTTGGAGTTAGGTGCCATCTGTATGAAGATAATACACAGCTCTATTACTTTTTTCCACCGAATGCCAAGGAAGCAGTTCAGGTCCAGAACCAGTGTCTGGCAGCTGTGATGGGCTGGATGAGGGTTAACAGACTGAAACTCAAACCTGACAAGTCAGAAGTTCTCTTGATCAGCTGTGGGACTGTTCGGAGTATAGGGTGGCTCTCTGTGCTTGACAGGGTTACACTCCCCCCTGAGGACACAAGTCTGAAGTTTGGGGGTCCTCCTGGACTCACTGCTGACTCTTGAAGCTCAGGTATCGGCAGTGGCAGGGAGGGCTTTCATCCAATTAAAACTTGTCCACCAGCTGTGCCCATACCTCCAAAAGACTGATCTGGCCATGGTGGTCCAAGCCTTAATTCAATCTTGGATGGATTACTGCAATGCAATCTATGTAAATCTACCTTTGCAGACAGTTTGGAAACTGCAATTAGTGCAGACAGTAGCTGCCAGGTTTCTAATGGGAGCTGACTACAGGGAGCACACTACTCTCCTGTTAAAACAGCTCCACTGGCTGCTTGTGAGTTTCTGGGCCCAATTCAAAGTGCAGGTCATCACCTAAATAGCCCTTTACGGTTCTGGTCCAGCCTATTGGCATGACCGCATCTGCCCCTATGAACCTGCTCAGACCCTAAGGTCCTCCAGGGAAGCCCTTCTCACGATCCCACCACCCTCGCAAGCACAGTTGTTGTGGATGAGGGAAAGGGCCTTCTGGGTGATGCCTTCCCTAAAGAATTTAGACTTTGTGTTCAATTTATAGACTTCATGTAAGAAATTAGACAGGCTCCCTCCCTACCTTCCTTTAGGAAAAAATTAAAAAGATGGGTGTGGAAGCAGGCATTCAAAATGGTTTATTTATATAATTTTTTTACCGTGATTATGGTTTTATAACTACACCAATACCTAATTAGGCGATCCCTTGTAGCTTGAGGATGATGGCCTCCAAGTGTAGTGTATTGGTGGTGCGTCCGTAGGTGGCTGTGGAAACCTGGGGGACATGAGAGAAGCCTCCTCGCAGGATTGCAAGACATCCGGGCGTCCCCTGGGCAACGTCTTCGTAGACGGCCGATTCTCTCAACCCAGAAGCAACCGGAGACGACTTGAAGCATGCAAACAAGGAAGCAAAACAACCAACGGTCCTTTTCAGGACCAACCATGACAATAATCGCAATCAACATCGAAGGCATGTCAGCTGCCAAAGAACAACTGCTCTATGAACTGTGCCGAGATAAGAAATGTGACGTGCTGTGTGTCCAAGAAACACACAGGGATGAACGACAGAAACGACCCAAAGTTCCAGGAATGATCCTAGTAGCGGAAAGACCACATGCGCAGTATGGAAGTGCTGTCTTTGTCAAACCAGGCCTCCAACTCAGCAGTGCCCACAACACTGAAGAAAACATTATCGAGGTTATAACAGTAGAGCTTAATAACATCACCATCACCTCTGTGTACAAGCCCCCAAATGAAGATTTCTGCTTCTCCTCCCCCGAGAACTTTGACAGGCACCAAAGGGCGGTAGTAATTGGTGACTTCAACAGCCATAGCCATGTATGGGGCTATGCCCAAGAGGACAGAAATGGAGAGGCTGTCCTGTCCTGGTCTGAACTGCACAAACTATCACTCATCCATGATAGCAAGCTCCCACCATCCTACAACAGCGGGAGATGGCACCGAGGTTATAACCCAGACCTCTTATTTGTGAGCGACAGCATCGTACAGCAATGCACCAAATCAGTGGGACCACCAATCCCAAACACACAGCACCGACCAATAATATGCCAACTGTTCCCAACAATAAGGCCTCAGGAAGTTCGATTTAAACGAAGATACAACTTCAGAAAGGCAGATTGGACTAAATTCTCAGACATGTTAGACGACATGATCACATCGGTCGCGCCAGTCCCTGAGGAATACGAACATTTTATTGAAATAGTGAAAACCTGCTCACGGGCCTCTATACCGAGAGGCTGCAGAACCCACTACCTCCAGGGCATTACTCCTGAAACAGCTGCCTTGTTGGAAAACTATTACAGGCTCCACAACGAAGACCCATTCAGTGAGCAGACTCTTCAGGCAGCGCAGAGCATTGTGTCCTCCATCTCTGAAGCCAAGAAAGAACAGTGGATCAAGTTGATCACAGAGGTCGACATGGGCAGGAGCAGCCAGAAGGCGTGGAGGCTGCTGAGACGGCTGAGCAACGATCCCTCACAAACTAATACCCATGCCAACATAAAGGCAGATCAGATAGCACACCAACTCTTGAAGAATGGGAAACCCAACCTTGCCACCAAAGTAGGAAAGAAACCAATAGCCAGACAACCAGAGATTGAGAACAACAACCTCCATGAACCCTTTACATCTACTGAATTGGACATGGCTCTCAACAAATGTAAGAATGGCAAAGCAGCTGGCTTGGATGATCTACGGATGGAACAAATCAAGAACTTTGGTCCAAAAGCAAGGCGCTGGCTGCTGGAGCTGATGAACAACTGCACTGCATCCTGTCAGATCCCCAAAATCTGGAGGAAAGCAAGAGTCATCGCCATCTTGAAGCCAGGCAAAGACCGTAATGACCCAAAAAGCTACAGACCAATCTCCCTGTTGTGCCACCTCTACAAAGTTCTGGAGAGACTTATTTTGCATAGAATTATGGAAAATATAGACCCCTGTCTGATCCCACAGCAAGCTGGCTTCAGAAAAGGCAAAAGCTGCACATCGCAAGTGCTGAACCTGACCCAGCACATAGAAGATGGCTTTGAAAGGCAGCAGATCACAGGAGCTGTCTTCATAGACTTGTCAGCAGCCTATGATACTGTGAACCACCGCCTCCTCCTGAGAAAAATGTATAATATCACAAAGGACTACCACCTCACCTGCCTCATAGGAAACCTGCTACAGAACAGGAGCTTTTTTGTTGAGTTCCAGGGCCAGAGAAGCAGATGGCGGAAACAGAAGAACGGCCTGCCTCAGGGGAGCGTGCTTGCTCCATCCATGTTCAACATCTACACAAATGACCAGCCACTGCCAGAAGGGACAGACAGTTTCATCTATGCTGACGATCGTGCCATTACTGCTCAAGCAGGGAGCTTTGAGATGGTAGAACAGAAGCTCTCCGAAGCTCTAGGTGCTCTTACTGCCTATTACAGGGAAAACCATCTGATCCCTAATCCATCTAAAACACAGACATGCGCCTTTCACCTTAAGAACAGACAAGCATCCCGAGCTCTGAGGATTACCTGGGAAGGAATCCCACTGGAGCATTGCAGCGCACCCAAATACCTGGGAGTCACTTTGGACCGTGCTCTGACCTACAAGAAGCACTGCCTGAACATCAAACAAAAAGTGGGCGCGAGAAACAACATCATACGAAAGCTGACTGGCACAACCTGGGGATCACAACCAGACACAGTGAAGACATCTGCCCTTGCGCTATGCTACTCTGCTGCTGAGTATGCATGCCCAGTGTGGAACACATCTCATCACACTAAAACAGTGGATGTGGCTCTTAATGAGACATGCCGCATTATCACGGGGTGTCTGCGACCCACACCACTGGAGAAATTACACTGCTTAGCCGGTATTGCACCACCTGACATCCGCCGGGAAGTAGCAGCCAATAGCGAAAGGACCAAGGCAGAGACATCTCCAGCTCATCCCCTGTTTGGGTATCAGCCAGCACGTCAACGACTTAAATCAAGACATAGTTTTCTTAGAACTACAGAGACACTCGCTGGAACACCCCAGCAAGCGAGAGTCCAAAAGTGGCAGGCCCAAACCCAGCACCTCAATTCATGGGTGATACCAGATGAGAGACTCCCCCCTGGGCACTCAGAAGACTGGGCGACTTGGAAGGCGCTGAACAGATTGCGCTCTGGCACCACGAGATGCAGAGCCAATCTTAAGAAATGGGGCTACAGGGTGGAATCCTCGGCATGTGAGTGCGGAGAAGAACAAACCACTGACCACCTGCTGCAATGCACCCTGAGCCCTGCCACATGCACAATGGAGGACCTTCTTGCGGCAACCCCAGAGGCACTCCAAGTGGCCAGATACTGGTCAAAGGACATTTAACCAAATACCAAATTTACAAAATCTGTGTGGGTTTTTTTCTTTTTCTTTTTCTTTTTAATCTCTGTGTTTGTTTTGCTCTGTTAGAATTGTAATACAATGGTTGCTGATGACACGATAAAATAAAATGTGGAAACCTATTACAAACTGACTTGAACTGGTTTTGCCTTTGTGGACAATATGTTGAAATCCAGCAAAAACGTTTAATTTGCTTTACTTTCTATTGTGTTTTTGTTATGTTCGCCTGTGAGGTTTTGATATTGCCATTTATGTATTTTTTTTATTTTTGCCTAGTTTTTGTATTGTGTTTTTTTTTTCTGTTACATTTTTGAGATTGTTATTTATGTATTATGTTTCATTTTGGGTTTTTTTTTGAACTGTATTCTTGTTTTTGTTATTATTGTTGTTGTTCTCCATCAATTAAAGTCATGTACAGTCACTACTTATTCTTGCTCCATCAAAATCAAGACTGATTTTAATGTTATATTCTCCTTGTGGCAGCCCATGCTCTTTCATAACAGCTTTGACAACATGTTTGATCTCACATTGTCCAGTAATTGCATGTTATCATGGCATATCACAGACATCTGACACTCATACCTGTCAGTTTACTTGACATATTCTGAAATATTTGATAGCCAATTAAAAAATAAATTACACCTTTGAATATTTCCCACAAAAGGAGAAGATTCAAAACACAAGCCACAGAGCTCTGGAATTAATGACAGAGATCCTTGAAGTAACAAAAACGTACAATATAAGATAGCTGACAACTAGCCTAATTACTTTTTTACACATCAAAACTAGAAGCAAAGGCATTTTTCATTCTGAATATGAGCTCAGCAAAGTTCACCTGGGAATGCACATAATCTACTGGGAACCTTCCTTATGAAAGAACCACCAAAATGAAGAGACTGTGATAAGTACAAGAATATAAAGATTCCCCTTTAAGGTTCGTATTCCAAAGATTCATTCACACAAGCAGTCTTTAGCAGCCAAAGTTCCCAATGGAATATACCCACTGAATCTTAATCCAAAGCACCATAAAATTCTGCAGTTCAGTGATACTCATGTTTTAAAGGCAAGAGCATCTTGCTCAATTAGGCCTATGTCAGTCTTAAGATATAGAGAAAGCCCTACTATCCTTAACATTTTCAAAATGTCAAAAACTACATTACCCTATGCCTAACACAATTACTACTACTATTTTATTGTTTGTAGGATTTCTGTCTGGAATTTTAATGGGCACCTACAAAAGAATACAAGGTTACTCAAAATATCAGAAGAAATAATTCCTATTAAAACACCATACATATCTAGACAGTTGTATGCAGCATGCAGTTGAAGATAGCAGATGGGGAGGTCCATACCCACACAGTGTTGCTACCTTGGGCATCCAGACTGCAGAGAGGATGTGAGCTGCAGTAACTATCTTCTGTGATCCAGATGCATATCTAATAACCATAGTAATAAATATAAAATGCCAAGAAGTTGGAAAACTGGGATTTCTACATGAATGATTTGAACCCTACAATCCCTGTATCCATCGAGGAAATGTTCTTGGAATTCACATGGATACATGAAAATATTGAACCAGCTAGGACCCAAAATCTTGTCCTCGCACTTTACTATTGTAGTATCCAAAGTTATAATTACTCTTTTTATATTGTTCTTATTCTTACTGCTGCTATATGACCTATGCACTTTACTCACTAGCCCTATCCTCTAAATTGTTGTGCCCACCCATAACGAGACTTAAATTATACTATATGCTTGTTTTATATATTGTTATGTTGTTTTTATTGATATTATGCTTTTTAATGTGTTACATTTTAACTCTGTTATTGGGCTTGTAAGCCGCCCCAAGTCTCTTCGGGGAGATGGAGGTGGGGTATAAAAATGAAGTTGTTGTTGTTGTTGTTGTTGTTGTATTATTATTATTATTATTATTATTATTATTATTATTATTATTATATTGAAATGAAGGGCCTCTGGCCTAAGAATGCTATAGAATTGCACTAAAAGATGAAGAAAGTGGCTAGAGAGGACGTATTTTGTTGGAGGTGGATAAATGAAACCATGGATACCTGTCCCATAGATACAGGGGTCTTGCTGTATGTAAATGTTAAAGAGAATAATATAGAGAGCCCCCAGGTGAGGTTTCTAATTTTTATCCAACATATAGCAGGTGAGTTATTTGGTATGACCAATAAGGTAGTGTGTATCAGAGGGCAAAGTACTGATCAATACATAAATGGAATTGCCTCCTCTCAATGGTGCCAAGAGAGATTCAGTGCAGAAACCAAGCTACATCTACAGAGGCTCTATGAAGATGGTATCTCTGCAGACCCAAGACAGTTGCACAGCAGCATAAAAATGCTTGCTTGTCAAGCCAAGATGTCTAGCATTCAAGTCAAAGAAATTCACAAGTATTTGCGCAATTACAGGTAGCAAAAATACAGTACAACATCAAACAATTAATAACTTCCTAAGTCATCTTTCTGAGTTTGCCACACTAGTTTCTCTAATGGTAGGATTGTCCCAAAGCACTCACAAAACTTGTCCCAAACCTGCTTATTTCATACTGGAGATACTTGATATATCTTTCCACCACTTGAGCACAACAGGTATGCAATCATATATTTAGTCAATATAGCAAGGAGATCATTAAGATGTTAGAAGATTGAGTGAGAGGATTATGCCAAGTGTTTCCACTTGGATTCTCTCCAAAGTTACAAAATAAGATCATATAATTTTTTCCCCGCTGAGTTGGAAAGTGAATGCATCCTGTCATTAAGAGAATGCTGTATCATTTTTATGGCAGTTATAATAACGTACAGTAAGATATAGTGTGTGCTATTTTACACCATTTAAAAGGCAATGGACTTTTATTAAACAGGCTTCCATGATAAGAGAGCTTTCTTACATTAACACGAACTTGTCCTTGCCTTTGCATTTCAAGTACATGTGAGGAAAAGGTGATTTTCAGTAGCATACCCTATAAGAATTTCAATGCCTTTCTGACTTGAACAGTTTGCTAAAATAAAGTTATCAACAATGGTGTAAGTTATCATATTCTATAGTTAGTGAGAGCAGTAAAGTGTTGTCTTAACTGGAGTAGCTTTGAATATGCATAATTTATGTTTGAATGGTTTTAACTGTGAATCTTTTAATATTGTTGATATTTAATTCTGTTTTAATATTTGTATATTTTAAATTCTGTGCTAACGTTTTTATGTTAAGCCACTTTGAGTCCCCTTCAGGGGAGATAAAGAGGGATATAAATAAATATAAATATAACAACAACAACAACAACAACATTAGCTTCACACTTTTCTGCAGAAGGTGCAGCTCTTGGGGGGAGGGGATTTGTTATACCATAATTCCCTGCAGCAAGTGTGAAAAGCTTAAGATAACATATCTACATATTTAAACACAGTATATATGTGCCCTGGAAACATCTATGGGCTGAGGACTCCCAAAGCTCATACATGGATATTTAAAGAGTTGGTCATGCTAGCTAAATGTTTCAATTTTATTGGAGGTAGTAATAAAAGTATGCCTACAACAGATACATCTTCTGGAAGAAGGAGGAAGCTCTGCTTAGAAAATGTTAAGTCTCTCTTCTAGAAAGGTGAAATCCTAGAAAAACAAAAAAGAAAAAAAATCCAAGGAGAAAGGAACCCTCCTAATTATTTTTTCCTATGCCTTATTTTTCTAGCAAAATTGTAATAAAAAGAATGATTCACTTTTTTTCCTTTTGGAATAAGTGTTACAAGCTTTGTAGATGCAGGGAATGCTGTGGATGCAGCATATCTTGATTTCAGTAAGGCCTTTGACAAAGTCCCCCATGACCTTCTTGCAAACAAACTAGTGAAATGTGAGCTATGCAACTATTAGGTGGATCTGTAATTGGTTAAGCGACAAAACTCAAAGGATGCTCACCAATGGTTGGTTCCACTTCATCCTGGAAAAAAAGTTACCACTGGAGTGCCGCAGAGTTCTGTCCTGGGCTCAGTTCTGCTCAACATCATTATTAATGACTTGAATGAAGGTTTAGAGGGCGTGCTTATCAAGTTTGCAGATAACACCAAATTAGAAGGGAAGTTTCTGCCTTGGAGAGTGATGGAAGCTCTTTCCTTGGAAGATTTTAAGCAGAGGCTGGATCGCCATCTGTCAGGAGAACTTTGATTGTGCTTTTCCTGCTTAGCAGGGGGTTGAACTACATCACCCATTTGGTCTCTTTCAACTCTACGATTCTATGATTCTATTAAACAGTGTACACCTCATGTTCTTAATGTAACCAAGTAAAAGGTGCTAATATTGTTCCCCAACCCCAATTCTGATTTGACAATACTTTGGCTTCATGTTCTTCCGAAGACCAGTGTGAAAGCTATTTGAAAAAAAAAATGTTTCATTCTTATGTGTTTTGTCATATAACTCTTTTCCTGTATGGTTTTCATGTGGTCTTACTTGGGAACCCTAAGGGCTAGTACTGAGCCAAAAGTACCTTCCAATGTCTGGTGTGAACTTATGGTGACAGAAGCTGACAGAAGCTGGCAGAAATTCACTTAAATATTTCCTACTCAGAAGACAGGAAAGTTTGGAGAAGAAAATGATGCTGGGGAAAATTAAAAGAAAAGGAAAGAGGGGCCAACCAAGTGCAAGATGGATGGATGTTATCCTTGAAGTGACTGGCTTGACCTTGAAGAAGCTGGGGGTGGCAATGGCTGACAGGGAGTTCTGGCTGAGGGCTGGTCCATGAGGTTACGAAGAGTCAGAAATGACTGAACAAATCAACAACAACTCAGAAGACATTATAGTGTAGCGAAAGGTTACTGGTTACTCCTGTCCTCGCTCTGATCTGGATTTATGATTATGTGACCTGTGGGGCATAACAGCCACTGTTTCTAAGATGAGCAGCAGAAAAACTGGAGGGAAGGACATGGTTTTGTGAAACTTTAAATCTCTTTTCCCAATCCTTTACAAGCTAAATTTCTTATCCAAAGAAGATTCTCCTTACCCCTACATGTACTAATTTCTTTATGATACTGAATGAGGGAAAAATTCCCTATCCCAATACCTTGTATATGTTTTGGACTACAGTTCCCATTGTTTAACTATGAATCACACAGTTTGGGATCCTGGGCACTCTAGTCCAAATCACCTGGAAAGTGTCAGGGTGAGGAAGGTAGGACTTGCCCAAGTCAATATTTACTGATCCAAATACCAAGAAATGACAGTAAAGGTAGGGATAGTATTAGTAGCAATTTGCAAAATTTATAAATCAACAATCCCTGTACCTACACTTTCACATTGTGAACCTACCTGCAGATGGCTGGAAAACACTCCTGAAGTCCCTTTTTCTTGACTAATGAACCTTCAAGACAGTACATGATGATATCCATAACCTGCACATAAAAATTGAACAATGAAATTACATACAATTTTGATACACTTTCCTTATTCTTAGTTTTCATGACTTATAAAATACAAAACTAGGAAAGGAAAAGCTGATGAATAGCACTGGCATTGCTGACTGAACTACTAAAGCATCTCTTTCGCAAAGCACTCAAAGTATTTCTAAAACACTACATCTGATTTGTTATCATAACTGCCATGTCTGCATCCCATTGAAACATAATTTTGCAGGTACAAATTAGGACATTAAATGTAAATGGGGCGAGTGCTTCCTGTTCTGTCACATTCATAGAACGGGAAGGCCTTCTGCCTCAGAAGAAGTGATATTCCAATGGAAAGAAATGTGCCATGTGGTTCTGTTATTAGGGAAACTATCAGAGACTGGGGTCATATTTGAATCTGTTTGCTATAATCGTTTCACTCTTGGAAATTTGCCAGTGATTGCTGGCCAATGTCATATGGACTAGTAGGGGTTCATGGAACAACAGGTGGTATAGCACTGTCCTTTGGCATTTGATCAATCTGTGAAATAGCCACCATAGTTGCCCACACCTCTCTTTCCTATATGATCTCTAGCTTAGTATCTATTCTGATGATGCTTTTGATTGTTAGCCACACACTTTCTTTACTTCAAGAGATCGAAGTCTTCTCACCGATGCATTCGTATTGCCATGAAATAAATACTGTTAGCTTCCTACCATCTTTGTGTAAAAGTTCAATTCCTGCCCCATTCTGTTCACTTCATTACACAGCATTTCTTTGATTCCAGCTCATTAACTGTCCTGTATGTCATTGTCAAATTCCTACCTTTTAAACATTTTGTTATCTCCCCCATTTTCAAATCAGTTCCCTTCTTCTTATAGTGGACATCCTTACCCACTTGAATTCTCATGCTTTCTCATTTCAGTATACCTTTTTTGATGTAAGCATACTCATATTTCTTTATTGCAATTTTACCTTGTTCTTCTTCATCAAATACCAGAGATTGGGAAAGCTACTTTTTGGACTACTAGAATTTTCAGCCTACACAACCAGTGGCCAATATAAAATATATTTTATGATTAAAGAAACCATGGTTCTGAGTCAGACTACTGCTCCCTTTTGTTCAGCAATGTTTACATGTTAGTGGATCCCTAGTGATTCAGGCAGGACTTTCTCCCAAGGATACAGATGCTGGGTAAGGATACTGGGATCTTTTACATGCCAAAGATCCAGACTATAACTTCATGTAAAATAACCTTTTATGAAAGTATCTCATCTTCTACATTATTACTTTATATACTCATGAATATATTTACCTCATGCATAAGTCTAGAGTAGATCTGGGAGTAAAAACTATGAATTTTGATATGACCCATGGATAAGTAATTCCATGGAGAGGAGAAAGAGCCAAAGCCTCTCTGAGGATTTCCCTGTCCATGCACCTAAAAAGGGCACAAATGATGCTGCAGTGGAGAAGAACGGGGCGGTGAATCTCTTAAGTTCTTCTAGGATGGACTAAGCTCTCTCTATTCTACTCAGAGAAGGGAATGGTTCCTTTTTTGGAAAAGAGTTAAGATGCAGTACTTACATTGACTGATTTGTAGGTAAGTCAGTCCTGTGTTTTTTGGGTCGATTTTTAACTAACATTTCTCGATGTATTCATGACTATAGTACATATAATATTAAAGATGTGTGCAATGATTGGCAGAAATTGCAATTCCTATTATCAGCATCTGGCTGAGGAAAACGTATTTGTCCCATATTCTGAATTACTTGTAAATGCAAGTATTTTTAAAATCAAAAGGAAATTAGAATAATCACTGCACCAAATTTGAAAAACAAACAAATACATGGGTAGTAAACTATAACTAGGAGCCCCCGGTGGCACAGTGGGTTAAACCCCTGTGCCGGCAGGACTGAAGACCGACAGGTCACAGGTTCAAATCCAGGGAGAGGCGGATGAGCTCCTTCTACCCATCCGGGCATCCCCTGGGCAACGTCCTTGCAGACGGCCAATTTTCTCATACCAGAAGTGACTTGCAGATTCTCAAGTCTCTCCTGACACGACAAAAAAACCCAACAAAAAACCAAAAACAACCTCTCCCCCCCCCCTAAAAACTATTACTTTACCTCTACAAGGAGATCCACAACATCTGAGGGCATTTTTTCAACAAGTATTTCAATAACTCTCAGGATTTCTCCCTTTGCTCGAGCCAGGGTAGATGTATGAATATTCTGTTGAGACTGAGTATTTGCCTGGAGAGCAGTATGTCTATGCACCTAGAAAAACAGTAGACTTATTAAAGATGATTACAGTTCTTTTCCATTCACATTTCACACAACAAATTACAGGTATATATCAGGTAACGAACAAGATGCATTTCTGGTATTACTTAATAGAAAGTTGGGTACCCAAGGCAAAATAACATAGTAAAAAATAGGGATAGTTTTCTATACCACAAAGAAGTGCTAGTTAAGATGTTTCAGCCAACATTTTATTCAAACTAAAAGCATGGTTATGTGAAATAAAACAAATAATTCAGGTAAGCCTTTGCTTATAGAATCACAGAATAATAGAATTGGAAGAGACCAAATGGACCATTTAGTATAACCCCCTGCCATGTAATAAAAGCATAATCAGAGTACCCCTGAAAGATGGCCATCCGACCTCTGTTTAAAAGCCTCCAAAGAAGGAGCTCCCACCGGACTCCCAGCCACAGAGTTCCACTACTGAACAGTTTTTAGTCAGGAAGTTCTTCCTTATATAAAGAAAAATGTGTGGAATCTTCAAGAAACCCCTAGAAAGTTTCTTCCAAAATTAATCCAGGAGTAGGTTTTGTTGCATTTTACAGGCCTCCACTTTCCTTATGCATACAATTTTCGTGACCAGAGGTACTGATCTATGCTCATTGAATTTGTTGGGTTCACTGGTGAGTAGCCTTATCTGCTTTCCTCTTTTCTCTGTTTTGGCATTCACACATGCTAAATGACAAACTCTGGAGGCAGCTGCTGTTTAGTTTGCCTGTTCTAGAAGTTGCAGAGTTTCCTAGCTGAAGATTTATTGAATGGTTTAATAACAAATGCTGCTGCAAATCAACACTAAAACTTCTGTTTTTTCAGCACGATATCATCTTTCCAGTGCCAATGCTATAAAAACATCTTCTAGCTAAACAGAGGACAAGGAGGAAAAGAAGATCTGGGCAGGTATAAAAAAAGACTTTGTAACAAGAAGTTTCTTTGTCAAAAACATTGTGAATTCAATAATGTCTGTAAGTAGTATTTCTCCAAATCCTATTTCTTGCTTGCTGAGTGGTGCTAGTTTCCCACCGTTTTCCCATCTTCCCAAAAACAGAGTATGCTGCAGTTTTCAATATGAACATCCCCTTTCTCTTACAGCAGGGGTGTCAAACTAATTTTCATGGAGGGCCACATCAACCTCATGGTTGCCTTCAAAGACTGTTGAATCCATGGATGGAGAATCCGTGGATAGAGAGGGCAAACTATAAATTTTGTACACAATAGTTGATGTTCTTTTATTTTTATACAGTTTTGGTCCTTAGATGTTATTGAATGACAACTTCCATCACTTCTGACTATTCACCATGCGGATTGGGGTTATTGGGAGTTGTAACCCAATAGCACTTGTGGCTCTGAGATTGGAGAAAGGTTAAAGGACCGTTAAAAACCAGACTTCATATGCACAATTTTTGTATCTAAATTCAAACCCCACTATTCTGACTAAATGGAACAAACTGCAGCCTTCCAGATTATTATTATTATTATTAACTGTATTTGTACCCCGCTAGCATCTCCCAAAGGACTCGATGCGGCTTACAAAGGCCAAGGCCTCAAAACACAACATAACAATACAGAACCCAAAGCAAATTAAAAACAATTAAAGCAATATTAAACAACAAGCAATAAACAATACACCAAAACACAATAAAACTGGGCCGGGCCAGAGTAATGGGTAGAGAATTAAAAGTGCTGATGTGACAGGTGGTATATAAGGATTATAGTGTAAGTGCAGTGTGCAGTGTGCGGCAATCTTAGTTCTAATAAAGTGCTTCTGGGACTTGGTATTGGGGTTTTCCTATTCTGGAAAGGCACATCGGAACAGCCAGGTCTTCAAGTTCTTTCTAAAGACTGCCAATGTAGGGGCCTGTCTAAGATCTTTGGGGAGGGTGTTCCAGAGTCGGGGGGCCACCACAGAAAAGGCCCTGTCTCGCGTCCCCACCAAACGCGCCTGTGATGGAGGCGGAATCACGAGCAGGGCCTCTCCGGATGAACGAAGTGAACACGTGGATTCATAAACGGAGATGCGGTCACGCAGGTAGAATGGTCCCAAACTGTTTAGGGCTTTGTTGTGATACAGATGTTACTGTATCACAACTCTCACCAGCTTTAGTCATTTCAAATGAGGAAAAATACAGGAGTTGTAGTCTACCATCTGGAGGGCCACATAAAATGACATGGCAGACTGGGTTCAGCCTGTGGGCCTTGAGTTAACATATGTGCCTTATAGGTTATCAACACACATGACAACAAACACATTTTTATCAATTTAGTCCCAGTAGGATCACATCAAGATTTCTTCTTCGCACTGTGATATAAACAACAGATTGATGCACTGAGGATCATTGCTATCCTGGGGGAAGGACTGCAACCTGGAAACTGGCAAAGTGACTGAGCATTCATAAATTTCAAAATTTGTTTTAGAAATTCTCTAAGTTTAACCAGAAGGCAAGTGGATTGGAATGGGGGAAAGCCAATCTACAGAACACTAAAGGGACAGAATGGGAACATCTGTTCATCATTAAAGATTATATGAATGATCATGAATTGTGACCAATTAAATATTTAACCCTTTCCAGTATATTCGCTGTGTATCAATTCATTCACAGTCCGTTCCTAAAATACAACATTAAGTTGGAAATACTTCAATAATCTCTTTAAACGGTTGAGATTCCCCCCTCCCCCCCGCAAGGGTTAATTTTATATTTCATTGTATATCAACCAATCAATCACTGGTGGTAGTTAAAAAAGGCCAAATTAATTTATACATTTAAATTTTGTAATAACTCTGCTGACCCAAAACTTCACTAGGGTGCTCTTTTCCAGTAATCCTAAGCATTATAATCATAGTGTGCATACATACATGTGTGTGTACACATGCAGAATACAAAAAGTCACTGTATTTATTTAAAACGTGTTCTTATACACATGGAAGAAAAAACAAAAAATAGTATTAACTCAGATATTTTAAAAACAGCTACATCAATTTCAAAATGATGACAGAAGTGTCCTTGCTGAAGTAAAACACCATGACTATTTTGATCAAGGCACATTTCATTTGCAGGTTTGAATCCTGGGAGTGGCATGAGCTTCCGCTGTCAGCCCCAGCTTCTGCCAACCTAGCAATTATGTGAGTAGATCAATAGGTACTGCTCCAGTGGGAAGGTAACGGCACTCCATGCAGTCATGCTGGCCAAATGACCTTGGAGGTGTTTATGGACAACGCTGGCTCTTTGGCTTAGAAATGGAGATGAGCACCACACCCCAGAGTTGGACACGACTGGACTTAATGTCAGGGGAAACCCTTTACCTACCTTTTAACCTATCACTTTTTACAAGATTGGGGCAAATTTCAATGGTGTGATTATGAATTAGAGAAGTTATTAAAAGGAGAAGTGTGGTTATATAGTGCTATCTAAAGGGAGTAGGATAATAATGAATAAAAATCAACAGGCAATGAGTGTGAGGTTTGAAGAATACTTTCTGTAGTTGTGTGTTTAGTATGTGATATACTGTAGTTTTGTATTAGGTTAACATGTTGTAGAATAGTTTCTATAGTTGTACATTTGTGCGTTCATTTTGGATTTAGTTTTGTAAGATGTCCTAGTGGCTAGTCAGATAGCTGTTTAGTTTAAGTAATATATATCATGAAAATCTACTTTGTTATATTGTCTTTGACTTTGGTATTTACTCTGAATAAAAACTAGTGTTAAAATGAAGTAGAAGACCCTGAGAGACTGGGAAGTTCTTCTGCTCACCTCCTTGGCAATGGTTGTGATGAAGGCGGGTGGTCTGGCCGTGGCAATGAGTGAGAGAGCGTGTCGTGCGGAGCGGGCGGAGTCAGCTGCTGGACTCAGAGGCAGCCCCATTGTGATGCTAATCAGAGATCAGACAAAGAGGAGTGGGGGGAAAAGGAAGAAAAGAAGCATTAGAAATATAGAGTGAAAAGATTAGACACAGCTTATAATGTCAATTCAAGGTCAACGGGAGCACTCAGACAGTTAGAATATAATGGACTTCCAACAATGAGCAGTGATTAGGAGTCAGGGTGTTCTAGCATCTAATACAAAATCAAATAATTAACCATGAAGATTGAAAACAGTATGTGCATCTGTCCAAAGTGTTAAAAAGGCCTTGTTAACAAATTATCTAGCTGTAGTACTGAATACATATCAAGACCCCAGGCCAACACAAATATACAATGTGATATCAAAAAAACAAAAAAACAAAAAACAAAACCCTGAACATATTAATTCTGAGAAATAGTATGCACACATTTATTATTCCTATCAGCCAAGAAGATTTTTTTCCAGATTGATTCAGGGAAAAACTGATTCATTTCCATAGAGGCTTCCTGTGTTAAGTTATCTTCTTTTCAACCATTGCGATTTTAAAATGGGAACAGCCATAATCACAACTCTGATATCTGGAGTTTCTTACAATATCAAGGCAATTTTCTTTGAAATGGAAGAACTGCTTGCTCCTTCTACCAATTAGTCTTATATACTGGAAAGCACATGGATCACAATTTGCTATGATGATAAGCTAGTAAACAATCAGTAATGAAAAAACAGGATATAAAGAACTTCAAATACAATTTCCTAGTAACAAATAGTATTTGTGAATCAACGGATATGAAGGGGTCCTTGTTAACACCAATGAATGTATGAGAATGTCAGCTAAAGGGCACAGTATACTTTTTGCTAGGTCTTTAAACGCATCATGAATGGGTACACTAACCGACTGAGTAATATCTTGGTGGGGAGGGGGGAATAGACCTTACAAAAGGACCATTGGAAGGATTATAAGAAAGAATGGAATGGAAGAAAGAGTGTAAGTAAACCCAAGGCCTTATCATGATGGGAAAAATATGGCTTAGCTGTGGAGTCTGATTGGGGGTGATATTTTAGCTACCTTTCTCCATCATTGATTTCTCACATATCCTTCACCATTCTGATTCTCAGGAATGGTACTGTAGGGTTACGGCTGGGGATCGCAGCAGGTAGATGTGAAAGTACCCATTTGATGAGTGGAAAGCACGGCTGCTACTGAGGCTCTGAAGTACATTAATTCACAAATTGTGCTTGTGTGTTTTTAAACACCACTTGATTTTAGAAGAAAAGGACTGTTGAGATCCTAAGCTGACAGACATATCATAGCTATGGGGATGGAGCCTCATTGTAGTTATTTAGGCCAAGGTCATCATTCACAAAACTGATCTCTAAAGCTATGGGCTTCTAAGTTGCTGCAAATCGGGATGCTAGGAAATTATGACTGCAGTGCTCACCTAGTTGTGGGGTGCATTGAGACAGGCACCTGGAGAAACCCCCTCAGGGTTCCTCTTTTGTTTCAGTACACCATGCAACCAGGAGACCATTGAGGTTGCCAATTTCCAGTGTCCTGTTCTCCACCATTTTTGGAAATCATCCAACAGGGCACTGTTTGGCTTAAGAGGTAGGTTTAACAACCATAAACTTATATTTAAAAAAGAAGAAGATTAAAACATGGATTATATGTTTTATATATAATATTATTATCATCATCATCATTATCATCATCTTTAATTACTTATTAATCGCCCTCCATCCGAGATGCTCCAGGCAATTTACATTGCAGAAATTATACAGGATAAAATACATACACTCCCCCTGAAGACACAGGTTCGCAGCTTGGGAGTGATCCTAGATTCATCGTTGAGCCTGGAACCCCAGGTCTCAGCGGTGGCTAGGGGAGCTTTTGCACAATTAAAACTTGTGCGCCAGCTGCACCCGTACCTTGGGAAGTTTTACTTATCCATGGTAGTCCATGCTCTTGTTACATCCCGAATAGACTACCACAACACGCTCTACATGGGGCTGCCTTTGAAGACTGCCCGGAAGTTTCAATTAGTCCCATGGTCAGTAGCCAGGTTGCCCACTGGAGCGGCGTACAGGAAGCATACAACTCCTCTGTTATGCCAGATCTACTTGCTGCCGATCTGCTACTGAGCACAATTCAAAGTGCTGGTTTTAACCTTTAAAACCCTAAACGGTTCTGGCCCAGACTACCTGTCTGAACATATCTCCTGTTACGAACCATCACAAAGTTTAAGATTATCTGGAGAGGCCTTGCTCTCAATCCCACCACCATCACAAATGCAATTGGTGGGGACACGGGACAGGGCCTTATCAGCAGTGGCCCCCCGCCTGTGGAATTCCCTCCCCAGGGACATCAGATTGGCCACCTCCCTCCTGTCCTTTAGAAGGAAACTCAAGAATTGGTTGTGGGACCAAGCGTTTGATGGTTGAATAGCGGCAAGTGAGAAGAAAACAAGCAATTTGAAGTGACAATGAACTGACCCGGACTTTGGTTTTAACTGTTTATTTATTGTTGTTTTAATGAATTTGTTGAATGTTTTTATGACTGCGATGGCACCGAATGGTGCTTGCTGTGACGCCACCCTGAGTCCCCCCTCGGGGTTGAGAAGGGTGGGGTACAAGTGTATGAAATAAATAAATAAATAAATATAATCTTGTAAATAAACAGGATACCAACTCAAAGAAGATGAAATAATCTCAAACAAGTGAGGGTTCAGCACTACCAATAAAATGTGCACCTAAAGATCAATCCCTTTAAGCTTTATGGATTCAGCAATTACATTTTGAAGTTGTATGGACCAATCTTGGACATTGCCTACAAGCATACAGAGCAAAGAAAATGCAACAGCTGCAGTATAACCCACAAATCTTTATTGTAGAGAAACTTCCCAACTTTGGAATCCTGAGCCCTGCTCTACTGAAATCTCTTGCACTCCCAGAATGATAAACTTGTAATGGTTTGTGTGTTGACTACTTTTACAATGTGACATAGAAAGCATTGCTAACGTAAGTCATAGTTTGAAGAATTTCTCTTTTATGATAGTTCTGTATTTGTTCTTTCTACCTCCTTCCGTTGGGCAAGGCATGGATTGTTCTAAAAAGCAACAGGCTCCTTGTTAATTCATTAATGACACTCTGTAGTGTTAGTATGTGGCCAGAGATTAACCCCCTCCTGTAGCTGGGCCAGCTGGTCTGTCAGAACAAGATCCGTGCATGAAGGAACAGGCACACTGCACCTTGGCTACACACCAAAATAAAGGCAGATGCCAAGCTGGTCCCTATAGTTGTAATTTTATTGAGGAATTTTATTCTGCCACATAATTAACACTGTAAAGGGCCAACAATGCTCTCTACTTCACACATAATGCTGTAATGGAAGAAATCATTCCTGCTAACTTGCTGTTGGTATTAATATTAAAAATTATTGCAGCATTAATATAATATGAATTCTGGAACTACATCTCAGTGGCATAACATATGCTTTGCAGGTAGAACGTTGTGGATTCACTTTCTGGCGTTAAAGGGCCAAGTCTAGCAGTAGTAAGAGTCTTTCCTGTTGGGAGACCATACAAACCAAGCACAAGGGTAGCTTTCCTATAACTTCTTTACACAATACTAATATAACAAATAATATATCCCCTAATATTTTTTTACTGCATTGAATTAATGTCATAAAGTTATTATTTCCAGTGATATGTAGATAATTACCTAGTCTAGCACCCACTTTTAAAATGGCCATTCTGAAATGTCTATGAGCAAAGCTTGATTAGGCCTCATGGAACCTAGAAAAACTTGGACTTCAGCTATCAGTTAATGAAGCCACTGACATATAAATACAGGTAGTCCCCTAGTTAAGAATGAGATAGGTTCTGTAGGATTGTTTTTAAGTTGAATTTTTATGTAAGTCAGAACATGGACATTTTATAAGTGTAACTCCAGCCAAATACGATTTTACTTGATGTTTTAATGTTGATGTTTTTAGTTGTTTTGGATTTTAATGAATTGTTTATTTATTGATATCGATAAGTATCTATGTGGCATCAAATTGTTGCCTTTGTAAGGCTGCTCTGAATCCCTTTTGGGGTGAGATGCGCGGGGTACAAGTGCGGCAAATAAATAAATAAATAGCTAGATAGCTAGTTTTGGGCAGCATGGGGGTTAACACCCCTGTGGGGTTTGTCTTGCTGCCTGTGCCTCTGTTCAGAATATTTCACCTCCCTTTTTGTCCCTGTGATAATTGAATTTTGAAAAAATTGGCTTGCTGTGGAAACAAGGATTGGTAATAAAGCTTCAGTTGAGGCATCTTTTCTCCATGAAAACACTTTAAGGGGTGAATTTCCCTTCTGAGGGGTAGATTTCTCTCACTTCCTATTGTCTCACTCCCATTCTTAACTATGAGTCACTTGTAAGTCAGATGTTTGTAACTAGGGAATTGCCTGGAACTGAAAAATAAATAAAAAGAAAAGTGTAATCAAATTGCAAATTTAGAAGGATAGTAAAGTACAGGGAAACCAACATAGAATCTTATTTCTACATTACAAAAATTTTCTTTATAAACTCCTTCCTGTTATCTTATTTACAGATGAAGAATTAAAAGTTGATCACACATATAACAAATAACTAAAACAGATCCCAGATTGTATTGTCAAAGGCTTTAATGACCAGAATCACTGGCTAGTTGTAGGTTGCCTGCCATAGGATGCCTGCCATAGATACAGGTGAAACATCAGGAGAGAATGCTTCTAGAACATGGCCATACAGCCCAAAAAGCCTACAACAACTCAGATCCTATATTATGGACTAAGGTTGAGTCGGAAGCCGCTCTGAAGAATCAAGCATCCACACCATTTTAAGTAGAAAATGGCCTTCTGAGAATTAAAAGTATATGAAAACGTCAAGTATCATTTTGAGCATCCTTTTAAAAAGGAAGCACACTACAAGAAATGTAGGAAAAGAAGTAGTGCTTTTGTGACATTACAAATACTAAAGATGGAGTCATATCACACACTTTCCCCCTCTTTCTGTTTGGTTGGGACATGGTATAAAATAAAGAATAATAATTACATAACTTCATCATCCAGGAATCTGGATTTATGGTGATTTATTTGTATGTCTGGACAAGATCACATGGATCTCTGCATTAAGGTCAAAATCCTATATGCAGGAAAGCAAGGGTATTGACACATTTCACTGCTTTCCATCAATTCTGTGTTTCTGTCATTAGTTACAACCACTAAGGAATCAATATGTACGTTGATAAAAGGAGCATGTTCTTTTGAAATATTTGCTTATCTACAATTACATCCTACCTTTCCTCTAAGGCAGGTATAGGCAAATGTTGGTCCTCCAGGTGTTTTGGACTCCAACTCCCACAATTCTTAACAGCCACTAGGCTGTTAGGAATTGTGGGAATTGGAGTCCCAAACACCTGGAGGACCAAAGTTTGCCCATACTTGCTTTAAGGAGTCCAAAGCTATCTACATCATACAAACTTTTCCCTCCTCTTTGCCAAAACCCCAAGAGATATGTAGTTAAAGATTAAGGAAACTGCTGGACCAAGGTTCTCCACTGATATTCCTGAATGCTTGAGGTTTGTGGGGAAATGTATTTTTGTGTTTGAAACCATTTTATTGAAATCTAATTATTCAGTAATGAAGAGAAACTGTACTGGAGTATAAAGAAATATGTAAAGAATGAAAGCTCTCCCTAAAAGATGTTTGTATCAGAAACAGTTGTTGTACTGTTTTGTTGTGAATTCTGTAGGAATGGAACCCCTGTAGGAAAAGGGCTCACTGCACACTAAGACTTTCATCCTTGAAAGTGCAAGGACAATATGTGTGTGCATATGTATGAATGTGTATGTGTGTTTGTATTGTACTGTTCTTACAACAAGAGGATCTTCATAATGTTTAGGTAGAATTTCTTCCAATGACTCCATTTGCTTGTGTCCTAGTGTCTAGAGTAGCAGAAAACAAGTTTGATCCATGACATCCCTTGAAATATTTAAAGATGGCTATCACACCACTTCTCTTTTCTGTCTTTTAGTGGTTGATGACTTGATTATAGATTTTTCTTTTAATCATAAGGAAATTGGCTGAATCAATAGATTTATTTAGGTGAAGATATATCATCTAGTGATTGATTCGGTGGGTTTACTCTAGTTGTAACAAATAGCTGGATTTAGGCCATACTCTCCAGTCCCTCTTTGTGTCCCTCTTGATAGAATAACAGCTGACTTGGTTCAGCAGGGGCTGTTGCTCTCCTTAGTAAGGAGGTGCCTGAGCCCTTTCGCCCTAGGTTCATGTCTGCCCTTTTATCCATTGGTTTCCATGTTCTGACACTGGCACATATTTTATTTTATTTTTTAAAAAAAACCTCAGATTTGTGTATATTCCTTGCCATCGCTTTCTGGTGCACTCTGAAGATAGAAAAAGTACTCATTCCTAGCGAGATCTGTTTTGGTGCAATCTCTGCTGAAACGGACGAGAGCTACATAGAAATGGTATTGATGAATTCCCCTCAAACGGCTTAAAATTAAAAAAACACAAGCTGCTGCTTAATTACATCAAAGCGTGCAAGACAAACTGTACAGAGTAATCTGAATCAAACTACAGCTTATAATTCAAAGGAGGAAAATTATGGGCAACAAAGATCCCTACAGCTGTCCAAGCCTAGAAATCAAAGCCTAATTAATGCTAGAAAAATACTCTTAATCCTCCTGTGCAGTTCACTCCACGCATCTTCCGCAGTCTGAGCTCTTTTTGGGGAGGGGGCACAAGATGGCAGGGGGAGAGAGCGCCGCGTTAGACCTCTAAAGGGAAAATTCAAAGCTATCCAGCATGCTGCAGATTGGAAATGTATTTCATGCAACACGTGCGTTGGCACACGGGCGGGCGCGCTCACACACACAAGCGGACAGAGGACACACAAAAAGATAAACACTGCGTGTGTTTTCCTTTGTCAATAAATGTGAAGTGATTTCTTTTCCCTCCCCCCTCGGAACCACACGCTCAACATAAAAGCTCCTTTATAAACCATGCTTAACATCACAGACAGAAGCAAGGCAGCTGTGCGCTGTTATTGTGTGCACGGTAAATCAGGCACAAAAAAGGGGCAGCTCAGCAGGGCACCGGGAGGGTAAGACGCACACTTAACCCCCTGTACACTTTGTTGCTCCATTTCTTTCCATCTTAAGTCCCCCTTTGCAGTCGGTACTGTACCTGTCACGGATGTAACAGGCCGTTTTCAATCTAAATCTTGTTATGGATTAATAAGCAAACACTTTCTCGCTTATTATGCAATTTATCATGATGAAAATTGCATTGCTCTCCTCAAGGCTACATGCTGATACATTCATTTATTCAGCAGCTCTGTATACAGAACGCAATACTAATCTTTATGACAGCTAGAGGTGTGCCGGGAAGCCTAAAATAGCATCCTGAAAACTGTACGTTATGAAAATTGTGTTTTAAAAAGCACACAGACACACTCACTGCTTCCTGAGGAGACAAGAAGAATCTACTTAAAATATTTCATGCTGATTTTAAACACCCGTATGAAGATTTGCCATTTCACTGAAATCAGAAAATACACTGTAAAGCTAGCTATCAATATTTATCTGGGCAGAGTGTGGAGAGAGAAAAAAAATCTATCATTCAATGACTCAGAATCATGGCTAGGTACATCCATATAAGGAAAGCAACTGCGTATATTGATTTTGTCAACATGATAAACTCACATTAAGCACATAGTACTGAATGCATATGTCTACATACATGTGTCGCAAAGAAAGAAAAAAAATAACTACCTCTGTAATTATGTAATGGCAGTTGTGGTGAAAATGTACTGTTTGCAAAGTTTCAGAAGGGAAACTTTAAGTTATATATGTAAAATAATAATGTAGTAAAAACAAAGTACCAAACGCATAATGTTTATGGAGGGAAAAATGAACATCTATATTTTCTGTTTTTCATAGTTTGTTCCATTAGATTGATTTATTTTAGGAAGCACATATAGGATTATTTACATATTAAGAATCTAGATGGTAAACATATTTTCTGAAAATATATGTTTAAGAAAAATATTATATAAATTGAACAAAAAATACTGCAGCCTCTCATAATTGACTGGAAACTCAACCCTTTCTCAATCATTTTTATACATTTGCTGTGTAACAAGTGAGCATGCTTGAAAAAATGGCAAAAAGAAATCCTGATTTTTTAATCAGGATGGATCTACATTTGATGGCAGCAAATGGCAAATCTGAAGCTTCAGAGAGAAATGCAGTTCTCTTCCCTCCCTCCTTTCCACTGTTTGCTATCCTTTCCATAAATAATTAAAGTGAATGCATGGAAACTATTGCAAAATTCATCAACTGCAGAAAAAGGGAGATATTTTGAGCTTCAAAGAAGACCATGAAGCTATCTTTCTGAAATGCGTGAGGGTGTGTTTGCTCATCCATGATATTTATACTGAACATGCTTTGGAATATAATTTTTGAGATAGGACTACACAGATCAAAATACATTCTTGGCATAGAGATGACTTTATTGTCTCTTTTTGTCTAGGCAAAACACATAAAATACTAACATTGCAGATGCTTGTCTGTTCTCTCCCACAAAATATAAGCTACCTCCAATAATTTAAGAATGATTTTAACAACTACATTGTCTTTACAATGAGTGAAGCGTAATTTTAAAGGAAATCTGTAGTTATCTGATATTTTAGTTATAGCTTTATGTCACTGGCTAGTATAATAAAATTTTACTCATGTTTTTATCTTAGGTGAGGAATGCAATAAACCTCAAAATGTGTTAATTCATTCAGTTATTGTAAAATATAATTTTAACTGCAACCACAAAGCCACCTGAGAAATATGGTTATGAGCAGGAGGCAATTATAATTTCCCCCATCTTCAAAAACAGAAATATATCTATGTAAAAGAATACAAGAATAAAATTGTACACAAACATTTTTCTGTGCATTGTATGGACTAACTGAAAGCAGTTATGAATTTAAACAATTTTTCAAACCAATGTTTACATAGCATTTTTATATTTTATTTGAAATGATAAGCTGTGCTTACCAGGAAACCAAAGGGGGGGGAAAGGCTATATTACCATTCTCTTTATACAATATGATATGATATATTAGTAATTATCAGTTTGAAAACTGAAATGATTGTATTCACTGTGTTTTTAACCTGGAACAAAACTCCCCCCTTCAAATACTACAAATACTAGTAAGAAATTTAAAATGTAAATACCATATTTCATTTATTCTAAGATACACACTAATTTCAGTACAACCCACAGAATAAAGCTTATATATATAAAAAGGCACCCACGATTTTAAGACACATCCCATTTTTGAGATGTTTATATGGGGGGAAAGTGCATCTTAGAATTGAGGAAACACAGCATATAATGAATTTGGAAAGGTGTGGCCATCTAAATATTGCTGGATTACAACTCCCAACACTTCTCAGCATTGGCTATTCTGGCTAGGACTGATGGGAGTTGCAGTCCAACAATATTGGAAAGGTTATGCTTTGTTCTACTTCCATAATTACTGCTAGTGAATTTTTCTTCCCTTTTCCAACAGTAACTGAACGATTTTAAAAAGTACGGTTTGTAGTTTTTTATTTCATTATGTTTTGTTAATAAGAAAGGCACGATGCTGTTAAAAGCAATGAACAATGCTAAGTTTTCTCCCCTAAGACAGCATAAGAAGTCTTGTTTTGGAATCAGCTGAAATTAGTTTGAATCACTAGTTTATTACTAACTTTGCAGAACTGGCACAGAAGCAGATTGGAGAGTATGAAGAATATGGCTATGATCATGTGTCCAAAGTGTGGAGAGAAGGCATACACAACTGTTAGTGGGATCATTCTCAGTAGTCACAGAACATACTGCCCTCACGCTTGCCATGCTATCCGCAGAACCTAACAACAATTGCTGCACATAAGTATTTCTTTACGTGGAGAGGACATTCATAGAAGGCATTCAAATGATCTGTCTGGTTGAGTATTTTCTTCATACACTATAAAGAAAAGAGGGATATGGCCAACTATATGTCAACTAGAAGTTGGAAGGATATGTGTATCATTAAATGTACAGCGGTACATATATTGAAACCATTATGGCAAATACATGGTTGGCAAGAGGCAAGACTGCTGAAGAATGGGGATAACATAATAGGTAGGTGCGATCCTGTTGGCCATCCCATGAATATTTCTTTAAGCTGAGGATATATCTGAAAAGCATGCATTGTTTCAAAATAGACAAAGCAGTTAGGCAGATTTCCAGAAAAGGGGGGGAGGGCAGGAGTATTTATGAATAAGCTATTGATCCTTTCTCATTTTACTCGCAATACTGATCCATATTGATCTGACCAAAGATAGTAATCAGGTTTCATAACTGCCCATGTGAGCCTAGTTTTTGTGAGAAAGACACATGATCAGACACAACCATTCTAGGACCACACAGAAATGAGTACTACAGGGCATGTTAATCTAAAATAAAGCAACTAAAATAAAACACTTTTGATAGGATGTATATACCTAAACATACAAAGTTCCAATATAACCATTTTTTTAAAAAAAAATCCCTTCTGTGTCCCTTCTACAAATTCAAAACATTGCTGCTTGTTTACTCGCTCATAAATCTGCTACTGAAGTTGTTTGAAGGAGATTATGAACCTCCCGCAATTTTCTGCTTTTAAAAACATAATAATTAAATCAGTTTTAAAAGTTTTCTGTTCAAGTGCACATCTTTTCTGGAACAATTTCCAAGCTCAAAGAACAACTTCAGATTTGATTCTCCAGATCTGATACCAGTGATGCAAGGGAACTTTGATAATGAACACTGTATCTCAGTCTGATGCACAACTGATCTCCAATGTCTTTCAGTACAAGACATCAGAAAGTATTTGCTCTATACTCTTCCTTATTCTGCTCCTGGAATTACTTCTCCTTCCATTTCCACAGATCTCCATTTCACTCCATCCTATGCATTCTCTTCCTCTTCTTATTGGGGTTATTCATCCCAAGACGATGGGCTTTATATTTCAGTCTCTTACATGGATCAATACTGGTAAGAACACCTATAGAGAGAGCCTTTCATTCTTATTTTCCTTTGTACCAAAATTGTTCTCATTACCATGAGTTTGCACATTATCACTCACCATGTCATTCCCTATATCTTCAGCACTAAAATCAATCTAGGTTTCCTCATATTTACTTGCTACTCTCCTCTCCTCAGCATTGATCACTGGTGGGCCCATCTACTCCTCAGAGATGTTCATCACCAGCACCATGTAACCACCCTCCATCTCCACTTCCCTAGAATGACAAAACCTTTGTCCAGAGCTCCACCTTTCCCTGCCCAGGTTATTGTGCCCCCAGATTTTTCTCTAGTGACTTCTACAGTCTCTTATGCTCCCAATTCAAGTGCTATCCTATGTTCATTGGTATCTACTGCAACTACATTACTTCCTGCCACTACCCATCCACCTACAGTATCAGCCACCACTGTAGCTCTTTCATGTGTCACAGGAAAATGTGGCACATGGTTCCTCTGGTTATAATAATTCTGACTCTTCCTTCACAGCATCACCTTTCCTTCTTCTCCTATTGGCTCTGTAGAGCATACTACCCACCATCATCTCCAAAAGACATAAATATATTTTCAAAAACATGGCAAAATCCCTTGGTTTTGATGTTACAGCTTTACCAACTCCAGTTTCTGACCTGGTCTTTCAGATGGTGGAGTCACAAATGCCTATACCAGCTACAATCTCACTCTTGCCAGAATTAAAATTCTTTCATTTGATGAAGAGTTTCTTTTAAATTCCAAGATGGATTACATTATGGATCACCCTTTGAAATCCAGGGTTACAGCCAGGAAGATAGGCTTTGGCATGCAACACCAAAAATAGTAGTCATATTAGTCTTCATAGAAATGCTTTTCTTTACCATTCTTTTTCAGTTCTAAATTTTCATAGACCTTCACATACTTCTTCTCAAAAAGTCCTCATCTGAACAGTGGTGTCCTTATTAGCAGCACTGCTATCTGTCAGTGTCTTTACAAAAAACTTCTGATCCATCAAGGTCTTGAATGGCTTCTTAATATATCATCATATCCAACTTCCTGCCTTACAGGCCCTCTTCTATCTTGGTCTCCAAAACTATAATCACTAGTAAAATATCTGACTGACTACATACTACTGGGTTCTTACCTATACTGTGCATTTGGAATCACTAATAAAAGAGGTGAACCATATATTCAAAAACAAAAGTACCTACACTTTTAATGGTGCTTTTGTCAGCGGGGCCTTGCATCTGTATTTTTTTCATTGAAAGACTATTTAGCTGCAATTATAGTTCATCAGCCTGTCTTTGTCTGCCACTACTCTATTTTCAATCTCAGCAGTGAAAAGCTTCCTCATAGGCCAAACACATCTCTGCCCATTGTTTTGTCTCTGACTCCAAACTGGTCATTGATCCTGCCACAATTAATGTACAAACCTTTCTAACTCTAGCATCTATAGATGAATGTCTCCTTAATCTGAATATGGTCTTTCTTGATGCCATCACTTCTGCAAGATGAGCAAGTGAGCTTGCAGCTCTTTGGTGTGATGAATCTCCCTTTTTAACGCTGTGAGAAAGACATCCTGCATACAGACATTTTTTTTCTAAGATGAATCAAGATAGACTACCTACCTTCTATCTGCAGCCATCATCAAATTTAGATAAGATGATTATGACGATGATGATTAAATTTATTTATACCTCGATTTATTTCCCAAAGGGGACTCAAAGTGGTCTGACATAAATTTATCCAATTTAAAATATGTAAATATTCAAACATTAAAACAGAATTAAACACAAACAGCACTAATAAATTCAGTTAAAACCCATCAAAACATATTCAAAGTTAAAAACCACAACATACCCTGACCAGATCTTAAACACTGCCATCTGTCTAAATAAAAATGTTTTAGCCTGCTGCCAGAAGGACAGGAGGGAGGGGTCCATTATAGATTCCCTGGGCAGGGAGTTCCAGAGTTGAGGGGAGCCACTGATAAAGCCTGCTTTCTCATTCCCACCAACCAGGCTTGAGATGAAATGGGACCAAGAGAAGGGCCTCTCTTGAAAATCTCAGGGCCCGGGCAGTTTCATTTAAGGGGATGTGGTCAGCCAAAGAGCCTGGACCTGAACCATCTGTGTTCTTCTGTATTCAATATACAACTACTTTCTGCCACACTGTTTGTTACAGAAGCCCCAGGGGAGAACAGCCATCACCCTATGAACTCACCAAGCAGCTTGTTCCTCTTGGTTTTTGTTTCCTCTGTGTTTCTCTTCCATGCTGTTCCTTTGCCTGACTATGTAAAGCTGCAATGTCGTGTCAGTCACATACATTTATTCAGCACTACAGATCCGACTGCAGATGCCCAATTTGGCTACCATGTTCTTTCTGTGATTCTCCAGTGACCTAACCCACCATCCTTTGGTAAACTTCATAACTTCCATTTGTATGAAGCGAAGATATCAGAAAGGAAGAAGGTAGGTAACTTACCTTAACTGTGGTCCATTCCGTGGTCATCTATGCCCTCATACAACCTGCTCTACCTCCCCTCTGTTTTAGGTTCCTATTGTTGGATTTTGAAAGTAAGGTGATGGTAGCTATGATGGGTTAGGACATGCACAGAAGATGGAGGTGGGGGGGGGGGGGGTTGGGATGCATCAAGTTACTCTGCTCTAGAATATTCTAATTGGGTCCCATGAAAGCCCATTTCAGAGTGAGGGCTGAGATGACTATTCAAAGAACCAGTTACAAGTAAGCAAACTGTCCTTCCCATATCATAGTTTTAAGTAGCACCTGTATCACAAATTATGGTTTGTGTTCCTCAATGACAGGATATCTTTGCTGATGTGGGAAGTATAAGATGAGTGAAAGGGTGCTAGGTTAAGGATGGAACACATAGACTGATGGTTGACTGTATCTAAACTCAGTCTGTTTTAGGGTAGAATTCTACATATCAATTTCAACACATCAATTTGCTCATGCTAAATTTTTCAATTTTAAACAGTTAAATGCAGAATATACCATGTTCTTAATATAGGACATACAAAAACTGCAGTGAGGACAAAAATTTGCATCCTTGTTATTTTTGAAAGACCCTCAACCTGACATGTACAATAGAAGCCATTCATAAATAAGATTTTGGCATTCCTGTATCCCTCACTACAAATTTGTGAAACCCAGTACAGTGTATGAAAAACTTTCTTATCCCAAAGTATTAGATGATGTACATACTTTGCCAGTTGTTTCTCAGCATCAGCGCAGAGCTCCAAGAGACCCATCAACACAGCCGACACGTCCATATAAGGCTCCCATACAGTAAACCCTCGTCCAATGAGATCAATGGCAGTTCTTCTGATGGTGCTGTGAGGAGGAAGTTTGGGACTGGGTGGCTGTAGCAAAAGATATGTCAAGGCCTTGCCTGTCACAACAAAAAAGTTAGAGAGATAGTCAGGAAAATGAAATAATTTTTAATTTTGTGTCAGGAGCAACTTGAGAAACTGCAAGTTGCTTCTGATGGCAGATAACCAGCTGTCTGCAAGGATGTTGCCCAGGGGATGCTTTGATGTTTTGATGTATTACCATCCTTGTGGGAGGCTTTTCTTATGTTTCAATATGGGGAGCTGGAGCTGACAGAGGGAGTATTAAAAAACTCTAAAATTACAACAGCACAACAACAGAGAGGAAACAAACAAGGACATCTAATCACCTCTCAACAAAAGTTTGCTCCAGGCACTGCCAGGCCATTATATGCTAATCAAGGTGGTCAGTTGAAACATTCACACCTAGCTCCAGCAGACAAGAGTCCTTTGTCCCACCCTGGTCATTCCACGGATATATAAACCCCTTTTCCTAGTTCCAACAGACCTCACTACCTCTGAGGATGCTTGCCATAGATGCAGGAGAGAATGTCTCTAGACCATGGCCATATAGCCCGAAAAAAACCTACAACAACCCAGTGATTCCAGCCATGAAAGCCTTCGACAATACAACAACAACTTCATTTATATACTGCCCTATCTCCCCAAAGGGACGCAGGAGTACCTTAATCTAGGCTAAGCAATGGCTCCTTCAGGGACTGGCTGTTTACTCAGTTCCCAGAACCAAGAACCACCAGTCCACAGAGCCATCATTTTATGGTGATTCGGTTTCAGTTAATTAGCCCACATCCAACTCATTAAAGCACTGAGGCCATTGTCCAGTAGTCAATTTTATCAAGATCTTAAAAGCCAAGATGGGCAAGCCAAGATGGGCAAATACGAACAACAGATAAGAGGGTGAGATGGCATGATCAGCTGAATCTTGAGGGATGAGAGAAAAGACTGAAACTTGGAATAGATCTCATATATCTATTCCATCTGTTCCTTAGTTGGCACGTCCAAACCCCAGCACCAAATGACCAAAAGATGAACAACCTTATTTATTTGCCATTTAAGAATCACTATTATTACCAAAGCTTTCAGGGCAACATTTATGTGTATATATGTATATATACAAACTGCATACAAACACTGACCATATACCTTGGTTGCAACATCCCTTAGGCCGAGTCAGCATAGACAATGTGATGAGATTATGAGAATTGCAATCCAGCAACCTCTGGAGGGCTGGATTTTGCCGGCTCCTGCTGTATACATGCATGTACATAAGTGCATCCATATATAGCACAGTAAAATCAGGAGGAAGAAAAGTTATCCTTCAAGCTTCCATGTTGAATTTGTACAGGAATTTCCTGTATCTTCCAAGTGAATTAACTGGGCTAAGGGATGGAAGAATATATACACCTTTCCCATGCATTCTGTGAAGGAAATATGCTTCAGAACACATTCACAAACTCCAAAGCTTAGGGATGGATCAACAAGAAGTCTCCTGTACATTCGACATCCCACTCCTTTCAGATGGGAAACCTTATATCTGTGAGAACTACAAAAAAGGAGAAGGACAAAGCACCAAGGAAATTTTCTTCTCAAGCTCGTTTGGTCAGAAAAGCATGACACATGCTGCTGGAAAAAACTGGGAAAAGCAGTCTTAGAAAAAGCATTTACCAATACAAATTAAATATGAAACAAGATGGTGAAGTGGGTTGTTGTAGGTTTTTTCGGGCTATATGGCCATGTTCTAGAGGCATTTCTCCTGACGTTTCGCCTGCATCTATGGCAAGCTCACTACCTCTGAGGATGCTTGCCATAGATGTGGGCGAAATGTAAGGAGAAATGCCTCTAGAACATGGCCATTTAGCCCGAAAAAAACCTACAACAACCCAATGATTCTGGCCATGAAAGCCTTCGACAAGATGGTGAAGGTTCTCAGTTTTCATGTTAACCTTCCCCCATCCATCCAAAGCAGCACAACAAATCAAATAACTTGACAGAGCAGATTAGGCAATAATGACCATTTTTCAATCAACTTTAATTCCAGTGGTGGAGGAAGAAGGACATAGCAACTGCAGGAAACTAATGAGAATATATGTACAATCTTTAATGATTTCTTAATATACTGAAGGTATCATTTGAGAAACCACTAGAAGTAGCTCTCAGTTGGTATGAATGCTGCTGTCTGATTTAATTCTAGGGAGGCATATTTCAAGGATATTGCATTATATCCTTTAAAACATAACTTGACGAATTGGCTCCATGAATATGCTGTACAGCCACACTGTTTGTTTGTTAGTCTAGCAACAAGTTGGTGCTTTCACTTTTTCCTCTGGGAGAGCATACAGTCATAGAGGGAGTTCCTTCTTTTAAAATGAAAAATCAGAAACCAAACATATGTGGTATTTAAAGCTCCTGGTGACGAGACAGAATGTCCTTGTGCGTTGCTTTTCACATCATTACTTTCAAAAGCAAAATGCAAAATAGGAAAAAGACACAAGAGAGGAAGAGAAAATTGTTGCGGCTAGCCCCCTCAGGTAGCAAAAGGATTTTTCTGTGTTGAATGAACTATTTGTGTAAAAGATAATAGAACCAACCTTTATCCTATCTCTATAATATCAGCACTGACAGTGGTGTGTCCTCTTCCTTGTGCTTAGCCAACACTCTCAATTATCATCAATATTTGTTTATTGTCATAAAAAAACTGCCTAGTATACGTATAAGTGTTTTGTTCTTAGTCCATTAGAGCAGGGCTGAATAGAATATTTTTGTCCTCCACTCGTGGATTACTACAGAGTTTCCAATGGATTATCTGCAGGTTTCAGATGTTCTTCTGAAGAAGGACTGACTTCCATGGGTATTTGTCTGATCTTGCAAAATTATTTCTTATTTTCTTAAGACCTGTTTTGCCCTTCTAAGGATTTAGAAGCTGAAGCAACTACAGTTTTCCCTCACTTATCGCGGGGTTCTGTTCCAGGACCACCCTCAATAAGTGAAAATCCGCAAAGTAGGGATGCCATATTAATTTTAATATTTATACATTATTTTATATATTTTATATATTATTTTCTTACCCACGCTTTCTTACTCGCCTCCCGGCCCATACCGAGGGTTCCTGCCTGTCTCCCTGGCCTCCGCGGACCCCGGCAGAGCCTCCGGAGACACACAGACAGCAGCGGGCCGTGGTCCCTGGCCTCCACTGGATGTAAATATTTTATATTTTTATTAATATTTTCAAAAACCCATGAAACAGCAAGTCCGCTAAAAGCGAACAACGAAGTAGCGAGGAAACACTGTATTTTTTTTTAAAAAATTTTTTTTATTAAAATTCATAGATTTGGCCACATTAGACAGATCAAGTACTGCTTCTGTAACAGAGAATACAAGGGATGACGGTGATGAGGCAGAGACTATCTTTCTATTCTCCCTTAATGAAGAGGCTGCTAACTGGTCCATCAACCCAGGTCTGGTCCATCAACCCAGGTGACTCCTCCACAATCATTGAGAAGACAATCTTCTTCATACAAATAAATTATAAACACTCTTAAAGAGAAGATTGGAAGACTTGATCCAGCAGCAATAGAGAATGTTGAACCTTCATTGCATGACCTCATGCAAGACCAATGTTTTCTAGTACAGCAAATAGCAGAAAAAATATTTCAGAGATTGGATTTGCTGCAAAGGAAAGTTTCCAGCCTAAGAGCTATTATGGGTGCATTGGATGGACAGGTAGAGCTTGGGATTCTGGCTGCAGCACTTCCAGGAAATCCTAGCCAAGACAATATATCACTGTTTTAATTTTTATGTTTGAGAGTTTATGTATTTTCTGTTAGTATTGTATTCTACTGAACGGCATCGAAGCATTGCAGAACTCCCTCAGTGAGAGAGAGAGATAGAGAGAGGGTGGGATATAAAACGAAGTAGGAAGTAAGTAAGCAAAAAAATAAGAATAGTATTGGGCAAGGAGATTGTCAAGCTGAATATGAACCAGAAGTAGCCAAATTATCTGCAGAACCAATGGTCAAGCAATTAAATGACATCATGGAGGACTGCAATTTGAATGTCAGGAGATGTACTAAAGTTGGTTAAATGAACTATACCGTAATATCACCATATCAATCTCGGTGCTGTCTTACTCCTTCTGACACAAAGTTCCAGGTAATAGATGAATACCTGGATGACCACTCTTCCTTTTAACCAAGAGACACACAACAATAATAATATATCCAACATGGCATCAAAAAATCCCATGAGGCCATCTGTAAAAGAGATTGGGTACTGGAAGCAGACACCCTACTCTCTTGGCACTCCAAGACAGACTGATAGAAATGGCAGAGGACAGAAGAAAAGTATTTAATAAGCTCCCTAAAACATTGAACAAACAGGTGTTTTTAAGACAGAACACACAACAAGGAATTCTTAGCATCGATTAGTTATGACTGAACTGTTAGTAAATGAAAAACATGTGATGCTTCCTTTAAAACAGTATGTGTGCACAGAAAAAAAATCCAGTGAAAAATGAGCAAACAATTTCAAAGGGAAAACAATCTAAAATGGGAGCCATATCAAAACTACAAACAAAATGCTCAAACCATGGAGTTAGAGAGGGAACCTGGATGAACTTATTATGAAATCTGAGAACATAAATGCAAAACTCAATTTTTAAGTGATGTTATGATCTATGTGGCATAATGTTTTATATGATCACAGAGTTGGAACTGACCACCAGAGCCATCTGACATGCAGGAATAAAAAAATTAATAGTCCTGAATGAAGGCCACCATTTAAAGACTTCCAAAGAAGGCACTGTATCACGTTCTGTGGTGGTCACTTCCACTGTCAAAGAGGTTTTGCAGGCAAGAAATTCTTCTTAATGTTTAGGTGGAATCACTTTACTTGTAACATGATTCCATTGGTTTGCATGCTACATCTAGAGACCAAATTAATATTGAAGAATCTTGTTTGCATCTTGTTTTCTTGTTTGTCTTACCTATCCTCCAAATATTGAGCTTCAAAATGATTATGACTCTGTAGCCCTTCCACTATGCATCTCACAAAACATGCCCAAAAGGTGCAAAAAGATTACAGACAAATATGGGTCACAATTTTGACAAGCCTGGTCACTAACCGAGAAGTCCACAGGTAATATAATAAAAGCAAAGCTCAATGCTGCACAGCTCAACTGCTGGAGAGGATTTATTTATATACTTTATTTTTATTCCATCTTTCTCCCAATACAGGTACTCAAGACAACTGGGATCCCTTAGAAAAACTTGGCACCAGTCAGAGGTCACCACTAATTGGTTGCTGATGTCATTAACCACTCCTTATGTGTGTTCCTTGAAGATTTCCCTATGTTTTGGAATGCTGGAGCATGCTTAACATTTCCTTTGAAAAACACTCTTTGCATTCCTGGCCATACACTTCACTCTGAGTTTAAGGTAGGAAGATCTCTTCTACAATTATATTACCATACAAATGTAAAACATAAAGAACTTTTAGCCATACCGTACTCTAGTTCGTATAATGACATGGGTAGAGGTAAAAGAAATGGATACCATAATAGGTGCTGACAGCCATCGGCCAATAAGTCATTGGATGAAAATAATACTGTTCTAAAATAATCATGCATTAATTAATAGCTCAATTAACTTACAACCCTGGAGATTCCTTATTATAAGCACTTTAAAACCAAATTAGTTAACTAAGATTTATGCTATTACAAGGATTACCAAATGAATTAATAATGACTGACCACTTATTTTAAGTGTTGCTAAGTATTCAAAGTTCTTTCATTACAGCTCCTGGAGTTACACAGAACAATCTGTATATGTTTAACTCATTGCCCTTGGTGATGCAATGGGTTAAACCCTTGTGCAAGTAGGACTCCTGAAAGAAAGGTTGGAGGTTCGAATCCGAGGAGCAGGGTGAGCTCCTATCTGTCAGCTCCAGTTTCTTGTGCGGGGACATGAGAGAAGCCTCCCACAAGGATGGTAAAACATCTGAGCATCTCCTGGGCAACGTCCTTGCAGACGGCCAATTCTCTCACACCAGAAGCAACTTGCAGTTTCTCAAGTCACTCCTGACACGAAAAAAGGAGAACAATCAGATATTGTACTCTGTAATTGTCCCACTATCCACAAATATAAAGGAAGAGGATTTTAGAAGCTGTAAACCTCACATGCAGACATACCATAAATGTAAATATTATTTCCATTAAGTAATTTATATTCCTCTCTGGATAAGATTCTTCAAAAACATTCAGCCTAAAACCATATTTGCTCATCCTCACAAAAATCTTAAAACAAGGCATAATATGATCAATTAAGCTTGTCAGCATGGGAAAAGAAGCACGGTTACACCCACCCACACAAGAATGGTTACCAGCAAGACTTCACTAATTTTCATTTGCTACATGGACAATGGAGGACCTTCTTGCGGCAACACCAGAGGCACTCCAAGTGGACCTTGAGATCGTCTGGGGAGGCCCTTCTCTCGATCCCGCCTGCCTCACAGGCACGCCTGGCGGGGATGAGGGATAGGGCCTTCTCAGTGGTGGCCCCCTGGCTGTGGAACACCCTCCCTGTTGACATCAGACGGGCGCCCTCCCTTATGTCCTTCCGGAAGAGCCTGAAGACGTGGCTATTCGAGAAGGCCTTTAATTAAATGCTATAGTAACTGGAAATGAAAACTGGAACGGAATGTAGACTACGAGATTGGTTATGATTCTATGACAAGACGAAGCGGATTATTTTAGTGTAATTAGATGATAGTGTATTAGTGACAGGTTGTTTTTGTTGTTGTAGTTTATTGTGAAATGTGTTTTTTACATGTTGTACACCGCCGCGAGTCGCCCTAGGGCTGAGAGCGGCGGTTAACAAATGCAGCAAATAAATAAAATAAGTGGCCAGATACTGGTCAAAGGACATTTAATCGACTACCAAGCTTGCAAATTTTGTGTTTTTGTTTGTTTGTTTTGTTCTGTTAGAAATGTAATACAATTGTCTGGTCGCCCCGGCACAATAAATAAATAAATAGCAAGAATTCTGTAACATTATCAAGTGTCACCACAACTTATATAGCAAACAATCCAAGAGTCACGTGGGTCCAAACTTGGGGTAGTGGCAAATCCTATTCTTAAGAGTACCTAGCAGAGCTTGGAAAAATTACTATTGTGAACAGACTGCTTTCATTCTTTTGCTGACAATAATCCTGTCCTATACTGCTGATCCTAAATGCCCTTCCAGGTTTTATGGACACCAAACCTTTGGCACCACATCCTCATGAAGTAGTAGGATGTGAAAAGCACTTTGAACATTTATGGCTCTCTACAGATAACACAATAAACTGTTTCATTTACATTTACTGCGCCGGAGTTAACGGCTACATTCAATTAGGAAAAGTGACTGGGAGTCTTCCAATCCATACGATGCTACATCATCAGCTCCAAACGCAAAAATTAATTTGGTCTGCGCTTTCACAGCCCTTCCTTTCACCCCTCCTTTTGTAAACTCAAGGGCAGCCCTTATGGAGCACAAAGCCTCGGTCATATTTATTTCCGTGTCCAGATTATGCACACTGAGATTGTGATAATGAATCTTGTAATGGATTATTTTCATTTTCAAATGAAGCACGCTCAAATAATGAACTGCAGCAATCATCCATTAGTAAAATGTGAATGAGGGCTAAACAAGTAACTTTCCTAGATAAATGTAATTGATCATTACTGTGATGCTATTATACAGTAGCTCTTTTTAATATCATTCATTTAGCTACTTATTGCCGTGGTTGAGACAAAGTATTGATTTTGATATTTTTCCCCCTCTTAAAGGCAGTTCTCAAAACTCAGCTTCATATTTTTGTATATTGAACAACCTGTCTGGCATATTTAGCAGCAGAGGAAGAGTTGGCCAATCAGCACATCCTCCCAGGCACCCAATTTAACCTATTGGAGACTGAATTAATTCTCAAAAGCAATTGGCCCTTCCCGAGACACATATTAAGCGAGAGTTGCACTGTGTTAAACATGCTACTCCCAAACAATTTAAGCTTCTTCCTATGTAAATAAAGCACTCTGGCTCTCGAACACAAGTACATTAGCAAACACCTTTTGCGCCTCCATGACACTCTAAATATTTTTCCTGTCAACATCTATCTTGTTTAAATTGAGCTGGGGGTAGGGGGAACGGGGAACTAAACAAAAGTCACTCTGCTGCCCACTTCTCAGTCTGGACATCTTTGTTTAAGCTTTGACTTGGCTTAAATGAACGAATTAATATTGACAAAAACATCAACTAAGCTAATGAGTTGTTAGTTAAGGCAATAAACATGTCACATTAGAGTCAGCGCAGTGAAGAGGTAATTAGCCCTAGAAAAGCTCTGCTGATTGGGGCTGTTGCGATCCTTTGCTCTTAACCTTTGAGTCCATTATCTAGTGCAGGATGAGCAACATCTATGCTAATGCAAATCCGCCAATACACAGCGGCCTTGGTACAGTAGCCAAGGACTGCATTAGCAAGGATGTGCGGAGGCTGGCGCCGTCATATTTACCCAGCGTCTATTAACAAGTTTACACAATAGCTCAAAGGATTACAACAAGCTATAGATGCTTATGAGCATGGAAAGCAGAAGACAAGAGGAGAGAAGACAGAGCACCAGTGAAAATAGTTAATAGGAAATCATTACATCTGTCTCTCAGGAATAGGGGGATATGGGTTTGTAGGTTTTGGTTAGCTTTCACACATTCCCCAAGTTACCTTGTGTGATCCACCCAGAAGGGAAGGCTGTGTGTGTCAAAGGAACAAAAATCTCAGAAACTTCTTATCTAAATTGCATCTTATTGCAATAGATAAATTGAGTAATATATCCAAATATATGGCACAATTTATTAAAAGAGATGCATCAAAGCTACTAAAATCAAATCAAATTCTAACACACTTAAATATTTATCTAGTGGGACTTCAAGCGCATAAAACATGCCCGATGTATTCTACCTGCAATTCCTCTGCAGAATTATGAGTAACGATACTGGGGATCACAAATGGGACTAAACACAACAAATTTTTGGGTGCTATTGTAAATGTCAGGTCAGGAGCACCCCAGAGCCTGACATTTTCTGACCAAAATGTAACAACTAGGGACAGAAGGCTGAGGATGTCATTAAACAAGTATCAATCATAGTTACTCAAAGCCTGCCATTACCTTTTTTTTAATGTACCACAAGCTCTAACAAGTTAGATATCCTCTCTATGGTTGGAAATTTAACTCTTCCAAAGTTATGCTTTGAATAGGAAAAAATAAACCCAAACTTTTCCTACCTCATTTGAAGGTACAGTGGGTTTTTTTCCCATGTCAGGAGTGACTTGAGAAACTGCAAGTCGCTTCTGGTATGAGAGAATTGGCTGTCTGCAAGGACCTTGCCCAGGGGATGTTTGATGTTTTTACCATCCTTGTGGGAGGCTTCTCTCTTATCCCTGCATAAGGAGCTGGAGCTGACAGAGGGAGCTCAACTCGCTATCCTCAGATTCGAATGGCTGACCTATCCGTCAGCAGTCCTGGCGGCACAAGGGTTTAACCCACTGCGCCCCTGCGGACTCCATGGTACAGTGGGTATCTGGAGGGTATTGTTTCCAGCCCCTCACATACATTCCCAAATCCATGGATGCTCAACTCACATTCTATGCAATGGTTTAAAATGGCGTCCCTTACATAAAATGGCAAAATCAAGGTTTCCTTTTTGGATTTCTAAAAATATTTTCAGCTCATGAAAATGGATGGTAGAATCTGTGGATACAAAATATGCGGATATGGAAGGTGGACTATACTGCTTTAAAGAATATATGGGAGATGTATGTCCCCCAAAGAAATTTCTTCATAAAAATGGATTGCTTTCACAATCCACTTTAAAGGGGTTGTTTCAGTGGCCACATTTCTCTCTCTCTGCATCCCAAGGTGAATTCTCAGTGATGGTGGGCACTTTAGTCCACTGGGCTTCTCACACTTTCAATAAGCCTCACTTTCAACCCTTTTTCTAGAACCACTTTATGTAATACAAACTTTGCTGATTTTGTGACTATTAACTAAAATGAAATGGAAACGTCCACTCTTAAGCATAAATATATGAGATAAAATCTTTGGCTTTTTGAGCCCCCAGGGAAAGGCTCCAATTGATTTCAAGATTTCACCCAAAGCCCTTTATGTCTTAGCAATGAAATTAATAAAACAGTAAGACATACTTTTATTACTTTAATTGTTTTATTAAAAGAGGCTTAAGATCCATCTCTTATTTGCCTGCCAGCTTTTTATGGCTTTACCGTAAAAAGGAGCAAGAGAACAGGTTTCAAGGTGGCATCGCCTATCTTAGGATACAAGCACATTTCTATGTAAGCTTGCAAATTGTGGTGATTTTTTCCTCACAAACTGCAAGCAAATATTAAGAGATCCAATGAAGAACAAAATGAAGACAAACTGGATATTAGCACCACATGCCTCACAGTAGTTAATTACGTTCTTACATGTTAAATATTGCTAATAATCTCAGTTTGTTGTCAAGGTTCGGGGCCAAACTTTGTGTAAGTCAACTGCATGCTTAAGAAGTCCTCAGACCTCACCTCTGAGGATGCTTGCCATAGATGCAGGCGAAACGTCAGGAGAAATGCCTCTAGAACATGGCCATATAGCCCGAAAAAACCCACAAGAACTGAGTCCTCAATTTAATTTCAGAAGGGAGTCTGAAGACTTTATAAATACAATAGAATCTCACTTATCCAACATAAACGGCCAGCAAAACGTTGGATAAGCAAAAATGTTGACTAATAAGAAGGGATTTACGAAAAGTCTATTAAACATCAAATTACGTTACTATTCTACAAAATAAACACCAAGACATCATATTTTACAACAAATCAACAGAAAAAGCAGCTCAATACACAGTGACATTATGTAGTAATTATTGTATTTATGAATCTAGCACCAAAATATCGCAATGTATTGAAACAGCTGTGGATCCGGGCAGGAGGCAGTCTGTGTTGGATAATACAGAACATTGGATGAATAAAAGGTTGGATAAGGGAGACTCTACTGTACATTAAATCCCCACATTTTATTGAAATGTATCTAGTTACATTGTTCCTGACTGCTGCACCATCCATCCAGGGTGACTAAGCAGGGCTTTTACAACTCCAATGATTAACAAAGTGTAGTGTGAAGTTTTATCAGGTGGAACCCTTTCCCCAAAAAAGTTTTCTTTTAATTGCTACATCCCCCAACATGGCAATTTCCTGACCAATAGAAAGCTGGGGTGGACTAGAGAAGAGGTAGTTATGTTCTCATAGTTGGACACATGCCATGAATGAGAATATGACTCGTGTGCATCCAGCTGAGGGAACACAGTTCTGTGCTTCTCTGCTCCATTTCAGCTCTCCATCATCCAGCAAATGTTGTGGGGAGAATGCAGAAGCTAAAAGGTGGGTTGCGTGGTGGTGCAGGAGACAGTGTACTTCTGCACCTCCCTGCTCTAGGATCTGTTAACTATCAAAGATACATGAACCCTGTTCTATATTTTGCTTGGCAATCCCACCATAGTTTCAACTAAGATCAAATTCCCTGTATGGAGGGGACTGGCACAGCTCCATTTGCTGTGGTGTGCCTTCAAGTTGCTTCTGAATTATTGTGATCATAAGGTGAACCTATCATAGAGGAGTCATAGCAAGATTTGTTCAAAGGGGGATTGCCATTGTCTTCTTCTTGGACTGAGAGAGTATAACTTGATCAGTGTCATCCAGGGTTGAGCTGAAATTAGAATCCTAGTCTCATTCAGTCCTGGTCGAACATTCAGACTCCTACACTACACTAGGGAGCTCCCGATGGCGCAGTGGGTTAAACCAACGAGCTGCTGAGCTTGTTGACCAAAAGGTCACAGGTTCAAATCTGGGGAGTGGTGTGAGCATCCACTGTTAGCCCCAGCTTCTGCTAACCTAGCAGTCTGAAAATATGCAAAATGTGAGTAGGTACTGCTCTAGCAGGAAGGTAATGGCGCTCCATGTAGACATGCCAGCCACATGACGTTGGAGGTGTCTACGGACAATGCCGGCTCTTCAGCTTAAAAATGGAGATGAGCATCAGACCCCAGAGTTGGACATGACTGGACTTAATGTCAGGGGAAAACCTTTATATTTACTACACTACACTAGCTTTTTAGACAACAGGTGTGATGGAGAGAGACAATGTCATGTAAGGGTTTCAATGCTGTATTAGGATCAGATGCCAATGTCCAAATACTGCTCTTTTGTCAGAAAGTATCTTTTTTCACGGAACTCAGGTTGATGCATACTGCCCTTCCTGTTCTAGAATCTCTTAATTGAGCCTGGCTTTCACGTTTGATCATGATATACTTTAAGATGATCATGATATACTTTAAGACTACGGACACTAGCAGCCTGGACAATTGAAACTGCCACTATAGATAGTACGATTTTAAAAATGAAGGTTTCTACCTCTTTGATCACGTGCCATACAGTTTGCTACTAAGTTGCCTTGGGAGAAAGGTGGAGATATAAATAAATAAAATGCACATTCTGCAAAGGCTGAACATTCAAGTTCAATTAATTCAGCACATTGCAAGATTTAAACAAACAGATGTGACACTGATCAGGAAAAGGGTATGCTTATGTAAAGTATCCTTATTTAGTACAATTAACACTTCTCATTGCAAAGAATTCAAACAAGGGGCAACCACTGCCCTGAGGAGCTCATTCACCTTTAGTGGCACAGAATTCAAGAGTAGAGAGTGTGAACAAAGGAGAAGTAATGCCGACAAGAAGCAGACAATATGCATTTCAGAGTTCCCTCATGGGAGAATGCAAAGTCCGCCAATTAAACATAAGGCCTGAAACATGGTGATGAAAATTAGTAAGGTAACTAAAGCATTTTTGGCACTGAAAAAGCTAACTCATAAGTATAACAGATTCCTCTTTTCCCCACGCCAGTTGAAACTGTGTAAAGCTCTGCTCAAGTTATCATCATTAGGAGATCAAGACACTGACAAAAAGAAGCAGTGCTTTTTTCAGTAAAAGCCAGGAGGATTTAGAACAAACTGCTAGATGATGCACACCGTGGCACCTAGTCTGACAATCAGTGAGTCTTTTAATATATCTGATATGTCTGATTTTCAAATTAATGTTGATTTTTAATAATAAGAGGCAAAAACACTCATCTACCAGCTACATCAGCCCACAGTTGTCATGTTTTTTTTTTCTCAAAAGACAGATCATCCTCTCAAAGAAAAATCCATGAGACGTAGAGTGAATCAATTATCCATATGCATCTCTTTTTAAAAATTAGGGTCAAATCATTGAGTTCTTTCTATGAGAACATTTAAAAAAAATAACAGCATTTGAAAAATCTCATTTGATCTCAATATGACATCAAGACATCCTGCGATTTAAGGCGAGCAACAAAACATGCTGATGTAATGCTTCTGACTTGGACTGAATGGGAATGAACACAGCTGTTTCATTGATAATTCTACATCGTAGCAATGGGAGGGCTCAGAAATGTGTAAGAAGGGGCAATTGACCCCTGTGTGTCATCTTTTATCGGGAAAGGTGCACATGGCTCCTTTCGACACTATTTATTGGATCTGTGGTTGCCTTAATCAAATATACATACAAAATGGAGAGAGCAGCAACATCACTTCCTTTGCTTGCCTTTTCCATGGGAGAACCATATTTATGCACATTTTATGTTGCAACAGGCACTAAAATACATTTAAATCTGCTCAACTTCTAATAAAATTGGTCACAAAGAGAAAGAAAGGGATTAAAATAACGGGTTTGCCAATGTTTTCCATCTAACTCTGGCCTAGTTAAACTGACCTAACAACGCTATTTTTCTTCCTCTCAAAATCTGCAGTGGGTGAATCAAATGCGAAAGCAAGATCAATTCCGTTCCAAGACAGTAAATGAGCTTTAGCTCAGACTTGTTTCAATTTATGGAGAGATTCCAACTATACCTGCTTTAAGTGTATTCTTAGCCAGCTATGAAACTATATTATAGCACCATGGAAACAGTAAACAACTGTCAATTTTGCCCAAATTTGTTTATAATGTAGAAAGTGGAGCACAGAATCAATGTGTTTTACTTCTCAAGCATGCACCATATTCTATATTTGTGTTTAAGAAATGCTAAAGTTAACTCTGAAAGACTCTTAAAAATTATTTCAGTTTTAAATAATATACAAATACAATGACTGAAATATATATATCCTGTTAGAAATAAAATATAACATTTAATGTACTGTCGAAGGCTTTCATGGCCGGAATCACTGGGTTGTTGTAGGTTTTTTCGGGCTATATGGCCATGGTCTAGAGACATTCTCTCCTGACGTTTCGCCTGCATCTACGGCAAGCATCCTCACTACTTCTTAGGATGCTTGCCATAGATGCAGGTGAAACGTCAGGAGAGAATGCCTCTAGACCATGGCCATATAGTCCGAAAAAACCTACAACAACCTTATAACATTTAATATTTTTGTCATAATCAAAAATGTTATCTTGTCAAGTATATTTTGCCCTGTAAGTTATCAACTGAAAAAATGGTGCAATACAGTTCCAATGAAAGTTTGCCATGTGAGATGAGTTGTGTCAACCGTATTTAAATATCAACAGACTGCCTAATAAGGTGGCCAAGCTAGTTGAACATTAACACAATTGCTAATCTAACACTCATCCTGCTTTTCAAGGAAAAACTCAAATTCAGAAAAGAACTACTGTTAGATGTGTAAAATGGATTCAAAACAATTCTTTTTTAACATGGCAGACTCGTGGTATTGGAAGGCTTGGGTTGCCTGGCAATTTTGCTAGAGCGCATCAGATCATATACTACAGCAAATACCCCACATATTCTTTTGTTTATGCACTGGTACATAGGAAGGTACACCTAGTTTCAGGGATGAAACTGAAGATGAAATATGTGACAAACAAGGGTTGTTTCCCAAAGTGGAAACTTTTCATGGAATCCCTCATCTTTATCACAATGCCCCATTATATAAGTGCATTATGAGGCATTGGCACATCGTGATTATTTGCCACCCTAACTTCCCAGCAGCCAACTGTGTCTGTCTTTCATGAAGGTCCTTTGGCTTGTTACTGCCCTCAAGCTCAATGCCCTCAGTAGGATGATGTCAATACCAAATCCTCTTTCCATTTGACTTGGTCCCCTGTCATCTCAGTGTTTATTGAAGCATTGAGTTGTGATTGGGAGATGAATGAGGCAAAGCTGTGTACAGATCTTCCCAGTGCCCACAGTGTCATATTATCTGGGTTTGGGCAGAACTCCCAAGGTTAATCCTGTAATGTCGAAGAGGTTTGGTTTTCTGGGTTTTGCATTTTAAATGGTCATGTGGATTATTGAGGCAGATCAAAAAATACAAATGGAGTATTCATAAAAAGCTCAACATCCACACTACCTGGTAATATATTTAAGACACGACATTGACTGAGTTGAAGTGCAAAATGCATATCGTTAATGGCTCTGTTGATGGCAGAGAGTTTGAAAAATACACGGCTTTAATGACTGAACCAAGTATTTTCATATTCAGGACAGAAGACTCATACAGATTTATCAGCCCATTAACTTTATAAACATAGTATTAGCTCCTATTTAGGTGTGATGTGGTGAATCTGTAATGAGAAATTCTTTACGTGGCATTTTATAATTAAATATCTCATGAACCATTTGTAAGGTCAACAGAGATTAATGTGAGATGTCAGACAAGGTCACTGTGTGAATTCCTAAAGAATCACATCCTCCTTTACAGAGCAGAAATATCACAATTAATTGGCATTACACACCACAGGAGGAAAGCATGTGATAGACTTTTACATGTTACTCTTTTGAATTAATGAGATACTTGTTTATCAAAATAAGGTAGCTGTAACTGTTATGCAAACTATGTTGCTGAAGCACAAAAAAAGTATTTTGAATTACATTCTCTCTTTCTCTCAACCACCCCCCTGCCCCCATCCAATAATTTTACATCAGGAATTTTAAAACGCATAGCAACACTGCATTTATATTGAATGACATCTTCATTTGTCTTACGTTTATGTTTTTTAAAGATTCCCATTTCCCCCAAAGAATGCATAATTTAGTTTACATGTAGTTTACATTTGGTTCTCAGAGGGTGGGCTAGGAGAGAAAACCTGTGGTGGACTGGGTGGGAGAACTGGAAATATGTTTTAGAAGTCATGGAGAGCTTCTGCCATACTAGATAGAAATACTGAGTTTGAATTTGTTGCATTTTAGATGGTTTCCTTAAAAATAACATACAGAACCAAATCTATTGAGCTGCAGCTAGAGAACAACATCATGTGCCAAAAGATCTATCAGGAGCATATTATACCTACTGGTTTTTAGTGTTCACAGAACAGGAGCTTCTTCCTATCTATTCCTTTCTATCTGTGTCAACAAACAAAAAACTATACAAAGCCAAAATTAGACACAATAACTTGACTAAAAGATATGGGAAGGGGATCGGTCTCAGGTTAAAGTCACAAGATTTGTTATTGTTCATGATATTTGTGATACCTTAAAGTCAGTCTTTCATACTGATGCATGTTCAGAGCATTACAATGCTTCCCTTCCAATTCTTCTTTTGCAGACAGTACATGCCTTAGATACATTCATGAGTGAAAAATAAACCATAAATCCAAGGACACCAGACAATAAAGAGTTGACACTGAAAGCATAAGTGTACTTCTTTGGGTTATCTGATGTAGCAAGCAGAACTGGCAGAAACCTTCATTTTCTGGTAGCCTCTGGAGATCAGGCTTCAAAACCCTGCTTAACCATGGAAACCCAATAGGTTACTTCGGGAGCCTCAGAGGAAGGCAAAGCCCCTTAAGTCAGAAAGGATTTGAAGGCACATAAGAACAAAAACAGTACTTCTCTACCATTGCCCTCTGTTATTCTGAAGTCTTTGGGGTGCATCCCTTCAAGACTGTAGGCAGTGCCCACATCACATACAAAATACTGCACATAAAAAGTGTAAGTTCTCAGTGTAGGCTTCTCAATGCTATGCCAAGATTTTATTTTATGGGGGTGACTATGAAAAATCTTTTGGCATGAAATTTTTTTCAAAGTGAAGATAAGCCACAATGGTGCTCGATAAATTGTGAAAGGCTGTAGAATCCATTGACTGCCCTTTGGCAATTTTGTTCTTTGAGACTTCATCTGCTATGAAACTGCAAAAGGACTTCTGAGAAACACTGAAATGTTATAACTCATTACTTCATTACACTAGAGTATGACTCCACTTTAAATCTGGTTGCTGCCTCCTGCAGAATTTAGGGATGAGCCTTTAACAGCCTCCTCCCTAAACTACAAAACCCGGAATTCTGCAGGGGGCAGAAACCAAATTTAAAGTGGATTCGTTCTCTAGTGTGATGAAACCCTTTGTCATACGAAAAAGATCCTTTTTGTCCCTCAGGATGAATCTGGTTAACAAAGCCTACTTTCCACTTATCACCACTATAGTTTTTAAAACTGACTACAAAAGGTATAAGTTTACACTTTTCCAGACAAACAAGAGGTGCGAAAATAATATACAAATACAAATATATCATATAGATGGATATAAACAGTTATGCTTAATAATACAACAGGGAGTTAACCACCACAAATCACACATATTCTTATTCACAAAAATGGGGAAAAATCTTTAACTATGTAAGCTGTGATCTCTATTCCATATTCATTTAGATGTACTGACCGGCACTTGAAAGGTACATTGTCTTATTTCCGTAAGTTCAACCATCTCTCGGAAGACTCACTTGTGCCAAGACCTCCCTAGCTCCTAAGATGTTAGATATTTTACCTAAAAATCTCCACTGGAGCAATGTTATGTCAATTAATACAATATGTATATTTTAATTAGTTTTTCAAATTACTTTGAAAGCATAGTTAGCAAAAGGTAATCAATATACTTAAACATCTCATTAAGAGATCAGAAAATGTTAGAGAAGTTCACAGCAATCTATATTATAACACAGGACATTCCAGTTATGGAAGCAAATACAGAAGTGTTTCATGAGGAAGGATGGGAGCCCCTGGTGGCGCAGTGGGTTAAACCCCTGTGCTGGCCGGACTGAAGATCGACAGGTCGCAGGTTTGAATACGGGGAGAGCGCAGATGAGATCCCTCTATCAGCTCCAGCTCCTCATGCGGGGACATGAGAGAAGCCTCCCACAAGGATGATAAAACATCAAAACATCCGGGCGTCCCCTGGGCAACGTCCTTGCAGACGGCCAATTCTCTCAACCAGAAGCAACTTGCAGTTTCTCAAGTCACTCCTGACACACACACAAAAATGAGGAAGGATTCCATAGGAATCTATGGCACAAGTGGCAGAAGATACACACAGCACCCTCTCTCCTGGAACATGCGCTGTGGCCCCTCCCCACCTCCGCTTACCTGCTTGCCCCACTGCTCGCCACCCCCTGGTTTGGACACTTATGTGTTTAGTAACTTCTATGAGCTATACACAAATTAATGACAGGTAGAAAAATGGTGGACAGCACAGTCAAATGAACCCACTTTAACTTTTACTTATGGCTTTGATCAAGGCAAGCTGCTGATTTTAAAGACATAAAACAATTTTCAAAGATAGCTCCAAATGTCAATTTATATTTTTAGGAGTACTCAGAAGTAAAGTTAAGAATTCCATTCTTTGTTGTTTACAGAATGAACATGGACAGTTTCAAGCATTGCGATACAGAGAAGCCAATATTTGCAATCCCAAAAAGGGCCTTGTGGTATCATACGTTTGCAGTTGTATATGAAAGAGCCTATGATCTTCCTTCTAACAAAGCAACACTCAGAGGAAAAAGGAATGGGGTAAAAGATGGGATTTGAGAGAGGCATCACCCAATCTCTCATAGAACTACAATTAAGGATAAGTAACCTTACTGTCAAACTGTCCTTTGTGTGCTGTCACCATGAAGGGAGGAGTTAAAACTCAAAAAAAGTCTGTTCAGTCCTCTTATGGATAAGCATGACATTCACCTCTGAGCAAATCAAATGTCTGAATCCAGTTTCTCAAAATGATTTTACACAGTGAAGATAATCCTAATAAAAAATATCTTACTCCAAAGGGGGGAAAAACGCCCTAGTTTCTGAAATTCCAGTGAAAGAAATGCATGTTGACCTCTGGGGTTGAGATAAAGTTTACAAAACATAAAAAGAGCATATAGATTTTTCCCCAGAAAGGTGAACCTGAAGACTATGAGAACTGAAACAAAAACACATAGATGTTAATTTCTAGTTCAAAAATTGATGTCAACAATATGTCAGATGCTGATTTAAGCCCTCACAACTAGGTGAGTAGAAACAGATTTCCTCACCTACTTGTTCTCAGAGCAGCCTTTTCAGCCTCCTGAAGATCCTGCATCTTGGGAGGCCCTACTGCATAGTGTTGGGAAGCTCATGGAAAATGACCCTTCTATGAGCAAAGCCAAGAACATAGATGCTCGATCCATCTTTGCGACAGAAGGCAAATTAGTTTGCTTACTCCTAAAATAAAAGGTATGCTGCTGTTGGATGAAGAGTTGGAAACTTATGTGCGCTCCTTGCACATGACAGTATGATTAAGGACATAAGAACGGAAGAAGAATCATGCTGGATAAGACCAAAGGCCTATGACAGTGAGAAATCAGTTGCATATGGGAAGCCAGCTGGGAGGACATGTATGAAACAGAACTCTCCATCTCAAGCTCTCTCACTGTTAATATATAGAGGTAAGCCAAGTCATAATATTATGGAACCTATGAAGCAGACCATTTCCATCAAAACAGTGAGTTTAACTGGGTAGTGCGGGTGGCAAGAAGAAAGAAACTTACAAGTGTGTCTGGCCAGTGAATAGTTGGATCCACCACTTGTTGAACCAAACCCTTCAGGAATTTGGCTAGAACTGCGTGGTCTGGTCAGTAATTTGGGAGGTTCGATTTCAGCTCCAAACTCTGCTCCAATTACTCCGAGGAGAACAATGGCAGTAGCTTGCTTTCGCCTCTCTTCATATGACATAGATATCTTTTTCATCTGTGGAAGTCCAGACAAAGAACCTACAATAAAAAATGAACAAAATTAAGATAATGATTAAATTTGCTTTCTTAGAAACTAACATCTTGGTTCCAACAACTCTGAAAGTTCTTCTTAGCATACAAGGATTTTTAATACATTATTCAGGATTTCTTGCCCTGAAAAGTTTATCTTTGTTGCTAATTACTTGAGTGAATGTCTTTTGCATTCTGCTCTATAATTCCAATAACCAACATTCACTTGGGTGAAATACATAGTGTGTTTTCCTGTGCCAATAAAGCAGTTAATACAATGCTAGTATGACAGCATCCATGAGAAATAGCAGTGTAAAAAAAAAAAAGCCATGCTACAAAAATAATAATATTAAAAAGTGTGCCCATGAGGATATACCAACTTCCAAAAAGTTGGGTGAACATCAATCCTGAGAAGAAACTACTTGTAATAAGAGATAATAAACAATTATCAAAGTAGAAGTTTTCCTCTATCTTGTATTAGGTTTCCTTCCCAAAGGTAGACTAACCTTGAACCAAAGGCACACAAGATAATGAACATGGCTTTTGTTTTCGTTTCAGGGGTGGCTTGAGAGACTTCAAGTCACTTCCGGTGTGAGAGAATTGGCTGTCTGCAATGACATTGCCCAGAGGATGCCCAGATGTTATTGATGTTTTACCATCCTTGTGGGAGACTTCTCTCATGTCCCCACATGGGGAGCTGGAGCTGACAGAGGGAGCTCATCCACACTCTCCCCGATTCGAACCTCTGACTTGTCGGTCCTCAGTCCTGTCGGTACAAAGGTTTAACCCATTGCGCCACCAGGGGCTCCATAATGAACAGTGATTCCTTTTCCTTAAATTCTCAAGGAAGACACTTGTTGGGTGTTACTACATTATAAAAGCATTATGATAGCATTCAAGGAATACAGGATGCTATACAACTTGGAGAATGGGAGTAGGAATCCATCAGGTATGCAAAGGGAAAAAAGGAATACAATAAATGTCCCAGTAAGAGAGCATATCTTTTAAAACATGAGCACATATGTATCAGTATTTGTGAATCATGTTGTTTACAGTAATCAAGGAGGTTATTTATTGGAATTAATTTTTATATTTGTGTTTGAGGTATATTTCAAACTCCTGCAACTAGGAAATGCATTTCCATATATTCCAAATACGGTAATATGATAAAAAATCTTGCCCTTTCTTAGTGCACAGTGATATTAAATCTCTTCTGAGAGAAGTCAGAGGAGACCACTTGGTGCTCAGGGAGAATTACTAGCTCTGAAGATTAACAAAATGTGAATTAATAAAAAGATTTTTGCTATCACATGCCAAACCAGCAGCAAATGAAATGCCTTTTTTTTGTTCTAAAAGAAAAAGAGCACAAGAATGTTAGTTAAGGAAATAGATTCCGAGTCCAGCTCCAGCTCTGATTGTCTTATACCCATAGGGGTGGCTGGGTGGGGGTTGATCTTTCACAATGAGAAAGAAAGGCGCGTGCACAAAAAAAATCAATAGTCCACTTTCTACAAAAGAAGGATGAAAATGGGATCTACACTAAGTGACATGTAACCATTTTAATCATCTATAATTTGTATTTTTAATCACTCTGGTCAAATGCTACGCAGGCGGCAACTGAAGTCTTCCTAAACAGATCCATTTTTAATTTGCTTCACTCAGAATACAATGATCTAGAAGGAAACCACCCCACTCCCCTTCCCTCTCCCCCCTCCTCATCCACCCCGAAGAAGCATGCTCCATAACAATAGTTCAAAGGAAAGCTCCATTCTGCAGTTGCACTGATTGTTCTGTCAGCTGACCTCTGCAGAAGGGAATTGCTAACCGCTGCCGAGCTCCTTAGCTGACAAATGAATGATCGCAGCTCCATCTATTTTCACTATGGCTGCCTCCTAGCCCAGGTGCTCAGACAGAGAGCCCGGTGTGACATCTTAGATCAAGATGAATTGGCACAAACTCCTGATCCAAGATTGTTTTATACCATTTAATTTAGTTTCTTCCCCTGCTCGGATGAGCACAGCTCTGGTTATGGATTTCTATTCTAATGTACTGAAGCAGGCACTGAAAGAAGCCAATGAAGCAGATGCTGGAGCTGGGGACTGCAGGGATACTGATCAATAGGCAAGGCTTTGACCCCAGCCACTCAGCCTCTGCAATGGTCACTGTTTAAAGAAAAGAGAAAAAAGGGGGGAGAGCCCCACACATGTGATGCTTCCAGTAGGAAATTAAACAACAGGGGCACTTGCAAACCCCTCTCCCCCAACGACAAAAAAGAAACTCTTGTTGCTCTTCCTTCTGTTTGATTAAAGCAACCTCAGGTTAACCCATCCTTTATTGTGATGTATTTATGGCCAAATGTTCCATTATATCCAAAAATCATATTGTATTACACATCCTGAAGAAAAAGAGTGCAATCTACCAATATGCACCTGCTCCTAAATCCTAAGCTTGTGTGGACTTCATTGTCAAAGGCTCTGAGTTTTGCTTTTAACTAAATTTACAAGTTATACCTAATTAAGACCTATATGCTAAGTACCCATTTGGAAGTATACTGAAGCTACCGATTCCTTCATACAATTTCAACATTATAGACTTGTGCTTAAAGCCACAAATGTTTTGTGCTGGAAAGGTCAGTGGTAATGGACTAGGAAAAAATAAATAACAGTTTTAGAGAGACTAATTAGCATCATGGTTTATGTAAGTAGAATTCTATCCATAGAAACACGCTGGACAACTTCTTGGTGTACGAGAGACGTTCAGATAGGAAATTACTTGAGATTTTTGTTGTTGTTGTTTTCCGTTTACTGTGTGTTTTGAGTTATTAGTAGGAACAAGCAATTAATGGCAGCCCTTTGCAACAAATAAACTGACAGTCAAATGGGAGATTTTAAAATGAAATAACGTCTATAAAAGTTGTCCTCAGTACAAGTTTCATTTGTCTCGTGAAAATTTGGTATTTTCTCACAGTGATGTGCCTCCATTTAATCATGCTAAAGGGTGACACGAAGATCCATTTTCTTGACAAGACGGTTGATCACCCTATCACAGTGAGAAAATTAATAACCTCAAATAGCCCTATGTGGAAAACAGAAGCTACACTGAGGAAGGGGGAAGGTTTCTGCATTTAAGTTGTAGAGATTGCAGATTTTCTATGCACTAAGTAAATGGAAGTGACAGATTTCTTCATTATTTGCTTGGTTTTAGAAAAGTGGACACTTTGGCTCCATATGTAAAAAAAGAGATTTCAAAACAAGTCCAGAGCGGAAACTAAAATGAAATGGTTTTAGAGGAGCAGTTTTTGAGCACAGATGTGCATTCTTTCTCCCTAATCTGTTTAAATAAAATATAGGTTAAAAATATGAAAAAGTTTAAGCTGTTTAAAAGGTTGCAAGATATTGATTACTTCATTTAAAAAGCAGTCAGGGAGTGCAACCAAGAGGTCAGGGTAAATTTAACAGTTTGAAGCACTTTACTAAATAACTCTAAAGATCATGTTAATTGGCTTTGCACACTCCTAGTGTAAAATTAATTTTATCCTAGCTTACAATAAAAGGATTAAAAGACATATTACATTCTACAGGTTTAACTGGAACAGGAATCAATGGATTCGAATTAAGGCTAAAGGCTATTTTATGGGAGATACACCACCCATAGATACTTTATATCTGCTATTAGACATATAATAGTGCTATGTTATTGTATTAGGAATTAAAAATGTAGAGGTGAAAATGCCAGGCCCATTTACTATTTATAGAAATATATCTCAGGATTCTGAGTGGCTGGGTTTCCCCCCATTTCGACCACGAAACTTACTGGCCAGCTGACCGCCACTGTAACTGCTAGTATAACTGCAGCTCTGAAAAGACCAAGTGGTTAAAATGACCAGTGTCCTGCTAATAGATCATTTGGACTACTGTAATGCCATGTAGGTAGAGCTACCACTGAAAACTGGAGGCTTCATCTCACTGCAATGAAATTATAGGCTGGGGACTCAGCAAGTTGACCATTTCTCAGTTTACCTGTCCGAACGCATCTCTCCCTATGAACCATCTAGGTGCTTAAGATGTCTGGTGAGGTCCTGCTCACAGTCCCGCCCCCTTCGCAGATTCGATTGGCGGGAACGAGAGACAGGACCTTATCAGCGGTGGCCCCTTGGTTATGGAACACCCATCCTAGGGATATTAGATCGGCCCCCTTCCTCCTAACATTTCGAAAGAGAGTCAAAACCTGGCTGTTTGAGCAGGCATTTGCAGACACAGTGTAACAGACTAATTGAGATCCATGGAACAACTGGACGATGCGATGGAAAAATGATTTTAATGATGAGATGCTGAGGACTTGGTTTATATTGTATGTAATGTTTGGGGGCATTGACTATTATTATTATTATTATTATTATTATTATTATTATCTTTATTTGTACCCCGCTAGCATCTCCCGAAGGACTCGATGCGGCTTACAGAGGCCAAGGCCTCAAAACACAATATAACAATAACACAACATACCGACTGTAACCACCTCCGGGTTGAGAGGAGCGGTATATAAATATGGCAAATAAATAAATAAATTTTCTTGCCAATTGTGAAACTAGTTTGCTGGCTTTCAAATACAACTCAGAGATTTAAATCAGCATGAGTTTGAGATTAGCTTGTATCTCAACATGTTCCTACCTTCTCCTGAATAGCCCCTTAAATATTCCCTGAGGATTTCTTTTGGACCTTGTGCAATTTGAAGTCAGATAGGGTTGTGAAGCCCTATCTCAAGAATAATATACCTGCTTATCTAACTTTCTTGTTTAATAATTCTATTGATAATTCAATAATATTATTTTTTATTATTAATTGTTTTTCCCCAAGTGATTGTTTTCAATGTTTTGTTGTTCTACAAACTGTTTGGGATTTCGGAGTGAAGAGAGTCTATGGGTGGATAGAAGACATATAAACACTGAATAGCTTTCTTTAAAGTGTAGTAGTTTTTAAATCAAAGATGAAAAGAAACATAACTGCTATCTACTTTCAAGGCTAAAGCTAAGTAGCAAAACATTCGTTCTGTATGAATACTGTTTCCAGTTCAGTCCAGATCTGAAACAGTGGGCTTGAAAAGATGTCCGCCTAGACCTCCGAGAGCCAGTGCAAATCAAATGAGACAGTACTGAACAAAATGGACCAGTGGTCTGACCTGAAGCAAGCGGCTTTGTAGTTCCATATCCTCTTTCAATAGTAACCTACGGATGTGAGAGCTGGACCTTAGGGAAGGCTGAGCGAAGGAAGATAGATGCTTTTGAACTGTGGTGTTGGAGGAAAGTTCTGAGGTGCCTTGGACTACGAGAAGATCCAACCAGTCCATCCTCCAGGAAATAAAGCCCGACTGCTCATTGGAGGGAAGGATATTAGAGACAAAGCTGAAGTACTTTGGCCACATCATGAGGAGACAGGAAAGCCTAGAGAAGACAATGATGCTGGGGAAAGTGGAAGGTAAAAGGAAGAGGGGGCAACCAAGGGCAAGATGGATGGATGGCATCCTTGAAGTGACTGGACTGACCTTGAAGGAGCTGGGGGTGGTGATGGCCGACAGGGAGCTCTGGCGTGGGCCATGAGGTCACGAAGAGTCGGAGACGACTGAACGAATGAACAACAACAACAACATCCTCTTTCAAAAAAAGCAAGTGAGTTAGAATGTTATTAGGGTTTAAGTTTTCCCCATCTTCCATTCTCACTTCAAATAGAAGAGGCAACTAAATATTGGTTCTTCTAACTTGCTTTAAAAACGTAACAGATTCTTATTCTCTTTTTGTGTTTTTAAACACGGGATAAGACAGCCAAACTTGCACAAAGCTAAATGCAATGTATCTTTGAAAAATTCTAAAAATGAATGTGCCTTCAAGTCTAAGAATATACCATGACATTCTTCCTGCACCACTGAAAATAAAACTATGAAGACAAAACTTCTGTAAGCTGTCAGATATTCCATTGTTGACTATGGAGGGGGGCAACAGAATGCAGTGGGACCTGAAAGCCTTCAAGGAAGAAAAAAAAAGACATCGATATTCAACACAGTATCTTTTTGTTAAATTTAAAATAAACCCTATTTCTCATTAAACATGCATAGGATTAAACTAATTATTGCACAGTTGCAGTAATTTTCATTGACAAACTTATTTATATATTAAAATTGAATGGATTTGTAAACAAATAAAATATTTTATGTCTTAGAAGAAGCATTCCCTCCTATACAAAAAAAAGAACTCTCTGCACCTGTATTAAAAGCAATTACACAAGCTTATACTCCACTATAATTTATCAAAATATTTTGATAAATCAGAGACATTAATTGACAGCTAGTACAGTTCTACAACATAGATTCCCAAATCTAATCAACTATGTAATATGACAGAACAGACTTTTTTAAAGCAAGCTGTGGAAAATACAGTCCACAAAATGTCTCAATTACTCCCAAAATACTAAAAATCCAAAAATGTTTCTGCTGAAAAAATAACATAATTTTTTGGAGTTCAGAAATGTTTCTGTAAACAGCAATGGTGTCCACCAATCATCCAGGTGGGGGAGCTCCTACCATTCCACACCATTTTTTTGGCATTTCTAATTTTGTGGGCTATAGAAACTGTTTTTTTCCCAAAGCAGGAAGGGGCTATCTGCCTATTTTCTGTTGGAGGAAAAGACCTACATGAGTCTAAAAACAGGTATGTATGTGTGTGAATTAAAATTTCCCAAAATGCAAGGAACTATCCAACAATAGACTCGGGGTGGGGGCTACTGGCCATGGAAAGGAGACTGGATCCTAAATTTAAAGGAAGAGTGGCTAAAAGGGGTGTTTGGCCCTTACTATCGTCAGTGATATTCCCCGTAGTAACCTATGGATGCGAGAGCTGAACCATAAGAAAGGCTGAGCAAGGGAAGATAGACGCTTTTGAACTATGGTGTTGGAGGAAAATTCTGAGAGTGCCTTGGACCACAAAAAGATCAAACCAATCCATACTCCAGGAAATAAAGCCTGACTGCTCACTGGAGGGAATGATATTAGACGCAAAGAAGAAGTATTTTGGCCACATCAGAGAAGACAGGAAAGCTTGGAGAAGATAATGATGATGGGGGAAAGGGAAGAAAAAAGAAAGAAGGGCCGACCAAGGGCAAGATGGGTGGATGTTATCCTTGAAGTGACTGGCTTGACCTTAAAGGAGATGGGGGTTGTGACAGCCAATAGGGAGATCTGGTGTGGGCTGGTCCATGAGGTCACGAAGAGTCAGAAGCGACTGAATGAAGAAACAGCAAACACTGTCTAAACTACATTAAAGGGATTTAAACTCAACAGAAAGACAAGGAGGACTCACAATATTATAAATCCAAAACCAAGCAATTGGCAACATAGTAATGGCTTGCTGGAGTACAACAACATACATAATATAGGGTTATATCCAATGCTGGACTTTAGTTCACAAAGGATAAGTGTCTTGTTGGATTATGGTCAATGCTATGTTTATTCAGGTATTTCAGATGATAATATTCTGTTGACAAAGGTACAGTATCAACTTCCCACACATGCTACTTTGTTCTTCACAAGCAAGACAGCATTTCTTCTGTCCCCAGAAAAAGTGTGCCTCATATTTCTAATGGAAGTAAAAACAAGGTCCATAGTTCTATTCCATCAGGCAATATAAAAAACCATACAGGATGAACTTGTGATGTTAGAGTCATTGGTCTACATTCTATTGGAGACATGGTAAATTAAGATGGTGTTGAAGGATTTCAGTGTAGGCAGAGGTTGCTCCCAGACAAAGAACAATAGAGGCCACTAAATAACATTCCCATTCTATTAGCAAAAGAAAAGCAACTTCTTTTGAGAGCCAGATACAACTTCATCAGTATTTTAGGCTTTGGAGTTAGCCCAAAACAGGTATCACTGCAAGTGGATTTTGGAAATCAAATTCAACACACATCCACACACAATAACAAAATGAAACAGAAATAACATAAATTACAGTGATATAAAGAAAATGCCAGTAATATTTAGGATTTGCTTAGAACTTGTGTGGAATATAAATCTTATAATAACCTTGTGCTGTAGACTAGTATTGTTATCCCTCCTTATGCAGATGCAAGACAAAAGTAATAAGGATGGAAAAGTATCTGATTTACCTTATGGCTATATATACATTTCAGGGAAAAAATGGCAGAATAAGAAAATGAGACTTCCTGGGTCACAGTGCAGTATTTTAACCTCTATACTATGCACTCTCAATTTCAATTTAAAAGTGTTTATGTAATTATACGATTCTAGCACCAAGGGCAGTGGCACATAATATGCTTTGATAAAGAATGATTGAGGAAGTGCCTCACTAAATTTATTACATAATGAACAGGATGAATACAGCCCTAAAATATATCTATATGATTTTCTAAAAGTTACTACACACTACTATTTCAACGCTGCCAAGTATGCTAGCTCAACCACTGCTAGCTATCAATGGTTTACAACAAGGAGCAACTCAAGTTTTCTTATGTTTTCTTAATTTAGAATGCATTTATACATCCACCCTGAGTCCGCCCTGAGTCCCCTCGAAGAGATAGGGCGGAATACAAATAAAGTTTATTATTATTATTATTGCCCTTATTTTTTAGGGTTGAAATATTATGGTTATACAGGAAAATATCATTTAATACAGTGATGTGTGTTTGCATGTATGACAGTGCCAAAGAATTGTAAGTAATTCCTTAACATTTAATTTTGGCTGTTTTGGTAGCCTAAAACCACTAAGAAGCACCAAACTTTCAAAACTGTAGTGGCACTTAATGAGGCAAAAAGAACACTTAAATGTTTGGTGCTTAACTTGGAGTTGAGTATTTGAATCACTGATCTAATTCTGTTCATATTAATTTAAAATATTTATGTCTCACCTTTCTTTTCAAAGTTCAAGGTAACTAAGTTAAAAATCATAAAATATAACAGGTTTCCATGTGAATTAACTGATTTTGAGTTACAACCTGCCCATTCTAAAATACACTGCATCTGATGAAAAAGACTGTTAGCTTGAAGCACATGTGGAAGAAAATTTGCAACCTGGCCATTTTAATTTATATCTTCAATTTGTACTCAGCTTTTTAAAAAAGCATTTAGCCCTGTTAATCCAGGCAAAGATGAGAATCATGTGGTCTTTCAAATTAAACTAGATTGTAATTTTTACTGTTCCTTATCACTGTCTATGTTGGCCCAGGTTGCTATAAATACTATTTTCTACTACACAATGGGCTTTCCTTCGCACTTTAAGATTGTACAGAATTATTTTCCCCCTCGCTTTTCTAATGCCCTTTCCATCCCCTTTAATATAAATCTTTACATATGTGGACATTAAGACCCTTCCTGATATAATATTTTATACATCACAAATATGGAATGAAAACCATTTTGAAAAATTGTTCATCCTTCTCCTTGCGTTGGTTTAAACCAAGTTCCACATTCAAGCCAGAATTTCGCTTTCTTTCCCCAAGCAGGTGGAACCAAAACGCTTTCATAGTAGCTTACAGTAACCATAAGGATTAAGGTGCTGATTTTCTGCTGCATAGCTGATGCTATTCTAAGCCAATAGTGTGTTTAAATCCACACCAATGAAATCAATACAGCACTGTTCTCTTCAAGGTGAGACCAAATAAACCTGTCTGAAGCCCTGAGAAATAGGTTTTGCCGTACACTTTGAGTGCTAAGTGCCTTTCAGTCCAGAAATCTGCCATTAAATAATCATTAGCCATCATTCATTCTTCCTAAAAAGCTGAATTTCTAAACTTGTTCAGCATCCAACTAAAATATTAGTATAGACTACCATGTATTCATTAGCTCATAGGATTGTGAATACAATGTGTTGTCGAAGGCAACACTTAACTTAAGTGTAAATACACTTAAACATAACAATATACCGACATGCTATGCACAGAGTGGAAGAAGAAAGCTTCACACACAATAGTCATTACTTACTCTTCTTAAATTCACTAAATTGCTGCCATTCCATGAAAGGGTTAACCAATCTAGCAAGCTTTTGTGTGTGGAAAAACCTAGTATCCCAAAGATATGGCTTCTGAAAATATAAATCTGCCCCCTTTTCCCTAAACAAAAAGTGTATATTTATACATTTATAACTTGTTTATTTCTAATCTGAATATATTTTGGCAGCTTCCTAATCCTTGTCTGCATCATTCTTCAGGTTACAGAAACAAGGAGCAGTTTTGTAATTGATTAAAATATATCCACAGTATTCTGCTGATGTTTACCTATGACGCATACTGCTTGTTACAAAGCTATATTTAAAAAAAATAGAAATTCATCACAATCATTCAAAAAAGTATAATTGGACATTACTTTCAATATATCATAATGGCTATATTGTTTCCTTTTTTCTAAAATATCACAGACCAACATATTTATATTACTAATATTATCACAACAGAATCAAGCCTCCACTTCTTATGCAGCCGTGCCCAATAATTTTGTCACGTTCCACAAGCAGACTTTAAATTATTCACCTTTCAGTGGAAGCATTAATTTGTTTCATTTCATATGTGGCACTCACATATGAAAATTCTTGTAGGTTTACATGCGTTTAACTTAATCAATTATTAAAGTCAGTTTAGGGAATTTATATAGCTTTGCTCTAAATGAGATCGACAGAAAACGAATTCATGCAGATTAAAAACAGAGAGAAACTTGCCATATTAGTCAGTAGTTTATAAGAAAGCCAATTTTATCAGCACCAGTAAGACAAATATAAAAATACTGTTTATGAACGAATATATAATTCAGTATAATATGATAGCAAGATTAAATTAATGACTAATAAGACACTGTAGGGGGTGGTAAAAAGAGAGCATGAAACAAGAAAATCTAACTCCGGTTGATTAAAGAGCTTGTCCGTTTGCTCCATATGGATCTGCAGAGAATCCATTTTGTCTTGAACTATTTCTCACTGCTCTGACTGTATGTTAGGGAAATAGTCATCTTCGTCCATTTTAGGTTTCTCATTCTCCAATGCAGTGAAAGGAAGCATGAAATAGCAAGTGTCCATGCCAGGAAAAGCACATCTTATAAAAGACAATTTTAAAAATAGTTGCAAGCATACACATATAATAATAATAATATGTTGGGCATAAACATATTTTATTGAGCAATTATTCATAATTATGGTAGCTTTAATGTTATAAAAGGAAGCATTGCAGACAAACAACATCCTATTTTGTCTCTCACATTAAATGAAATGAATATGACATTGATAGGAAATACTTTCACGGCCTTAAAGATTGCTGTTTTGTTTGCTAACGTTTAAATACAATACAGTATAATAACATATAGTTTTAATATTTGTTTTGCATTCTAGCAAAACAAATATTAAAAGCTAATCGTTTAGATTAAAAGCTACCTTGCCAGAAGCTGACTGGTACACTACAGCTAAACAAAAATGAACGTATATATGATAATATTTTTCCAAATGACTGGTGCTCTTAAAGATATGCTAGATTACAACAAGTTGATCAATAAAAGCAATTCATTCTGGAGTGTCAAATCTCTCTGGGCATTGGTAAAACTTCAATAAAACCGCTATTCTGGATTTTACGTTTGGAAGCATGATTACGTATTTTATTGAAAAGTATAAGAGTAACAAACTATTTTAAATTGTAATCATTTTGAAACCGAGTTGCAACTTATCCTGATTCTTTATGAACAGACCAGATTCTTATTGGAAATCAATGGGAAGGCAGGTAAAATTAGATAGCCATGATTTGCCAAGAAATCAATAAGAGATAGAGCAATATCAGAAACTAAAAATGGAATGCCTTACAGAAACTGAAAATATATTTTTCCTAGAAAGAAAAAAATGTTGAAGATGTTTTAAGTGACATAAAATATCAAAGCTCATGTAAAAAAATATTACAAAGCTATTTTCCTTTTATTATAATATCACTATGGCTCATTTCCTTCTATTTCCACTGAATGTACAAAAACAATTCATTAAATCCTTCCAAAGGAATTCAACTATAAAATGCTTAACAGAACATTAAACCAAAACAACATCGTGTATATCAAAATACCACTCTTCCGTCTGTTTCTGTAAAATTAAACACACTCTTAAAGATAATGCTGAATAGTGAGACAACACAATTTTATCTCCCAAAGCTTTTGTCATTACATAACAGATGCAGATACTTCTAAATGATATTGAGCAGGAACAACTGCATGTGTGCAGCCGACAAGGTTGTGAAAAGAAGAAACTTGCCACACATTTTTTTAGATCCTTTCTTCTTTCCAAGATTAACAAAATAGCACCAGCACATAAATGCCAGATTCAATAATGCCACTTCCTAAAGGATTATGAGCTTCTGCTCAAGAGCTTCATTTTGTATTCTTTCAGTCCATGATTATCAAGGTGAGTTTTCAATATGTGACAAGTATACAATACACTGGATTTTTATTTCCTGCATAATTCCGGGACTCCAGGATTTATACAATCTTGCAGCACATCATTTAAGTAAATACTAGAACAATTATTTAAGACCACTGTTCTGAAAGCAGAAAGCAAGCTTTACTTGGAGAGAAAAGCTGTTGCTAGGTAAAGTGGATGTAGGGACAAAATACAGATGTGTGTGTGTGTGGGGGGGGAATACATGAACATGGGTTAAAATGTCTCAAATATCATGGTGAACAGGACTGTATGTGATTTTTGAAAGCTTCTGCACTACAGCAACAAAGGCAGCAAAGATTAGGTTGGATACAAGGATCCCTTCTTCCAATAGAAAACATCCTCATCCATTGGAAGAAACCCATTTCTGGCAGAACAGCAAATCTTAATCCAATCCACAGGATCAACTGATTTATGCAACTTCTTTAGGCAGCTAATGAAAAATTCTTGTGCAGTATAGTTATGTACAAAATGTATATAACTACAGTATATAAGTTAAACAACCAAAATCCATTACAATAATCACAGTCAGCTAAGTAAAAATTCCAAAATCCACTCACAACCAAAACAAGGAAGAGGGAGCCAAGGCATGGCCACTAGTTTTCATTAATAGGTATTACTAAACATTTGACTAAAGTTACAAATAAAATCCAATATAGTTAAAATTGGGGGAATGGCCAATGTGCTATTTTATGAATTACAACAAAATGTTTCACTCCTCTTTTCAACTATAAACCACAACAGAGCCAAACTTTTAAATAAATAAAACAAAACATTGAAGATTACCTTTAGTCATTGAACAAAATACTGTAGTGGGATTTTGAACATAACTTTAGCACCTCCAAAACACTTTAAATTTTGAACAGTTTTAGGACTTCCAAAACCCTTTAGATATATGGGGTTTTTTTTGCTTTTTGAACTTATCTGTCCAAACATAATATTCCAAAGTATGTGACATTCTGAACATTTTCATGCAGTTCAGAACTAATCTGACTTTTTTGCTCCAAAGGTTGTGTTTGTTTTAGTCCATTCTGCACGGAGCATGGTGTAATTTTAAGGATTGCAGGGAGGCTTGTTGACTGCTGGATCCAGCCTGGCGTAAGATACATAATCAGAATTCCCCTTGATTTGTTAGTCTTCTAACAAATCAAATGCTACTACTTTATTCACATATATGTTTTTATTAACCTGAGGTCTACCTTAGTCTGACAATTATTTAAAATTGGGAACTGCAATTCCCTTCCTTGGGCACCGGTGCCCCATTCTATACTGTGCTGGTCAAAGACCGTAATAAATCATTGATTGATTTAATTATTTGAAATAAATAAATAAAAATCTATCAGAAAGAGATAAACTATATGCTTATTAAAATAATAATTATTTTCCCATAAAAACAAATAAGTGGATGTAAGAATGGGCCATTCTGATATTAAAAAGAAGGCATTTTAGTCACTGCTTTATCTGTTGAGATAAACAGGATTTGTTTTGTAATATATTTTTGTGTGTTTTTTTCACCATTTTGCCAAGGTCCAGGACCCCGAGATTTCACAACAATGGTACAGTAAGAATTTTGTCACCCTTCATAAATTTTCCTTCAGCCTCCAAATTTATCACATTGCTGTTGAGGATTTAGAAATACAGTTTAGGCACTCAAAGAAATAGATATGGTAATATTCTGCAAAACTCAAATGCAACCACTTTATCAAATTATTTAAACATTGAAGGCATGCAAAGTAGCCTTCCCATACATGTACACGTTTATCAAAAACTTTAATATACGTGCTGACACAGACATTCAAAGCTTCGCCAAAGAAAAGCAAATTTAATCAGCTTGGCATTTGAAAGTAGCACATTTGAAGGAGTTTTAAATTGTTGTTTTATGTGCTATTTGTTTTACTTTTTTACATTGTACTGTGTGTTTATTTTATGCATTGTTTGTAGGCGCGTTGAGTCCCGTTGTGGAGATGGAGGCGGGGTACAAAAAAATAGTTGTCGTTGTCGTTGTTGTTGTTATCATTATTATTATTATTATCAAGTAGAGAATCTCTCCCCAAGTTAAACTGACAAATAACTAGAATAATTAGAATAGCACAAATTGCCCAGTATGCATTTACTTCTTAGTCACTGTTATTTAATTTATAAAACCATTGCTTCTAGAGAATAATGCACATTAAATTGATTCTTTTGGAAGCTTCACAACATACTTTCTAATTAAAATGTATTAATTTTTTTTAAATCCTGATGAAAACCCTTTTTTACAGAAATTGCTTTTATAGTAACTGCTGCCCAACCCTGTCCCCTTCCCAAATTTTTGCCTCTCCCCAACAATTTTAATATACTCATTTCCTCCTTGCCTAAGTCTACCATTTAAATGTTTATTTTATTCAAATAAACCCAATATCTCAACATTAACCCAGCCAAAACTGGAAAATGTCCTAGATGTTTAGAATACTGTGACATAATTACTTTAAGTTAACTTTGCGAGGCTTTGATAAAGTGGCAAGACAGAGCACAGCATGGAAGGAAAATGAATATTTTACACAATTCCTAGCTATGGACTGGATGGCCCATGAGGTCTCTTCCCACTCTATGATTCTATCTACGTTGCAACACTGAAACCATAATTGGAAAAAATGCCAATTATCAAACACTTTAGCTCAGATAAGCCAAAGCAGAAGAAGGAAATGCATGATACATCTTTATAATATGACAGTAGCAACCAAATGCTCAGCCCAATGACCATGAACATATGCCACAATACCATTCAAGGAATTTGGAGAAGACAGATCCGGAAAAATAAACTTCTCACGTATATTGAATTATTCATAATTTGGAAAATTCTAGCAGTTTTTCTCCCTGTATAAGGGAAGCTCAATCCGTCTGAGAAGCTACAATCTTGGCCATTTCCCCTTGGGAGGGGAAGCTCCAGTCAAAGGAGGCTGGCCATTCTGTTGTGAAAATACTAGAAACCAAATCCAGACCTGAAGCTCTTGAAGACCCAAGGAAAAATACTGACTCACTTCATCCCTCAAAACACAACATACCATAACACCAACGAGAAAAGAGTGGGAAATGTTTTTGTTGCTTTCAGAAGACAGACACTGAAGTAACTGAGCTAGTTGGGTTGATTTACAGCTAACTACAAATGAACCTGTCCAAGGTTACTACTATTATGGCATCATTGACTTTGGTGTGCTCTTTGGATTATCCTCTTTGGTTAACCCCAAGATTGACATTGGACTTCTTCACTTACTATCAAAATGCTTTTGTGCTTTGACCTCAACCATGTATCTGTCCTTGCTGACTGTCTATATATGAATCTGGATAAGCTTGGGTTTTCTTCCAGTTGCTCTTTTGGACTATAGGTGCTCTTACCTGGCATTTGATCCCTTTAAACAGGACATTTACGGAATTTTCAACTCTCTAATTCACACAATGGTTTTAAGTCATTATGTAGTCTATACACAGTACATTTACTTTACAGAGACAGGACAATGCCAAGTGGGATTTGAGGCCAAGAGGGTCCACCTGAGTAAATAACTGGTTGAGAGGAGGTAGTTTTTGTGTGTGTCAGGAGTGACTTGAGAAACTGCAAATTGCTTCTGATGTGAGAGAATTGGCCATCTGCAATTGGGGATGCCCTGATGTTTTGATTTTGACCATCCTTGTGGTGGGTTTCTCTCATGTCCCCGCATGGGGAGTTGGAGCTGACAGAGGAAGCTCAACCCGCTCTCCCCGGATTCGAACCCCTAACCTGTCGCTCAGCAGTCCTGCCAGCACAAGGGTTTAACTCATTGCACCCCTGGGGTCAGGGGAGAGTAGTGATACGAAATAACAGGGTGATGGGTCAATGATTTAAATATCATTGGTTGCCATGGCAGCACTCAGCTCCAATAACAGAAAATTGTGTTTATCATGTTGTCTCTCTAATACACATGCATTAATACCTTAACACATAATTCCATGTGAAGGTTTTTGCTCATGATATCCCTATTACTGAGTAATATTCAATTTTCTATACACCCTGTAGCCCTCCTTGTAGTCCACAGACATGCCATTTCAGTTGATACAACCTACTTGTTGGGCTTACTTGATCCAATATACTAGGAGATTATGTGCTTCTCAGTGGCTCTTCACAATGGACTAATAGAGCCATTTTTAATCTTCTATCTGCCACGTTACGACAAGGCAAACAGAAAACCATTATTGATGGATGCCTCACAATGACGTGACTCCCCAGCTGTAAGCCTCCTTCAAAGACAGGCTCACATTATAATATTTGGATTCATGTTGGGTTCTGCTTTTAAGGTAGACACACGTGGGGCCAGTGGAATGTTATTTCATATCTGCCTCCTAAGGTTGCAAGAAAAAAACCTAAGCATAAAAAAATCCCATGTGCAGCCTGCTTTCCCAAGAAGTATATACTCTCTGCATAGACATAAACAAGTGCATATAACTGAATACATAAAGGGAGGGAGGAGTGGACCAGATGCTACTAGTCAGTATCAGATTTATAGAAGACTCTATACTATCGGAGACTCAATACACTAGGATGATTCTGCTGCTGGAGGAACTCCAGAGAGTTAACCCGGTGTGATAAAAGACTTGACAAAGCAATTCTGACTGTGCAGCAATGCTAAGTTGTGGGCTAATATGAGAACAGGGGGCCCAATGGCTGTCTTTCAACATGTGCAATTTACACATGGCTTTATCAATAGCCCTAGTGCTGAATACAGAACACACTCTATTTGGCTTTCAGTCAATTAAGCTTTAAGCTGTCAGCAAACAAGACTTTTAAGTTAATTTTGAATCACCGTGAATCAAGTTGAAGGTTGGAAAAGGGCGCACTCACATGCCGGAATGAAAAAAGGCAGTTTAATTGCCTCTGAATAGCTATTATATGCTGCAATTGGCCTATTGAATCTTAGATGATCTATTTATTTATCAAAGTGCAGCCAAAAAAACGGGAAAGAAAGAGCTGCATGCATTAAGCATTTAAAACGTAGCTTAAAAAGCTGATCATATGGTAACCCGTGAGGAAATTTTGCAGCCTGGTTATGGCTGTTTGTAAAATAAACATACTTTACTGCATTAATATGTTGTAAAGACCTTCAGTGCTCTGAACAAACAAATACAGATGTTAATCAAAGGATTCTAAATAATGTATTAATGCATAATGTATTAATACTGTACTGTGATTACAAACGTCACATAAACAATTTATTTTATTATTTCTATATTTTACAAGAATATTCACAAAAAGTACTCACTTCAAAAATCAGTGGAACAAATATTTCTGAGAGTTATTGATCAGATTTAGTCATTTTAGCAAATCTCTCTGCCTCTCCCCCAACAATGTATCTTACATTATGTTTACATTGTTTTTATTAATTTTTGCCTTTTTCAATTATACTTGTATACATATTTGTAGTTGAAAATATCCTATTATCTTAAAAGATCAGAAATTTCGAATCACATTTTTTTTGTTTCTGAGAATAAAATCAGTAAATACATTTTACATGAATTTCAGAACGTTAGTACAGTGGCCTCTATGCCCTAATTCAGGGTATTTTCGATATGTAACCTGATAAGCCACGAGGGAAATGTTACGCGATTTAATTGGTTCCAAGGCATGTCAATCGAGTCTAGCAACCTTTATTTCAAAAGCTATGAACTCTAATGTAGTATGAAGAATGTGATATAGAAGGAAACAAATCCATTAGCTGAAAATATTAAATGGTAACTTCCTAAGGTTATTTAATTTTAAATTTCTGTTTAAAGAGTGCATTTGTCCTGATTTTTTTTCTTTTATAGTGTAGATTAAATTTCATTTCTGGATGAAATAACTTGTTAGGAAAATTCTTGTAACAAACATTACCATATAAATCATCAGATGTATTTTAAATAAATATTGTGGAGTGAATGTTCATTCAAAGGAATTCTGTAACTCAATAAAAGATTGTTTCAGACACAATCTCTGCCTTTCCATACACTGTTTGTAAGAACAACATATATACTCAAGGAAATGTGTGTGTGTGTGTGTGTACACACACACACACACACACACATCTCAAAATTAGTCCCCACAATGCTAAAAATAATTAGTGTTATTGAGAATGTGTATCACTATTTTTTAAAATAAAAAACCCCACATTCTCTCACTTTCAGATGTTATGTTTTGTATAGATGTTCACAACAGCTGAGGAAGGAACAAACCAGGCAGCCACACATTCATTTAGAATGTGGTCAAAAGGCCAAGGCGTTATTAAATCAAACTTTAACAAGATAACCCCTAATGGCCATTAGGTTATGCTGGTGGCTTAAAACTGTGCAGAGACACTTAGCCACTTTGCTATCAATACCCTCTCTTCCCACTCCTTGCTTATACAGTGTCCTGATTAATCAAACACAAAGCAACAAATCTATAGCAAGTCTATAGCCACTAACAAGAAGCAGACTGTGCAGGGAAAGTCCTCCATTAAGTGGAAGGCAGAACTGCCAGCTTCCCTGGATGTTTTATGAGAAGATGGTATTTGCTGCATTTTTTAAAGCACATACTTCTCTGAATGTTTTTTCCTGGGGTGCAGATGGGAGAGAAAGTTTCAATATTTGAAGGTTGAACAACAACAACAACAACAACAACAACAACAACAACGACAACTGTAGTCATCTCCCTGAAGGGACTTGTGGAGGCTTTCATAGGGACCAAGCCCAATATAAGTAAGAGTTACAAAGTAACACAATTAAAAACATATAGCAGTCAACTATTTATTTATTATTTATTTATTTCGGTTGCTTCTTCTCACCCCGGGGGGGGGGGGGGCGGCTCAGGGCGGCTTACAAAAGCAAGGCACAATTCGATGCCCGCATTACATAACAGCAAAGGACAATAACAACAGTTAACAACAGCAATTTTAGCAATGACAATTAACAGAAAACAATAATTATTATCGGCAAAAACAACCATAAAAGCAATAAAAGCAATAAAATCAATACAAACCTCACTGATGGTCAGAGTTTCACAGTCTCATAGTTTAAGTTCCAATTTCCACAAATTATCGGTCCTATCCATCTGGTTTCCATATCTAATTGTCAGGATGCCCAAAGGCCTGGTCCCACAACCACGTCTTTACCTTCCTCCTGAAGGCAAGGAGGGATGTTGATGCCCTGATTTCCCCCGGGAGTGAGTTCCACAGGTGGGGGAACTCACTATTATTAAATAATAATAATAATAATAATAATAATACTTCATTTATACTCCGCTACCATCTCCTCAAGGGACTCGGTGTGGCTTACATGAGGCCAAGCCCACAGTATATCAATAAACAAAAGCAATAACAAAACAATCAATGCAATACAATTAATATAAATCACATAACAATAAACCATAAACAGTTACACACAAGCATTTAAAAACCTATGACTGGGACAAATGTAATAGTTTAAAATTTAAAAAATAACGTTGGGCACGAGCAGGGTTTTCAAAGACAGATGAGGAAATGCAGTCAGTCCTAAATAAGTGGTAAAGTGCATTTTGAGGGCATATTGCTGAGAATTTTCCTTATTCTGGGAAGGCACACTGGAACAACCATGTTTTCAGGCTCCTTCTAAAGGCTGCCAGAAATGGGGCATGTCTGATGTCCTTGGGGAGTGAGTTCCAGAGTCAGGCAGCCTTTAACTATATTTTAAAACCAATAAAATATAGTTAAAGGTAAAATCCAGTCATGTCCGACTCTGGGGGTTGGTGCTCATCTCCATTTCTAAGCTGAAGAGCCGGTGTTGTCCGTAGACATGTCTATGGCATGGCTGAAAGGAGTGCCGTTACCTTCCTGCTGGAGCAGTACCTATTGATCTACTCACATTTGCATGTTTTTGAACTGCTAGGTTGACAGAAGCTGTGACTTTTCAGTCAACAAGTTTAGCAGCTCAGCGGTTTAACTCACTGTGCCACCGGGGCTCCAATAAAATATAAAACATCAGAAACATGAACCACACAGCAAACAACCAATAGCCGAAAAAGTGGGCATTGAAGAATGAATATAGTAAGCATCTAAATATTCTAGATGATTGGTATGAAATTTCACATTGAACCTGACAGAGATAGGCATCTATCCATCCATCTCTTTATTTATATCCCACCTTTCATCCAGATTGGGATCTACAAAAAGCCAAAAGAAATTTGTAAAATGCAAACATACACATTTCTAACACTCATGGTGATAAGAAAATCAAAATTTTCCTAAATATTTATGCAATACTGCCATTGTGCTCATTTATTCTTAAAGGAAAAAAGTTTGGGAAGACAGGATATGCTACTGCTTCACTGCGAGGTGTGTGTCAAATGCCTATTTTTAAAGGCAAAATAGATGACTGGAAGCACAAAGGTTGCCAGCAGCTGTCCCCTGAGTGATAGAACTCCAATGGACAAATTCAAAGTTTTAATCTTGATTTCCCAGGTCTTTTATATAAGCTGGTGCCAAGATACCTCGGGGACCCTCTCTCTCAAATTCCATGACCTTCCACAGCAGATGCGCTCCTCCAACACAATGGAATTATCAGTCACAGTGATGGGGCTTGTAAGGGCAGGGACACTTTTAGCAGCAGCTGGCCCACAGCTTTACAAGGAACCTCCACAATAGATTTAAAGCACCCAACAATACCAACTTTCTGCTCAGTAGCATTTGAGATTTGGCAATATTTTTTGGATTGCAGCTTTGCCAATATAACAATTCAGTCAACAAATCAGTATGCTTAACTAAACCTTCACCTCTCTGCTTTCCCATGAATATGTTCATAAGGTATTTAAGATCAGAAGTGAACTCTCAAGAACTATAAATACATGAGAGAAGACAAACATATATACAAACATGCCTAAATGTACACGTATATAAATATTAAACCAAGGCATCATTTCTGAGCTAAAGAGTTATGCTGCTAAAGCATTAGATAGAAAAGTTGTCTTTGCTGACTTACGGCCACTTCCAAATGAGCATATTTTGATTTATTTATTTTTTTGGAGCCAATACATCCTTTGAAGATTCTCTTCACTAAGTTATTTTTGGAAATAGGCTCCACACATGCTTTGTTTAGATGCTATTCATATCTACACAATTACTGAAATGGCAGGTAGATAGGAGCTAAGGTTGTCACATGAGTTTTCTAGCCCTTCATTCACTGAGTATGAAAACTCACCACAAGCTACCCTGAAAACATTTAACAGAAGTTTGCGAGATGAGTAATGATGGTCCAACTTGATTTACAGAAAGTGGACTTTTTTTTAAAAAAAGGTTTCTTTTAATTTTGCTGAGAGTAATTTTATTTTGGATGCAGCTCTAAATAGTAAAATGGTAAAGTCTGGCTGCTTGATCTCCTCCAGATTTTGTGCTAAGAATTCCAAATACTGCATTCCTCTAGGGTCTCCCATCTAAAAGTCTAATACATCTTTATTCCACTGCCATGGGGTATTCAAACTACTGTATTTACTCAAGTCTAATGCACCATTGAATCTAATGAGCACTTCAATTTTCAAAACCCTGAAACCAAAAAAGGTGCACATTACATTTTCTGCGTACTTAGACTTCCTTTTTTTAAAACAAAAGTATTAGAAAACCAAAACTTTCAGCAACGGAAAAGAAAACCTTGGGATGTATCTATGCTGTAGAATGAATCCATTTTAATTGCCTTGATTCAATGCTATGGAGCAGGCCCGTAGCCAGGATTTCATTTCGGGGGGGGGGGGGGGCTGAATTTTTTTCAGGGGGGGTTGAGGGGGGTGAGTTTCGGGGGGGGGTGAGTCTGAGTGAAAGAGGGTCTACCCTAGCAAACCTTTTATATCATTGCCCCAATACCCCCATGCATATGGGATATATTGAGTATGGGGATCAGATCATGATACGAATAAACATAATAGTTTAAGTAATGCACCAGTAAAGCCTTTTCGCGAACCACCATGAGAATTTCGGGGGGGGGGGGGCTGAAGCCCCCCGAGCCCCCCCCCCCCCCCGGCTACATGCCTGCTATGGAGTAATGAAGGCTACAGTTTTACAAGGTCTTGAGCCTTCACTGTCAATAATGATGGCTCACCAAACTACAAATCCCAGGATTGCATAGCACTGAGCCATGGCAATTACATTTGAGATGAGGTCCCTCAAATAGGAGCTCCAGGTGCTCTTGAAGCAGCTTCCCCTTTTGCTTTGGCTCAGCACTAAGATTCATTCATTCATTTATTTATTTACTATATTTGTATACCCCTTTCTCAGCCCGAAGGCAACTCAAGGCAGTTTACAGTTGGCAGATTATGCTATTATACAAATCTAATGTGCATCCTAATTTTGATGAGGTAATTTAGCCAAAAAAAAGTGAGCGTTAGATTTGAGTAAATAGGGTATTTTTTCAGTCATTATGGCTCAAATTGCTAGCAACTCCTTTTGGACCTCTAGGCCATGATCAAATGGGGAAAATTCAAACACATTCTGTTTTACATTTTCAACTATCTTGATGATGAGATTTCTATCATCTTTTTTTCACAGGCTGATTTTGGGAAAGCATTTAGAAAGCATTTTAGAAAAGTGCTTTCTCCTCTTAGAAGAGGTAATTTATGAAAAGGAAATAAATAGAAAACAAATAGATTTTTGATTGACATATCAATACAATACCGCTATGGGTTTTTTTTTTAGATCATGATCAAACACGATATTTCAATGTTGAAAAGTCAGGATCTTTAATACTACTCAATTTAGAACACAAATAACAAAACCAAAGCAAAATCAACTAAAAAACAGAATTCAAAGGAATAAAATCACAGAGTTGGAAGTCATGGGCCATCTAGTTCCACCCCCTGCCATGCAGGAAAAGCACAATCATAGCAAAATTTTGTGCCAATGCATGTAGATGGAATGACTATTCAAGAATTAGCTCTATATAGTAGGTTGCATTCAGAGTTAGACATATGCAATGAGGCTGAGGGATACTGAGTTCCACGACTTCCTGCCCACAACAAAATATTTGATAAGGATACACCACGGGTATCGAAAGGGAACACTGAAGGGGGATGTGATCATTTTAGATTATCGTGGAGCCCCCATTGGCGCAGTGGGTTAAACCACTGAGCTGCTAAGCTTGTTGACCGAAAGGTCACAGGTTTGAACCCGAGGAGCAGCATGAGCGTCCACTGTCAGCCCCAGCTTCTGCCAACCTAGCAGTTCGAAAACATGCAAGTGTGAGTAGATCAATAGGTATCGCTCCGGCGGGAAGGTAACAGTGCTCCATGCAGTCATGCCGGCCACATGCTCTTGGAGGTGTCTACGGACAACGCCGAGTCTTTGCCTTAGAAATGGAGATGAGCACCACACCCCAGAGTCGGACACGACTGGACTTAATGTCAAGGGAAAATCTTTACCTTTACCTAAGTCATAAACAACTTGAAGGCATACAACAGCAACCCTTCTGTGAGGTAAACCCCAATCTCTGATGGTTATACAGTTACACAGTCCAACTTTTGAGGCTCCCTCCATTCCATTCAATCCTGAGGTGGGAAGGGGGAATGGTACAGGGAGGAAGGTGGAGAAAAGGCAGCTTCCCCCAGCCCCACTTCTCTGGATCCAGACATCCATGTTTTAACTAATAAGAAATAATTCACAAAAAACGCATACTCAAGAACAATAAAAAGTGTAAATGCAGGCGGACACACACACACCTATGTGCATGTAACAATTGTTCACAGCTTTTCAAATGCTGAGGTTTATGTGCAACTCTATCATTTTCCTAAAGGTAAAGGTAACGTTTTCACTTGACATTAAGTCTAGTCATGTCCGACTCTGGGGTGGTGGTGCTGATCTCCATTTCTAAGCTGAAAAGCCAGTGTTGTCCATAGACACCTACAAGGTCATGTGGCCAGCATGACTCCATGGAGCATCATTTTTCTAGGCAAGCACATTTCTCCACTTCCATAAAACTAAGTATCCTGGCATATGAGTATCTGCCTAACATAGCAGAAAAAAAGTATGCCAATGCTATTTTTGTATGAGAAGGCGGGCAGGCAACAAATCCCTTCCCTTCCAGGGTTAGCTTATCTAGGCAGATAAGCTAACATTGGTGGCGCCCCCTTGTGGCGCAATGGGTTAAACCCTTGTGCCAGTTGGACTGCTGACCGATAGATCAGCAGTTCAAATCCAGAAAGCGGGTTGAGCTCCCTTTGTCAGCTCCAGCTTCCCATGCAGGGACATGAGAGAAGCCTCCGTTAAGGATGGTAAAACATCAAACATCTGGGCAACCCCTGGACAACGTCCTTGCAGACGGCGAATTCTCTCAAGTAGTTTCTCAAATCACTCCTGACACACACAAACACACACACAAATCTAAGCAGATCAAGTCAATAGGAGTGAATGCAAAGCTTCCCTATCCCAGGAAGCTCCCTCCCACTCACTATCTAGAAATGCAAGAAACAGTTTGCTGTAGATACACACAATTTTCAAATTCAAGTAATATTGCAATAGAGGGCACTATATACAGCTGAAATTCTCAACTGAGGTTCTTGGATAATTTTTAAAACTGATAAAAGGGATGAACCTTAAAGTATGGTAGTGATTATAAGGATGGCTACCGGGTTGTAAGCCGTCTTGAGTCATCTTCGGTTCGAGAAAGGTGGGATAGAAATATTGTAAATAAATAAATAAGGATACACTATACACATACACAGATCATGCTAGCTGTTTTACAGGTAAAATTTCTGTCCAAAAAATAAAAATTGGTAATTACAAAATGGAAAAAAATAAGACTATCATTATAGCCTTGCACCAGCAAAGAAAACCAATGCTAATAAAACATTTGTTCAAACATTTATGATGTTTGTAAACATTTTAATGAAAACAAATTAAAATGGTTTAAAACATTGTTTTACAAAGTCATTCACTGTTGATACAAACATTTTTCCAACTATATATGGTTGGATTAAAATGTGACAATCATCCAATCTAATGTTAAAAAAAATATGAAAACATGTAATCTGCTATGATTGAACTCCGGTATTAACTCACTATAATAACTACTGTACGTTTCTTAAAGCCTTTCACTCCCAAAGCTCTCAGCCTACAATAGAAGAACTGCTTATGTATATGTTTGCTCTGTGACATCCCAAGTGACAGATGTCCAAATCTGTTTAAGATGTGCATCTAACTTATTATATAAGTGGATTTTAATTACTATTGCATACAGTATTTTTTACTTTAAAAGAGGAACATATTTACGTACATTAATCCAATTACTGAAAGGAGGTGATAAACTATTTTTGAACAAAGTAATCAAGAACATTATGTTCGTATTGAACATTACAATTCCCAATCACTACTTCCCTAAAGTTGTAAAATATATATTTAGTAGTATTATGTAAGATCTACTGACTTAAATGAAAAGAACTAACTTTCTGTCTCTGAACTTTACATTCTAACCTACATTGAAATGCAAAGAGGATAAATGGAACATATTGGAGACAAATGTTGAGTTTCTTACTTAGCATCTGAAAAGAGGCAACATTTGCTCTGGCTAAGAAAAACCTCACTACATCAACTATTTGACATAATACCCAAGGCGGGATATGGTGGATGGTTTTTCAAGGAGTGATTAAACACAAATTAAAAGTTTCTTTGATCTGTCCAGTACAAGCTTCTGCAAGAGCACATACCAAAATCTATGTTGACAGGATATGAGGATGGTTCTCAGGTTTGGCCTAACCTACTTAAATGAAACCCAGCAGGAACTTTGTCCAGAGCCTGACTCCTTTGGCACCATCATTGTCCTGAACAGTGGGGTTGTTGGCTTGTTTGCTGGGGATGACAGATGGTTTCATTTGTTGCAAACTTCTATTCCTCACCAAATTTTAGGTACTGGCCTGATGAGAGGGAGGTAATGCGTGGTTGCACCTGCCATTTTTCACTTAAACAAAACTCTACCGCAACAGCAGGCGGGAGGGAGGAAGAGGACGGAAGAAGCTGAGTAACTGTCAGGTCTGGGAGCACATCACTAACTTTATTATTTTTATTCAACATATAAAAAAGCTAGGTGCTGTACAACAAAAAGACAAGCCCTTTCCCCTAGACTCAGACTCTAAATCTCCTCCTTAGACGCTAAATCTCCTCCGTTTTAAACTTCATTGAAATGGAAAGAGAGTTACACAAGGAGATGTGCTTTTGCACAACTCAATTCTTCATTAAGGGATCTGTGAAGAATGAGTTATGGTAATTGTACCTATGGAGGTTAGAACTTCAATACATTAGAAAGGTAACTAGCAGCAACAAATTCCTTAGTAAAAACACTGCATTTCACTTCTCTGCAGTCCAGGGGAAAAAAGTATTTTCTTCCAATGGAATTATGCAGATCTGAGTTAAGTCAAGATACTGAATGAAATGTGATAAGCGACTGCTTTATTCAGTGAACACCAAGTATTTAAGTCCTTGTGATGCAAATTCAACAAGACTGCAAACTGCGGGTAAGGAAGAGGGGGACTTCAGAATATCAGCCCCAATTTACTGGCAGATTCTTTGATTGGGTTATACTGCCAGCTTCCTGCACTTATGTGCCAACAATCTATAGCCACTATTCTAGTTGCAAGCATCAAGCTGCAAACCAGACTGTAAAATGAGACAAAACATAACAGATATTTAGCAATATAACAGACACCCATGAAGCAGTTTTATGTCTGTCGGTGTTATGATGACACTTGCCAACAACATTAGGTATCATTATTAAGATACGTACAAGAAATGCAACCGAAAAACCAGTAATGGAACTGGAGGCAAGCAAAAAACACATGGCTAAAATAGGGATGTCAGAACATCATAACACAACAAAGGCCATACATAATCCTCCACAAAAGAGTGAAGAGTGAGCAGTGCCTTCACTCTAAGAACCTCTCGTGGTCACATAATGCTGAAAAATAGAACCCAAGTCTGTGGCAATACCAGAGATCCCATGCAATGTAAACAGATGTTTGTCTTGGTGTCTATGAAGGAGGCAAACATTTTGGAAGGAAGAGAGAGGATGTGCATGCTTACAAGGAAGATATACATCCTAAAAGCAGGATCCAAGTATTGCCTCTATGAGGTAAAGCTTATCCTTTCGGAGCCCTTGCTGTGATGTGTCTTCCTGTTATTTTCCACTATGGTGATCTTAAGGCAAACCTATCATAGGGTGACTTTTGTTCAGAGGGGGTTTGCCTTTCCCTTCTTTTGAGGCTAAAAGAGTGTGATTTGTCCAAGGCCATCCAATGGATTTCCATGGCTGAGCAGGTATTCAAACAACACCATGTTGGCTGCCCTACTAACAAGACTTTCAAAAGGGAAAGGAGCTTTAAAGAGACCCTAATGACAAAAGATACCAATTTACAACTCTAAGAGTTTCATAGAAAATAAACCTTCTATTCAAGTTGGTGAAAAGTTTGCCAAAAAGTCAGCTGAGCATATTTCTTGAAAAGAAAGATTAGAATGAGCCACCACAGTCAAGGACATTTCATCACCTTAACATGCCTCTTGGTCCCTGGAAAACATACATTACAAGATTGAAATGTAAATACTTTTAACATGGTTAAGGTACGGTACCTTGGTGGTATGGGCATACCAAATCACCTTATCTCTCTCCTGAGGAATCTGTATAAGGACCAAGTAGCAACAGTAAGAACTGACCATGGAACAAGAGACTGGTTCAAGATTGGGAAAGGCATACGGCAGGGTTGTATACTCTCACCCAACCTATTCAACCTGTATGCAGAACACATCATGCGATGTGCAGGGCTTGACGAATGCAAGGCTGGGGTGGAAATTGCTGGAAGAAACATTAACAACCTTAGATATGCAGATGACACCACTTTGATGGCCGAAAGCGAGGAGGCGCTGAAGAGCCTTCTAATCAAGGTGAAAGAAGAAAGCGCAAAAGCTGGGTTGCAGTTAAACATCAAAAAAACCAAGATTATGGCAACAAGAATGATTGACAACTGGGAAATAGAGGGAGAAAACGTGGAGGCAATTACAGACTTTGTATTTCTAGGTGCAAAGATTACTGCAGACACAGATTGCAGCCAGGAAATAAGGAGACGCTTACTTCTTGGGAGGAGAGCAATGACCAATCTTGATAAAATAGTGAAAAGTAGAGACATCACCCTGGCAACAAAGATCCGCATAGTCAAAGCAATGGTATTCTCCGTAGACACCTACGGATGTGAGAGCTGGACCATAGGGAAGGCTGAGAGAAGGAAGATAGATGCTTTTGAACTGTGGTGTTGAAGGAAAGTTCTGAGAGTGCCTTGGACAGCGAGAAGATCCAACCAGTCCATACTTCAAGAAATAAAGCCTGACTGCTCATTGGAGTGAAGAATAGTAGAGGTCAAGATGAAGTACTTTGGCCATATCATGAGAAGAAAGGAAAGCTTAGAGAAGACAATGATGTTGGGGGAAATGGAAGGAAAAAGAAAGAGGGGCCGACCAAGGGCAAGAGGGATGGATGGTATCCTTGAAGTGACTGGATCGACCTTGAAGGAGCTGGTGATGACGACCGACAGAGAGCTCTGGCGTGGACTGGTCCATGAAGTCACGAAGAGTCGGAAACGACTAAACGAATGAACAACAAACAAGGTACTGTACAGTACTCTGGGCAGTTCTTTCAAGAAAGAATATACTGATTAAAACAATAAGGACTTTTAGATTCTGGGTCCATAAAATACATTTCACTGCATAATATTCAGCATTCATTTATATTCAAAGAATATGACTTATCCAAGATCATCCAGTGGGTATTCAAACCCTAGTCTTCAGAGTCAGTAGTCCAGTGCTCAAACAACTACAAAATAGCTAGATTCTGTTTAAATGCTGAATTAATCGATAAAGTTTCATTTTTTATGCTTTGAGGATGAGGATGCCATTAATATTTTCTGCGGTAGCCATGCTAACCTTAGAGAATAACCTTAGAATACTCTACACACCAGAAAGATATAAAGTTTAGCAAATCCAAACTCCTACTTGCACTGGCTCTCTGGACTGAGCCCACATCTTGCTGATACAGCATTCTTCTGTTCTTTCTTGAATATAGATGAAGAGCAGATGGATGACGAGTAGTCTACAGATTTCTTATATGGCTCTAATTTTAGACCCATCTCAATCTGTAACCACTTGAAGTGTTCAGAATTCGTCAAATAAAAAAAATTGATCTAAAAGAGGAGAATTACTGATATACTAAATGTGGTTTATGTTTCAAAACTCCTGTGAAGAGCTGCCTCCATGCTCTTATTTCTTAGAACTTTGAACCCACACTCTTCATCCACAGTAATACTGTTAGGATTGTGGCTAGTGTGACAACTCAAATATTTCTGAAATGCTTTACGATGCTCCATGGAAGAGAGCAGAATTAATCATAAATGAAGAGATTTGGTAATGACAGATTCTCTTCTCAAGACTCTTGAATGAATGAATGAAGGAGAGGACTTGGATAGACTTGTGAAGAAAACTGATCTGGCCATTGGTTGTGGGTTGCAGGCAACCACTTTGTCTAGTTTAGTCTGGGACTGCTTCCATCCATTGTGAAAGAGGCCCTCCAAGAAAGAAAGTGTTAATTAAATACACAATAGTCTTTAATTCACAGACAGAATAGCATGGCAGGATTTTTTTCACTGTAATTTTTTAAAAAAGAATAATCAGAAATAAGGTCAGAATAGACATGAAATACAAAATCAGAATGCTGCCATTCCACAAAAACATTGTTTATGTTCTCTATAAAAAGTGAATGAACAAAAGGTGACAACTGAAGACTAAACCTTAACTATGGAAGCAACTGTCAAGCACACATGGTTAGCCACACAGCAGTAAGCATCCTATCCACATTCTCTGTCTGAAACAACTGAAATTCATCTGAAGTGGATAACAGCAGCCAAAGACTCGTATACAACAAGTACCACTAAAGTAAATCCAAGAAGAAATGCAAGCAATTTTATCTACAAAGCACTTCAAACATGTCACAGTGGGTTGCCAAGCTTTCTATTGTAACTGTGTCACACTTAAATCACCACCTAGAAAAGCTTTCCAGGGCAGTGCTAAATGGGTGCACTGATGGCAGCAAAGAAAGAAAGATTTCCTGGGATCACCACTACAGAGGAAGCTTCAAAATGAGATCTAATTTATATTTGCTTAGATTAATCATGAGTTCCTCTCCATGTGTGCCTTCTAGATGTTGTGCCCACAGATTCAATTGTGCATATTGTTATTAAAAGGATGAAGATAACATTTACTAGCAATTCTATAAATCAACAATGATACCATCTCCCCACTACTGCTCTCCCCACATTCCCCAAGCGTGCACAAGATTCCCATCTATATAACTGGACCAAACAGGTCCTCATCCTACTGCTCTCCCCACATTCCCCGAGCGTGCACGGGATTCCCATCTATATAACTGAATCAAACAAGTTTTCTATGAAGCACAGACTCATCACACAAGAGGTCCCAGGACTTTGGTTAGGCCACTGCAGTGCCACACACAGCATAATTGGCGCATATACCACTTGGTTGTCTGCCATCATCCCTGGAAAACCAAGTCTGTGACTTGGTTGAAGGAGTCAGTGACTTGGTTGTCTGCCACCATCCCTGGAAAACCAAGTTAGTGACTTGGTTGAAAGAGGCTAGTAGTACATGCGCCAATTATGCTGTATGTGGCACTGCAGTGGGAAGCCCTAACCAAAGTCCTGGGACCTCTTGTATGATGAGTCTGTGCTTCATAGAAAACTTGCTTGATTCAGTTATATAGATGGGAATCCTGTGCATGCTCCGGGAATGTGGGGAGAGCAGTAGTGGGGAGACAGAGGGGTGCCATTGTTGGTTTATATAATTTCTAATAAATGTTCTCTTCAGCCTTTTAATAATAGGATGCATACATGAACTCCAATACGTTTAGAGAGTGTCAAGCTAAAGAAGGCTGTGTACCATCATATCGATAAAATCTGAAAACACAGGGCATATTGATAATAGTTTTAGGTTTATATCCAGTGCTTTGTATTTCTTCCTGTCTGTTTATATTCTAACGAGGCAAACTACAAATACACCAGAATCAAGACCTTAGACTTAAGATTTTTAAGACGGAGAAGCTAAGGATGTTTTTAATCATTTAGTTTACAGTGCTTCATTGATTTCAGGGGAGGTGTTTGACTCTAAAATGTTAATCTGATGTTTTAATGTGGGTTTGCTGTGTCGTCTAATTGGATTAATTCAGAACCTGAATAAGAACAGACTCTAAGCAATTAGAATCACAGCTGTAAAAGACTTACTGAAAAAAGGCATTTAACAATTTATATTTTCTTTGTTTTTGTTCAAGGCTTTCAAATTTGAGTCACAGAACAATTGATTTAAAGTAATTCACACAACATGTATATTTGTCAGATATTATTGCTGAAGCTAGTAGACAAGATGAATGTATATAATAAGTAATTTTCAGTTTTTATTGAAAAAATAAATAAATCTATGCCATTATGAATGTGAGCCTCTAACAAAATGCTGTATTCTGGAATATTTCTGTTCTGTTTCAATCCCTCTATTTTATTTCCCCTCTTCACCCCTCTGGGTTTTATTTTGGTGTTTTCTTCCAATAATATTTTTTTATTCTGTATCTAGTTCTCATTGAGATATTTAGAATTTTCTTTTCCACATTTTAGGGGCATACAACTTCTGTGTATGTCTTCAAATTGCCCGTAGACTTAAAATGATCTTATGAATTTCATATGGTTTGCTTAGGCAAGGATCACTCACTGACTTTTTTTGCCAATTCCTAGTAGTAGTAGTAATAATAAAAGTAAACATATTACCTGCCTCTCCCTGCAGCTCCTTCCTCTGAAATATAGCAAAACCTAGCTGAATCCCCATTGATCAGTATTCAGAGCCTTTATTTCTGCTACCAGAGACAGTCAAAAACAACCTCTCGGTCTGAATCAGGAAATTATCTATCCAGGCAATTAGATTCATTCTTTTAATATCGAGCATCCTTTCCACCTTCCTTCTCTAGATTTTCCCTTCCATTCTCCTTTTCATCTGGTTGTGAGGATTTCCTGTTTTCAGTCACTCAACATTTTGCGGCACTACATCTTCATTGAACTGGGGTTTTCATGGTCTTTTATCCTCATTTGTGGGATTTTCTGCAAAACTTGGGCTAACATGAGTTTAAATGGAAAGGAGATGCAGGGAATAGAGCTTACTGTCAGTTGGAAGGAAATGTTATACATTTATTTATAAATAAACATTTCTGATGGAAAATAATCAGGGCAAACATTGTCATACAAAATTACAAAGCTACAACTATAACAGAGATGTAGCAGCAAACGCAGGCCATGCAGGAGAACAAAGGAGATTTCTCAGCCCTTATTATGAACCCTATGACTGTTGGAAACCTTCACCTATATTAAATGTTTTGCAGATAGAGCCAACATCGATTTTGGTCTAAATGGGTATGCTTTCCCTCCATTTATTTGTGCTACCACTTTGGGGAGTGGAGGGGGCTTTTGCCCAACAAAGATAGCAATGACCAATGTCCATTTACTTGCTAGTTATGGCTAAGCAGTTCATGTCACACCAGATCACAAATAACCAAAGCCAAGCTTCCATATAAGCTTCTTTATTTATACTCAGGTACCCACTCAAAATGGGTATTGTTGGCACATAAGCACACTTAAACTAAAAATTAATTTAAAAAACTCCACCCTTCAACCTCAGAGCTAGCCAGAAGCCTGATTTTTTTTTAAAACCCTTTTCTCCTTTTTATCAGAGTTTGCACAGTGACAGTCATAATTCACAGGTGTGATGTAAAACCTCTGAAATATGAGACACTGCTGTCATTACTCTCGTGAATTACAACTTTTTTCATATGGGTTTGTGATCAATTATAAGGGCAATCCATGTAATATATAGAATATATATAATAGTGTGCCACAGTCTAATGTAATTTATTTCCATCAGTGAGGTAATATCACCCAGCACACCAGAGGCCAATCCTGAAAGTGCATTCTGAAGGTTATTTCTCCACAAAGGGGCTGCTCTGTACCACGGCTAAGCTTTTCTTTGAACTCACGTGCAACAGACAGGTGCTTTGATTTTCAACGTCACTGAAGCACATGACTTACATGTAACACTAAGTTGTTAGGATCAAGGACTGTGTGTGCCAAGACAAGGCACACAAAGAGATATCCAAACAATATTTTCAAAACACGTCAGCAGCACCACCTTTGTGCCCCATCTGAACCCATATAACTTATAGAGTTGCCATTATTTTACATGCTTACGGTTATTCTAGCTTTGGTAAGGAATATTTCACTTTTGGACGTATGTATAAAAGCATCAAGGAAATGTGTGACCACAAACAAAATTCAAATTTGATACAATCAGCACACATTCCAAGAAGCCTGGAATTGTGCTCGCTCTCTCTCTCAAGCTCCATGTAACACAACTAGGAGTTTCTGGCTATACAAGAAATGAAACAGCACGCAGTCAATGCCGATGCTTCCTTCTTTAAACAAAGGCTGTCAGACTTCTAGACAGTAAAACAGACCATAAAATATAATAAAAGACAGAAACAAGCAGGGTCTAGATGAGATTAAAACCAATATTACATCTTTCATTTCTTTCATCTTCAACCATCTCCTACCCAAAAAGTCAACTAAGATCTTTGTGAAAGCTTTATTGATGATGCTGGTAAATCGCATCTAGAGCAGGATAACAGTGCCTTCAGCTGGGGCTTACTGCATAACATTATCCTGTTGTCAAAGCAGAAACATTTTTAAAAACATTTTAATTGTTTTCTTAATTGTTAACTATCACCAAGTGGACTTCAATTTATAGCAGCTATATGAATGAGAGACTACTAAATGATCCTGTTGACAATCAGGTCTTGCAAACTTGGGGCTGAGGTTTCCTTGACTTATCCATTCCTCTTCTCCTACCACGTTCTATGCTATTAAGCATTGTTGCCTATTCTAGTGAGTCATGTCTTATGTTATTTTGCATTGTTTATTTTATTTTGTTATTTTATGTATTTTATTGTGATGTATTTTTTGTTGTTTTGTATTTTATTTTGCTGTATTGTATTTTCAGGCTTGGTCTCATATTAGCTGCCCTGAGTCCCCTTTGGGGAGTTGGTGGCGGGGTACAACTAATGATGATGATGATGATGATGATGATGATCATTATCATTATTGTATAATTATTTCTCATGATATGGACAAAGTAGAGCAATCTCAGTGTATCCATGAAGTTTGTTCACCATTCATATTTCACAGCTATACATTGAAAATACAATGGCACAATCCTAACTTCAGTGCCCAGTGCCTACTGCCACTGCCTTGTAACTATCTGGCATATTTCAACAGGCTTCTCAGCGAAAGCCTGTCTGATACAGGATAACCTATCACCAGCAATACTATCATCCCCATAGCCTCTTGCTTCAGAGTAGCACACAGTCCTATTTCCTCAGACTATTCCATGGTCATGTTGCAGTGTGTATGCATGTATGTTTTATACATATTAATGCATTTGTTTCAATACATTCTTCCCTAGTAAGGACATAAAGTCCCTATTTTTAATATCATGCAAAATCATGTTTTTAGTCTCCTGAAAATGAGAAGTTAACATGACTAAAGTATTTCACACAGAAGGCTCAATAATGGGAAGATCTTTTTTAATGGACCAGTGACTAAACATAACAGAGGAGTAACACTGAAGTAGGTTAGGCAGAAGAAATATATTCATATGAGATCCTACAAATTAATAAAAGAAAAAATGTTCTACAAAATAATTTAATTGCCATTACATTAACTCCAAGTTCAGAACAATAGCTTTGTATTGTCATCTCTTGTTTAACATGATTTCAGGCTTTATAATGCGGTAGCATGAATAATTCACATTTATTGCTCAGTTTCTCTGCTTTGTACCCTTAATTTTTCTCTCTCTCCTTATATCAAAACTATTTCAGGGATTCAGGGATACAGCCAAACAAAATTAAGTCTGTTACTAGATACAAAACCTTTCATTGGAATTATTCTTTTTTTTTCCTTACCATACTCTAGCGTGACATATGCACATGCTTACTATAAAGTGAAGCAAAAAAGTTTAAATTGTCTAAAAAATGTATAAACGAATCCAGGACTACTACTATATTTTACTATTGTATTTATAAGAGTACAATGTGCCATTGAATGTAATGCTCACCTCAATTTTGAAGACACATGTTACAAAAACGGATTTGCCCTTGAATGTAATGCGCCCAACAGCATAAGTATAGCACATCAGGGAGGCAGACAGCATGAATGAGGTGATTTGGGAAACCACCCTCTCCAGGTCTCACGAATCCCAACTGGCCTCATTCAAAACTGGGGGGCAAGTCTTGAAGGCCTCATGAAAGAGGCCAGTTGGGGACCTCATGGGACTGAGCCTATAGGGTAGTGGGTGGTGAGGGACCCCGAGGGCAGCCCAGGAGGTAGGATCTGCAGATAAGCAGCAGAAATGACTGGATCACCAGCCGGGTGCTACTCCTCCCTCTCCAAGCAGCACAAAGCCCTGAAGCTGCTGCGCTACCACTGGGAACAGCCCTTTCATGCACCTCCAACCTCTGGAGTGCCAGGTTCCTTCAGGCTTTTTCATGCAGATGGTTTTTTTTGTGCACAATTCCAACATAAATTGAATCTAATTCACACCTCAATTTTGGCAATGTAATTTAACCAAAAAGGTGAGCATTAGATTAGAGTAAATATGCTAAAATGGTATAATATGAATTGCCAAATAAATTTGAAATTAATAGCCTGGATCCTATTTTTAGTGTAAGTAGATGCACTAAAATAATGGAACTTACATTTACATATGTGCAATGACTATTGGAATGGCCCCGGATTATGAATGTGGATGGTATGGTTATAATAATGGTTGTAATGTTTTTAATGTGTATTAATTTTAATCTTAATGTCAATGTTTATTTTAATTGTATGTTTTTAAGGCATTAAAGAGTTGCCTATGTGTAAAGCCGCCTTGAGTCCCCTTTGGAGCTGAAAAGGGCAGGGTACCAATCTGGTAAACAAATAAATAATAAATTTGTCCTATGGAATTATCATTGATTCAATAGATCAATTGATTAATATATCTAAGGTCACCAACAACTACGAGGTGCTAGCCTAAAATTCAGAGGCTGAAGAAGGAAACAGGGCTAAAAGATGTACTGGTTCGACCACATTTCATGCAAAAATGAAGAGTGAAGGCTATAAGTGTAATCAGAAAAACTGTGTCTAAATCTGTTAAATTAAAAGGACTGTCCAAACAGGACATGTAAACACCACAATGTCAAATATCTGGATGTTTAACAATAGCATTATCATTGTTATCCAAATACTTTCTTCACTTTGAGACCACTGCCCCAGGGATTCTTGGCTGTCTGGATCCTGCTTGTGCATACATATTTAGCAGAAGAGCACATGTCAAAATATCTATTGTTCCAACTTCAGCTGAGGCATACAATGTTCACCTACATACATTTCTCAGAGCTATTTCATATTGTCAGGGCATCTTGGTGTCCCAAGAGACAACAATGATGTCCTTTGTGCCTCTTCTTTTTCCTCTTATCTCTGTGTGTGTGCAAGCATATATCTGCCACCCAGACACACTTTTTATAAACTTCCGCAATGTTCCTCCTATATGTTGAAAAGACATTTTACTTTACTATATCCCACATTAGGTCTTATTACATGAAACAAATCTAATGGTAAGGGGTATATAAGCAGACATTCTTGATAGCAGCACAATTCAGCTCAATTGATCTCCCAACCCCACAAAATGCATTTTGCCAAAGCCCTAGTTTAAGAACGTCTGCTACCTGACATTTGGCTTCTCGAGTGTGGAATAGGCTTGCTTTAAGTTATGAAAACATCTAGTATTCCACGTTCGTCATAAAGTTCATCTATAAGAAAGCTGCACTGTCTGGGAGAGCCTTGTTAGAGAGAGAGGTCAGGGTTATCCCAATGCTATTATGCTGCCCTTAATTTTGCAGGAGGGCAGACGAGTACATTTGGTTTCTATTTCATCAACAGGAACAATTTACCCCATAGCTACTGTTAAATGTTTGAAATGTAGGAGATTCTAACAGGCAATGACAAAAGAAACAAGGGGGTTTGAAATCGGGGCTACATTATAAGAAAGGTGGAGGGAGAATCGCCATGAGCAGATAGATACCAATATTATTGAAGCAACCAAGTCCTTTATTCTCTAATATTGTAAACTGCAGAATTAGATGGCATTAGGGTAGAGTCCTACAAGCTACACATGGCACAAAAATGATACTTAGAAAAGTCATCTCCCATATGAATATTTCCCTAGAATTACAGCAAATGGCACAGGAACTGTGTCACCATCATATTCCATGCTCCCCTGATCCCTGCCAGCAGATTTTATTTACCTGTTTACCCATATTATTATTATTATTATTATTATTATTATTATTGATGATGATGATAAAACTTTATTTATATACCGCTCCATCTCCCCGAGGGGACTCAGAGCAGTTTCCAGGTAACATCACAAAATATACAAAGTAAAAAACAACATAACCATAAGATTAACAAAACAAAATATAAGCATAAAAATTGTCACCATAACACATATATATTAAAACGAATCCTCCCTGTTCAAGGCAATTTAAAAATTTAAAAGGCCGGGCCAAGATTTGTGCAAGCCCAAAAATTCTAGGGGGCCTGGGAATTAAGTGCAATGCTATGGCAGGCAACAATAATATTAGGTACGGGTCTGTGGCAGTTCATTCCGGGGTCGATTAGAGGAAAGAATCTGGGTAACTGGAAGGAAGAACAAGGCCGTATTTGACAATGTGTGGGGCTGAGTTAAAAATGGTCATTTTCAAAGGCTTGTTGAAACCACCAGGTCTTCAAGCTCTTACGAAAGGAGAGGAGGGATGGGGCCTGTCTTATTTCCCTTGGAAGGGCATTCCAGAGACAGGGGGCCACCACTGAGAAGGCCGTCTCTCTTGTCCCCACCAACCACGCTTGAGACGGTAGTGGGACCGAGAGGAGGGCCTCCCCGGAAGATCTTAGAGCTCGTGCTGGTTCATAGAAGGAACCGGCACGAACCAGCCGGTTCATTAATTCTGTAATTCTTGGCAAACTTTCTTCTTGAAGGAAGAAATTAGTTATTTTTCCAATTTTCGTGTCATGCAAGAAAGTATTTGAAAAGTAGGCAATTTTTGAGGACTATCTGTAGTTCCTCCGGTAGCAAGCCTCCGGTGGCGCAGCAGGTTAAAATGCTGAGCTACTGAACTTGCTGACCATACGGTCAGTGGTTCAAATCCGGGGGTCAAGGTGACCTCCCACTGTTAGCTCCAGTTTCTGCCAAACTAGCAGTTCAAAAATATGCAAATGTGAGTAGATCAATAGGTACGGCTCCGGCGGGAAGGTAATGATGTTCCATGCAGTCATGCCGGCCACATGACCTAGGAGGCGTCTATGGCCAATGCCGGCTCTTTGGCTTAGAAATGGATATGAGAACAAGCTCCCAGAGTCGGACACAACTAGACTTAATGTCAAGGGGAAACCTTTACCTTTACCTTACCTTATTTGTAGTTTGATACATTTTTTATGCAACATTTGCACATAGTCTTATTATTTTCTACATCATTCTCATGCCACAAGGAATTTTAAGGTTGACCTTTAAGTGTTTTCTGCTTAGAAAATAATGCATGCTACACAAAATCATACATTTAGAATAAATTCCAAATTTAAAGATTCTTATTCGTCCAGGATCAATTTCAACTCAATTTCTCGATACTATATTTTTAAATTATCTAGTATTTAAAAATGGTTTTGAATGTTTTTTCTATTTCTATGGATGTGACTGTAAATTGGGATTTTATTTTCTAAATATCTGAATAATTGAATTTTTTTAATTTTAATAAAACTACGTGGCCCATTAATGCAAAAAAGCAAAGAGTGTAAGAAATAACATTTCCCAATCAAATTTGATATGCATAACTCTAAGACACACAACATATTTAAAAAAAAATTAAAAAGCAGAATTCATCCTTAAACACCTAGTTTTGTGTGTATTATTTAGATTTTTGTAAAAAAATATATCTATAAACAGTTATAAAATTTATTGATCATTAACAAATATTCTAAATAAAATACCTTTTTGGTGGAACTTACGTCCTGATCTTTTAAAAGTTCCAAAAAATGCACCTATTACTGAAAACAATACTATTCCATTTTCCATCTTCAGAACCCCCTTCATTCAGTAATGCAAGCTGTCATATACAACGGTAATGCTGATGAAAGAAAAAGCCTGTGGTTTCTGACAGCAGCAGTGAACTCTGACCCTGGAGGACCATAAAGCAGCCAACTTGGGCCCATTTTACATGCACAGAACAGAGTGATTTACAGGACTAGTTTAAGTTTCAAGAGACAGATAACATCTTATGAAAAGCTAAAGAAATTATGGGAAGAGCCTTCTAAGCACAATTTTAAAGATGGTAAAGCTTTATTGTATAGGAGATTTTCAAGGATGTGCAACTGGGTGTTAATGTGTGCACATAATTCACTGTCTTCTTGTAAAGCTTGAAACTTGGCTCACATTTTCTAGGCTACGAGTTGTGCTTTGGGAAGATGTACAGTTTGTCCAAGCACATGTGCAAGTTAAATATGCAGAAATTTCTCAGTTTTTAGTATTCTAGTGCAGTGGTTCCCAAACTACCCTCGGGTTGTAAGGGTTCCACAAAAATATTTAAGATCCAATTTAAAATAGATTTTAAAATAAAATCACACAAGGTCATTTATTTGACTGCCTCTAATGCAAAGGAAGGGGGCTTTCTGAACTTTATCCATTTGTAACACCGTCTTTCTCTTTTCCTGCTATCTCTCACTTTGTGGAGCTTTATTGTCTTTTTTAATGAGTCATCTTGTCTCTTGATATGTCAAAAGTACAATAGCCTCAGGCTGAGTCTTTGTCTTCTCAAGAGAGTTCAGGCTTGATTTGCTCTCAGACCTTCTAATTTGTCTTTTTGGCAGTTTGTGGTGTCCTTAGAACATTCTGCCAGCATCGCATTTCAAATGAGTTTATCCTCTTCCGATCAGATTTCTTCACTGTTCAGTTTCCACAACTATACCCAGAAATTAGAAATGCTATGGTATGGACAATTCTGACTTTGAAATTCAATGCCACTGCAATACATTTGAAGATGTTACCTAGTTCCTTCATAGGTATTCTTTCAAGCATTAGTCTCCTTTTGATATAGGAATTACAGTCTCTATTTTGATTTATGACAAGATAGAGACAACCTTTATTTCATTCTCTTCATCATTCACTTGAAGGTTGTGTAAATCATGAGTGGTTAAATATTTGTTTATTTTGTTAATGTCCAACTATAATCGTGTTGCGCAGTCTTCTCTCACTTTCCTCAATGGTCACTACAAGTCTTTGCAAGTTCCTACTAGTAGGATAGGAATGTCATTTACTGTATTATTCGTTAACTTTATTTTTTGTGTTGTTGTTTACTTTATTATTATTTCCTTAATGCTGAATTGTAATTTGATGTATTTGATAAACTACAGCTTTGATACCCTTGTGAATAGGAAGTCATTCTGCACTTCACACTTTCCTGATAGTGGCCCCTTCTCCCGAATACTGGTTACACATTAGGACTATCAAAGGTTATGGAAAACTCATTTCTTTTAGCGTGATTATTTGTTTTCTATAATTGATACAATCAACGACTGCAATGGCTTCAGGTTATAGGAAAGGAGATTCCACCTGAACATTAGGAAGAACTTCCTAACTGTGAGAGCTGTTCAGCAGTGGAACTCTCTGCCCCAGAGTGTGGTGGAGGCTCCTTCTTTGGAGGCTTTTAAACAGAGGCTGGATGGCCATCTGTTGGGGGTGTTTTGAATGTGATTTTCCTCCTTCATGGCAGGGTGTTGGACTGGATGGACCCCAAGGTTTCTTCCAGCTCTATGATTCTATGACTTTGTTGTTATTTCCTGAAGCCCGGGGAAAGTGGGATAGCTATTTGAATAGGCATGGCCACTTCTGATTATGAAATGGTCCCACTGTTCACACTTCCACAAACTGTGGGAGAGCTCTGAAGCTTTGAGGAAGCTCTGGAGCATCTCACATTTTTTTGATGTGGGACAAGGACACGTCAAGCTGCCTTGGTGGGCATTAGGGCAAATGGACCCTCTATGTCATGTGGATGCCATGGAATCCATTCACACTTACTATGCCTCATCTGACATATGGAGATGGGCCCTCATTAAGCCTTGAAGGTGGTACAAGATCCCTTTGCATAGTGATATTCCATACAAACATGGCTGTGTCTGTGAATTGCATGCATTTTATATCTTCATAAGGATAAAAGCTGTATAGAAGCAAGACTTATATCTGAATAACTAATGCATATGCATATATTGTTATCACTACTGGAAGACATGTCACCTGTGCTGTGATCATTATTCACAATGAAGTATTTAATGAATATCCTAACAATAGGAGCATAGTGTCTAGATCTAGGGAAGTAATGCTACTCCTCTATTCCGCTTTGGTTAGACCATACCTGGAATATTGTGTCCAATTCTGGGCACCACAATTCAAGAGAGATATTGACAAGCTGGAATGTGTCCAGAGGAGGGCGACTAAAATGATCAAGGGTCTGGAGAACAAGCCCTATGAGGAGCGGCTTAAGGAGCTGGGCATGTTTAGAATGAAGAAGAGAAGGCTGAGAGGAGATATGATAGCCATGTATAAATATGTGAAAGGAAGCCACAGGGAGGAGGGAGCAAGCTTGTTTTCTGCTTCCTTAGAGACTAGGACACGGAACAATGGCTTCAAACTACAAGAGAGGAGATTCCATGTGAACATGAGGAAGAACTTCCTGACTGTGAGAGCCGTTCAGCAGTGGAACTTTCTGCCCCAGAGTGTGGTGGAGGCTCATTCTTTGGAAGCTTTTAAACAGAGGCTGGATGGCCATCTGTCAGGGGTGATTTGAATGCAATATTCCTGCTTCTTGGCAGAATGGGGTTGGACTGGATGGCCCATGAGGTCTCTTCCAACTCTTTGATTCTATGATTCTATCAATGAGCTTTCATTGCAAAATTGCAATATTTACTTCCTAGCAGGTTTTTGTAACTCTGGCGAAATTTATAATAGCAGACTTTCTGTGGTGATTCCAAACGTCCATATCTATTCTGTAACACAAAGCTAGGGAATGTTTTGACTCTGTGAGATGTATATTTACACAGTGTAGTCTGCCCTAGCAGCATGCAAAACTGTGAAATGCAAGTTTTATAAAGTTTTCCTACAATAGACAAAGGAAGGATATACTAGTGAAGAGAAGCATGTATTTTCACAGCAGCTTCTATTTTTGCATTCTAGACTTGGTTCACCCTTCGATGCGGTGTAAAATTACCTCAACTCTGCCAGCCAGAAGGGATATACAGATGCTTTATTAGCAGGGAACCTCAGAAACTAGAAAGAAGCCCAGATCAATACTCAGTCTCACACTAAATCTTCCTTCAGCTATATCCCTGAACACTAGCAACAGACATTTTCCAGCATTAAATGCATTCAAAAATGATTCATTTGTAGTATATTTACATTTCTGAACTTACAATGACAAGACATTTTTCCAAATATACCAACTATTTTTGATTAAGAGGCATTTGGTGAATTTCAAAGAAAGGAAGTAAAGTGCTGGTGGTTATTGTGGCATATTACTTACAAATGGAACAAGAGCTTACAGTAAGCAGTGTTTTTCAAGATGCATTTACATCTCTCTGCCTCTTCCATATGTTCTCTGTGGTACGAACAGATTAGGCTACAAAGCATGGTAAGACAGACTTTGAAATTAGATTTCTACTCATTCAGAGAACCACAAACCCTTTGAAGAATACTCTAAAATACATTTCACATATTGCTGACAGAAATTACTGTAAACCTGCTGAACCCCGGTAAGTAGCAAAATGAATTCCACAGCACACATAAGAAAGCCCTTTGCTCTTTCTACTCTTTGCATGGAACAAACTATGAAGACTTGGCAAATGAATGGAAGTAATTATACCATCGTACTTTCTCAAATTTAAGATCTTTAGATAAGTAATATTTGAAAAAATGATGTAAAGAACCCATCAAGACAAAAATCAAGAACTGCTGAAGTGTCCTTACACAAAATTTCATGCAAAATGTATTGGGAAGAGTTGGGAGAAACAGAAAAATTAGAACACAGATTATAGAAGTGAAGCAATCCTAGCATATAATTAGATACCACAAAGAACAGGTAAAAGGAAATTAAACTCAAATATGATCCACACCACAGTCTTTCTTCATTGATAAGAAAGGAAATCATAGCCTGGTTACTTATGGCATTTATTTGATTGAAGCATGTACTACATTTAGCTTCATAAGAATAGAATTAGATACTATTCAATCAATCAGTCAATCAATTAGACACTATTATCAAGGTACACATAAGCATCCAATCCAGCAAATAATAAAGTTAAGAATTTGCAGAGGAAGTTAAGCAATGATTTCTGTGCAGGTGTATTGTGTACTATGTATTGGTTTGCAATTATCCTGACATCTTAGCTAAAGAATCCATTTTGTTCAAGAAATTACAGCTTTAAAGCTGCAAAGAAAGAGGCTAAGGCTCTGGAATGAAAAAGAAATGTGCATGTCTCCATCCAGATTAAATTAAAAAGAATTATTCCTGCAACTCAAGAAAACATGCAATCCAATTGATTTCCTTATCAGGCAGTTGATAGGATTCATCTTGGAAGTGGGCAGTCATAAGCCTTGGGTATAAAAACGTGACATTTATTTTGGATTTTGTGCTAAAATACTCAAAATTTATATTTCAATGTAGCATCATTTAAGACTCAAAGGGTTTCCTTGGATTTTTCCATTCCACCATTCGCAAAAAACAAACAAACAAACAAACAAAAACAATAATTCTATTGTTTTGCTCACAGTTTGCAAATGTTAATTTTTTCACTACCAGAATCTCCCTTTAGTCCAAAAACATAATGTTTCCAAACTCTGGTTTTGGCCTCTTGATTTCAAATGTGTTAGCTCTTTAAGACCTAGTCAGTTCTTGTTCCTTTCTTTTTTGGTTTGGCACCTAATATATTATTGTTTCAGCTCTGTAAACAGACTGATTAATGTTCATCCTTCTACAAGCATTTTCTGTTCTATGGAGAAGCCCACCATGAGATGGGCCAGAAATTCCTCTTGTACTGCCCTACTAAACTGCCTTATTGCAGTGTAGCTTTTTTTCGGATTGTATGGCCATGTTCCAGAAGCATTCTCCCCTGACATTTCGCCTGCATCTACGGCAGGTATTCTCAGAGGTTGTGAGGGCAAAATGTCAGGAGAAAATGTAAAGAGAAAATGTAAAGAGAAAATGCTTCTGAGACATGGCCATAAAGCCTGAAAAACTTACAAAAACTAAGTGATTCCAGCCATGGAAGCCTTTGACTATACCATATAGCTCTTGTAAAATGCTCATCCCAGAACAAATAACACTTGAAAAGCTACTCAGACATTCTGTAGCCTATCCTTCTTGAGCTCTTGAGTCCAAGACAATTTTATCAAAAAGCTTATTGAGAACTGTATAATAAAAACTGTATAATAAAAAGTCTCATGCTAAACTGTATAATAAAAACTGTATAATAAAAAGTTTTGTGCTAAATGTAAATATTACTTTTGATGCAAAATTTTGGAATTCAACTGGCAAAATTCTCCATCTTAATCTGCATGAACAAATAGTATGTGTTGACTGCAGCATTCCTAATAAGACCCTACTCATTATCACCTCAAAGGCAATCAAAAGCCTAAGTATGATTAGATCTATCCACATTTTTGTTGTCCTCTGGGACTCAAAAAATTCTAAACAGCAGTCCCATTTCTGAATCTGGGACTAAGGATTCCTTGCTGTTGGGAGACACAGCCCAATTACATCTACAGGACCACATATTTTCCATTACTGCTTTAAGAATTTCAGCAGCAAAATGACTCTTCTTCTGCCCTAATTGTTACTGCTGAAATGAGTAACCTGGAATTGAACTTGTGTGAAACAATTATGAAGTGAAATCAGTTCTGGTTCACATAAAAATCACTAGCCTTAGAAATCTTTGATTCTAATTATATCTCTCTTGTCCTTGACTCTAATAATCTCAAGTTTTAAGTAAAAACAACCAATGAAATCCTGCAAGGCCAGGATCTCTAATATATTCTACCATTATCCAACAGAGATGACCATATTGCCTTTTAGTAGCTAATCCTGTCAACAAGAAGTTGTGATATAGTATCATAGCCTCTGCTTTTGACAATGTCAGTGACATTTGACCTTTTTTCCTATTATGTGGTCAGCTGTGCTGACCAAGAGGGGGGTAGGCTATTCTTACAGATACTGACTATAGTCTTAAGCCATACAGCTGCACAAATTTTGAAAGGTTAACAGTTATTAATAGTTATTCAAAAATATAAAACACATGCAGATTTTCCTATTGCTTACATTTTCAAGAGTCAACCATTTTTAAATAGAGGAAAAGGAAACACTATGCTAAGAGTGCTACCAGTTCATCTTTCAACAAAATGTATGAAACACACTTGATTCTCTTTGTCTGTAATTTTTCTTTTCTGGTATCCATACTGGAGACTGGAAGGCATCCTAGATTTTGTTTAATCAACCGCTACTCCACAGCATAAAATGATATAGCAAAAAAATAATTGCATGGTAGCACCATGTCCAATAAAAAGGAGATATTACTCAAAGAGTTTTTAAATGTGAGAGAATATCTATAGCTGAAATGGATTTATTGCATCATGTTGCTCTGTTGCATAAATGCTTTAACTGAATCTTACCTTTTTTCAATTGCCATCAAAATTTAAGTTCTTGGTAAGAGTTTCATTCTATATATGCTTACCAGAATGTTTAATATTTTAATTTATATAGGCTTCTAGTCCATAGATATAAACATAGTTTTACTAAAGTAAAAAATGCACAGAAATCTATATCGTGCTCGATCATGTCATAGAATGCAAAAGGAACCCTCCACAATCTGTAATTATACATATAACATTATTTTTAATTGTTTTTAATCATTTAAATGCAGAGACCCAAACTATACTTCAATTTCATCACACACCACCATATGTACATGTAGCGACAAATCAACCAGGAAACTGTAAAAACAATATAATTTAACAACTCTCTTCAAACCTGACATTTTCTGTGAAATCACTAGCTAAACATCTCAGAGTTTATCCAAAGTAGGTATAAAATATTTACCTGCAGAGACATCATCATCAGGCAAATCATGTTCTTCTTCTTGAACTTTGGTTTCGGCTCCCAATTGTTCAGGAGGAGCAGTCGTAGTCTGTATGGTTTCTTGGGTCACTCCCGCTGAAAGTCAAGCAAAAGAAAAAGTGTATTATTTTCACAAATAAATAGATAGATTAAGACAGATTTAAAAGCCTACAGAAATCCGGATTGCTGACTTTTGTCTACAAATCAGCCAATGTTGGCCCAATTCAGATATGTTTCCTGAGAACGCATCAGTGTAAAAGCCAAAGGATACTAAATGGAAAAAATTAGCCAATGGTAAATACACATGAAATTGGTTCGATAATTTAGTGCTCTAAAATAAACCATGTTCTTCATTATATTTGCACACTTTTAGAGATTTTGGAGGCTAGAAACAGGCAGTAACATCACTCCTAAATGCCTCTGCAGTTTGACCATGATGTTCTCGTCAGATTTAAAAGCTCACTCCAGGAAATAGTGAAGGATGAGCCAGTTTTCAAAAAGCTAAGAAGGGCCCAATTAAAGCCCCATCATAAGGATGAATCCCTTCTGTTATTGAGTTAGAAGCTTTTATCAGAATGACTAGATACTCTGTGCTCTGCTTCTTCCTCTCTCACACACCCCCTTACATCTACCTCTACCTTCTCAGAAGCCTCAGTGACACAATGACAAAAAGAAACCAGTTTTAAAACAAGCACAATACAAATCTCAAGAATTTTTGGAGACTTGCAAGGTTACATTAAACGCTATAGTCTTTCAAGATACTTGAGTCCAACAGAGGGAAGGAGACATCAGTGATCTAGAGCGACACAACACAGATGGAGCTGTCTAACACTCAACATAGCAGATGAATTTCAGCTATATCTAGACAACATCTGAAAGAGCAAAATGTATCCCTAACACAAGGAGCCACATGGTTGGTCTCCAACAGCTGCACCATGGTTTGTGCTCTCTATTTGTATGCAATTCTTCAGCTCTTCTTCCAAAGGTATGCCAAGACTACAACGACATTTAGCAAGAATTATGTTCTATGTTTTCTTAATTAATTTGCACACATACTGTACATGAAGAGATAATTTAATATTTATTATCAAATTATAGAGAAGAAAAAAGAGTAAAAGATTGCCATGAACAACATATTTCACAACCCTTTACAGTGCGTTTTAGGTATTTGCTGAGATTGATTCTAGGACACCCCCCCCCCCCCCCCGGTCATGAATACCAGAATCTGTAGGTGCTCACATTCTATTTTTTTACATCGGTACAGTAAGATGATGTTGTTGTTGTTTATTCATTCACTTGCTTCTGATTCTTCGTGACCTCATGGATTGGCCCACGCGAGCTCCTGTTGGCCGTCACCATCCCCAGTTCCTTCAAGGTCAAGCCAGTCACTTGAAGGATACCATCCATTCATCTTGCCCTTTGTCGTCCCCTCTTCCTTTTCCCTTCCTTTTTCCACAGCATCATTATCTTCTCCAAGCTTTCCTGTCTTCTCGTTATGTGCCCAAAGTACTTCATCTTTACCTCTAATATCCTTCCCTCCAGTGAACAGTCGGGCATTATTTCATGCAGTATGAACTGATTTGATCTTCTTCTGGTGCAAGGCACTCTCAGAATTTTCCTCCAACACCACAGTTCAAAAGTGTCTATCCTCCTTCACTCAGCCTTCCTTATGGCCAGCTCTCGCATCTATAGGTTACTACGGGAAATACCACTGCTTTAACCATGCGGACCTTCATTGCCAGTGTGATGTCTCTACTCTTCACCATGTTATCAAGATTGGTCCTGGCTCTCCTCCCAAGAAGTAAACATCTTCTGATTTCCAGGCTGCAGTCTGTGCCTGTAGTAATCTTCACCCCTAGAAATACAAAGTCTGTCACTGCCTCCATGTTTTCTTCCTCTATTTGCCAGTTATCAATCAGTCTGGTTGCCATGTTTATTAATGTTTCATTGCAACCTAACTTTTGCATTTTCTTCTTTCACCTTGGTTATAAGGCTCCTCAGCTCCTCCGTACTTTCAGCCATCAAAGTGGTATCATCTGCAAATCTAAGGTTAATGTTTCTTCCAGGAATTTTAACTTCAGCCTTGAATTCATCAAGCCCCGCATGCCACATGATGTGTTCTGTATACAAGTTGAATAGGTAGGGTGCCGTACTCATTTCCCAATTTAAACCAGTCTGTTCTGTGGTCTCTTCTTACTGTTGCTACTTGATCATTGTACAGATTCCTCAGGGGACAGACAAGGTGACTTGGTATCACCATACCACCAAGAACTTGCCACAATTTATTATGATCCACATAGTCAAAGGCTTTAGAATAGCCAATAAAACAGCAATAAATGTTTTTTTCTGAAACTCCCTACCTTCCTCCATTATCCAGCGGATAAAATGATGACCTTTATATAAAATTAGAAAATCATGGTTTACTTTTTATATTATTAAAAAATATTTTCAAACTGTGGATAGTGGAATCTGTGAATGCAGAATCCATGGATATGATTCAATCACTGAGATGAAGGAAAAATCTTGACATTAAATTATTGTATACATAAGGAATTTAATTCATCCGTTCTCTTTCTGCTCTACTGCTTTGTCTTCAATCACTTGTGATTTGGTAAGTGGTGAAGTACTCAGTTCATTACATTAATACCACAAATATACTACTTGCGTCAGTGATGGTACTTTTTGTGACCTGGTGCAACAAGCAAAGACATTTATTGGCTCCATTTAACTCATGACTGAAAAGGCTGTTCAAAAGCATGCAGCCCAAACAAAATTTACAACTGAAAAATATCAAGATACACACATTTCAACCCCCCGCATAATTCTCATTATGAATAATGATGGAATACGGAGAATTATTTCAAAACCACTAATTCCCCTTCTTCCACAAAAACATGGAATGAATGCATTTAAGCTCTTTCTTCTCTCTCAAATGTCAGATATACTTTAATAGACATAAAAGCCAAACAGAGTGGGACAATGCCATTAATGGACTGCTTTATAGCAAACACATCCCAAATTAGTAAATGCTAGTTGGGTGCCCGCAGACAGAAATATTTAGAAAGTATTGGCAGCTTTCACAAAAATCTCTACCACTTCTGTCTTACATTATCATTCAGAAGCAGCAGCATATTATTTATTATTTACAAAACAAATCAACTGTGAGATTTCATCTGAACCTCCATAAGGAAAAAATCATGAATAATAATAATAATAAGCCTTGAAGACAGCCTCAGACACCAAAACACAAAAAAAGAAAAGAAACCTGAGAATGTGAAAAACAGAAATAAATCAGATGGAGACAGGCTGTGAAATATGGCTTCTTTTTGGAAATAAAGTCAATGAACAAGAGCATGTATTACCAAGACAGGCCTCCTATTCCCCAACGCTTTTTAGATAACTGGTTCAGAATAATTCCAATTAATATGTTTGCTTTGCATATGAAATGTGGAGACTTATTTTATGTCTAAATATAGCAGATTGGAGGAAATAGTTTCAGAAGCATACTGGGGACAACTTATTATATTCTTGTGACCCAAACTAATGTTTTGCCTACATTGCTTTTACTTCTTTGAATAAGTGTGTTCTTATACATAATTTGGGAGCCCCAAGTGGTGTAGTAGGTTAAAGTGCTGAGCTGCTGAACTTGCTGACCGAAAGGTCATAGATTTGAATTCGGAGAGTGAGGTGAGCTCCCACTGTTAGCCCCAGCTTCTGCCAACCTAGCAGTTCAAAAACATACAAATGTGAGTAGATCAATAGGTACCACTCCGGTGGGAAGGTAATGCTCATGCAGGCCACGTGACCTTGGAAGTATCTTTGGACAATGCTGGCTCTTCGGCTTAGAAATGGAGATGAGCACCAAGCCCCAGAGTAGGACGCGACTGGACTTCAAGTCAGGGGATATTTGGAAAGTGGTGAAGTACTATGATTTGAGGAAAAAGAAGGGTCCATCCCACATTAACATTAGTAGAATTTATTCCCATTGCATCTAATCTGGGCAGGACAATTAGTAGGGCCTTCATGCTTGAGATATGATAATATAGGAAGACATCTGTTATGCCTAAACATTCCTCATCAAAGAAAACGCTATGATATCCATGGGGTTGCCATACGTCGACAGGCAATGCAAACACATATACACACTCTACTCCACCCTCAAGTCTATGGAGTCATGTGACTATTCGGATATGGGAATACATGTATATTAAATAGCAACAAGAGAGTGCAATATTGTCTGGTTGTAAAGGAAGTCAGAGAGGCTGCACTGCAGGATGAACTAATTGCAACCCTCATCTAAATCATAGGATCTCAGAACCGAATGCCCATTCAATGTCATGCAGATAAGTCATTTGTAGTTTAGTGACCACTCAATTAGGAAGATCAGGGCATGTTACCACCTCCTCTTTTTACATTCACACATGCACTGTGTGAATTTAACATTTCATGATCTATGCAATCAATGCCTTTGCTATTATCAATAAAGCACAGGGTGGTTTTTCTTTTTTAAAAAAGTCTTTGGCACATTCTTTTTTATGACGGACACATACTCAAAGTCAATATTAGTTGTGAATATATAGTTGTGAGCAAGACTGCAGTCTTAACTTGAAAGAAACTCATGCATAGGCACATAAAGAATTCATTATATTTCCTTATGGATTTACAGGTTCATTTCAAAGGTTCAAATTATTATGACAGCTCATTTGTATAATATTCCATATTCAATGAATTATTCAAGGAGGTTTGTTTTGTGTAGCTTCATAAGTATATTACAATAGCAGAAGCAATTGGGCACAACTGCTATCTGAATAAATAAGAATTTAACAATACGAGAGATGCACGGCTGTCTGAGTATTTCCAGACAGAAGGTTTAAATTTATTGGAAACAGATTTCTACAGTGACTGACCAGTACTGCCCCACATTCCCTGCAATCCTTATGACAGACAGACTGCCTGCCTCACATTAATTCACTTCACACTATTTCTATCGATCCACAGTCGGTTCCCTAGTCTCTTTGCACACATTGCCTGTCTGGCTGCCTACATCCACATCAGCACATATACACAAAGGCCACAGAAAGATAACCTTTTGCTTTCCATTAAAGACACAGTAGCCATTTTTTCTATCTGCAGTAGAATCAGACATATAAAATATACTAGAAATTCTATTGCCTGCTGGACAAATCGAGTGCTCAAGGATTTCAGTGTTATAGTCTAAAAAACAATCATTTTCACATTTTAAGAAAGCATGTTACTTTGACCAGAGAAGACATGTCTGTTTGTGTGGTTGGGGTGGGGAAAGAAAACCTGGAACAATAGATACATACAGCAAAGAAATCCTTTCAAAATGGCATTTCAATTTGAAGTATCAGCATTACATGGACCTGTTCGAGTTCCTCTTTGTAGCTATAATAAAACCAGCTTTTGCTAAGGTTCATAGTCAAGTGAGAATTTTAACATACTACCTAAACTCTAGATTTGTTTATATTTTTATGTTTTTAACTATATTTTATGTTTAAACAATATATTTATAGTTTTATGTACAAAGAAATATATAGATTAATATCTACATCTTAATCCTTGCATTTTTTTTTCTTTTTCCCAAATGGCCAGGGACAAAACTTTGACTATGGTGTAACAGTACTGATACACAGGCAAGCATACATATATGCATATCTATGCACCCCATAGATATGTGGTGGCGCAGTGGGTTAAAGCGCTGAGCTGCTGAGCTTGTTGACCGAAAGGTCGCAGGTTCAATTCCGGGGAGCGGCGTGAGCTTCTGCTGTCAGCCCTAGTTTCTGCCAACCTAGCAGTTCAAAAACATTGCAAATGTGAGTAGATCAATAGGTACCACTCCGGCGGGAAGGTAACGGCGCTCCATGCAGTCATGCCGGCCACATGACCTTAGAGTTGTCTGTGGACAATGCCGGCTCTTCGGCTTAGAAATGGAGATGAGCATCACCCCCCAGAGTCAGACATGACTGGACTTAATGTCAGGGGGCAACCTTTACCTTTTTATGCACCCCATATTGATCTTAGAATCATAGAATCATAGAGTTGGAAGAGACTTCATGGGCCATCCAGTCCAACCCGCTGCCAAGAAGCAGGAATATTGCATTCAAAGCACCCCTGACAGATGGCCATCCAGCCTCTGTTTAAAAGCTTCCAAAGAAGGAGCCTTTACCACACTCCGGGGCAGAGAGTTCCACTGCTGAACAGCTCTCACAGTCAGGAAGTTCTTCCTCATGTTCAGATGGAATCTCCTTTCTTGTAGTTTGAAGCCATTGTTCCATGTCCTAGTCTCCAGGGAAGCAGAAAACAAGCTTGCTCCCTCATCCCTGTGACTTCCTCTTACATATTTATACATGGCTATCATGTCTCCTCTCAGCCTTCACTTTTTCAGGCTAAACATGCCCAGCTCTTTAAGCCGCTCTTCATAGGGCTTGTTCTCCAGATCCCGGATCATTTTAGTCACCCTCCTCTGGACACATTCCAGTTTGTCAATAACTCTTGAATTCTGGTGCCCAGAATTGGACACAATATTCTAGGTGTGGTCTAACCAAAGCGGAATAGAGGGGTAGCATTACTTCCCTAGATCTAGACACTATGCTCCTATTGATGCAGGCCAAAATCCCATTGGCTTTTTTTGCCGCCACATCACATTGTTGGCTCATATTTAACTTGCTGTCCACAAGGACTCACACGTACTTTATAGGTAACAAACCAATAATTTTTTTTTTAAAAACCCCAGATTTTCATGTTCAGGTGTAGTGACACTAGAACACATCTCCCTCAAATCCTTACAGATTTATAGTATTGTTGATATAGCTTTGACATATGATCAGTGTTTTAAGAGCTAGCGCCAGAGTACAAGGCTTTAGATCAGTGGTTCTCAACCTGGCGTCCACAGATGTTTTTGGCCTACAACTCCCAGAAATCCCAGCCAGTTTACCAGCTGTTACGATTTCTGGGAGTTGAAGGCCAAAAACATCTGGGGACCCCAGGTTGAGAACCACTGCTTTAGATCCTCAAGGGAGCAGCATCTGTGTTTCGTGCTCTTGTCTGCTTTGGAAGATTGCTATCCATTTTGCTGTCTGCTTTGAGGAACTTTGGGTTTGATGATTTTGTGTGGTTTTAATTCCTGGTATGTTTGGCTTCATGAAGAGAGAGAGGGAAAGGGAGCAAGAGACAGGGAGGCTGAAATGAGCACAGTATGAAGAAAGTGATGATTTTGCCTCTTCACTTTGTGGTTTGTGCTTCCTTGTCACAACTCTGTGTTTCTACCATTTTAAAGTTGATTTTTTTTTATTGTTCCATGTGAATGTGCAGGTTTTACCTTGCTGTTAGACTGTTCAACACACATTTTGTTGCCTCAAATGTGCTTCCTTGTCATAACTGTGTGCTTCTACCAATGTGCCACAACTTGATGCTTCTATCATTTTAAAGCTGATCTTTCTTTTTATTGTTCCATGTGAAGGTGCAGGTTTTACCTTGCTGTTGCACAGCCCAACAAACGTTTTGATGCTTCAAATGTGCTTCCTTGCTACAACTTTCTGCTTATACCAATTTAAAGTTGATCCTTCTTTTTTATTATTCCATCTGAATATGCATTTATACATTATTTGTTATTTATAAAGTACATTTTCTTATTTAAAAACACATAACTAAAATGGCGGTGGATGGAATGGATTAATAGCATTTCAATGGAAAGGTTTGCTTTGAGACAAGAGTGATTTGAGTTAAGAGCACTGTCGCAGAACACATTAAACTCTTAACTCAAGATACCACTGTACCTGAACACTAGTTACTTGACCTCTGAAACACTAGTTACTTGATCCTCTGACAAGGATATATCTTACCAGACCAGATCACACCTTGGCTTTCAATCAAAGCAATTTTTATCCGAAAATAATTACAATGAAAAGAGGAGGAACCTTCAGTTCCAAAGCCAATGCTGTTTGGTTATTCTATATGCCCTGCTTATTACAGGAACACTTGGGGAGGATTTGGGATTGCATTTCTGTAAGAGCTCATCTGGTCCTGCTGTTTTATATTTCACCTAAAGTCATAATCCTCTCACTATGCCACCACAGCAGGCTGCATGAGAAGTTAAAGAGGAATGTATAAAATTATACACAAACTGTATTTCTGAAGGGTATGGTTTGAAGTGTTTCACAGACTAAAAGCACTGTTCATTTGTCTATATGTAATTTTATACAGTATCACTCACTCAACAGCAATATATTCAAACAGTAGAAAGCAAGTCTTCACCAGAGTCAAAACAATGACTGGATTCCTTCCCATACAGAAGTTGCAATAATAGATGAGGTTGTCAAACAATAAAAGGTAAGATTCCAAATAAATATCAAGTCGTAGTAGTAGAAGTAGTAAAAAAATCTCTGCAGAACCAAAGCCTATTGGACAGCTCCCTACTGAAATCAAGCTAGACTTTCTTTTACAGCAATACTTTTCTAGCTGATGGACATTGTCCCTTCTAAAATGGCATGGATTTCCACATCTCTCAATATTTCTGCATATTACCAGATCAATGTGTGGTTTTGTACTGATTTTCATTATTTTACACTTATTATTTAACCCTAACCCTAACCCTCCTACTATCCTGTGAATCCATCAGCACATATATCATCAATGATAGCTTAGCCCCTGATCATGACTGCCCAGCCCTAATTTACTGGTAAAGTTTATCCAGCACTTTACCTCCAGTCCCAGCCCTATAGTCTGCATTTTACCCAAGTCCTTGGCATGCCTTCTCTAATCCGATTATGCCCACAATACTCTAGTTACTGATGGCTGAGGTTGGTTTTGATACATTCTATGCTGTTCTTATACATTGCTGGTTTTAATTGTTTTAATATAGATTGTTTATATATTATTAAGCTTTTACATTGAGTTTTAGTATGTAAATTTTTTTAATGCTGGGCTTGGTTCCCATGTAAGCCGCCCTGAGTCCCCTTGGGGAGATGCTGAAAGGATATAAAAATAAAGTTGTTGTTGTTGTTGTTGTTGTTGTTGTTAGAAGCACAACAAGATCAGTACACAGCAAACGATCACTATGCTGATTGTTGTATTGGATCACACGTCGGACACTTCCCAAGTGTATAGGACTATGTGATGTATAGGCGAATCATGCATGCAGATACCAGTAGGGTGGCCTTTGCAGCTGACAGATGGTAATTCTATCAAAACCAATTGTGTTTAAGTGCAGTCCAAGATCTTTAGGCACCGCACTCAGTGTGCCAATCACCACTGGGAACACCTTGACTGGCTTGTGCCAGAGTCTTTGTAGTTCGATCTTTAAATCCTCGTATCATGTCAGCTTTTCCAGTTGTTTCTCCCTTCTTCTTCTTCTTCTTCTTCTTCCTCTTCCTCTTCCTCCTCTTCTTACTGTTGAAGGCTTTCATGGCCGGAATCACTGGGTTGTTGTAGGTTTTTCCGGGTTATATGGCCATGTTTTAGAGGCATTTTCTCCTGACGTTTCGCCTGCATCTATGGCAAGCATCCTCACTACCTCTGAGGATGCTTGCCATAGATGCAGGCGAAACATCAGGAGAAAATGCCTCTAGAACATGGCCATATAACCCAGAAAAACCTACAACAACCCATTATTATTATTATTATTATTATTATTATTATTATTACTAGAAACACAACAAGATGAGTCCACAGATCACTTTGCTAGCTCTTGTATTGGATCACCCGTCGGACACTTTCCAAGTGTCTAGGACTGTATGATGTATCGGCAAATCATGCGGGCAGATCCCAGTAGGGTGGCCTTTTGCAGCTGACAGATGGTAATTTTGTCAGCACCAATTGTGTTTAAGTGCAGGCCAAGATCGTTAGGCACTGCACCCACTGGGACCACCTATTATTATTATTATTATTATTATTATTATTATTATTATTATTATTATTTCAGACTAAACCAATTGCAATACATGCTTCCGGTTTATATCTTATATTGCCCTAAGGACCTATCACGGAATCTTAGACTTAGAAGACACCACAAGGGTCATCCAATACACACAGAAATACACAAAACCTATGAAAGAATTTCTAAATACATTAATAATTATAACATAATGTACAAATATTTTGCCATGTGATGCCTTCCAGCTCTTACAAAATGCATTAACTAAAGCAGATTGTAAAACACACACACACACACAAAATACATATACACACACATGCACAGAAATGGTTGAAGACCACAATGAATAAAGAATAAATATAACTGATGATCTTAGAGTGCCATTTTTTCATACCAGCAGCTATTCCCCATACCTTGACTGAAATTTAAAGCTGAGAAAGTGAAATAGCTGGTGTGCTCATTTTAAAAGAATACCATTTGTGGAGTAAATGTGTTAACTTAAAATCGTTCATTTTAAAATGAGTAGTCATAACCCCTCCAACAATTCCACACTTCACCAAATACAAAACCACAAGGCACCATGGGATGCCTTTCAAATAGCACTCTCAGTTCACCTAGAAAGACAATGACATCCAACCTGTTTGACTAGTGCCAAGCATTAAATTACTGTGACCTATGGAATCCTTTGCAATATCCTGCTGTTCCCCAGGTTTGGAAGATAATAGCTAGAAAATAATTTATTAGCAAACGTCTAATGTTCCCTAATTTCTCCAATACTGTGTTCTTTTTATTATTATTTTATTTACTTCTTTTTTACCCCGTGTTTCTCGACCCGAGAGGGGACTCAAGGTGGCATACAAATCTGGCAAAAATTCAGTGCCACACAGGTAAACAATAAAACACATCTCATAAAAATGTAAACAATCTAAGCATATAAACAATTAAAACTCATAGAAATCTATGAAACAGATTAAAAACCACATATAAAATGCCGTCATGGTCTCATGTCCAAATTGTTCCAAAATCCATAGTCCATTATTCAAGCTGTTAAAAGTCTCATTCCGTAGTTTCCTATTTACCAAACACCTGTGTAAAAAAGCCAAGTTTTAAGTTTCTTTCTAAAAATCAGGAGGGTTGGAACCTGCCTGAAGTCATTGGGGAGGAAGTTCCACAGCTGAGGGGCCACCACTGAGAAAGCCCTGTCTCTTGTCCCAACTAATTGAGCTTGTGAAGAGATTGGGATAGAGAGAAGAGCCTCCCCTGCTGATCTTAAAGCTCTTTTAGGCTCAGAGAGGGAGATACGTTCAGACAGATAAGTTGGACCAGAACCGTATAGGGCAGTGGTTCTCAACTTTTGGGTCCCCAGATGTTTTGACCTTTAACTCCAAGAAATCCTAACAGCTGGTAAACTGGCAAATAACCTCTGCAAATAACCTGCTTCTCCTTTATCTCATCTGAGTTTTTAATCAATTTTTAATTTGTTTTTCCTTTTAATCATTACATGTAGCCTACTCATTGTCATTGTGATTGTGTTTATTGTAATTTTATATCGTTATGCATTCATGTTTTATGTATTATGATGTTGTTGTTTATTGTCTACTTTTCAGTTTTATTCTGCTGTAATTTGTTGTTTGGGCTTGGCCTCATGTAATCTGCCCGAGTCCCCATTGGGGAGATGGTGGCGGGGTAGAAATAAAGATTATTATTATTATTATTTGTAGGCCAAAACACCTGAGGATCCACAGGTTGAGATCCACTGGTATAGGGCTTCAAAGGCCAAGGCCAGCACTTTGAATTGGGCTCAGTAGCAGACTGGCAGCCAGTGGAACTGACTTAACAGAGGAGTAGTATGTTCCCTGTACACCATCCCAGCTAGATAGAAATCTGGCTGCTCCCTGTAACGAATTCCAGTATGAAGTGAGAGAAGGGAATACAACCTGTACAATAGTTGGAATACATTTTCATTCTAACTTCTGCTAATATCTGTATGCAATTTTGTGAAGCACAAACATTTCTTGGATTTTCCTTTAATGTAATTTTCCAAAGATATCCACATGGAATGCTTGATTACACCATTCAGGGCTAGGGATATTTACATTAAAATAAAGTATACATCCCTCCCCATCCCTATATTCACATTAGACAAGATGGAAGGAGTTCCCTGTAGGTTGCAATTCTGAGAACACTTAAAAACCAGATGGTTGAAGAATTTCATGCAAGGTATTTTGTGGCTGTGATGGGATATGATAGAAAAATTATGTTTATTTTCCATCAATTCCCCCCTTTTTAAACTTCTTTTTGGGGTCCACTGGAGGAAGATATTAGACTGAAAGCAAAATTAGCAAATACGATAGTTTTATTGACTCAACTCTGTTACAAATAAATGCTAAGCTCCCAAATATGTCCTTCTAGGAAAAGTAGGCCACAGTCAGTTCACATTAAAATATGTCCATGCCATTTCATGTTGACCAGACTGCCTGTCTTTCACCAGTGGTTCTTCCTTGTCTTAAAAACAAAAGAATAGAATTGAATTACTGAAGCCTCCAAAACCTTTATTGCCCTCAAGTGGACAGACCAAGTTGATTTCCAACAGCTATATATGAAAAACCTGAATTGACACTTTCAGTGTTTCTGCAACTATGTATAAATTAATTACATGGGTTTGCCGAAAGCAAAACCATAAGCTACTGAAACATCATTTAAGGTTTTATTCATATAGATTTGTAGAGAGACTAAAATGTGACAAATTGCTATTAAACTGCGGGAGAAACACAGTGATTACAGTATATGAAAATGTAATGTATCTAAAGGAGAACACCGTTACATCCATGCATTACGCTGATTAAATCTTACAGTATATTTTATATATTCATACCTAGCAAATTATATTAAAAAACTACAAGTGCTGAACTAATTCAGGAAGCAATCACTATACAGCCAGGGCTTTTAGAGAATTAACTTGTAAACATAAACTATGAGAAATATGAGAGAGAGAGATTACTAGACCACAGAATTGAGGCAATAAATGTTAAATGGGTAGATGACAAATTGCAGGGGGGAAATGGCAGACAGGCATACAAAGAACATAACTGCTTTTTATATTCCTGTATAAAAGCATCTTATCAGCCTGTCAACACTAGGCTTCGTGCAGCAACAAACAGATTTGTGAGCACCAATTTTGGTAATCTGTGCTCAACATTTTAACATTTGCCACTTGGTCCAAGATGCCTGTTTCAAATTCAATTCATAAAAGTACAGCAAAACCCTGAGCATATTTTCTTGGAAGTCCCACTTTTAGAGCATGACTTATTCTCTAGTATATTTAAGTGAATTTGTATTTTAAGTCAAACTCTAATAACTAAGGGACTTCGAATCTGAAAAAATATGGGAAATTTGGCAAAATGTACATTTAGGTTTGTATTTTTAATGTACTAAAAGTACATAATAAACATCACCAATATGTCTCTACAACATCCACTGTGTTGGGTGTTTAATTATTACATGCACATCTCTATTCATATTATGGGTTGCATTTCTGGATTCATTATGCAAACTGAGCCTGATGTTTCCCTTTTCCTGGTCAAATATTGCATCCAATGGGACCGGTTTGCCCCTAAATGCTATTCCAACCCTCTCTCATCCTGAAACATCTCAAAGACTATTTCTTACAAAGCACGTTAAACTTGTATCTGAATTTGTTGCTGCATCAGCAAAAAGTAAGGTAGTTCTTCAAGATAAGACAAGCAGGAGGCCTTCTAGAATTTCTCAAAAGCACGTTTCCTTGATAGGAAAAGTTGGAGAGGTCTGCTACTCTAGCACAGCAAATCCAGCAACATGGAAGGAAATTTGGCAATGTAGCTTCACAGTGTACAATCCCTGCTGAGTCGGGATACCTCTCAAATAGATACCACTTTACTAGACAGATAGATCCAGAATTTCTCTGTTCATATAGCTTCTGGATGCAGAAAGCAGGTAAGGAAAAAGGTGGAATAGGCTTAAATGCTCTTTCAAAAACTATACTCAATGAAAGGCAGAGATGCAATCATCTATCACAATCTCGTCTTCGTGTGATTTAATTAACGACAGAACAAAGAGTTTTTTCTATTTCTGGCCTCATTCAGCATAAAATTCTGAATGATTCCTTTAGTATCATCCATTATATGCACTCAATATATCAAAAGAACTACTGGCAGAGACAAAATGAGAAAGTGAGATGAAAGTCCACAAAAATGTGTGAACTTATACCTGGAAAAACACACTATGCTTCTACTACTGCATAGAAAATGTGGGGAAAGAGGGGAAAGTGTTTCCTTTCAGATCTGTTGGATCACAGGGATTGCTCTTGTTGTTGTTTACCTTAAAGTCATTTCTGACTTATGGTGATGCTACAGCAAACCTATCACTGACCTGACACTGTTCCTAATCTCTGACTCTGCTGGATAGGACTTAAGGGGGGTTGTAGTTCAACAACATCTTACAGCGTTACAATTTCTCCACCACTTATATGTACACTTATGGTAACCAAAGCCACCATACCTTACTACTCTACCTAGCTTTTGTGATCATTGATGAAGTCCTTGCTCCACCTCCAAACACCAGGAAAGGCAACAACTAGCTACAACAGACTAGATTATTTTGGTGGCAGCTTTTTTTCTCAGGCTGGCACTCCTGGTCTATTTTGACACTTTCACAGCATTGGATAAATGCTGCTGTATGCTCTTATGATTTTAATCTTGTTCTCAGAAGAAAAAGAAGATACATCTCAAGATCTGGAAACGATGGGTTAGAACAGCCCAAGATTTTCTCTGTTTGTTACTATTTTATAGTTGGCATTTGAAAACTGCTTTTATTGTGACACTGAAAACATATTGTCCACGATATAAATAACATTTAATAAATGAACTTGCAAAACGTCTACCTCAAACCAAATTTAGGTAAATAAAAACTTCCTAGATACTTGCTCTACAGTTGTGGAGCATTTCTGTGCTTATGTGTTCATTCTTTAAAGATTACTATATCTATTAGCATTGTAAAAAAACAACATCTATTCTTTATCTAATCAGAGTGAGACTTCTGGCATAAATCACTGCTATACTACTCAGTGCAAATCATATTAGGTCATTTATTATAACAATATGCATTACACCATGAAAACCAAGGTGCTACCAAAAGTTTCAATGGCTCAATATATATACACTTCATCACTGATTTGTTGTTTGCTTATCTTTTAAAAAATCTTCCTATGAGAAAGGCCCAGCCATATAAAAATCTTGAATTTTTTGAAACGAGAATTATACTACTAGTTTCACCTGCAAATCCGAAACATCTCTCCTCCAGTTCTAGCCCGTAATTGTATATAATTAAGCACAGTGACCAAATTGTTGTGATAAGGATAACAGAGGGAAAGCCATCACATCAGTAGGCGGAGTGGGAGACACATTTACAATGAGAAACATTCACACTCAATTGAGATATCATGACAAAATACGTTTAAGGCAGCTTAAGTATGGCTTAGTGAAGTGTGATGTCTCTGTTGACAAGGCATGGTACGCATTCAGAAAGAAAAACTGAAATAACGTATTTTCTTAAAGTGAGATAGGTAAACCTTAGTTTGTATTAACTATGATTTGATGTAAAACTCTGATTTGATACAAATATCTTTCTGCTTTTAGAGTTTTCTGTACCATATAATATCAGAATTGCAGTATATTAGTTCCACATAATAATCAAGTTCTGCAAAACATATGTTTTGTTTACAACTGAGTCTTTTCAGTTGTTCTCTGGAACATCAACTTAAAATCTGTTATTTAAGCAGTTTTTATGCAGTGTAATCATCTGGATAGGTATGTAATCACATTCAGATAAGAGTTTGATTTCAGTGGTCTAATACAAATATGATTACAATACAACGTAATGCACTGTGACTTTTTAAAAAAGTTTAGATTGTCCCATTTTGTAGCCAAATTCTATTTTCTTTTAGAAGTTTCATTTCGTTGTATTTCACAAACTGCTCTTTTAAAATTTTGTATGAAATGCTTGAAGAAGGTTTTAGACCTCAAAAGTGTTTTCAGTGAACGTATTTCCCTGACCCTTTCTTTTTTCCATAGGGAAATGTAGATCTCTGGATACATTAGAAAGTGAACCCTGTTCAACAAAGTCATATTTAATGAATTATGGAACCCTCACACTATTATAAGATTGCTTCTGCTAAAAAATGCTACAGAAATTTGTTTAGCCTTGCAACTCTTGCTAACTGGCATTTTTGGAGGGGGAGTGTTGCAATCCAGAGCAGGAAACGAGACCCTAAGACAACAATCCACCATACTTGACTGTGGGAAAAATCAATCCCTTTTTATTGATGAAAAATGGTACAAAATAGAAGAAAATGCAAAGTCAAAAAGCCACAGTAAAAATCAGCAATCAAAAATATCCATGAACTAGAACAAAAACCAAAAGCAACACTGTAAAATCCTAGAACCTGTTAGCAATCCACTAACCGTACTTGGAGCACTAGAAGCCTCTTGGGATAAAGGCCACGGGAAACGGGAGATCTGCCAAGGTAATGCCTCAGTCTAAAATGATGCCTGATATAAAGAGTCAACTCGGCGAGAGGCACTTAAAGCCGAGGAATCTGTTTCGTGACACGCCTCCAGGCTTTGAAGCCCTTGTTTCCTTTTCTTTCAATCTGGCTGAGCTTCACAGACTCTGCGATTCACCCGTTTTGCCAAATGTGTCCTCTTCTATCCTCATTATGGGTCCCAGGTGTTAGCTGCTCTGGAGAGCTATCACTGCTTGGCTCTGAAACATTCTCATGGGAATGTGTACTTTCACTTTCCAAGCCTGCAGGAGTTTCTTCTACACTGACCTCAGAATCAACATTTTCATTAGCATCAGGAAATACATTTTCATTAGCATCAGGAAATACATTTTCAGTAGCATCAGAGAATCAGGTTCAGGTTCACACCCAGGCTGAACCCCAACACGGAGCCCATTGCACTTTGTTCAAGTAGTGAAAGTAGTAATGAAATTAAGCTGTGAAAATAAGGTGGATGCTAAGATGATATACAGTTCAAACCATTTCCTCCAATCACCTCCAATCATCTGTATCTCTAACTTTCCATTCACTACAACTATGGTAATGTGTAGGTTTATGAGAAAGCAAAAACGATGAAACTAATTGTACAGACTGGCTGTAGGCGGAGTTGCCAGGTGTGCCGGATTTTAAGGGACATTCCTATATTTGAATGAAATGCCCAGTGTCCCAAATGCCCAGCGTCCCCTTACATTATTTTACTGGACATCAATTGTCCCATATTTCTGCCAGCCTCCCCCACCCCCCGTTCCCCTCTCTCCCTCCCTTCCTAGAGTGTTAATGGCACAAACCAAATGGCTCAAAAGGCCCATCGGAGAAGAAGTCACAGCCCGACTCACAGCCCGCCCCCTGAATGAGCTCTGCCCAACAGACACCGCCGGGCAGCTACCCCCTAAACCTTGCCTTGGACTTTGGATGTTTGTAGTTCCAAATTCCAGTTTCATTCTCTGACTGTCCCTTATTTTCACCTTCGACACCTGGCAATACTGGTAGTATCCCCAACGTAATCTGAAAAATGTTTCCTTACTGATAGGAAAGTTTGTTTCATCTATTTGAAAAAGAGTAATGTAGAGAAAGATTTTGCTTAAAATATCACAAATATTTTCCACTTTCTTTTTTTTCTTGGTGTTTGTCATGTAACTGCTTTTAATCAGTTATTTTTGTCAGCCTGCAGGAGATCCACATACCACACTGCAAGTTTCTTGAAGCAATGTTTACTACTACAACATATCTCAGAAACAGTAGCTACCTTGGTTCCTGTATTTCCCTTCCCACCTGGTAGATTCGATGTTTTTATACATGTACTTGGATAACACAGGATGAAAACTTTGTTCACTACTACCATTAGTTTTGCTTGGGGAATGCAAAAGTACAGCGTGGGGAACATGAGGGTAAGGGGTAGATATGTTCTGCTACCAATCCAATCTAGAGTGTGATGAGATCTAGTTTAGTATTTAGGCTCAAAGGAAAAGCACTCTCCCAATTAAATCATGTTGGTCAACCTCTTATCTTTTCAGAATCAGGGAAGTTGCCTCCCAACAATATGCTTAGGCAAGTACAAGGAGACAGTAGGTTATCACCTCCCAAAAATTGCCAGCATACTACCAGATCTGAGTATGTTATGGAATTAATACAATAAAGACTGGGTTAAATAATGAAATGTACTGGGAAACTCATAAAGTGCACGTGGAAAAAATCATAAAGTGAGTATAGTCAGTCTTCCACATCCAGCAATTCTGTATGAAATGATTCAACTATCCATGGCTTGAAAACAAAAAACCAAAACTTTAATTTTGCCATTTTATATAACAGACATCATTTTACTATATCACTGCATATACTGGGGCTTAAGCATCTACAGATTTTGGTATCCATGGAGAGGTCAGAAACTAAGAGAGAGAACATTTTGCTATGTCTATTATATGGCAGTGAGATTAGCAAAATACATCTTACTGTGTTCCATCCTTTTTATTCCTGATATACCCAGCTAAGTTATTCCAAGTGGTGAATCATCTGTTAAGATGAGACTCAGGAGTGCAACCCTTATGTCTCTGCTGAGAGAAATTTGCTATGCATTTCAAAAGAGGACCTGCACATATTTGCTATCAACTTGACACCCACTGGTATCACAGAGACTGGGAAAGTGTTCAGTGTTCCATCTGCTCAGGTTACTTCGTATCAGTTTAAGTTGTTGTGGACTAGATGCTTGAATTGGTCTGTGCCATCACATGTAAGCTTGACACTTATCCATCTTGGCTGACAAGATATAGCAGAAGGAGATTGATTGCATGGTTACAGGGGATGGTAATGTCTCTATGTGAGGAATATGTGCCTGCTTCACTGAATGAGGTATTTAATATATACTTTCCCAAAGAGAAGATTCTTGGATTCGGAGGAATTAAAATAATATGGTGCTGCATTAATGTTTCCTCACAGATACTTGAGTGGTTGGACAACTTCAGACATCCATGGAAAAAATAGATTAAATAGACTGCTTTCAGTATAGTTTAAAGACAAGATACAGTACTGAAATAGCCCTTAGATAATTTGAGAGTAAAGGTGAAGGAGTGTTCATATTTCTAGATTTCTCAATAGCTTTAGATAATGCTGATCATGGTATCTGTATGATGGGAATAGGAGACAGTGTTACAGTAATTTCTTGCTTATCTGCAATGGAGATTCCGGTTCAACTCCATGAGTATTAAATTTTGGGATGCCACAAGGGTCCACTTTATTTCTCATGCTGGTTAATATCTACACAGAGCCAGTGGGGCAAGCCATGAGGGTGTTTCTCCCAGTCACAAGATTTGGCTAGGGCTGTACCAGTGCTAGACCAATATGTGGATGCTCTGTTGGGCTGAATGATAGCCTGTCTATTGAAGCTGAATAACAACATGGAAGCTGTTAGTTCTTGCGTAGAAAACTGGTTAAACAAACTATCTGGAAGAGGCTGCTCTCCACATGAGGAAGCAGCTACCCAGCTTGGGTATGTTCCTGGGTCCATTTTTGATACTAGATACCCAGGTGGACTTCACAGGGATGAATCCTTGGGATCAGTTTCGACTTGTCTGTCGGCTACAGCCTTTCCTGAACATGAATAGAAGTTGAGGCGCTAGTGACCTCTTGCTCTCTATGAGGCTACCTTGAAGTTCTAAATGGGCCTAGATCTCTGATCAGAATATCATTAAGATGCCATATAATTCCAGTGTAAAATATGCAAATATTTTTTCCCAGTCCGAATTCAAGGTATTTGTGATGGCATTCAAAACCCTGAACAGCTGGTGCCTTACTACTTGAGGAAATTCTTCTATGTCCTACCAGTGGGAGAAAGTCTCCTCAGCTGTGGCACTATGCCCTCTTCCTAGAGGCCTAATTAGTATTAACATGAGCAACATTCTGGGATAGAGTAAAATAAAAATAAATAAAAAGTTCTAATTTAAATTTTTGGGTCTAAATAATTGATTCCAAAATGGACAGGTACATGGTTTCAAACCCTTTTAGCCACTTTAAAAGCTTAATGTGTTTTCAATCTGTTTTTATTAGTTTTAAATTGCTTTAAAACATTGAATTATTTTTTCTTGTATGTTGTTCTTAAAGCTTGGGACATAAAATTGTAATTAATATTTAAATATTAATATAATGAAATGGGCGGGATATTTAAATAATACTAATTCTACTAATAATAAATTAATTAATAAACTGAAGGCCAAAAATATTAAGGTTATTTCACTGCAACTTGCAGCTGGGAATGGCACAGAATAACTTATCTAAATTACATAGCCCATTTAGTTTTAACAAGATTATATATATCTTTCCAAAAATCAATTGGCATTTACCATACAAAGCTCTGTCAACAAAAGGAAATTCAATTCCTTAGAGTAAAACATTTCTCACTGTCATAAGGCTGTCTGTTATATTAAAAACAAAGAAATTCCAAACCTCCAGCAAACAAATAAACTGAATTATCTAACTTACTCCAGAATGGAAACATGAAAATACAACCTTCAGCACAACTCAGTCCCATTTGCCTAATATCATACATCCTGACAATGTATCAGGATCAAGATAGATCAGAATGATCAATATCACCAATATTAATTCAAAATGTTGAATTTTAATTTTGATGTTGAACAAGATAAATTACTTGTTATACACATACAGTTGTCAGTAATACACTTCATCATCTTCATCTAGACCTTTAACACTTTTCTGCTTTCCCCCTATTTACGTCTGAGATGAAGGGTGTCTATAACAGAAGTAAGCAAACTGCAGCCCTCCAGTTGGACTGCAACTCCCATTAAACCTACTTGGCATGATGAAGGAGCCAATGAAGGATGCTTGTAGTAGCACTCCAATATCACTGTACACCCCAATCTATACCAAATACTGTTCTTCAAAATACAGTTAAGGTTGGAAGCCAAGTGAACACAGAAGATTTCTTTAATCTTCCCAGATACGATTTCCAAAATTTGGATAACATAAACTAATTTTCCCCATTGCCATGGCTTCATGGAAATGAGTAAGTTAAAGAATCCTGTGAAACACTTCAAAAGATGTCAAGCAGTGTTATAGCTCACAGGTTTTGTTTGCTTGCTTAATTTGTATTTTTCTTACTTTCTCCCACACAAAGCCTAAGGAGGCTGATAACATATTAAGAATGAAATACAACTAATATCTCATTATACAGATGCGGGAAAACCAATTAAATAATCTAAATAGGACGTGTTAAACATTTTAATTATCTTTTTTATCCAAGCATGGGTGTATAAACAAAGACATACACACATACAATCAAGTTTCTCCTACAAAATGTATCATTTTACACAGTAATTTCAATTTTTGTTCTTAAATGCGTTCTTTTCAAGCCAATTTGGCATGGGATTGAAGAGGAAATACTTACGTGATATAACACTGTCCATGTATTGTGGCAAATAAGGAGCCCACATGTCAATTGTTTCCTTCCTCCCTACTTGTTCAATTCTTCTCAGTTCTGCTAACAGCAAGGCCTGGGCGGCTTCTCTCACCTGGAAGTACAACCAGTACATGTATTTGAGACAAAAATCCATTTCTAGAAATCCAGGATGTTCATTTATGAGTGTAAAAAATTTGCTGTAATCTGTTCAGGTCTGGGACTGACAATTTTGCTGGTGCATGTGATTTTCTTCCTCTCACAGGCTGAATCTCAGATTTTAGTCATTGATCACACCTTTGAATTTCAGCGGAATACAAAAGAAAAAATATGCTTGTTTTAAAGGGCTTTGAACTGTTTGGCTTGGTGCCATAAAAAATGGGAACTATGTGCTGTGAACACTTGATTGAGTTAGAGCACATTTTAACAGTCAATGATGCTTTTTTCATTCAATTCAATGATCAAAACATGTTTTAGGCTCAACTCATACATCAGAACAGCATAAAAGTCAACACTATGGCAGTGTCAACCTTACTAATGCCACAACCCCTTAATACAGTTCCTCATGTTATAGTGACCCCCTAACCATAAAATTATTTTTGTTGCTACTTCATAACTGTAATTGTGCTACTGTTATGAATCGTAATGTAAATATCTGATATGAAGGATGTATTTTTATTTACTGGACCAAATTTGGCACAAATACCTGATACACTCAAATCTAAATAATGGTGGGGCTGGGGGGGGGGGGGGTTGATTTTGTCATTTGGGAATTGCAGTTGCTTGGATTTATAGTTAACTTATAATCAAATAGCATTCTGAACTCCACCAATGATGGAATTGAACCAAACTTGGCACACAAAACCCCAAAGACCAGCAGAAAATATTGTATTTTCTGATGGTCTTTGGTGACCCCTCTGACACCCCCCTTGCAACCATCCCAGGGGTCGTGGCCCCCAGGTTGAGAAACACTGCTCTATGGCTTATTTCCATCTCCCTTCCTCTTACTATGGGTGCATAGACTTCACCACTACTACATAACCACAGCAGCAGATTTTCAATTAATCTGAGGAATCAGCTCAAAAGCCTACTGTAAATGTCACAGGACTACTCATCATATATTTCTTTTAAACCTGCGCAATCAACATTTTATTTTTGCCGAAACAGCATAGATGTTATGTCAAGGCCAGATAGTCATTTATCAAAAATAGTAGGAGCCAACACCATTTGCGGACTGGCAGAGTCACATTCAAAAATGCAGGAGCCTATCTCCAAAAACTGGCTGAAGAAACCTCTTGGCTTTATGCCCTTCTCTTTACGAGAATAACGGGATGTTCTAAAATTTGGATAGAGTCAAATTCATGCAGATGTCAATGATATATTTGTAATTTCCCTCTGCTCTCCTTAGGAATTTAATCAAATAAAAGACATAGATCAGAAATGTTAACAAAATGTTGAGAAAAAAACTGCTGTTAATATAAAGACACACACATTTCATATAAAATAACTATATACAGGAACACACAGGTTTCCTTCACAAGGATGTGAAGTGTTCTGCTTTCTATACATCCTCTTCCATTCCCCTCTATCATTTTAAAAATAAGGACACTATTTAAAAGGATTAAAATAAATTTCCAGCAGTTATTGAACTGTTGATGCATGAAGAATAAAGTGTGTGTGTCTTAATCCAGCTATGCTAGTCTGAGGCAGATGGAAAGAAAGATTTTGGGCATTTAGCAGCAGTTCTGCATGTTCTGATGGAACAACAATGACATCCAGTGGCCAGTGAGCTTCATCATGTCTTTTGTATTAATCCTGTTCTCTGAAATCTAGTTTCCCATTTACTACAATATAGTGTTGTCATACTGCAGTGTTAACTTTCCGTTTTATAAAACTGACCTGCAAATTGAATTGCATATACCCATATATAAATCCAGCCTCTAAACCAGAATTATAGTATACTTTTCTTGGAACAATATATCCGATGCTAAAATAATATTTCCCATGTTAGCTAACACATTCATTTTTCTCCCCACTGCTTCCTTCAATAAAAAAACAGTACCTCCAAGCATCGATCTTGCCATCTACGAGCCAACATTTCAAGGAGAGGTGGTCTAAATTTATCCAGACCCAACAGGTCAGGGAGCATAACACAATGCATAGCAGCAAGCTGGCTCCATCCTGTCAAGACATAGGCAAAACATATAAAAACCAAGACCACAGAGGGAATTAAATACCACTATTTTACAACCATTTATTCACTACCTTTGTATTTCCACCTTGGATTCCAGCTTTTTCCTTTTCATTTAAGATGTGCATATGCTAATTTTTACAGTAAGTCTTTCAGGAAAAGCGAACTTCCAGCTAGCTAAGCCAATCTACTAAAATAAGGTTATACTGGAACACTATAGCAATAAAAGTTACTCCTCCAATAATTATACTTCATATCTGGATGTTTGTAATCATTTTTTTTATCCCAGCACAGTTTACTAAGATGAAAAGAAATCTGGAGCCCACTGAGAAGGGAGCTATGTATCAAGAACCATGAGAAAAGTACTACTCTCCATAATACTCTGTGATGCCAGAAAACTACATCAAACTACAATTCTATACATCAATATTGTGATAATTTAGATCCAAAGGTGTCCTTCTAGATACATAAACATTCTTCAGCTCATAAAAGGTTATGGCAGTTTGAGTAAATATTGAAAAAAGCCATATCAATGTGTTAAATGTGTATTTTGATACTTATTTTATGGAGGTATGTTTTAATAGGTGTATTTCACCGAGTGTTTTAAAATGATTATATGTTTGGGTTGCGATGAGTATTCTGGGCTGTATGGCCATGTTAATCAAGGTGGCCAATTGCAACATTCACACTTGCCTCAAGTAGAAAAGAGTTCTTTTTCTCACCCTGGACATTGAACAAATATATAAACCTCACCTGCTTAGTTTCCAACAGATCTCACAACCTCTGAGGATGACTGCCATAGATGTGGGTGAAACGTTAGGAGAATGTTTCTGGAACATAGCAATACACCAGGAAAACTCACAGCAACCCAGTGATTATGGCCATGAAAGCCTTCGACAACAGATTATGTGTTTGTTTATATTTTAGTAATGCTGTAGTAATGCTCTCCTCGAGCAATGAGGAGAGGTGGACAAGAAATAAAGCTATTATTATTATCAAAAATTTAATATGTTTAAAGAAATTGTAATTTTTCCACCTATAAAAAGATTTTATTATAAGCTGTGCATGCTATTTTTCAAAATGTGGCTACATACGATAAGGTAAGATGCTTGTGAATAAATTCAGGTTGTTCACTGCTCCCTTCACATAAGCTGGAAACAAAACTAGCTGAAGATGAGTTTGCGCAAATTTAAAATGGAGCCACATTAATCTTGAAAGAATAGGTACAGTTTGGAGAACTCCTTTATTGAACATTTGAGGATCAGATGGCCTCATTGCCTTGAAGTACAGTTTACCAATTTCACCTAGTTTGCCATCTATTACCATACCTGAATAGGAATGGTCTATGCACAATACAACATGGTTTGATAACTTCCAAACTGGAGTGATGTAAAGTATTTAATGATGGGCTGCTTTCACAATCCAAAAGCTTAAGACAGTACAAAATGTGATGACCAAAACTATTACTGATTGAAATATATTACATTGATTTGGAAGGAGCTGCACTAGCCGCTTACTTGCTTCTGAATGCAATTCAAAACAGGAGTGCTTACCTTTGCATCTCTATATGGCATGAGACCCAGATAACTGGAGGACTGCTTCATCCTATACCTGCCCATTTGTCACTTAATATATCCAGGGAAAGTATTTCTCAAAGTAGCTTATTTGAAGACTGACTGAAGAAGAATGCCTTGTCATTTGTGGCAGCCAAGCTATAGAACATCCTCTTTTTGAATCTGGTCCAGCACTGCAATCGTTTTGATACTAGACCCAAAATGTTGTTATACAGAAATTTGAATTTACCAAATCTTCTATTTATTTTGAAAATTATCTTGATGAGAATGATTTTTGCTGTTTTTGTTGTTTTGTAGTATTTATACACTACCTTGCTATCTCTAAAGATAAACACAATTTTTTTAAATAGTTTCAGAAAGAAAATTCAGTAGCTAGGGACTGCTTTTTGTGACATTCAATTCTGGAGGCCTAGCTTATTGTTCCCAAATAAGTCAAGATTGAAAGACATCAATAACTCAACAGCAGCTGTTCTCCTTTCCTTCATAGTTCTTTGATCCAATACACAGTATCCAAATAGAGTTTCATCTGAACACATAGTGTATGGATGGGATAGTGTATATACACACCAGGGAGAAAAAGCTGATGTGTGTGTGTGTGAATGCACACTGATAATGCATACATTTTCCAGAACTGGACACAGATGTCATGTTTTAACCCTCCCAGAAAACCCTGCCCTTCCATCCAATATCAATTTATTTTATTTATTCAATGTTTTTCATGATATCATTTTTATCACAACTACAAACACCAATGAAAGAAAAATGACTGCAACACATAGGCTGTCTCCCACAACAACATAATTAGCAGGAAGTGGCAGGAATAAGAAATCAACAACTGACTATATTCATCAGCACTCTAAATGTGAACAATTGACAAACAATTAAAAGCAACTCTATCAAACAGGCTTGCCAATGTGATATTTTCCAAATGAGTTCAACTACAATTGCCACTTTCCCAAATACTATAGACAAGCTCAATTGAAGGCTACTTGATTGTTGAAGGTTTCCATCTGATGCTAAAGGAGTGGACCTCCAGACATAAAAGCTGACTTTCCTTTGTTCTCTTTCCTATTGCAGCCTTCTCCCATTTGCTCCTGATAGTTGCTCATGGTAGATTTCAGAGCACACAAGGAAGCAAAATCCATATTGCAAGTGGTGCCATTTCCACTGACAAAGATAACTGTGAGAAATCCATTAAATATATGAAAATGTTTACAAGCATTCACAGTTCAGTGAAATTGGTACATCTTTCCTCGGAATCATCTTAGGTCCATTAGGAGCTAACGGTTGAATTTTTAGTTTTGTTGACTATCAATCAAATTTTAATCCTTGTAATTGTTAAAAGTCATAATCTTATCTTACTTTATACCAGCTAAAGTACTGTTTTGTCAAAACTTACCAGAAAATATCCTCCTTATTCGTACATAAACCTATTTTTATAACAAAGAAAACTATTCTCGAGATTTAAAAAACATTTTAAGTCCTTCAAAATGCTTCCTTGGTTGACTATCGGTTGCTCAGAGCTACTTCACAGCGTTAGGATATTGAAAACATGGAGTTGTTATCCGATTGCCCATTACACATCAACACCAAGGTGAAAAGAGTTTGACAAGCTGCAATTCTTTGTGCATTAAATATAAATGTATTTGCCAGTCAGAGAAGCTAGTTATTTATATGATGTACAGTCATCATTTAGAGAAGACAACATCTTCCGCAAAGGAAGAGAAAATAAATTCAAACTAGTCATTAGTAGCAAATAAATATTGCTTAGTGAAGCTTGTCTCCAAATTGTATAGTGAATGAATGCATAGATTAAGAGAGGCATGTAACAACAATGAGAGAGCAAGTTAGTTAAAAGAAATAAAGAGGCCAAGTAGATAGAAACTGAGGTGAGAATACCTTCATTTACTAAGAAACAGGTATGTAAAGGAGGAGCAGGGTCAGAGCCAGAGTGATCAGCTTCATTGCTAGCAGAAACAGCAGGAGCAACTTGAGCAGGAAAGAAGAAATAAAAGAGGAAAATGAAGACAGACGTTTCCAGAACAAAAAGAAAAGTTAGTATTATTAAAGAATGAAGGAAAAATAAAACAGAATTCTCCTGAATTAACTGAAACAATTACTATTCAAGAACCTTTCAAGAAGTGTGTCAATGACAGAAAAACAAGTCAGTTAAAGAACACAGAAAGATAATGTTATTACCTGCATCCTGTCTAGAAAAGTGTATTACAAAAACACTACACTATTTCAAGTAATGGAAAGTAAAATCAAAATCAATCACGATAAGAAAAATAAACTGATTAATAACAAATAAACAGATTAGATAATAAAGCAAGAGTAAAGTCAGACTCTAAGAGTAACAAAACAAAAAAGGACAGGAAAGAAACAGTATGCAGTATAAAACGAGAAAGAGTATGAATACTACACATAGATAAACAAAGCCCATCCAAAATGTCATCCATAGATAAACAAAGCCTATCCAAACTCATGAATGCATCGCTGCAGACCACTAATCTAAGGCTTGCTTATCTAATATTATCATAAATCATAGTCTTAAGGGTACCACTAGATTCTGTTTCCCCTTCCTTTTTAGCAGTATTACCACAGGTGATAGAAAAGCAATGAATTAATCAAAATTACTACAGATACAGATGTTTTGCACAAGCTAAACATACTTTAACTCATTGTTTTCATAAGCAGCTCTTAGGTCAGAAAAAGAAGAGGAAAATATCTTTTTAAGGAGCAGCATAAATAAACATAATCACAAAGAGGGCTTTATCATGCATGCCAAGTCTTCTACTTCTAATTATAAGCTTCAGAAAATGTGACTTACGAATGCATAGATGAGATGTTATATGATGTTTAATGGATTGTTATAATGTTATTGTTTTAATTGTTTTTAACTGTTTTATGATGTTTTAAGCATTGAATTTTGCTATTGTGAACCGCTCTGAGTCGCCCAAGGGCTGAGAAGAGCGGTATACAAATGCAGAAAATAAATAAACAAATAAATAAATAGATGCCTCTACAACTACTCTACTACTTTTGCAACTACTCTACTACTTTTGCCTTGATAATAGAATGCATACAAACTTGCAGTATTAATCAAAAAGGTTTAAATAGTCTATATATAGTTTATAAGATTTTGTGAAGTTACAATTTTTATCCATATTTTATACCTTTTATTCCAATGAAGATTTGGCGTGATGAAGACTTTTTCCTTGCAACTATGCTTATCTATCGGCTAAGAAGACCCCAGTGAACCAATGGGTTAAACTCTTGTGCTGGCTGAACTTCTGACCAAAACACTGGCGGTTCGAATCCAGGGAGTGGGGTGAGCTCCCAACTGTCAGCTTCAGCTTCCCATGTGGGAGACATGGAAAAAGCCTCCCACGGAATGGTAAAACATCTGGGTGTCTTCTGGGCAACGTCCTTGCAGACGGCTAATTCTCTCATACCAGAAGCGACTTGCAGTTTCTCAAGTCACTTCTGAAATGAAAAAAAGCTACTGAAGATGATAGTGTATGTTTGAGCATGTATGATGGATACAACACAGCTGTGTCTGCAAAGCTGATTCAGACTTTTGAAATGTTTTTATGCCCTCTTTATTAATATCGGTTTGCACAAAATCTTTGCATCATGAAACATTTGCTTATCTCCTTTGGTAATACAAGTCAGGCAAAACATGATGGCCTGAAGTAGCAGACTAGACATATGGGCCTCATCACACTAGAGAGAAAAAATCCACTTAAAATCTGGTTTCTGCCTCCTGCAGAATTCTGGGGTTTGCAGTTTAGGGTGGAGCCTTTAACAGCCTTACTAAACTACAAACACCAGAATTCTGTAGGAGGTAGAAACGATATTTTAAGTGGATTTTTTTCTCCTGTGTGATGAAGACTGGATGTTTAGTTGCTCTAAATCCAACTGTAAAAGACCAGTGTATCTGTGACCAAATTCTTGAGTACATTCTCTCAATTCAATGAATTCATGCCCTTCAGCATTTCATATATCAAAAACAGCACATGCTGGATCGCGATGACAAAAAGTTATGGTATTACTGAGAAAAAACAACAAGCTGCAGCAGTTTGCTTTTGCCTGAGCCTATCAGAAAAAGCAAGGTTGTGCCCCTGCTCTCTTCTCATCTCCTCTCCTCTCCGGGGAGTTTCAATCCTTCTGGGAGCAGGCATGTAGCCGGGGGGGGGGGGGGAGGGGGGGGGCTTGAGGGGCTTCAGCCCCCCCTCCGAAATTTTCATGGTGGTTCGCGAAAAGGCCTTACTGGTGCATTATTTAAACTGTTATGTTTATTCATATCATGATCTGATCACCATACTCAATATATCCCATCTGCATGGGGGTATTGGGGTAATGATACAAAAGGTTTGCTAGGGAAGACCCTCTTTCACTCAGACTCAGCCCCCCACCCCCCACCCCCACCCCCAAATCGAAATCCTGGCTACGGGCCTGTCTGGGAGTAAACTATTTTTTGCATTTTGACACAAAAAATAGGATGACAAAAATTGGGACTATCCCTGCCAAATCAGGGAGAATATATGGGACTAGTCATTTGATTTAGTCCCTCAGTTATCAATACTAATACAAAGCAGAGGTCACCGGGCATTACACATGGCCGCTCTTAAAAATCACAATTAGAGCCTCAATTAGGTCAGCATTCCAGCTCATCACAATTTTTTTGATCCGCATCTCTTTGAACAGAGGCTCTGCAAGAGATAGTTGAGGAACAGAGCTTTTCTTTGGCACCCCTGTTTTAGTAGAATACTCTTCCCAAAGCTCAATGGAGCTTACCCTTTTGTATCTTTTCGGAACCAGGGAAATATATTTTTATGACCTGATTGTTATGGGCTACTTCTGGAGGTGAAGGCCGGGAAGGGGGGGGGGGGTATAAAAAAAGAGATTTAGGTGTTATGAATGAACATTTTAATACTGTTTTATTTTATGTGATGCATTTATATTTTTATTTTTTATTTTTATTTATTTTCTTTACTTTTATTTGTGTTCTATGTGTGTATTTTTAAGTAGATTCGGGAGTATTTCTGTTGTTTTGACCTTTCAGAATTGTTCCAAGGCCAGGCTTTGGAACACCTTGAAAACAAATCCCTTTAGGACCACGTTAAGGTTGATTTAGTACAGATTTTCAACTACTTTTAGTGAGGAAGCCACTTAAAATTTAATTGCTCAAAATAGTTTTCGGCAAATTAAATTTCTGCAGTTTTATGACAGCCATTTTGTGAATTGTGGTGGGGGATCTTCTTCTACTTTAATGTGAAGGCAGTCCAAAGGCAGCCATAAACTTTATAGTTTCTCTAATGCTCCATGAATCAAATTATCATATGAAAGGACAGGCAGACCTTATGGCACACACCATCCTACAACCAGAGGTCAATGTTAAGATTTAGAGGTCACTAGCTGACACTTCCTTCTTGCCGAGAATTACCATATGTCATGCAGAAGCATCTTCAAATTAATCCCTCTCCTTTATTCCATTGCAGAATGACAATAGGCACAGGCTCCAGAACAGATTAAGCATTGTTTCCTGAATGGTATGTTTGGTTTTCATGCAGTGAACTTCTTTTGTCACTCTAAGACATCTGCATCAAAATTACTCCTTCTATGATTTCCACATAAATGCATCGTGGTGGCACGTGCAAACTAGTAAACTAGCTGGCAGGGACTTCATGCAAATACAAAAAAATACTCAAAAATTGACACATCAGAATGGGTAAAGGACTTGTAGCAGTGAATGTATAAGCCTTCTAAAAACACACGCAGAGAGTGTAATTGTAAGTTTACTGTTCGATATTTAAGCTTCACTCTTTTGTGATAAGGGTGGGGGAAGAGAACAGTCTCTCTAGCTGTCATTATTTATATCAATCAGTGTAACTGAAAGTAACAACAGCTGGCTTGGTAGGCCAGTCGTATTGGGTTCTGTGGCAATCTGAAAATGAACGCTGCATGAATCGATTATATTCAGCCTCTCTGCAATGTGTGCTAACTGCATTATAAGTAACAAAGTTTGAAGTCACACAAACACATAACCTATCACAAGGGTGATTTCAAGCTATAGAAGACAGATAAGAAAGCCCTTAAATTGAGCATGTGGTCTATAATGTGATACTTAGGGATAACGCTCAGAGAAAATTGAACAGTCACAATTTTGTATATAAATCCTGTTGGCTAGCAGTTCAGTTATGATAAACACCGAGTTTCTTTATTTAGACTTAAAGTAAGTAATTATCTATAGTTCTGGTAATATGAGTTCAGATATGAGGCTTCCCTCCTTAATGAGAATGGCATTTTTGTAAGGTTTCTATGCATCTTGGTCTTTAGACAACACCACAACACCACAGTGGTTTGAGTTCTATTCAATACACAAGTACCGTATATTCCGGCATATAAGACAACTGGGCGAATAAGACAACTCCCATCTTTTCCAGTTAAAATATAGAGTTTGGGATGTATTTGCCGTATAAGACTACCCCTCTTCCAACCCACACCAAATAAAATTTTTAAAAGCATCAGACTTGATTTCAATATGGCAATTTTCCTATTACTGTACCTCCTTCTCTGCCTCTCAAATCTCACACATGCGCACATGCACCGCTTCACTGCAGTCTTCAGGAGCGAGAGCTGAGAGGCAGAGGAGGAGGTACAGTAATAGGATACAAGGCAGGCCAGACAGGTAAAAGAGTTGTGTTTTTCTGGGTCCAGAGCCACTCTATCTCTTTTTTCCATTCCCCGGGTGCCCCTGAAGCCTGCAGCTTGCAGTCATTGCCATTTTTGAGCTTCCCCCACCATATGCGGCAACTATAGATTCTCCAATCCGATTGGAAGTTTCAGCACCCGTTCTATAAGACTACTCCTGCATATAGGACAACTCCCGTGTATAAGATGACTCGTGTGTGTAAGACGACTCCCGCGTATAAGACGACCCCTGACTTTCGAGAAGATTTTCTTGGGTTAAAAAGTAGTCTTATACACCAGAATATACGGTAACTATTTTAGCATCAGTATATCAAAAGCAAGACAGTAAAATGGCTGAATGCTATAATTCACTAGACAATTCAGCTGTTAAGGTAGCTTTAAATAAGGGGGGATATTTTAATCACTCAAACAAAACACTGTGGAAAATTCAAGTGTTACCTGAGAAATCAGCAGATTTTTAAGTCTACATGTGTTCAATTGCCAGTTTCATTCTCTTCTAAATGATCCACTGTTGGGATTCCCTTCTAAGTGATCCACTGTTAGGATTGGCATACACTGAAGTTCAGCATGTGGAAATGCTGGTGATTTATTGCACGTTAAACAAAATGGTCGCAAGAAGAGATCACAGGAAATCCCCCTGCCTTTCAACAGTGATATTGGCCATACCTAGACAACATGATATGCTTTTTCCTTTCTATCTGCATGGAAAAAGTAAATAAGGTTTTGTAAAATATTATCGATTTGCTTGGTACAAACCACAGCTCAACAAACCCCAACAAGCAAAGAAGAAGCGGTAGATAGTAAATTTTAGCAAAAAGTATATCTGTGTCTCTCTGCGTACCCCATGGATTTCAAAAGAACTGTATGGGCTTAATATGTTCTACGTTGCCTGCAGCCCTTTAGGACATGGGTTAGCAGAATTTGTAAAAGTATTAAATGCTTCTCGTTCCAGGGCTAGTGGGAGACAGCATTAAATAGGATTGATGTTCAGTCATCTTGTAATCAGGTGATACAGCTGTTGTATACAAAAAGCAACAGAATTGCTGCTGCATTGAAGGTTGCTTTGTGTGCAACATTTCCTTTTCACCTTTCTAAAATGCACACTAGAAACAGCTGTATATACGCAGACACATTTCAAGTCACAATTACATTGTAGAATCTTTAACAGACTCTCGGCTTCTGCGAAGACTTTGCTTTATGTACAGGAGGGGGAAGCATTAGCAAGGAGGCAACTGCATGGAAATTGCTGAAAATTCAAAAAAGCAATCCAAGCATAATTGCTCTTCTAGATTTAGAGCTGCTGCACAGGAGAAAGAATTCAGAGGTTTCATAAGATTGCCATTTGTAGGTTACTGATACAGAAGATAAACATCTAGTTGTGAGGGTATATTACACTAGATGATGAAGAACACTAGTATTAAGTATGGACACAGAACAAAAAAAAGTCAGCAAGATCCTGGCCCCCTCTACACTGCCATATAAAATCCAGGTTATCTTCTTTGAATTGAATTATCTGTAGTGTAGGCTCATATAATCTAGTTCAAAGCAGATAATGTGGATTTTCTGCTTTGTTAACCTGGATTATATGGAAGTGTAGATGTGGCCCCTGTTTTAGACCCAGATATTAATAAGGAAAGACATTACCTTTCCAGGAAAATTGAATTAATAGCACAAAAGACTGTTGACAAGTTATGTAACTCAAACACTATGGGACTTGTAGATGCTTATGCACTCTCTGAACAATAACCGACAAGTTATTGCAGAATATATTCAGATTGCCAATGGATACTAGATGCAACAGGCCCATCAAATATGAATGAAGAACCTAAAAGAACCTATCAGGCATTTTCATCTCTAAACTAATGAAAATAGCGTGTATTGTAATGACACCAATCATTATTATCAATTTAAGGTCAGACCTTTTGCAAGGCCTGTCCACAAGGCCCACGGCAGCTGCATTCTCCATCATAATGAATTGTTGAAAACTAAGCTGCAATGCATCAGCCTTTTCACCTAAGAAAACTTTGTCTGCACCAGCTTTTGGCAGACAGCTATAACTGCTTGGATATTCAGATCTGTTGTTAGGTGCAATAGGATAGCTCAAAGCAAATGCAAAGCATATTGAGATAAATGCAGATCACCACCATCACAGCTTGTAATGTCTACTTAACTTCATCATTAGAGATGTTTCACAACTTACATTTTGTTGTACAATTTTAAAGCTTCAACTGAAAATTTGAACCACAAGGTTTCTTTTTCTAAGCTCAAAGGCATAGATATAACTTATTTGGAGAGTTTGTATTTTCACAGCTGATCTCACACCATTACCTTGTTTAATCAGCCCTTGAGCTGCTGGACTAGCAACAGGAGCAGGAGTCTTCACTTTAGCAAGTTCAGGAGTTCCTGGTCTAGGTGGTCTACAAATAAAATAATTAGGGATAATAATAAATTACAATAAGCATTATTTATGTCCCGCCCTATTTCCCTATGGTGATTGAGCAAGTAATAAATGTTGATACCATACACTTAAAACATGGGCATTGCACCACTTGAGATGAGAATGTGACACATTCTTCCACACACAACATAGATGCACAGACCCTTTTTAGTCTCACACAGTAACCAGGACCCTTTCTACTCCATGATCTTCTTTTCAATTCTTTTGTCATCCTTTCCATTCTCTTTCATTTTCTGCATATTTTCTGTTTCCCACTTTCCACAAGCTACTGTACATACTGTATAAGTCTAGAAATGTTAGTCAACGTAATCAGCTCTAATAATCTGGGTCAATTTATCCACATCCATATCAATGCAAGTACTGCATCTTTAGTCATATCACAAAGAGCAGAATGATGAAAGATAAGAGCTTAGTTTCTTTTGTGAGAACTTAAAAGAAGCACTGATGCCCTTTATTTTCTCAGTAACAGTGCTGCCTTTGGCCTTTTAGAACGCCTAGTTGGAAAAATAGTGGAGACAGATTGGGATGGCTGGCCGGCCTCCTGGGGCCTCATTGGTGCTTTCCGATCTTAACAGAATGGCCTCAGTTTATCCCTGGGTTATATCAGAATCCATAATTTTAGGCCAAAAAACTACCCTTGAATTAAACATGGGATTGACTTATATGATGTAGTTTGGTATCCTTTCTGTATCTTGTTCTCAAGAAATATGGAGTCTTACCTTAGTTCTCCAGAGGCTCCTAGTTTTGTCTTTAAAATCAAAGACACACACACATTTATCAAGTGTCACACTAAATCTCAAATGGAAAAGGGAATATATATATAGAGAGAGGAATGAGACCTTATTGGGACTATACTGGGACATGAGAGAAGCCTCCCACAGGATTGTGAAATATCCGGGCATCCCCTGGGCAACATCCTTGCAGACAACCAATTCTCTCACACCAGAGGAGACTTGCAGTTTCTCAAGTTGCTCCTGACACACACAAAAAATTAACTATATTTTCACCAATATTGGCCTATGGCATTAAAATCAACCATTTTACTGAAAAACCATTCTGAATTAGAGTCTAATTCTGTAAACCTAGAACTGAACACAGAATATTAGTGGGCAACAAATGAGATTTAAAGATGAGCTTAAAGCTAACCTTGTGCGATAGACACAAAAACTGGGAAGCACTGTCCCTAGAGTGTTCTAACTGGAGGTCAGCTGTTACCAATAGTGCTGTGGAATTCGAAGAGGCACAAATGGAGAAATGTATCAAGAGGGGGCGTGTCACATCAATCCTTGTTGGGACCACCTTCCACCTGGAAATTGATGTCCTTAAGGGGAAAAAACATGCAGATCCAAAATAGGTCTCTACAATCACATATGGATCCTACACTTGGAGGGCAATCATACTCAGCCGCGAATAATAGCCTATGATATCATGATTGCATAGAATGATATCACTTTAGCTCAAGTTGGACTAACACTAAAGGTTAGAAGGACACACTAAAAAAAAAGCAAGCATCAGAATGTATATGCATCAGAATGCAATTCATCACAGTTATGATACTCCAATTTTTTAAAAAACTGAGGAATGCATATTGTGGGTACGGAGACTGAGAAAAAGTAACAAAAAATGAAGCAAGTGAAATACATTTCTTTTCTGATGTACCTGACTGGTCCTTTCTTCATATGATCACCAATAAATGTTGCATTTGTCATACTCATCAACGTGTTTGCCAGGGAGATAATGGAGAGGAGGTGCTGAGTAGTTACTGCACGTGATATGCCATATGTACCCCTGATATGTCCCTCTGTGAGAGCAACAGACTTCCCTGTGTCCACATCACTAGAGGGCATTTTGCCTGCAAACTGATTATATCCGGGAAGCAGCAAAGACATGTGACCTCCTCTTGAAAGCAAGCCAAAGGAGACACAACAATGGGGTCTCAACATTCCCAGGCGATCACTGCAAAGCTCATCTAGAACACTGTTCAAGCCCCAAGCATGGAGACATGACATAAATAACTTGGCTGTGTCCATGGTTAGGTTATATTCTAAGAGAGTTAGTGGCTTAGATTTGCTTGACCGATACTCTGGATCGCTATCTTCTCTTCTCTTTGATTCCTCATCATCATCATCCTCATCCAGAAGATGTTCTTTTATGTTTTCCTTGATTGTTTCTTTGACCTGCTGGAACAAGACTGCTGCTCGTTTGCCAGCCAAAAAGGAACTTCCTTTGTCAGAGCTGCCAGATGCTTTCTGCAAATTCTCTGGGGAAATAAGGGCTGTATTAGGCCTGGAGGCTTCTTCAGTTAGTAGTTGAATAATCAGAGCTTCCACATCAAAGAAAAGTACATGGACATCTGGGTCTGTTACATTAGTCTTCAGAGCCTGGACCATCAGAGAGTTGTGAGAATATTTAGGCAAGTTTCCCTGCAACAAACATAAAATAAAAATCATCTCTCGGTCTTATACTTTTCTAGTCTGGATTTAAGAACAAACTAACACATACGTCTTGGATAAGAAAATTAAAACAGTTATGATACCTGGAAAACGCAAAACGTGGCTGATACACTAATTATCTTGTTGATAATTATTAAATGCTCAATATAGAAAAGGGGGTAAAACTACAGAGATTGTGTGTATCATGTGTTTTTCAGTGAGTATTTTTGAACAGCAAGTAGAGTATTTAATGATCTCTTCCCAAAGCTTTTTGAATGTTACGGACATGCATCCACTAGATGTCCACTCTGCTGTGTTTTTTATGCAAGAACAATTCTATTAGCTGTATCCATGCATATAAAAATCAATTAAATTAAATTCACTGGATAAACAATCCATTAATAAATTATCCCATCCAAGTAAAATGCACATGGATATATAAAAGACAAAAGGAAAGGAAAACAGATCCTTGTCTTTCTCAAGTGCAATAATGTACTTTCCATGTGTTGATAAATACAGGTGCTTACAGGACACCCCTCTTAACACAAATGAGGATAGTACACCTCAACAAGTTAAAATGTACAACTTTAAGAGTTTGGAAAAGATTTACAAAAAGACAACCTCAATCATATCAATTTAGAAAGTATTTATTTGTCGTGTCAGAGCAACCAGTCAATTATATTACATTTCTAACAGAACAAAGCAAACAAACAGACGAAATACAAAATTTGTGAGTTTGGTAATTTAGAAAGTGAGTTCAGTGAGATATATTCCTTTGTGTGTACAGAATTATAATCTAGACAAGATTTCTGCTTCACCATTTAGCAGAACAGCATCTTGGAACAAATACGCAATGTGCTGCTCTGTTAGTTATACTCTTATGTTTTTTTTTAAATGCATGTTGCAATTGAAATATGTCTGTATAAAATTGTAACTGTATTTAAATGAACTTGAAATAGATCTACAATAGTAATACATTAACTAGTATCAACCCATTTCTACATTGCATTCCCTAAGAGACTTATAGAGCTAGATGGGTTGTGTTATATTCCAGAATGGAGGAGCATATGTAGGGTATAATATGTTGGCCACAAAGAAAATCAGGAAAATCCACAAGTGATACCTTTATTGACCAACTAAAATATATTAATCACAGTCTCTTTACCCACACAGGGGCCCCCGCCTGCACTGAAATCCATCGATATCATTTTAACTGCCAAAAAATTAACATCTAAGATAGCAAGTAGTCCTGTGACTCCAACATCTTCATATTTCCCCCCTGCTATACTATTTTTAACATCTTTGCCTGATGAAGAAGCATGTGAAGCTTTGAAAACATGTGTGATGCATCTTCTGCATTTGAGTTTTAAATCCTTAGGAACTGACACATCAACCTCTGTACCATAACTGTACACTATTTTGTCCTCAGGCCATTCCTGAAAAATGTGAGTGAAAGTGACAGGCTGTTCCCCTCCTATCAAGACTATGTAAGTGTGAAGTTATCAAGGAGCTTGAAGGCACGTTTTTAGTGGCAGTTTCTCTCTTGATTGCCTTTGCAATTAATTCTCTCAACACAGGCTGGATTTCAACTCTATATACAGGAAAGATTAGAAAGATTTCATGAGCTGCAGTAAAACTGACAATTTTGAAAGTTCAATCAGTATAGAGTTCTCAACCCTCTTGTCAATTTCACTTTTCCCTTCTAGAAATGAGGGGAACTTCTGGAAACTTGTATATGGACAAGTGATGGGAAACATCTGTAAGCTGCACTCCTGACCCTTTAACATTTTATACACAAATTTAGGGACATATATATCATGTTACCCAACCAGTTATTCCTTTTTCCCCCAACAGAACAGGATACACATAAGTATATGCAATTGGTCACCATTATTTTTATCAGTTGAATCAATATAAGGAGGCACAATCCCATCCTGCTTCAGAAGAACTTTCAACAACACCATTCTCTTCGATCTATATTTTAATTATAAATTCAATGATCTTCCCCCAACCTCCCCCCCCCCCCAAAAGGGTTGGGAAGAGGAAAGAAAAACTATATATATATAGAACATATTTTTCTTTCTATTTTTCCTATAGATTCCAGAAGAAAAAGTAGTGCCATTCAGCTATCAAAATTTTTGTTAACAGCTTTAGTTCTTTCAAAATCCAACAAGACAAAAGTAATGATTAATCAATGTGATCAATAGGACAGATTGACGAGTAGATTAATTAATACGCTTCATAAGGATGTGATGTTCTGCAGGCCCTGATATACCCAGTCCTTACAAGGTTCAAGGGTGCAATAAAGTAAAAGAAAAGCTACTGAAAACACAAACTATAACTGAATTACAAAGAGATGGAAAAAGGATGCAGTAACAAAAAGAAACGCCAAAGAGGTTCTTATATCTCTTCAGCTGAAAAGATATGTAAATGACACCATACTACTAGCAGAAAAAAAATCAAATGAGTATTTTAGACAGTGCAAAGGAAAACTGACAGATCACAATTAAGAAAATAAGAGTAATAAACAGACACAATTTATATAACTTTTAAAGAAGATGAGGAAGCTATTGGAATATTGAAAGACTGTTCATATTTTGTTGACACAGTTTAAGTCAAACTATAAGTATATGTCTTGATTCTGGCAACAGCCTCGAGTCAACTTTCCATACAATTTCTTCTTTCTTTATGTGAGAAACCTCTTTGCATTAAAAATGGTTTCAACTTCTGAGATTAATGGAGATCATATACATGTATTTTAACTCTAACTTGAACCCTCCCTACCACAAGCAATGTTCCATTTATGGAATAAGGCTTTCTTTTCCTATCCTCCTTTCATGGTTATACTATTCTGTGTGATATAGCACAAAGGGTGTCACATTAAAGAGAGCATTAGCAGACTAGTCATGTACACGTGGAAATGAGTTTCCAACTCACACGAGAACTCAACCGAATGCTACTTAGGTAATATCCCACTCTAAACTGTATGCCTTATATCTACCACAGGAAGAAAGCATACTATGCTTCACCTCTATATTTACTATCTAAAAATAAAAACGTAGAGAAATATTTCTGAATACTAAATGTCACTATCCAAACTGATTGATGACTAGGGTATAAATAAAATTATCATTCAACAACAGATTTGTTGGTTCTGCTCCACCTGGGGCTAGATTTCAGATTTAGTATTTTATCCACTGTTTACAGTCATATTCTGCATTTCTACCAATGAGATCAAGGTGGCATACAAGCCTATCCTTATGCTTTCTCCAGTTTCACAGCAATCCAATGATGTAACTCAGATTGAGAGATAAGGACTGATCCAAGATCCCCTAGTAAATTTCACAGCTTTGTGAGCTCTAGGCCCTGCCTCTCATGTTCCAATCCTAACCACAGTCACAGAATTCCTTAATGGTCCCAAAATGACGTATTTATATGCTCTTATCAGAAGGTGAAAATTAACAGAAACAGTCTGCTGAGACAAAGCAAAAACACTGGAGGAGCCCACTTGTTAACTTCCTGAGTGTTCCACCTACTAACCTCTGCCATTTTTCATTGTCTAATAAAAAAGCTTTTAGTTGTGATGTTTTCGTCAACTGACCTCAGTGCTGCTACTAAAATTGGCTTTGGATCCTGTTTTAGGTTTACATTATATTTCATTTACATAACAATCTTTACTATTGTGATGACTTTTGAAAAGTTTTAATTTTTGGGTAACTACATATTTCATACTGCCAGAGTAGTATTTCTCAAATACTTTTGAAAACTGAGAGAAAAATTTGAAATTGTAGTACACTGAAACAAAATTAACAAAAACCTAATGAATGTGAAAATTGTGTGAGATATTTACAAATATACTGCTACTTTAATTAAAGTCAGGGGGATAATATAAAAGGCAAATGAACTATAGTAAAGGTAAAAAAATCCCTGACATTAAATATATTTGTGTCCGACTCTGGGGGTTGATGCTCATTTCCATTTCTAAGCCGAAGAGCCAGCATTGTCTGTAGACACCTCCAAGGTCATGTGGCCGGTATGATTGCATGGAGCACTGTTATCTTTCCACAGAAGCAGTAACTATTGATCTACTCACATTTGCATGTTTTCGAACTGCTAGGTTGGCAGAAGCTGGGCCTAACAGTGAGAGCTAACCCCGCTCCCCGGATTCGAACTGCCAACCTTTTGGTCAGCAACTTCAGCAGCTCAGTGGTTTAACCCACTGCGCCACCAGGGAGCCCATGAACTATAAATGAACTATAAAAGAGATTTAGACATAGATAACAGAAGGCTTGAGTGATGCAAGCAGTCTGCCCTCCCTCTTAAGAATTTTCCGTTATACTATAACATAGTATAGGTTAAACATCCCTTATTAAAAATGCCCTGTATTTTTTCCCAGATTTTCAAATACTTTCATTTACACAGTGAGATATCTTGGAGAAGGGAACAAAGTCTAAACATGAAGTTCATTTATGTTGCATATACACCTCATCCTTATCATATTTTTATAATATGAAACCATGTATGTGTACATTGAGCCACAAGAAAGCTAATCCATTACTATATCAAAACCCCATTCAGATAGTTTTGGATTTTAGAGTGTTTCAGATTTCAAAATTCTGGATAAAGAATGCTCATGCTGTACATCATTCTGCTTGAACTGTGTGGATACTGCATTGCTGTATAGAGAGTACTGAATATTTAAGTGCACTAAAAATTACTGTAACTTTTATTTAAGAGAGGAAAATTGTGTGCATACTTCATTATCAGAATACTAAAACAACTAGACATCTTAGGGAAGAATGATGGATAGACAGAAATTCTAACAATAATGTAATACTATGAACATGATAGGTCCGCGCAGTCTGGTAGAAATCCCACTCCCCAGTCTTGCATTTGCCATTCTCATTTATAAACAGGGCAAAAAGGTATATAACTGACTCTGGGGCAGCAAATAACTGCATGGTTCTATGAGCACTAGCAATAGCACTAGCTATAGAATCTTTGCAAAAAAATATATGAACAAATGTGGATCTCTGATGCCCTCTGCTGTCCTACCATCAAATCTACTAAGACAACAAGGCAGCCCTAAAGATGTTCCTAAACCTACATTTCAATTTAGGATGCAAGAAATATAGCAGATAAAACTTTAGAAGGCAAATGTCTTATGACTGTACAATAAACTGTATTAGACCCCCTTCTGGTATGAGAGCACATATTTTCAAAATATGTTTTCACCCTTTAATGCAATGAGGAAATAGAACCCAAAATGGTACTAATGCTTTGAAGCCAACATTGTCATATGGAACAAAATAAAGCTCCAAAATCTAGAATACAGTATCTGTTTCTGATGCTAGGTAATTCACTAGGTAATTCACTAATGCTAGGTAATTCACTAATAAGGGAAAGCAGGTTTAGCCTTGCCACAACTGTGTATTTACAGCCTCCCTTTCCTGTCTTCCACACAGGAATAAGGTAATCTTTGAAGGATTGAAGGGGATGGAGAGAACCTCTCCACTGAAGGACAAAACTACATCCAATGCAAGGAGGTGGGGCATGGCCATGCATCTGTGTGCTATATATTTGCAACCACTGCCATTCCTCCAGGGGTACTTCTTCTACACAAAAATGCCACAATAGCACGTTATTTCAAGAAGTAATATAAACCAAAAGGAATTAAACAGGTTGTTTAAAGGGGGAAAACTTACTTTGTCAGATGAATCTGAAGCGAGGAGATTTGTGGCAAGAGTTTGAAGTTTTTGGTGGGCCACATTTTTTAGTGCAGCAAGGCTACGACGGGTCATGGCCTGTTTTAAGTTGACAGCAGGATGACTCAAAGAGTCAACAGCAGCAGGCACAGCCTCATCACAAGCATTCAGAATCTCAACAGCTGTTATTCCCATTACACAGCGATCAAGTGCACCTTGAGAAGATAGAGAGGAACTGTGAGGAAAACTGACTATAGTAGAGTTAAACTACAATTGCAAAACTACAATTTTGCAAAATGTGCAAGTCGATCCTGTTGTACCATCACTTCCTGAAGAAGTACAATTAACTCCTCTGTATCCAGCAACTTTTCATGGGCTCTTCCAAAATAACCCACTGTATGAACTACAATATAAAAGAACTATAACCTCTTAAGCAACTCTTCAAAAGTGCATTTCCTCAAGTTGCTTGTGGACTTATGGAAACCATGTGAACTTCACAGGGTTGTCTTAGGCAAGGAATACTCAAAGATGCTTTCCAGTTTCTTCTTCTGAAGAGCACCTGCTGTTTGTTGGCTGTCTATCATTCAAGAAATAACTAAGAATTACCCTGATTCCAAGATGGGATGGGATCAGGTACCTGTGTGATATTTAGGGCTCAGGCAACTATACTGTGTAAACAAAATCTAGGCCACTGAAGTAAAAACAAAAACAAAAAAACAACAAAAACAAAACAAAATAAAGAAGACCTATGAGGAGCGGCTTAAGGAGCTGGGCATGTTTAGCCAGAAGAACAGAAGACTGAGAGGAGATATGATAGCCATCTATCTATCTATATACAAATGCTCAGTGCATAATGAGTACCTTAAAAACAAAAGAACCAATGAACGAAATCACACCAAATTTGGCAACAAAACATCTCACAACACAAGGAGTGACCATCACTCGAAAAATTACAATTTTGTAATTTCAGAGTTGTAGTTGCTGGGATTTATAGTTAACCTACAATCAAAGAGCATTTTGAACTCCACCAATTATGGAATTGAACCAAACTTGGCACACAGAACTCCCATGACCAACAGAAAATATTGGAAGGGTTTGGTGGGCATTGAGTTTGGGATTTGTAGTTCACCTACATCCAGAGAGCACTGTGGACTCAAACAGTGATGGATCTGGACCAACCTTGGAACAAATACTCAATATGCCCAAATGTAAACACTGGTGGAGTTTGGAGGAAATAAAATCTTTATATTTGGGAGTTGTAGTTGCTGGGATTTATAGTTCACCTACAATCAAAGAGCATTCTGAACCCCACCAATGACAGAACTGGGGCAAACTTCCCACACAGAATCCCCATGACTAACAGAAAATACTTAAGGCCATCCAGTCCAGCTCCCTTCACCAGGGCAAGAAAATGTAATCAAAGCCCTCCTGCCAAAGAGCCATCCAGCCATAGATATAGATAGATATGATTCACACACACACACACACACACACACACACACACACACAGAGATAGTACCATAGATTTGAAAGGGACCCCTAAAGAAGGACTATGATATGTTGCATATTCCAGAGTAGACAAACCAGACACTCTCCACATCAACACTGACAAAGAAACAGCAAGAAATGCTGTTTACTCACAAAGCATAAAGAAATTACATATATTAGAAACCAACACTTTCTCATTACTTTATTTTCCAGATCACTAGACTGGGCCACAGCAATGCGTGGCAGGGGACGGTTAGTGTATAAATATGCAAGAGGAAGTCACAGGGAGGAGGGAGCAAGCTTGTCTTCTGCTTCCCTGGAGACTAGGACGCAAAACAATGGCTTCAAACTACAAGAAAGGAGATTCCATCTGAACATGGGGAAGAACTTCCTGACTGTGAAAGCTGTTCAGCAGTGGAACCCTCTGTCCTGGAGTGTGGCGGAGGCTCATTCTTTGGAAGCTTTTAATAAAAGTCTAAATTAAGTACCAGTATTTGTCGCCCTTTGCTTTACCAGACATTATATAAAACTATTAAGTCACTCCCTAACCAGTTCAGCTTACCAGTATCCATTTGCCAAACGTATACAGAACCATCTGAACAGCCAACAACTAGATAGTCATCTGATGGCCTCCACTTTATGACCTGAATAGGAAATAGGTGGCGGGAAGCTAACATTATGCATTTCTTCTCTCGCAAACTCAAAAGTCCTACGGAGTGATCACTGGCGACAGAGCAAACACAGTGCTGAACTCTTGCCTAAAAAAGAGAAAAAGAATATATTCATCGTCAGGAGAAATGCCTCTAGAACATGGCCCTATAGCCCGAAAAAACCCACAAGAACCTAATATATTCATTTTGTTACAAAATTATCAGATCTTTGCAGTCAACTTGCAGCTTATCTAAAACAAAAGGCTAGAAACATTTGAGCAAGTGGATGATAACTGCTTGAATTCTTACTATAATCTAAACAAATAAAACCCAACCATTGTTGTGGAAGACATGTGAAAAAGTAAAAAAAAGTATTGAAAATTATACAAAAGTTGACACAAATAGTATTTTAAAAAGTCTTTCTCCAGCCTTCCTTCACCATTCTTCCAATACCAATAGTCCTAACCAAACTTCCAGCTAGATTGAAGACAAGAAAGGAAAAAGGGAGCTGGGAGGGCATCAAAAGATTTCGTAAAAAGGAGCTCCTTTGTCAGAGGCTTTGTTAACTGAAGCATACTGATCAGTAAATCCTTGCGAAAATTTGCAGCATCACACAACAACATTCTAATTAATAAGAGAGGCACGGATCAACTTACACTGCAGTTTTCTGGAGGAACCAAAAGTTGTGTAATTTCTCCACCATGCACACAGAAAATGTGCTTCATTTCCCCAGAAAAGATGTCCCAGATGATGACTGAAAAATCTACACCACCGGAGACCAAGTATCTTTGATCATAACGAGAGGAAACTTGGTGAGGATACAGCAAACAGGTGACTTTGTTCCGATGGCCCCGCAGGGTTCTATGAGGTGGCCAGCCTAGAAAATTAGGATAGAAGAGAACATAAAGACAGCACACACAATGAGAGTGGAAACTCTTTAGATCAGTATTGGACAAAAAATATGAAATTGTGGACAATTTATGCATTACATATACAGAATACATTTCAAGTGCATACAATTAAAATAGTAAGATCAAAACTAAAGAGATTTTATCCTTTTCTCAAAGTACCTACTTTTATTCCAATTCTTCACTTGCTATCTAATTTTATTCAGAAATTATTTATTTCTATTTAGTATGCAACACATTGTTATAGCAACATAGCCCATAAACCCAACTTAGAACCCCTGTACTGCACTGGGTACAACACTGCATGGTTCTCACTTTTCACATTGGTGAAAATGAGCTTTACTTTCTGAAACGAAAGTACCAAGATTGAGGATTTCAAAAGGTGATCTTATAGTCAGCAGGAAGTGGCACTCAGTGAAAAACTAAAGGATCTGAGGGCTTTTTTAAAATAAAAAGAAATGAATAATGTATGGCTCTAGATTGGACTATAACTTCATTCAGCCCAAGATAGAATAAGCAAACATTAGAGCTGCAATTCAGCAACATCAGGAGAATCAGGGTGTTTCCAATTGTTTTAAATCAGTGGTTCTCAACCTGGGGTCCCCAGATGTTTTTGGCCTACAACTTCCAGAAATCCCAGCCAGTTTACCAGCTGTTAGGCTTTCTGGGAGTTGAAGGCCAAAAACATCTGGGGACCCCAGGTTGAGAACCACTGTTTTAAATGATCAAACCTGGCCTTTCGAACAGAGTCTAGAGGCAATCATTGCAATGATCTAGAACAGGTGTGATAATTCACTCAGACCAGCACCTGATGACAAACAAGCATCATCATTTTGTTCTGGCCCAGTTTACCTGTCCAAACGTATCTCCCTCTAGGAGGATAATACTGTCTGCAGAGGCCATGCTCTCAGTCCTGCCTCCTTTGCAGGGGCGGTTGGTGGGGACGAGAGACAGGTCCTTCTCAGTGGTGGCCCTTGGCTATGGAACTCCCTCCCTAATGAAATTAGATCAGTCCCCTCCCTCCCGACCTTCAGGAAAAGGCTAAAGACCTAGATGTGAGATCAAGCATTCAGTTAGTAAACCACTAGATAATTATGGAATAGTGAAATGACAATTCGGAATGGCGATAGATTATGATTTTGGATAATGTGATTTTAATAAGTATTTTAAGGTTTTATATGTTTTAAATTGTTTATATGCTTATTTTATATTTGTAAGCTGCCTTCAGCCCCCTACAGGGTTGAGAAAAGTGGGGTATAAATAGGGTAAACAAATAAATATTAATTTAAATTAGACTATTTTGAAATGTATCCCAGTGCAATATATAGAAGTTCTTTGCACATTTACATTTTTGCACATATAAGCCAGCTAGTAACAGAGACCTCATTCAACTGGCTCTGAAGAGCACCAGGAGATTCATAGATTTGCCACAACAGTGAAGAAGCACAGATTTGTGCAAGGCTCTTTGCTTCTATTACCATGTGAGACGTGAAGCCAAGGTAGTATTGTTTCTCAAACTCTGCTCCCCCGGGTGTTTTGGACTTTGGCTCCCAGAAATCTTAGCCAGTTTACCAGGAATTCTAGGAGCTCAAGTCCAAAAGACCTGGAGGAATAGACTTTTGAAAAACACTGGCCTAGACAGACACAAAGGTTTTCCTGTTTCAGATTATATTAACCCATGAGTTGCGGTGATCTTGTGCCAAACATTCTCTCTTAGATTAACCTACTGCATAATGTTGATGTGAAGGTAAAATAGTGAGTAAACCAATATGCTACACTAAATCCCTTGGAGGAAGATTGAGATGGAGAACATAACAAATGAAACATATCAATATATGTTTATACACACACACACACACACACACATGACAATTACATCAACCAATCAATCCATACACTACTCTCATCTTTGCCCCAAATTTAAATTACTAATCCAGCCCCTTGAAAGATCTTGTCATGAATCTTCTGAATTTTCTGTATTGCTAAATTCAGTATTTTCAATTTTGTAGGAATCATCTTCTGCTTTCTAGGGTATGAGTGTGCAATTTAGAAATGATTTAATGAGGCATTCCTGGGACAATCATTTTTAATAACACCAAACCTTGGGAAGAGTGGCTGCATGCAATTGTTTTACAATGTTTAAACAGTCAGGTAAACACCATTACGTTAGAACAAATAAATACAGCCTAATACCTTCTTCGAAAATCAGATGAGCAAGAACACAACTACATATATCAACCACAACCTCTTCTATGTAATTAAAACAACTGTTCACACACCTCTTCTGCGCATGTGCTCATCCTGCAAGAGCTGAACTATCGCAGTTTGAGTTGCTGGTACAATGACAATACTTCCATCTTCACGGCCACACACTAGTCTCCCATGTGATGGAATATATACACTCGCTGTCACTTTAAGTGGCTCATCACTAGTTGGCAAAAAACTCAGCTGATCTATAATCCCAGCAGGGCGAGGAATAAGCTTGCTGAATGCTTCTTGTAGAGAAGTAGATGTTGTTATTTTCAATCCTGAGTTTTAAAATAAACAGAAAGGAAGAAGTTAAAGGAAATGGTCAGAAAACATATCACTGTGAGGGAGGGGCACAATTTTTCTGTAAATCCGCTCTTGTACATATAGTCGGCCTTCCACATTTGCTTGTGTTAGGGAAACAGGACCCCTGGATGATCAAAAACATTCCAAGAGGTAAAATTTTAATCAATTCCACAAATAATCAAACCTGTAGAAGACAAACCCACAAATATAAGAAGACTGACTATATAGTGTTTTAAATGTTCACTGCTCAGTTGCTCATAAAATGAGGATGGGTCACTTCAGATGAATAATCAGAGAAACATTACACAAACTGATCTCTCCCTCTCTGGCCACAAGTTATCAATAAATGAAGGTAGGAAGACTAAAAATTCTGTGGACTATAGGTCTCTGTAAACAGCTTTGTAAGCTTCTATAATGGCAATGGAACGAGAGTCGTAATAATTATATCATCACATAGAAGAGTACTATTCTTACTTGAAATTCATGTAGCAGTGATAGACAGATTCCTGACATGCTGTGTTGAATGTTTATCCTTCAGCAGAGGTGAACATCAGCCATTCAACATAGCCAATTGTGAAAGATTAAAGTTTGTGTAGTCAAAAATACTGAAAGGGTACAATTGCCTTTTCCTGACTTAAAAATCTGCAGGAATGCTAGTAACACACAAACCCAATGCAAACCTATATCATTGATTTTTTTTTTAAAAAAAAGGAATACCACCATCACATTTGTAAGCATCTAGGAGTTCTGCCTTCTTGGGTTTATCATGCCACATACAACCCATATATTTTAAATAAGGGACAAAAGCTTTTAATCTTGATACATGTGAGATTAATATATGTGAGATTACATATTATTTCTGTAGGGACAATCTAGTAATACTTTTGTTTGGTTTTATAACAAATTTTGCACAATTCTTCTGCATGTAATTTTTGTGCCTCTATTCCCTTCTGGCCCTTAAGATTTCAATATGCCACCCATTGAGTTCATCTAGAGGTGAAGGTCTGTCTTTCTGAAGCTGTTTTGGGCAAAGGCGTTTCATCACTGCATATGAGTTAATTACCTTTAATCACTGTACTACCACATTTTGCATTTCCATTCCTCCACTCTCTTCCCCCAGAATGGAAACATATGCTTGATGGAACTACACCCTGGCATCCGATGAAGTGAGCTGCAACACACAAATCTTAATGCCAAATGCAACTTATCATCCTACATTTTCCAAAAAGTGGGACTGCAGTGGCGCAATGGGCTAAACCCTTGTGCTGCTGAACTGCGGACTTGAAGGTTGACATTTCGAATCCATGAGACAGGGTAGAGATGTTAGCCCTAGCTCCTGCCAACCTAGAAGTTTGAAAACATGCAAATGTGAGTAGATAAATAGGTACCACTTTGGCGGGGAAAAGACAAAGAGACACTCCAAGCAATCTTGCTGGCTACACAACCAGGAGGCTCCTCAGTTTGGAAATGGAAAAAAGCACCTCCCCCAGAGCCAGAGATGAGCACTGCCTCCAGAGCCAAAATGATTCAGTGCTTTAAGAAGGCACTGAATGTTTCCCTGTGATTGTTTTTATGTTGTAATCCGCTCTGAGTCTCCTTGGGGAGAAGTTTGATGGTTTCTGCTGCAACAGACTAACAAAACAATCATTCTCATTATTTTGTGTATGTTTTCTTCTCTGGAAGAAAACTACATAGCTTTAAATGCATGAGTCTTGATCATGGTCTTCTTAAAATCAGTGTTGGGAGTTGTTTTGGCTCGGTTTCAAAATAGGAAATATAAGACATTTCTGTAGTGTTCAATTCCTATTTTTTTTAAAGAATTTTAAAGATTCTGCTGCCTAATCAACAGATCTGCATACAAGCTAATGTTAGATTATCCCAAAGAGTTGGATTTTTAAAAAAATATATTTTACTTTTGCCAGTTCCAGTCCATTTCTAAAGCTCATAATAATGCTTAAGTTCAGTCCAATTTTTTCAGAGTGCTCTGTCTTTTTTCTTGTTGAAGATTATAGTTGCCTTAGCATCAAAAATAATTTGTGACCTTTTATTCTCACTTCATGTACAGTACTTTCCCCCCACCGCCTTCCAGGATACATATTACATCTGAGAGGTAACTTATTCAGACTTTCCAAAGTCAAAGAAAACACTTTTATTCATAAAAGATTTCCAGGTTTGATGTGACTTGGAGACTTTTGCATTCTTAATGGAGTTTCTATGACTTCCTTTTTTAAAAAAAATAAAATTTGTTTCCATAATCTGGCATTTTTCCATCTTCAGACACTTCTTCCATCGTCACAGACCCTTCTACACTGGCAGAGCCCCCAGTTACGCAATGGGTTAAACCCTTGGCCGGCAGGACCACTGACCAAAGGATTGGCAGTTGATATCTGGGGAGCAGGGTGAGATCCCATCTGTCAGTTCCAGCTTCCCGTGCAGGGACATGAGAGAAGCCTCCCACAGGATGGTAAAACATCCGGGAATCCCCTGGGCAACTTCCTTGCAGACGAACAATTTTTTCACACCAGAAGCGACTTGCGGTTTCTGAAGTCGCTCCTGATACGAAAAAAAAACTACACTGGCAATACACACAGAACTGTTTACAGTATTAGACTTGCAGGGTCTTGCAGATGACAGCAGGACTATCCTTATAAGACAAAGGTTTTACTTTAAATTACATTTTAAGTAAATAAATTGCGAAGTAGCTACCTTCTGTTACATTTTGCTGATCAAGTGTATCTGGTATACTCCAAACACTGAGCCTTCCTGAGGAGTCTCCTTGGATTAGCAATTTATGGAAACACTCCCTGCGGCCATAGAAGAATCGGGTAACAGGAGGGCAGATTAACAGCTGTAAAATAGGAAAAGCATCAGAAGAATTTGAAAAGAAGGTAATAACCGCGCACAAATTTCCTCAGCCAGATCCCAGTATTACCAGGTAGTAATGCTGCTTAGAACCTACTTAGAGACATTGGCTGCACCTATAACGGAAAATAAATGCATATGACACCACTTTAACTGCCATGCATCAATGCTACAGGATCATGGGAGTTGTAGTTTAGTACACTCTTTGGCAGGAAAATATAAGGATCTTGTAAAACCACAACTGCCCTAATTCCATAACATAGGGCCATGGCAGTTCAAGTGGTATCAAATTGTATTAATTATCTAGTGTAGATGGACTCATAGTGCTAATTAGAAAAGGCAATACAGAGTTACATGCAGAAATACTTTGACTAACAATAAGACAACTTTAATTTATTTTTATGACTAGTGATTTCAAAATCTCTATTTGTAATATGTTGTCTGGGCACTGTAAAGTGGAAACAATGACATGATAAAAATACAAAAGAGTATGAAATTAATAATAAGTTAAAGCTGCATCAAATTAAAGCCAGAAACAATATTGAACATCTGAAAAGTACACACTTTATTCTAAACAATGTAGCAGTTCAAAGAGGGCCTTACCAGTTTATCTTCTTTTTCCACAGCTCTGTCTACAACACAATGGAGCTGGGGAGGATTTAGATTTTCAACAACTTTTCCAACATCACTGCGGAATGAATCGCTAGCTGGCAAACAACTGGAGGATAAAAAGCCACATAAATAGTATCTAACACCTCACACAGAGACTGTATAAAAGCTCAAATAAAGTTTACAAAATATAGTGACCTAAAACCAGTTTTAATAAAGGAGGAGGAGGAGGAGGAGGAGGAGGAGGAGGAGGAGGAGGAGGAGGAGGAGGAGGAGGAGAGGAGGAGAGGAGGAGAGGGAGAGAGGGAGAGAGGGAGAGAAGGAGGGAGGGGGGAGGGGGGAGGGAAGGAGGGAAGGAGGGAAGGAGGGAAGGAGGGAAGGAGGGAAGGAGGGAAGGAGGGAAGGAGGGAAGGAAGGAAGGAAGGAAGGAAGGAAGGAAGGAAGGAAGGAAGAAGAGGTAGTAGTAGTTTATTTGTACCTCGCCACCATCTCCCCGAAGGGATTTGGGATGGCTCACAGAACCATTACAAAGTGCCATACTCAAGACAACAATACACAAGCATAAAAAACAATATCAATCTAAAATCAATGAACATACATAAACCTCATGTGATAATATGTAAAATTCATAAAACACACTAGAATCTGTGAATAAAACTGGCTATCTACAAGCAACAAACCAAAGTGCCAGAGTATCTAGTCACTTCTGGCAAGGAATCAAGTTTGCCATATCAAGAGAAGCTATAAGGGTTTATCATTCTCATATATATATATATATATATATACACACACACACACACACACACACACACTTACTTCTGAATAAGCAAACGTTTTTCTTATGCAATTATGAGTGATATACATTTCATGTCATATTATGGAGGAAATTCCAGTTCAAGCAATATATCCAAATTTCATTTGGCACTGTGAGAAGAGGCCTGCTATAATCAAGATCTGCATGATCCATTTCCAGAATATTCAAAGAGCAAGCTTGTTTTCTGCTGCCCTGGAGACTAGGACATGGAACAATGGCTTCAAACTACAAGAAAGGAGATTCCATCTGAACCTCAGGAAAAACTTCCTAACTGTGAGAGCTGTTCAGCAGTGGAACTCTCTGCCCTGGAGTGTGGTGGAGGCTCCTTCTTTGGAGGCCTTTAAACAGAGGCTGGATTGCCATCTGTTGGGGGGGCTTTGAATGTGATTTTCCTGCTTGGGGTTGGACTGGATGGCCCATGAGGTCTCTTCCAACTCTATGATTCTACATCCAGTTTCTTTTGATGCCCCAAATTCAGGGAACCATGATTCATTCTAACAAACCTGTTTCTAACCATGATTTGATATTCTACCTCTTTTAACCTCAATTCTCTCTATTCTACAAATACAACAAAGAAAAGAAAAATCCCCAAAACAAAACAATAATGATAAAATATTTGCCTTTTCTCTGTTACAAGTAACTCCATATACCTGGCTGGTAATTTATAGATAAGACTTTGACCGTCTTCTGTCCATATGATCACTTTGTCCGCTGACACAAAATCACCTCCGGTCCAAGTCTGCCCATTCTCACTGGGAACTGAACACAACAGGGAATAATCTCCAGCATCAAATACCTAAAGAAAAATTATTATGGAAAGAAACCATTCAGCATAAAGTTTGCCAATAATTCAACCTCTTTAATCTTTCTTGTACTATTTAAGGTAAAGGTAAAGGCTTCCCCTTGACATTAAGTCTAGTTGTGTCCTGCTCTGAGGGGCGGTGCTCATCTCAATTTCTAAGCTGAAGAGCTGGTGTTGTCCGTAGGTGCCTCCAAGGTTATGTGGCCAGCTTGACTGTGTGGAGCGCCGTTACCTCACCACCGGAGCGGTACTTATTGATCTACTCACATTTGCATGTTTTTGAATTGCTAAGTTGGCAGAAGCTGGGGCTAACAACGGGGGTTCACCCAGCTCCCCAAATTTGAACCGCCAACCTTTTGGTCAGCAAGTTCAGCAGTTCAGCAGTTTAACCTGCACCAGTGAGGGCTCCTTTTTAGATATTCTAAATAAACCAAATCAGGACGTAACATGTGAACAGAACTACTCTCTGTCATATAGTATTGCTTTATAAAAGAATTTACATCCATTTAAAAACACCTCAATAGCTTGCAGTAGCTTCAGAATATTGAACAACATGTTAAAAAACTTCACTAATGGCTAAATGCACTGTTAGTTCTATTTAAAGTATATTAATTTAAATGAGTGGAACTTATTGATCACAATTTAGGAAACGTCTTGATTTAAATGGGCCAACTCTAATGCTGGATTTAATTGTAGGTAAGAAAAAGATCATGGTTGATAGATATACAAATATCAAGAAAAAGTCATTTTTTCATCCTGGCCTTCTACAAAAGATATAAATAAAGAAGACATCAGGAAAATAATTCAATTCAGCACATTGAAAGGCTGAAGCAATGTTTCAGCCACATAGTGGAAAACTAGCAAAGAAGCCTCCCTCCACAAGAGGCCAAATACTCCAAGAATTATAGAACACTACAAAAGATATGTATTTAAAAAGATAAAAAGCAAAGAGCATACCTAATATCCGAGTCATTTTCACAGTGCACCACAACATTAGGATAGATGGTTGAGCATTTCAAAACCAAAGCAATACCAGCAACAGTGTGATTTCCCATGAACCAAACAGATTATTTATCCAATGAAATCAAACTCTAATTGATTTAGAATCTGACTGTCCTAAGCTTCTTTTCATACATGCCTCATACACAATTTAATTATAATAGCTTGCACAACAAAGAAAAGCCAGCTTTTACTTAACTGGTTATCCTTACCCGCCAGTATTTAGAGCAAACTACCAAAAGTGACCTTTGAGTAAATGCACAGAAAGAAATGCTTTGGCAGTTTTGGCAGTAAATTGGTTTAGACTCTTCCTCGAAGATTGGTTCTGTATCCTAAAGAGACAAACCGATTCAAAGGTTACTTATTTATTCATACATTAATATGTGGGCCCTTTCAGACAGGCCCTATATCTGATCCCAGGTTTTCTGTTTATCCCAGATTATCTGGCAGTACGGACTCATATAATCCAGTTTAATATGGAATACCTGGGATCAGATCCTGGCATATTGGGCTTATCTGGAAAGGACCTGTATAAGCATTGTTTCTATATTTCTCTTATTATGAAGGTATGTAACACGGTTGGACTTCCCCTTAGCATTTTGCTGCTACCATTGTGGCCTTAAAACTAGGGTTTATTTTAGATAATTAAGAAATCAATTGCCAATACATGTTATTTTCTTCTGAAATGAACATACGACAATAAACTTTATGGAATTGAGAACGCCCTCCCATTTAATATTTGACTACTATTTTCATCCTAGCATATTTCCCACATCTACAACTTATTTATTTATTTATTTATTTATTTATTTGCTATACTTGTATACCGCTGTTTCTCAGCCTAGACGGCGACTCAACGCGGTTTACAACAGAATATAACAATCGACAGCATACAGTTTAAAAACATAAAAACTTAATACACAATACATATATCAACAACAATCCAATTCATCTCCTGACTAAAATCGTGATCCAGTTTCGTCGTCCATATTGCCAGTCCTTTAATCATTTCATTCTTTGCACTGAGTTAACCGAATGCCTGCTCGAACATCCAGGTTTTTAATCTTCTTCGGAATACCATCAATGAGGGGGCTGATCTTACCTCCATGGGAAGGGCGTTCCATAGCCGCGGGGCCACCACAGAAAAGGCCCTGTCTCTCGTCCCCGCCAGCCACATCTGTGAAGCAGGCGGGATAGAGAGCAGGGCACCCCCAGAAGATCTTAGGGTCCTGGTGGGCTGATAGGCCGAGATACGTTCGGATGGGTAAGTTGGGCCAGAACCGTTTAGGGCTTTAAAGGCCAACGCCAGCACTTTGAATTGAGCCCGGTAGCAGATCGGCAGCCAGTGGAGCTGGTGCAGCAGAGGAGTTGTATGCTCCCTGCGCTCCGCTCCTGTTAGTATCATGGCTGCCGAGCGTTGGACTCATTTCTTTGAGGACCAAAAAAATCAATCTTAAGAGATATAATTAAGAAATTACAGTATAGGATCCCGTCATGAAGAAACTGAAGTGTTAACAAAACACTAAAACTGAAAAACATAAATGCTTCATATTTTTAAAAAGGAAAAAACAAAACAAAAACAAGGTTACTTCTTTTAAGTACCAGATCTTCAGAATATATTCTTAAATAGAATCTACACTTAACACAATTAAGATACGCAGAGCAACATATTTAATCAGAAAAAAATAGAAGAATGAATGAGGACAAACAATATTTGAGTTATAATGCAAATCCATTAAAATATTTTGAGATATTTTGTGATAATGCAGAACAATTCTTTCTAGAAGGAAAAAATAGGATTAGTAGAGCTAAATCACATTTTCTTTACCTGCATATGACTCATTTCAGAAGTCACTATCCACACTTTCAGAATTCCTGTCACAGACACAGCTACAACAGTATCCTCTAATGAAACAAAGATGAAAAAGAAATGCATACCACATCAATAAAACAGAAAGACGATCAGGACTGTTTTAATCATCTCCATAAAGCAGTTGTTCCCAACCTTTTTTGACGAGGTACCACTTGACCAAGCATCACTTTGACCAGGGACCACTCTCCAACATTGGTGCCAAAATGGTTACGAATCAGTTTCTGGTCAACTTTAGATTCAGTTTGGTTATTTGGGGTGCCGATTCAGAAAATTGCATTGGATAGACCACATCACTTCTAGTTTCTGATACAGAACATATACCATCCAATAGTCACCATCTGCTCGCTCACAGAAAACCATATTCAATAACCTAGAGCTGATGTGGTCTATCCAATGCAATTTTCTGAATCAGTACCCAAAATAACCCCAGGAACAGGCCTAAAAACCAAGACAGGAAGGTACCCCCTGCTTCCAGGTGCCATATGGAATGGCTCCACTCAGGGAGAGGGAGGAGGAGAAGAAGAAGAAGCAGTCAGGAGGCTTATTGTCGTGCCTTTCATGGTAGTCAGTCTTTACCCTCCCAACATTCTCGTTGCCTTGGCACTATAAAAAGGTTTCACGAAACCAGTTGCTCTCATTGCAATGATGTAGTAACGGTTAAGCCGCAAACTGTATTTTAGTTCTCGGGAACCACTGGTGGTCCATGGACCACAGATTGGGAACCACTACCATAAAGCAAGCTGACAGACACACATCCAAAGAAATATATTACAAGGCAAGTTCATAAAGTAAGCTCAAAAAGTATATGTAGAATATCAGGTGAAAGAGAGTTTTTCAGTGACAAAGCACATGTCACTAACCTAGGATCATCTAATAGAGCAGGGGAAAATGCTGCTCTGAAATCTTCAAGAACTGCTGTCAATTTGTACATAATTATTACGCCTACACGTTTTGAACTGCAATTCTCATCATCTATGACCGCTAACCATTCAGTACTTCAGTTCAGTACTTCAGGAAGATATCGGCACTGATGTAATGCCTTCCTCAATCTAATACATATCTAATACTTTCTGGTTTCTTTCTTGGAAACCTGTCAAGAACCAACACCAGGGACCACGTAGTTCAATAGCACAATAGCCCTAGACAACACCAAGTGAATTGACCGATCATCTGATTAATAAGCATAAAGTAGATTCCTAAATCTCTACAACTCCTTTAATTTATTCCATAAATTTGTGATGGAGGTTAGTTATTCATTGAGCTCCATGTTATATAATTCAACTTATTTCTAATGAATCTGGAGTTTTGGAATTTTTTTTTAATTTTATACATTTGATCCTGACAATTCTCTTCACCGATTTTCTTTATTTAGGCATGCTATAATGCTCTTGCACTCAGAAATATAATCATACTGCATTTGCAATGTAATTTAAAGCACCAACTACAAATCATCAGAATGTCAGTGAGAGTATGTTGGAACTATATTGCCTGACATATCTATCATTTAAGACTTGGCTTAAAATTGTACCCAGAAGTAGGTTGGGCTGAGCAGCTAAAATTAACCCTACTAAGGGGATTCATGAAGAATCAGCTTTTAACTTTTCTATTGAAATAAACTGATAACTAACAGATAAAATAAAAACTGAAAACCGGGGCTAATACAGCACTATACTGTAATTGGTTTGGATTCCAAAACAGCACATGAAGATATATAAAATAGAGTGGAGAAGCATGGGCCCCTCCAAGTTATTGGACTGCAATTCCCAGTAGGTTTAGCTAGTATAGCTAATGGTGAGGAAAGCTGGGACCTGAAACCAAACAAAATTCAGAGGATCACCTCTGATTCAAGACATTGCATGTCAAAATGGAGAGAAAGTTCTGAACATTAAGTGCTGCTAGGAAAGCTGTTTACTAACCTTGGGTTCGGTGAGATCGAATAATGCTCATGGAACTGATCCAGTCTGGGGAAATCTTTGACACTAAAGAATAAAGAACCTCAAGGCTGGTAGCATCGACAACGAGAATTTCTGGATAATGGCCATGACATAACAGTCTCCCTTCTCGCTGGGTCCCAATGGTGAACTGATAGAACTAAATTAAAACAATATAAGACACAGATCAGAGCTTTTGCGATTTAGTGCTCTGAGAAAATGCATCACTTTATGGGTGGGGTTGGAGATCCATGACACAGGATTTGTTTCCAAAATAACGACTAATTTTTCTGTCCTAATTATTTTAAATCATGTTATAACAAGACTATATCAACAACCATATGATTTTCTGAAATGAACAACAAACAAGTTCTAAAAAGTCAGTTTAGTCTTAGTGTTATATACTTGATTAATCAATTCATACTTCTTAATTTTCAGCTTTTAGATGTATATAATTTTCCAAATTTTTCCAGGATAATTTCTAGTATGCTCTAAAGTTTATTTAGCTTTGCTATGTTCTAACACATATTTCCATATGTATATACAAATGTATATGGAATAAAACTGAATTTATTAAACCAACGAGTGTCTTCAAAATCTGAATGGACAACTATCTTGCTTTGACATTTCTGCCTTACACCTGTAACTCACATTTCTTAACTTTGACAATTTATCCCAAATCATTATGAGTTCTTTTCAGTTCTGTGGTTATTCTGTCCTACCTATACAAATGATACATGAATGGGTTATCGTAAACTTGGCCTATGTATTGAGTATCTGCAGTTCTCCTGGAGAATATGCATGCATTACAGTGAGAGAATGTTTTCGCTTACATATGAAGTTTTACCTGTATGCCAGTATGTGTGCAAGCTAACTTGGTAAATTCAATGCATCGTCCATCATTCACATCCCAGAGGCACATCTCCCTAAAGAACAAAAAGCATAATTAACCAGTCATCTCCTTGTATTCACTTGAACCCAGAGTCACTTGGCTCATTCCTTGGCTTTTCCTTCTAGCAAAGGGATGAAGAATATAGACTCAAGGAATATTCTTAATTCCCCACACAAATACACATAGACTTATAAACCCATCTAGGAAAAAAGTGTTTTAAAAAAGTGCAGCACCATACTCAACATTCACTAGTAAAACAGCATAAAAAAACCATTAAGTGACTACAGGAGGCTACTTACCCACTTTCCGATGCACTCACAATATACTGCTTCTCACTTGAAGAACTGGCTTTTGACAAGCAAGTAACTGAAGCTGTATGACCAAACAACAAAGCTCGAGGATTTATCTAGTGTTAGAGGAAACAGATAGACAGAGAAATCATTAATGAAAAGATATCTCAATAGTTATTACAACTAAGGAGTAAATATTCTGCCTGTAGCCTAGATTATGTATTTGGAAGTGAAAATCTGTAAGGATACATGTTTTTCAATAAGTACATGAAATAATGAATATGATAACCCTGAAAGGTACCTCAGACCAATTGTCTATTCCACAATGAAGCAACACAAAACATGCATCATCTAGTCCCTCTTTGCTAATTGAGACTTTATTCCTATATTACTAACAAATCCCTTAAAAATTAGTCTGTGAATATTGCCTGTGTTATTCTTAATCTCTGTGTGGCATCTAGGAAACTGTGGGCAACTTATAAAATACTCATGATAAATATTATCATCAGGACCAAGGCAATAGTAACAAAGGCAATAGTAAAACTATTTTGTGAAAATACCAAGACCATTTTATTTCAGATACCACAAGCTTTCCACCTATGATTGCTGTTTGAAATTATATTTTTAAAATATTTCGTTTCTTGAAATTTAAAAATGACTTTGAAGTGCTAGTTTTTGTTTCCCCTTGACATTAAGTCTGGTCGTATCCAAATCTGAGGGGTGGTGCTTGTCTCAATTTCTAAACCAAAGAGCTGGTGTTGTCTGTAGACGGCTCCAAGGTCATGTGGGGCCGGCATGACTACATGGAGTACCGTTACCTTCCAGCTGAAATTCATCTATTCACATTTGCATGTTTTCAAACTGTTAGGTTGGCAGAAGCTGGGGCTTACAGTGGGAGATCACCCTGCTCCCCGGATTCTAACCACCGAACTTCCGGTCAGCAAGTTCAGCAGCTCAGTGGTTTAATCCCCTGAGCCATCATTTATATCATTTAGATATACAGAAGACTTTATAATGAAGATTTAAAATAACAAAATCTGTACTCAAAATCTACTAAACAATGTCAATGTTTTGTTAAATTATGCATGGAGAAAGTGCAGTGCCAAATCCTTATTTGCATCTCCTATGCTACACACAGCCACATTCAGTTTTGGTAGATAAGGTATGAAACGATCAATTACTATTTCTGGATATCTCCAGCAGATTTCCTTAGCACCCACCAATTCCCCAGAAGCAGTTCCAGAAACTGGTAACAGCAGCAGAAAGTGATGTCCAGTTGCACCTTTTAGGCAAAAATGGGGCAAAGCCCCTACCACCAGTGTGTACACATCATCCAAAGAGCATCATATAAAACATCTGATTGTTATGACATTGACATGATGAAGCAGTTTTTCTTTTCAGACCAAGGAAAAAGGAGATTTTCAATGGCTAAATATAAGAATTCCTGGTCCAGTTTAAATCATTTAAATCAAACGGCAAACATTAGGTTAATTCCTCTGTTGCCAAGTGGTTACTATCTCTGGTAATTATCATGCATTTTGCAATTTCATATATAAACTTCTGCCAGTAGATAACAAAGATCAATTCATACTTCATTGCTATACATGTATAGGATAGTTAGCTGGGAAATCAACAGATCTTATGTTTTTATCCAGTATCTAAATGATATGTAGGACAGACTCTGTTGCTGTATTTGACAGCTGTACTTTGCATGCTAAAGGCTGCATCAGGTCAACTAAGCACCTTTCATTGGCTGAGAAACACTAACTATGCAGCACAAATACACTTCCTTCTACAGTTGTTTTCACGTCAGTATTGGTGAACACTTTAAAAAATGTACTGCTATTGGCTTGTAAACAAACTGCGACTTAAAAATAGTCATCTGCAGTTGTAAATGAGAATAAGTGAAACCTGCTCTAACATTGGATCATATTTAATGAAATCTCATATTTAACATCAAAAGGATCCTGGTAGAAAAATATTTTATTTTAAAATATACTATGACTTGCCAAAGCATCTATCAGCTTGTACTCATTGCTAATAATAATTTGAGCACTGAGGGAATTTTATAGGCTCATGTAATTATCAGTATGTAGACAAATGACATACATCTAACACTAAAAGTAAACACCCACCTACATAAAGGGGACAAAGAGCAAGTAGTGGAATGCAGAAGATCTAGAACCAGTTTTTTGTTTATGTATTTGTATTTTGAAACATGCTTCATTTTTTAAAGACTTCACATAAATACTGCTAGCTAAATATGCTTCACCACATACCACAAAATAATAAGAAATGCCTTTTTACAAGAAGAATTGTTTAAGAGAAACAATGCGCTCCCAGGTTCAGTATCTGCATTAGTTATTCATGTTAAATTGATCCAGCAGGTTGACCTCTAAAAGGTCAGGAGTGGGAGGAAGAAGAGGAGCCCACAGAGTCGCCTTTCAGCAGGATTCATTGATTTTCCATGGTTTAATGATTTTTTTCAACAAAAAAATCAACACTCTCCCCTACAAAAGCAAGCCTATGAATATCAATAACATGTATTGATTGTTATGCATCAGCTCAAGCAGCAAGGTTTGCCTTGGGAGAAGCATGTGTACTGTAGCTACGCCTTGCCTGTAGATCACCAGGCACTTCGCCAATTCAGATTATATCTGAAATGCAGGAATGTGTTTCAACAACCTATCTATAAACTAAAGCTCATTAAGCAAACCTTATGCTCAGTTTTGCAAAGCAACATGAAGTATACCACACATACTTACTTCTAAATCTGAAGAGACATCCCAGAGACATATTTGTCCATCATGGCATCCCGTTACAATCATTGATACATCATCCATTAGTAGTATGGCTGACACACAGTGTGTAGGTGCTTTGCGTCCCCATAGCACTATCGGTAGGACCAGACTGTTACCTGCCATTATCGTTTCACACCTGAAAATGAAAGTAAGTTAATTAGTATCACTGTTACCACAAAAAAAAAATCTAACTATTACTGAAAAAATTCAAAACACGTAACTCATTTCATCAGCAACGTCACTGAAAATATCTGATGCATTGTGATTACTCAAAAGCTCTCCATCCCATATAAATACAATGAAGTAGGAATGCATTTTAAGCAGAGATATTGCATGTTTCACAATTACAAAATACAAGGTACACAAAACAGTAGTTCTGCAAACATGACTTATCTGAAAAGTTATTGCTGTATGTTCAGGAGAAAAGTAGGAGAAAAGTAAAGTCAAATTAGTTGTATTACTTTTATGTCTTCCTTAAATTAGCAATTTAATATTTTACTCATCCAACAAATGAAATGAATTAAAGTTATAACAGTGAGGATGTTTTACATATACAGATAGAATATTAGTCCTTCAATATTCAAGAAAATAACATGGTACGTATATCTGTATGCTATCTTGCTTCTGCATTGGCAATATTGGGAAAGGACACTGTATGTTTTTATAAGCAACTCTAGCCTGAGAAAAGTTTACGGTCAAATGGAACTTGGTTGTTCTTCAATTTCTTTTCAAACTGATAACTAATGTATTTCAGTATTTAAAAATTACTAAAACAATATTTGTAGAGAAGAAGCCAAGCAATGCAAATATATTCCTTTTCCAAAACCAAGACCCTCATGTACTCAAACAAAAATAACCTTTAGAGTGTGACAGAGCAAAGAAAGGGAAACCATCTATCAAGGTCCATTCCGAAAAATATAATTGACTGGTTGCCCTCACACGACAAATAAAAAAATTCCGAAAAATGGCAAGACCAACTAAATAATCTCCCTCAAATATTTGAAAACATATGATGAAGCTATCTCAATAACTATTTAAATATTAACTGTCAGTGTTTTACTAGATTTTAAGTCAAAAAGATGCAATCAAAATGGCAATAGTGGCATTTGTGCTTATTTATAGTTTGTGAACCAATGACTGGCCTCCCTTTTATAATTTAGTCTGAAACTCTGCAATACATACAGTTTATGCTTGAGGGGAAAGACAACATCTGGCTATCATTTCATCCCTCAGTGCATCATCACTTTAATAGTAAACTGCTAATTTGGCATGATACCAAAAAAATATGTTTTATGTGTGCTGCCATCAAAAATTACACAACTAGTCTTTCCAAGGAGAAACAAAGCAGCTTCCTCGTTTCCAACTATAATATAAAAATGGACACTGCAGCAATTTATTTTACTTGCTCTTTCAGTTTTATAATTATAATACCTTAATGCAGCCTATCAGACAGACTACTATATCATTAAGGTCACAAAGTATTGTGCAAGCTTTCATGTTCTCAAGAATTCTTCATCAAGTTAAGATGGTACACAAAGCCAAAAAAAGAAAAAGAAAAAAGAGATTGGAGGAATGATAGATGTTTCTGTCATGGAGACTCCATCTGATGAATCCCTTAAAACAGAAAGTAGAAAGAGTAGAACGAGGCTGCAGACATGTTCAACTATTTCCACTGATATAGTTTCAAGCACGATCCTTCATTTTTGAAAATATAAAACAGAAAGAGAAGCTTCAAGGAAATCACTCTACACAACACAAAATGAAAAGACTCCATGAATTAGATTGAGGAAAAAAGAGGAGAGAAAACAATCAAAAGAAGCAACTATTCATTTTCTTTTCTACTGATAGTTGTTTGCTGAAACCTTCAGATAACAAATGGTTTTGGAAACGGAAAAGTTTAAACTAGCTGTTATTTACACTAAGGCAATGGCAGACAACACACCAAATGGTCCTCAGTGCTGGAGATGCTGACCATGACAGGTAGCTTTTTGCTACCATCAATAGATATGATTTTCCTCTTTGGATGGTAATTCCTGTCTCTACAACCCTTCCCAGTTCCTTGTTCCCATCACTTACAATTGTCCTCCTGAAACTGACTTCATCTGAAATCTTTAATTTGCTGTTTAGTCTAAATTCTCTCTAAGATACTTCAACCAGATAGGCTTTCATGAAGTCCAGTTGGAATCCAGATTATTCTTGACTTCACATATGCAAGGCTTGATCCTTCATGTCAATTGAAGACATTAAAAGGGTGTCTTTTAAAGGTAAATTTATACTAGACAACATGCAATGTAGTATAGCAATAAAAGCCATTATTAATTCGAACCAAACATAAAACCAGTGTATAATGTACACAATGGTAGTCAACAAAATAGTAATGCAATCAGAGGCCAAAGTAAACAAGCTAACTAGTAGTACCCAAATGAAAGACTGTAATAATAAAAAAGGCCTGGCAGAGATCAAATGGAACCGAATTCCCTAAATGTTTTTTGAAAGGAGCTATCAAGTATACTCAATCTCTTTTGATCCTTATGCTATTTCAATGTATGATCTCAGTGGAGGGATACGTTGGGATGGGCATTTTTATGAATGAGGCACTCAAAATGTATCATGCAAAATTTTAATGGATTTCATCTGTCAACACTGTTCATATAAAAGGTTAAAGTTTGCGAGGTGAGTTTGTTACACTTCCTGCAAAATATGGGCTGAAAGATAGCATATTCAAGAGAAAAAAGTTCTAGTTTGAATGAGCTGAACTACCAAAGTTATTTTGCCCTTTATAATAGCAACTATTACACTTTTAATCAGATAAACTTTTGTCTGTCCTGCAAGTGGCATGTTGCAACCACTCTGATAATGCTTCGAGTCAATAAGACTTGAATCAGGTGTATAGCTTATTCAAATCTTGTCAATTCCGTTCACTTCTCTGAATAGCTTCTGTTTATACCAATCTTCTTTTATCTAAACTACACATCTCCCCTTCAGCACAGAACATGTTTAAATCAATCACATAACCATATAACCTGCAAAGAAAGTGACATATACAAAACAGAACTGCGCTTCTGTCCCAAAGTCTGCAACTATATGCATTTATACAAAAATTCTGGGGAAAAGATGGGATATAAATAAAATTAATAATAATAATAATAATAATAATAAAGTGCTAATTCAACTGAACTCAATGCAACTATGTTTTGAGTAGATATGTTTAGGATTCTGCTCTAAGCAGAGGACAATCCCATGCTGATAATGACTTGAACATATTTCTTCTAACAAGTAAAATGGATAGTCATAGAGTCATAGAATTATAGAGCTGGAAGAGACCTCATGGGCCATCCATCCAGTCCAACTCCCTGACAAGAAGCAGGAAAATTGCATTCAAGGCACCCCCAACGGATGGCCATCCAGCCTCTGTTTAAAAGCCTCCAAAGAAGGAGCCTCCACCACACTCTGGGGCAGAGAGTTCCACTGCTGAATGGCTCTCACAGTCAGAAGTTCAGGTGGAATCTCCTTTCTTGTGTCCCATCTCCAGAGCAGCAGAAAACAAGCGTGCTCCCTCCTCCCTGTGACTTCCTCTCACATATTTATACATGACTATCATGTCTCCTCTCAGCCTCTCAGTCAACAGGATTTTAATGACAAAAGTTTCTTAAATTAGAAATTACAATAAAATCACTTTAAATTAGTATAAGGCTGTAAGATTAAATGAAAAACTAAGAATACAACACTGTCCCTTTCTTCTAAATAAAACATTAAGAAAAAATTGCTCAAGAGGAAAGCATGGTGAAAACAGTTATATACTTGACAAGAATTCATGAGTACAGACACATTGTCATTTATTGTTCACTTCTTCTCACAATATATGTGCTAAATAAACATGGAAAATAGAACAGGATCATGCCTGAAGGTTTCTCTCCAAACCTCTTTTACCTTTCATGCCACAATGCCATAGTTTTGCATATGCTTAACTCCTCTACACCAATGGCTTTCCAGAAAAGAAAGAGTTGTAGCAAATAGCAGAAATATGTTAGTGGGCCATAGCTCATTGGGGGCAAAAGATGAGTGTCCCCTTCACCATGTTAGATAATCTGAGACCTAGTCTACATAAATTATAGAAACCTAAATCTGCAAGTATAGATACTTCTGCAAAAGATGAATTGAATTACAGAATTACATATTATAACAGTTTCAGTCTCTATGGAGTTGAATGACTGTCTTGAAATGGGGTCTTCATTGCCGGTCTGATGTCTCTACTTTTCACTATTTTATTGAGATTGGTCATTGCTCTCCTCCCAAGAAGTCGGGCTAATAAAGCCTGACTGCTCACTGGAAGGAAGGATATTAGAGGCAAAGATGAAGTACTTTGGCCACATAAGCTTAGAGAAGTACTTTGAAGTACTTTAGCCACATAAGCTTAGAGAAGACAATGATGCTGGAAAAAATGGAAGGAAAAAGGAAGAGGAAGAGAGGCCAACCAAGGGCAAGATGGATTGAAGTGACTGGCTTGACTTTGAAGGAGCTGGGGGTGGCCACGGCTGACAGGGAGCTCTGGCGTGGGCTGGTCCATAAGGTCACAAAAAGTCGGAAGCGACTGAACGAATAAACAACAACAACTTGAAATGGGTGCTTAATATACCACAAAACCTCAAAGCAACACAGCATTACTTTCTTGTGTAAAAGTAGCTTTTATAATAACGTTATAATAATAACTTTATTTTTGTACCCCGCCTCCACCTCCCCCAAGGGACCCGGGGCAGCTTACATGGGGATGAGCCCAATCAACATAGTTAAAATGTAACACATTAAAATACATTTAAAACATCTCTGCTTAGCTGTTTCCTATTCCTTGTTTGAAACAAGAACAGCAGAATTATTATTTCTTATTTACACCACACCTTACCTCCATGAATGCAATACACTTGCATTACAATACAATGCAATACACTTGCCCCCCTCTTCCATTTAGTCATCATTACAAAGGACCTTATAACATTGGGATATACTCTGTTTATATCAGTATGCATCCCATATTTTTTAAAGACTGGATGCATGCTGTATTCAGATGGGATGCATACTCATCCCATCATACCTGATTCTTACATTTTGAAAATATTGAGCTTTGATTCATAACACCATGGAAGGTTGGTTCCTCCCAATCTGTTTTAATGTCTCCCTAAATCAAGTTTCTTCTTCTTCTTCTTCTTCTTCTTCTTCTTCTTCTTCTTCTTCTTCTTCTTCTTCTAATATTGTGCAGTGACATAGCCTGGAAATTTCAAACTATCATTCTTGTGAGATTTTAGCTAAAAGAATGCATACTGATTTTACGATCACGAGTAAAACAGAGCTTCAGAACTGTATTAAATGTTAAAACCATGATTAGAATCACATGTGCAATTGCACCATTTCTGAAATATTTTGAGGACAGATTCCATCAGATTACTGACAGGACCCATCATGTGACAGGACCTGTTCAGAATCGCGTTCAAAGAGTCTTATAAACAGAGTACAACCCAATGTCATAAGGTCCGATAATGTAAGATTTATTAGGTCACCAAGTCATTTTGGCAGATTTTACATGCATAAAACACACAGACTGAAAGAGGAAGAAAATACATAGGTATGAACATGTTTCCTTTCCAACATATTTATATGCCTTTTCAGGTTTGAGGTTGACTCACAAAAACAATTGTTTCAACTTCATAAAAAATAAAAGGTGTTCTCTCAGCAATGGGATTCTTGACTTTGTAAAATATTTATGATTCAACAAAAACATTAATCAACTTACAGTATTCCACTTGTTAATTCATTGTGTGTCATCAAACTGTGGGGTGCATGAAAGGAAGATATAATAGAAATGCAACAAATCTGCAGTTATTTAAAATAAATCTCCATCCTTCAAAATAAAGGTATCCTGCAATACTTCTTGCGACAATACAACCCTATATAAATGGCCTTGAAAACTGATAACAATGCAGACTTCAAATATTTATCCCCTTTCTATGGTGCTTCCTGAAAGCCTAACTGCAAGTCATAATTTTCTGATTACTGTTTATTAGACCATGAATGATTTGTAAGATATCTAAAAAATAGGCAACCACTGAAATCATGTAAAATTAAATAATGTCACTGCTTGATCACATATTACCACTAAAATGCATGCTGATCCTTGAATATAGTTTAGTCAAAACTTGAACTAAATTAGTGCCAATTACTTGTCAATCAGGAGAGAAACAGTATTTCAAACCTCCCAATCAAGACCACTGATTTTTAAAAATATTGTATTTTAAAGCACTTGTAACAAAGCATTGTTCTATTTTTTTAAAAAAAAACTGCTTGATTTAATATTTATAAATAAATGTTTAGTACAGAATGTAATATAGGATCCTTCAGGGTTTTTTTTTTTAATTATATGATGCAAAAAATGCCTATAAAGAAATTAGAAAACACTTCTAGCCATTAGCCCAGAATTGAAACTAAACATATTTCAAACTTCAGGTGCTCAAGATATCCAGCATCATAGCATAAAAATATGGAATAGTATTAAAGAAATGCTGTGAAATACATTTGCCTAATTTAATTGCTGTTTCTATTTTTACCACTCTAAAATTACAGGCATTCATCCACTACTTGTTATTTTAAATCACATAGCAATACTTTTCTCACAATAATGAATGTGACTAACCTGCAATTTTTCTCTATATATTACTCCTGCTACTTATAACAGTCTTCATTTTTTAATACCCATGCAGACATTAATACAAGCATTTTAACACTAGTATATTACATTCCCCCTCATCAGAAAATGTTAAAAATCTAGGAAGGCTAAACAAGAAGAACAGACTTTCTCTAGATTCACATACCCATCACTGACACCAAGCCTTCACAAAAATAAATTCTTAATGTGTTCAGTGAAGGAACATTTTTCTATTACTACCTGCTTCCTTCTTGTTTTTTACTGCGGGATTTCCATGCTTTTAATAATATCTTCATCTTCAGCAAGTATAAGCTCATTTTGACAGAGGATAGGCTGCTTAGAACAGACTAAGCTACTCTATCATTACATTTAGAATACCAAATATATCTCAGCGTAAAAATCAATATTTTTACATCAATGATGGAAAACTACCATAGGAGACATATTTATCTGTTAACTAACAGTCTCAAAGCTTAAGGGGCATAAATAATTACCCTTTGAGACACTTCTTTCCTCCAGGACTGATGTTTGTTGCTTTCCCCTTTGGGAACCTGAAAGCATACCATTACGTTTGAAGGAAAAAGGACTTGCTTCTAAAGGTAAGGGACCTCAACAGAACCTTTGATAAACTGAATACAACTTCCATTCATTAAGACAATTGTTTTCTAAGCAGACTTATTTGGGTATTTTAATTGTTCTGTTCAGGTAATATTTTCATATATAGTTTTTATGGCAAGATGCCGTTGGTACTCTCCAGATAGAAAGTTGGCCAATAGCAATTGTTACTATAGTAGAATCTCGCTTATCCAACATAAATGGGCCGGCAGAACATTGGATAAGCAATAATGTTGGATAATAAGAAGGGATTAAGGAAAAGCCTATTAAACATCAAATTACACCATGATTTTACAAATTAAGCACCAAAACATCACGTTTTACAACAAATTGACAGAAAAGGCTGTTCAATACATGGTAACATTGTGTAGTAATTACTGTATTTACGAATGTAGCACCAAAACATTGCAATGTATTGAAACAACTGTGGATCTGGGTGGGAGGCAGACTGCGTTGGATAATACAGAATGTTGGATGAGCAAAGGTTGGATAAGCAAGACAGTTGTATCAATAACATCCCAAAAAGAACTGTTAAAAAGGCAACACCCAGAATTGTTCATAAAGTGAAACACACGCATATGAGCATACCACCATTTTAAAGCTATATTTCCCTTTGTAAAATGAACACGCCATGCTTAATTTATTCATTAAAGATAGTAGCAGGAGCAACAAATTCTGATCAACGCTCTAAGCCAGGGCTTCCCAAACTAAGGCCTGCAGGCCAGATGTGGCCCTCCAAGATCATTTACCCGGCTCCTGGCCTAAACTTTAGTTAAAATTGTTCTTCATTTTAAATACTATGTTGTTCTTTTATTTTATTTTATTTTAGCATTACAAATAGTATGTTTTATTCATTAGCTCATTGGACCGGGTCTTGACTGTGGCGCAGCTGGCTGGGAGTCAGCTGCATTAAGATCACTACTGACCGAAAGGTCATGATTTTGAAGCCAGGCTGGGTCGGAGTGAGCTTCCGACCATTTGTGTAGCTTGCTGTCAACCGTTGCATCTGTCAAGTAGGAAATTTAGGTATTGCTTACGTGGGGAGGCTAATTTAACTATTTTACAATGCCATAAAATCTCCAGCAAGCGTACAAAAGAATGATGAAGTACTCCATCAGTGTTACAAATGGATGGTGAAGCGACAGCTCCCCTGGTGGCCAGAATATCCTTATGAAGCTGGAATGTTAAATAGCCTCTGTGTGTCTGTCTATATATGTTGTATGTCTATGGCATTGAATGTTTGCCATGTATATGTACATTGTAATCCACCCTGAGTCCCCTGCAGTGTGAGAAGGGCGGAATATAAATACTGTAAATAAATAATAATAATAATAATTGGCCATTATCAAAACATTTGACAAACATATTTAACACATACAGCATACAGCCCACAGTACAACATAAGTTAAAATAAACAAGCTGTTAACAGGGTCCTGATCCAAATCAAATATCTGCATCACCTCTACAGTTTACCCCAATGGACTCTTAAATATACAGTTCTCAGCCATATTGCTTTAAATACAAAAGGGGCCATTCTGTATGTTATTTTAGCATTCTGGCTGGCCAATAAAAATGTAGTTTTAATATAAGGATCCCAGTGTGTCTTTTGTATCATGTATGGCCCGAGGTATTGGTTTCTCTCTTTCTTTTACAAGTTACAACTAAACAGTTATGTGTGTGATATCTTCTACCTCTGCCGCTCCACAGATACAAAATCATTCATTATATGGAACTTGGTTAAACCTTCCATATTTGACCATTGTATCTAGCTGTTCAAATCTAGTTCTGGTAAATACCCTCCTGAGTTAGGCATTTCTGTCTTTAGCTACTGAGCTGTTTGAAAAGTATGTTATGATATAGAAGCTCTTTCTGAGCTTCTATATCCAGTAATCACTGTGCAGCCATTTTTGAATCTAGTTGTTATAGGAGATTGGGATGCAGAATCAGAAGTCCACGACTTCTAATGTGTTTTCACTACAAATAGGATATGTGCAGTGTGCATAGGAATTCATTCATGATTTTTTCAAACTATAATCCAGTCCCCCTAAAGCAGTGGTTCTCAACCTTCCTAATGCCACGACCCCTTAATACAGTTCCTCATTTTGTGGTGACCCCCCAACCATAATTCTAACATTATGAATCGCTATGTAAATAATGATCTGCAGGATGTATTTTCATTCACTGGACCCAATTTGGTACAAATACCCAGTATGCCAAATGTGAATAATGGTGGGGTTGGCAGGGGGATTGATTTTGTCATTTGGGAGTTGTAGTTGCTGGGATTTATATAGTTAACATGTAAACAAAGAGCATTCTGAACCCCACCAACAATGGAATTGAACGAAAGTTGGCACAGAGAACTCCCATGATCAACAGAAAATACTGGAAAGGATTGGTGGGCATTGACCTTGAGTTTGGGAGTTGTAGTTCGCCTACATCCAGAGAGCACTGTGGGCACAATCAATGATGGATCTGGATCAAACTTGTTACAGATACTCAATATGCCCAAATGTGAACACTGATGGGGTTTGGGGAAAATAGACTTTGACATTTGGAACTTGTAGATACTGGGATTTATAGTTCACCTACAATCAAGGAGCGTTCTGAACTCCACCAATGATAGAATTGGGCCAAACTTCCCACACAGAACCCCCATGACCAACAGAAAATACAGTGTTTTCTGATGGTCTTTGGCGACCCCTCTGACACCCCTTTGCGACCCCCTCAGGGTTCCTGACCCCCAGGTTGAGAAACACTGCCCTAAAGTCTGATGAACTGTGGACCACCATTTGTTTTAAAAGTTTGAGGACATCTGCTTTAAGCCATAGGTCTGATTTATCCGTGATACAATATACTTTTTGTTGCTGTTGTGTGCCTTCAAGTCATGTTCAGCTTATGCTGACCCTAAAGCGAACCTATCAAAGGAGTTTCTTGGCAAAATCTGCCAAGAAACAAACTGCTTTCCTTGGTAATGGAGACAATTTGACCTACCCATGGGTTTCCATGGCTGAGCAGAACTTCAAATTCTAATTTTATGATTCACAATCCAACTCGGTAACTATTACACTATGCTATGTGTGTACACATGTGTGTGTGTGTCTCCAAGTCACCTGTGGACTTGTGGCAGCCCTGTGAATTTCATTGGATTTTCTTAGGCAAGGAATACTCAGAGGTGTTTTTGCCAGTTCTTTCCTCTGAAATGGCTTGGTACCCATACGATTATTTCAGTATGCAATAGGCCAACTCAACAATTACGGAAATATAGCAGGGGTTCGATTAGTCTGAATATGCGTACACAGGGAGAGGACTAAGCTCTTCCAATTAATGGATGTGCAAATTATTTGTTTTTGACAAAGTGATGAAAAATAAAGACCCTTAACCACTATTTTGAGCCTGCCCAGTTTGAGGCCTTTCAGGCATTTAAGTAGGCAATTTCAGTCCTGGTTGCCGTGGAGACAAAGCCACAGCCGTGCTCATAATGAGGCTATCATTATCGGCAGGAGGGCCAAAGACTGAACTGACCCGGAAAATTAACAATGCCAGGACTTATCAAGGTAATCCCAGAACACAGCTGTGGTGAACGGTGCTGAGAATATGCTAGGAAAAGCCAGCGTTGTGCATTCACACACTTCCTCTACAGATTCTCTTTAGCCTGACATACCTCCAGCTTCTATTAACTACATAGTCATTGTTTCCATCTCTACTAGTGGGACTGACCACAGGGATCCACTCCTCAGCAGGAGGAAGTGGCAACAGAAGGAAACTGGTAGAGATAGAGCAATGCATGGCATTTACCTGCAGCAGACCATCTATACCAGGTATGGGTGGAGCCCCCGGTGGCGCAATGAGTTAAACCCCAGGACTGAAGACCGACAGGTTGCAGGTTCGAATCCGGGGAGAGGCGGATGAGCTCCCTCTATCAGCTCCAGCTCGTCATGCGGGGACATGAGAGAAGCCTCCCACAAAGATGATAAAAACATCAAATCCTCCGGGCGTCCCCTGGGCAACATCCTTGCAGACAGCCAATTCTCTCTCACCAGAAGCGACTTGCAGTTTTTCAAGTCGCTCCTGACATGACAAAAAACAAACAAACAAACAAAAACCAGGTATGGGCGAACCCAGGCCCAAGGGCCCCTTGGACTCTTTTTTCAGGCCCTACTCTCTCTCACCATCCTATCCTATCCTTCCTTCTCTCCTTTCTTGCCCCTTCCCTCCCTTTCATCCTTCCCTCCCTCTTTCTCCCTTCCTCCTTCTTTCCCTTCTACCCTTTCATCCTTCCTTCTTTCCTCCCTCCTTCCCTCCCTCCCTCTCTCCCTCTCTCTCCTTCCTTCCCTTTTGACTTTCCTCCCCTCCCTCCCTCCATTCCCTTCTGCCCTTCCTTCCTTCCTTCCTTCCTTCCATCCTTCTCTTTCTCCCTTTCTTCTTTCCTCCCTTCCCCTTTTCCTTCCTCCTTTCCTCCTTGGGGATGTTTAGCTGAGAGATGAGAAGGTAGTGAGGGAACATGAGAACCATGTTTCAAGATTTAAAGGGTATCCCATTGAGGATTGGGGGGGGGGGTGGTGACTTTCTGCTGCTCTAGAGAACAGGGCACAAGAGAGCAAAGGGTTCAAATGGCAGGGAAAGAGATTAGACTGAAATGTTTAAAAAGAACTTCTTGGGAGTAAGAACTGTTGGAAAGTGGCATAGGCTGCCTCGGAGTGTGGTGGAATCCCCTTCTCTGGAGCCTTTTCCTCAGAGGCTGTCTATCAGGAGTGCTTTGATTGTGCCTTCTTGCATAGTGGGGGTTGGACTGGATGATCCTTGGAGGTCTCTTCCAGCTCTAGGATTATATATCAGGAGAAGGCAAAACAGGGTCTCTCCCATACACCATCTCATCCTGACTAAGGCAAACCCTTTTGGAATCCAAACATTTCCTGTCTTTCCTTCAATTTTTGCCTCCAAACGAGAAGATAAAAAGGAGGAAAGGGCAGCGAGGGGACTTCTGGGAACACCCTCCCTCCTGGATCACCCAACCCACTTTGGCCTACCATGCAGCCCCCAAGTTAAAAGGTTTGCCCATGCCTATGCATAAATATAGCTATACTATCTATGCAGAAGTTGTCCTCATGTATAAGTCGAGCACAGGTTTGGGGACCAAAAATTATGGATTTTGATATGATCCATGGATAAGGAATCATTCCTTGGAGGGGCGAAAGCAGCACCACTGCCTCAGGGGGCTAGCCACCATGATCCACAGCTCTCATTTCTTCACTAAGGCATTTAAAAATCCAGAAGTAGTGCCAAAGCAGAGAGTAAATGAGTGTTTCTTTGAGGTTCTTCTGGGCTGGGATGGACTTAGTTATTGTTTTTCAGCACTTTAAATAAGAGGGGATGGCTCATTTTCTGTTATGAGTTCAGGTATAGGACTCACACTGACCTGTGTAGAAGTTGACTCAATTTTGAGTGTTGACTTTTAAACAAAAAAATTATTGACTTATATCCGAGTATAAAGGGTACTATCCCCAACAGTTGGTGCAAAGGCAGAGGAGCCACAGCTATGCAAAAGTAAGCACAAGCAACCAGATGCTGGAAAGGAGAAATTGGCCAATATAAGAAAAATGGCCAGAACGGATAGTGGCTGAATCTATGAAGATACCAAAAGGACTTTGCTACATTGAATGGAAGAGTGGTAGTTGCCATCTTTAACAACACAGCCTCACTTTAGAACTGATAAAAGCTTGCATTTCTCAGTTACTTCCTAAAGATGAGCACTGGGGGGGGAACCCAGATACCTAGTACATCTATCCTGCTGTGCCTTTAGAGCAGGAGACTAGTGCACGCCCTACAGACAAAGAAGACCTTTAGCAGCCACATGTTCCTTATAGCAATAAGGAACATGTGGAGGCCTGCAGAAGTGCAATTCTCCTTTAAACCCTTGGGTGCCCGTTTCACTTTCCTTTTAGAAAACCAGAAGTAGATTTCTGCCTCTTCCCCCCACCCCTTTGTTTTCAAGGAAAGTACACCATGCCACAGTTCTTGGTGGCAAAAAGCAAGACCTGGATCTGCTTAACTTGTTCACTCATAATTTAGAGAAACTTAAGATGGACAGCTTGGAAAAGAGTTGCACAGTTATGGCGGTTTTCCAAACTGTCAAACTATGCAATACTAACCATTTCTTTCTCCAGTGAAGCAACAAGGATACTTGTGGAATAAAACACTTTTTCTACTTATCTGTACATCATGGAACAGGCAGCACACTGGATACAAAGAATTGAGCTGTTTATTTATTTTCAGTATGGCCAGAAAAACTTGAAGCATGCTAAATCACCTTTTGCCCAAAGCTATATAAATAAATAAAAGCAATAAGATATTAATATATCATTTTTAAATAACTTATTATAAAAACATACTTAATATAACTGTAATATACATACAAGCTGTTGACTGAATCTTTTTTTCTAGATCAGAACCATTTCACAATGCATTAATACAGTAAAAAACTCGATTTAAATTTTAATAAACACTTTGGGCTAAATCCAACATTAGTCCCAACTAGAGTACATTAATTGAAATTACTGGAACATGTCAATCAACAGTTACATCCCATTCATGACAATGTGTCTTCTCTATATTAACAATGAAATTCTATCTATCTATCTCTTCCATATCATGGTTATGTTCGGCATATATCCATTTAACATTCCTATGAATGAACATTACTATTTTAAAAACATCAGTATTGTGTTCTTCCTCTTTCACACACAAAAAGTCAATTCAAGTTCTCACGACACAAGTTAACCAACATGCTTTAAGTTCTAGACTAGAGCATAATATTCACAAATGTGTTGAAAAAAAATATTTTCCTTCCTCACAGAGAATCAGAAGCCCTGCCCTGGAAGATGGCTCTCAGGCCTTCTAAAGTTTCTGAATATTTTTTTCTTTCCTTTAAAACAATACTAGACTTACACATAACATACTCTGATGACAAAAAATAGTCTAGCCATTTAAAATTTACGCAAGACGTTAAAATTTACACAAGAACGGAAACTTTGAATTTCCTCTCATTCCTAAAGCCAGCTCACACTGTCCGAACAAGAGGTGCTCAACAGAGTAAAATATACATTACATCTCACATTTATTCAGAGCACATTCTGCTCAGCTATATTTATACTTCATGATCCTAACCCACAAAGAGTTATGTTCCTATGTAATTGCATTAACTGTTATTGGTCTGACAAAGAGCACTGCACTTCTGTGTGCAGTTACAGTCATCCTTCCACATATGCGCTTTTGATTTTTGTGGATTTGATTATTCATGGATTTGATTAAAATGTTCTCTCCAATGTGACTCTATGAGCAACTTCCTCCGGTCATGCTGAAGGGCCTAGAGCTTTCGAGGGAGAACGCCTATCCAGGAATCTCTAGGTATTTCTGTTTGATTCTATGGTCAGCTTCCACAGGACATTGACCATGCTAGACAAATGCTGGAAAATCTAGAAATTCCTTAAGAAGTGATCTCTCAGGTTAAAAAAAAAAAAGGAAATTTCTTTATACGGTTTTTCATTTTCAGCAAATGTGGAGAGCTGACTGTACTAGAGACTAAGTCCAGTAAATACGCTTAGCGAGGCAGTGCTTTTAGCCTGAAGGTACAGCTTCCACACTCAACAAACAGGTATTTTCATCTACTGATGATTATCCCAACATTGTTGGATCAGTTCTTGTTTTAGTGATTGCAATCACTTAAGCGTTTGTGGAACAAGGAAATATGCCAAGCACATAATTTCAAGGAGGAAAACACTTCCAACTAGCAAGCAAAACAGTGAAAGTCAAGAAAAGGTCAGGTTTAGCCTGAAGGTATCTCAAAGTTGCATCTACAGCAAAGGAAATGAAAAGAGGAGGTAGGTGGGCGAGGACAGGTGCGGAGTGTCCTCATATATGTGTCCTTGAAGCTTTCCTTACACATATGTTCCTTTTCTTCTTGACAAACCAAAAGTATCCACAGTCTCAAGAAGGGAATAGAAGAACCAACACTCCCAACTTTCTGCCGACAAAAAGTCCCTCCCTCTTGATTTCAATTTTGGGGATGTTCAGTTGGTACTATCCCATGTGTGCTGGGATACTAAATGGATAATTTCAGAACTTTGCTATAGGTTTAATACAAGTAACCACAATACCAACAGCTACCAGCTATAGATTTTTTAAAGGGCTTGTTTATTTATTTGTATACTCCCTCAGGGTAAAGAACATGTGCCTCTCCAAATGTTGTTGGATATCAAATCTGGCCAGTCCCAATTAGAACAGCAAATGATGAGGGATGATGGGAGTTGTAGTCTAATAACACAGGCTTCCTATCTGAAGGTTCCCTCTTACCTTCTTTGATAAAACTGGTCTCTTGCCAGAGATAGTAGCTGAGATTATGGCTCAGGCACAATAAGGTTCTGGATAGACATATTTCAACTAACTACTTTAGCAACTACTACTTTTAAATGGTAGTAGGCACTGCCCCTCACTCTGAGTTAATCAATAGCTGTGAAAGAATATTATTCACTTTTTTAAAGTCCAATTTCACACGTTGTCTGTATCCACACTGACACTATAGAATTGTAGTAGTTTGACACCGCATTAACTGCAATAGCTTAGTGTTATGGAATCGTGAGATTTGAAGTTTGGCAGTATATTTATCTTTTTTTGTCAGAGAGAGCTCTGGCGCCACAACAAACTAAAAATACCAGGATTCCAAGATACAGTCATTATTTTGTGTGGATGGTCTTTCCATCAATCCACCATCATATTATAACAGACGAAAGCTTTGAGCTTTTTAGGGAGCTCCTTTCTTTCATAAGTAAAACCCACAATTGTATCATGCCAGCTTTCTAAATCTGTATATAGTAGACATTTTATTGATTTTTTAAAATCAATATAGCACTTCACTGGGTGGGTGCATCCTTAGTGTTCTCCAATACTACTATGGTTTAAATGAGATTTTTCAAGCTTAAGCAAAATATTATATCCCTTTCATGGTTGAAAAATAGAAGACTTACACAATCTAATTTCTAAGTTGCACAGACCTTGCTAAATAATACGTACTCAACATAAGTTTTTTTTTTCAAGTCTGTTGCTCTCCAGATCTACTGGATTACAAATGTCACCATCCTCACTTAGGACAACTCTAAGAACTGTAGGCCAACAGATCCAGAAGGCAAAAGGGTATGGGAGGCTATCTTACATCACTAAGAAGTACTGAGCACTTCTTCTGCCCCAGGACCCCCAGTTGCTGCATTCTAATCCTCATTTCTATCCAGTTCCTACATACCCTCTTGAATTACTATACTATTCCCTCTCTTCCTAAATTCTCTAACGTTATCTTCTGAATAAATGAACTATGTTCTGTTAGAAGGCCTCATCTCTGCATCCCACCAGTGGGAGTAATATACTTCAGGAGAACATGGGAAAGAGTAGGCTCTGTCATGAAGATCTAATTGGCACTAATGCCAAGTCAAAACATGGATCTTTATTCACTCCTTTGGGGTCTAATTTACTTTCGAAATGTAAAAGTACAGGGTTTTAACGCTTTCAGCATTCTGAGTTGTTTAAAACAGCTTCATTGTTTTTGTGCCATTGGGCTGCATAAACTACTATGTTATTGTTCAAATCTGTTTATTATCATTGCTTAATCAGCAATTTATATTGTTTCATTTGTACACTGACATGAGATACCACTGATGTCTTGGGCTGTACCACCATATTGTGTGGGAAGATACTGGTTTATATGGCTTTGTCTTGTCCTTTTGCTCCTAAATACAGATGGATATTTAGTTTATTGTGCTGTTGCTATTCCAACTTCACAATGAATGACGTACAGTCCAAAGTTAAGCCGATCTACTCAGCAGTGGCTCTACTGCATTTAGGTATATTTTCCAATCTGTCTGTATTAATGATCAAATAGTGTAATGCTAGAAATAGATAGAGCTCTCTCAAGTTCATCTCAATTGAGTAACCATAATAACAACAGATTTTCTATAAAATTACCCAAAACAATTCAAAAACATGGAGACAAAATATAAATGTGTCTTAAACTAAGTTAAGCCAACAAAAATTAAATGTATAAGCTAAATAGCAACCACAGAATGAAAATGCCTTCTAGAACACTTGAGAGTATTAATTTAGCATCTTGTTCTGTTTTAGTTCATGAGAGTAACCATTGGCCAAAACAGGCAGGAAGACAAAATGGAAAATCTTTGTGCAAACCAGTTTAATGAAGCTCCTTATCAAACACTCCAAAACAATGCACTGTTTTGACATATCCACAACTCTGCTAAAATCCCTTCTAACCCAGTCTATCAAAATTTCCCCAACTCTCTGATCTTCACACACCAACCCTGTTATCCTACAGTAGAGCCAGCATGTTGCAGTGCTGACCATAGAGACCAGAATCAAATCTCCGCTCAGCCGTAGAAACACACTGGGTGACCTTAGGCAAGTCACACTCTCTCTACCTCAAAAGAAGACAGTGACTATACTCCTTTGGAAAAAATGTTGCCAAGAAAAGCCCATGATAGGTTTACCTTAGAGTTGCCATATGTCAGAAACGACTTGAAGTCACACAACAGCATTCTAACATCGTCTTCAAGATTCATATTTCTTTACATTCCTTCAAATGACAGAGCATTTCATCATAACATTTAAAGTTGTTTCAATTGTACTATAACTATTTAAATCCCAAAATGTAAAGTATCAGTAGCAATTTAGCTATAGTTCTATCAGGTGACGTTACTTGGTCAAGCAGAAAGGTTACACCAGAACTTCTATGCTTTAAATGTCACATGCCTAGCAAAGAAGATTTGACAGCGTAGGAACCCTAATCGAAATCAAGTTCACTGCAATTAACAATATAAAGATAATATGGAGGTATGTGTTTAGAGGGAAGAGGGTTGTCCTCTTCACTCCCTCATCCACCCTGAAAGGCCACTGAATTTCTATAAACGAAAGAATAACTCTTTGAGAACTAGGAGTGACTGGGAAAGAATAATTGAGACTATCTGCCAAACTGTCAGTATAACCCAGTACTCTAGAAAAGAAGGATTATAGAGGAATAGAAGAACATACAGACTGCCACACATTTGCAGAAAAGGGATGATTTTCTTCTAGTATCAGAGGAAAGAAGAACTGGGTTTCGCTGTCACTGGGGGTACTGGGAAGTCCATCAGTTAAAATACATATATTACAATCAATAAAACTGACAGTGGACATCATACCGGAACTTTGGGAATCTCAATGCTAGGACAACAGCACTCCTAACACGCGTACCAACTACAAGCAGTCCCCGAGTTACAAACACCTGACTTACAAATGACTCATAGTTACAAATTATTATTATTATTTAAAATTTTTATATCCTGATCTTCTCAACCTCCACAGAGGGACTCAGACCTGCTCACAGCAAGAATTCAATGCCGCAGTACCGTCTAAAACATCATACAATGACAACAGATTAAAATACAGAAAAAGTAAAATACATATAAGCCAGTTTGACAAGATAAAATTATGTCCAACTCAGTCCACATATGTCAATACCTTTGGTCTCAGATGGGGATGAGGCAACAGAGAGTGAGAAAAATCTACCCCTAGGAAGGGAAATTCACTCCTGAAAGAGTTATCATGGGGAGAAGGTGTCTCCACTGAATCTTGATCACCAATACTTGTTGAAAGCCAGTGTGGTTTAGTGGTTTGAGCATTGAACTGCAAATCTGGAGACTAGCCATGGACACCCACTTGAGCGAGTCACTCACTCTCAGCCCTCAAAAGCTCCATGATAGATTTGCCTTAGGGTTGACATAAATCAGAAATAACTCAAAAGCACATAACAACCATCCCACAAACACTTGCGCCTCCCAGGCTACACCTTCTGATGAATTACAGAGAGCCTTCCTAAAAAAACAGAGGTAACAGCATCCCTACTCAAGGAAGATGAGCAACCAACAGGTATTTATTTATTATTTATTTATAGCTTTTATAACCCGGTATTCTCAATATCCAAAGAGGGACTCAGGCCTGTTGTCATTAAAGACTGTTGTCATTAAAGATAACAGTTCACATATGGGGCACAGAAAGCAAAAGGATCAGTTTCTTGCTCAAAAGAATGGATTCAACATTTTCAAGAAGGCACAAAAGCACTACTCATTCCATCCACATTAATCAGATAGATAGATAGATAGATAGATAGATAGATAGATAGATAGATCTGTATAATGCAGATAGGGAGGCCCCATTTCTACTGAAGGAGAAGAGCAAAAATTCTTCCAAGGTCCCACCAGTGAACAATTTTCCAAGAAACGGTGGTGGAGAAAGTGGCAAAACCGTCACCTTTACATAGATATTCAGCTTTGGAAACTATTGTTTATGTTTAGCACTTTATATCTTTTCCCCAAACAAGTTTATATTATTTTAAATGGAATCATGTTAACTATTTTTATAGTATCTTGGCATCGCGCCTCCCCAAATGCTGTCTCTTACGAAAAGAAGCCAGATCTCAACTATGCCTTAAGGCAGTGGTTCTCAACTTGTGGGTCCCCAGATGTTTTGGCCTTCAACTCCCAGAAATCCTAACAGCTGGCAAACTGGCTGGGATTTCTGGGAGTTGTAGGCCAAAACACCTGGGGATAACCACTGCCTTAAGGCATATCTTTAGAAACATTTACATGACACTTTGTTATCTGGGAGCTTCCAGGGCAAGTTTCTCGAGGGGTGCATCTACCCTGTAGAATTAAGATAGTTTGATACCATTTTAACTCACTATTGTGAAATTGTGGGATTTGTAGTTTGGTGAGGCACCAGGATTCTTTGGCAAGAAGACTCAAGAACTTATAAAAGTACAACCCTCATGATTTCATAGCATTGAGCCATGACAGTTAAAGTGGTGTCAAGTTGCATTAATTCAATATCATAAATATACTCTAAAATACAAGAGATGCATGCACATTAACTGAAGACATGTTTTTGATTTGGTGTGTTTTGGATGAGGAATTCTTCAGCTTGACTTTCATTTTCTTTTTCAGATCCGGATTTCATAAAATGGGCTTTTTTGAAGAGGAAGTAGACAAAGCTGAGTGGAGAGCAGAAGATTAGGGGGCTTCAAAGGGTGTCCATATGATGGTGATGATGATGATTAGTATTATTATTACCGGTACTATTATTATACCATAATCAGCTGTCAGAATTCAAAACATAATGGAAGACCTCTATCTTCCAGAAGGTCTACTCAAGTCCATTGCAAACTGTAAATATTCACCTGCATTTTATCGATATTAGGGTTCATTTTTGTAATATATGTATTTTAATATATGTGTTTTAATAGTAGAAAATTTAATAGTATTATATTTTACCTGTCTGAGGAGATATTAATGTATTAATATTACTATCATTATACTATAATCTGCCAGAAATCGAGACATGCTGGAAGACCTTGCTCTTCCAGCAGGCCTACCCAGGCCTATTGAAAACTGTGAATATTTACCTGCATTATATCAATATTAGTTAATAATGATCAACTTTTGTAATATATGTATTTTAATATATGAGTTTTAATAGCAGTAAATTTAATAGTATTATATTTTATCAGTCTGAGAAGATGCAATTATTTGATAATTAACAAGATTAGTCCACAGCAAACAAGATCACTATGCTGGCCTTTGTATTTGATCACACATCGGACACTTCCCAAGTGTCCAGGACTATGTGATGTATCAGTGAATAATGCATGCAGATCAAATAGGGTGGCCTTTTGCAGCTGACAGATAGTAATTTTCTCAGCTTCGATTGTTTTTAAGTGCAGGCCAAGGTCTTTAGGCACTACACCCAGTGTGCCGGTCACCACTGGGACTACCTTTACTGGCTTGTGCCAGAGTCTTTGCAGTTCAATCTTTAAATCCTCATATCATGTATGCTTGTCCAGGTGTTTCTCGTCAATTCTGCTGTCACCTGGGATTGAAACATCGACGATCCACACTTGTTTTTTCCCCCCTCATGATCATGAGTTAAGGAGTATTGTGCTCCAAATTTTCTCAGCATTGATTATTTTTAAGTGCAGGCCAAAGTCTTTAGGCACTGCACCCAGTTTGCCAATCACCACTGTGACTACTTTTACTGGCTTGTGTCGATCACTACTGGGACTACCTTTACTGGCTTATGCCTGAGTCTTTGCAGTTCGATCTTTAAATCCTTGTATCAGTTGTTTCTCATCAATTCTGCTGTCACCTGGAATTGAAACATCAAAGATCCACACTTGTTTTTCCCCCCATGATCATGAGGTCAGGAATATTGTGCTCCAAACTATGTCAGTAGGCTGTTAGGAATTGTGGGAGTTGAAGTCCAAAACACCTGGAGGGCCCAGGTTTGCCATGCCTGTGCTATTATGATGAGGACTATATTTCTTAACTGCCCCTCCTAAGGATACAACATGGTTGAAATATACAGCCATAACACCGTATCCTTAAAAGACACGATAATGAAAAGTAAGGGAGATCAGAGAGAAAATGAGGACTGAGGACCTGGGAAGGGGGAAAGGGAAGGAGAGGAGGAAGAGGGAGGCAAAAGGGAGGCGGTGGGGAAGGGAAGAGGCTCTTTGGAGGGCTGGGCTTGGACTCACCTGGCCCTGGAAGGCTCCTCTCCGCTGGGAAGGCGAGAAGGCAGGCTCCCCTGCAGTAGCAGCAGCCTGGCCGCCCTCCTTCGCCTCCTCAAGGCGGCTCTGCTGGACTGGAGAGCATCAGCTGATCCTCCAGCTGTCGCGACGCCTTTACCGCAAGTGTCGCAAAGCGCCCCTGCCGGGGAGAGGAAGCCCAAGCTGCCAGGAGAAGTGTTTTGGACTTCCACTCCCAGAATGCCCAGCCCTTGAACACGCTGGCGAGGCCTTCTGGGAGTTGGAGGCGCAGAACCTGTCTTAGACCTCACAGTCTCCCAGAAGCTTCAGCTGCCAATGGCCAGGAAGGAACTCTGGGAGCTGGAGTCTATTGAGAAATTTCCCAGCCTTTCTAGCAGTGGTTCTCAACCTTCCTAATGCTGTGACCCCTTAATACAGTCCCTCATGTTGGGGTGACCCCCAACCATAACATTGTTTTTGTTGCTACTTCATAACAGTCATTATCCTACTGTTATAAATCATAATATAAATATCAGATATGCAAGATGTATTTTCATTCACTGGGCCAAACTGGGCACAAATACCCAATGCACCCACATGTAAATGCTAGTGGGGTTGGGGGGGAAGGATTGATTTTGTACTTTGAAAGTTGTAGTTGCTGGGATTTATAGTTCAACTATAATCAAAGAGCATTCTGAACTCCACCAGCGATGATTTTGAACCTAATTTGCTGCACAGAACTGCCATGACCAATGGAAAACACTGGAAAGGTTTGGTGGGCATTGCCCTTGAGTTTGGGAGTTGTAGTTCACCTATATTCAGCGAACACTGTGGACTCATGCAGTGGTGGATCTGGACCAAACTTGGCACAAATACTCAATATGCGCAAATGTGAACACTGGTGGAGACTGAGGAAAATAGAACTCGACTTTTGGGAATTGTAGTTGCTGGGATTTATAGTTCACTACAATAAAAGAAAATTCTGAACTCCACCAACGATAGAATTCGGTCAAACTTCCCACATGGAATCCCCATGGCCATCAGAAAATACTTTGGTGACCCCTCCGGCACCCCTTTGCGACCCCCTCAGAGGTCACAAAGGGGTGCGGGAGAATCACTGAGTTGGAAGAGAACTCGTGGGTCATTCAGTCCAACCCCATTCGGCCAAGAAGCAAGGAAATCACATTCAAAGCATCCCCGACAGATGGCCAACCAGCCTCTGCTTAAAAGCCCCCAAAGAAGGAGCCTCCACCACACTCCTGGGCAGAGAGTTCCACTGCTGAACAGCTCTCACAGTCAGGAAGTTCTTTTTCAGATCCAGATTTCATAAAATGGCTATTTTGAAGAGGATAATCGCATTCAAAGCACCCCGACAGATGGCCATCCAGCCTCTGCTTAAAAGCCCCCAAAGAAGGAGCCTCCACCACACTCCTGGGCAGAGAGTTCCACCGCTGAACAGCTCTCACAGTCAGGAAGTTCTTTTTCAGATCCAGATTTCATAAAATGGCTATTTTGAAGAGGATAATCGCATTCAAAGCACCCCGACAGATGGCCATCCAGCCTCCTCTTAAAAGCCTCCAAAAAAGGAGGCTCCACCACACTCCTGGGCAGAGAGTTCCACTGCTGAACAGCTCTCACAGTCAGGAAGTTCTTTTTCAGATCCAGATTTCATAAAATGGCTATTTTGAAGAGGATAATCACATTCAAAGCACCCCGACAGATGGCCATCCAGCCCCCGCTTAAAAGCCTCCAAAGAAGGAGGCTCCACCACACTCCAGGGCAGAGAGTTCCACCGCTGAACAGCTCTCACAGAAAGTTCTTTTTCAGATCTAGATTTCATAAAATGGTTTTTTTGAAGAGAAAGTAGACAAGGCTGAGTGGAGAGCGGAAGGGTGTCCAAAGGGTGTCCAAATTATGATGATGATGATGATGATGATTAGTATTATTATTACTAGTATTATTATTACTATTATTATACCATAATATATTTATTTATTATTTATTTATTTAAAAGTTTTGTATACCCACCTTCTCGCCTCTCTTGAGGGACTCAGACCGGTTTCCAACCATAATATCACATACAATCAATAAAACATCATAATACATATTACAGTAAAACATTAAAACAGCAATTACAATCAATGACTATAATGGTCAGTCGTCACACTAAAATCAGTCGTCACACTAATATATAGCTCCACTGGCTGCCAGTTTGCTACCGGGCCCAATTCAAAGTGCTGGCTTTGGCCTATAAAGCCCTAAACGGTTCTGGCTCAACTTACCTGTCTGAACATATCTCCCCTTACGAACCACTGAGGACTCTAAGATCATCTGGGGAGGCCCTGCTCTCGGTCCCGCCTCCGTCAAAAGCACGTTTGACAGGGACAAGAGACAGGGCCTTCTCAGTGGTGGCCCCTCGGCTATGTAATGCCCTCCTTAGGGAAATCAGATCTGCTCCCTCCCTCTTGACGTTTTGGAAGCAAGTTAAAACGTTGCTATTCGAGCAAGCGTTTACAAATACAGAGTAGCTAATATAGGAAATCGAAGGACCTAACAATGGAATTGGACAATGCTTGAGAATGAGACACTGATGATGTTGCTTTTATTGTTTTTGTGATGTCTTATACTGTTTAATGTTTTTTATCTATTATATTTTAAGAATACTGATTTGTTGGAAACCGCCTTGAGTTGCCAATTGGCTGAGAAAGGCGGTATACAAATACAGTAAATAAATAAATAATCAGTTGTCAGAATTCAAGACCTCTCTCTTCCAGCAGGCCTACCCAAGTCCATTGCAAACTGAATATTTACCTGCATTTTATCATAGAATCCTAGAGTTGGAAGAGACCTCATGGGCCATCCAATCCAACCCCATTCAGCCAATAAGCAGGAAAATCGCATTCAAAGCACCCCCAACAGATGGCCATTCAGCCTCCACTTAAAAGCCTCCAAAGAAGGATCCTCCACCACACTCCAAGGCAGAGAGTTCCACTGCTGAACAGCTCTCACAATCAGGAAGTTCTTCCTCATGTTCAAGTGGAATCTCCTTTCCTGTAGTTTGAAGCCATTGTTCAGTGTCCTAGTCTCCAAGGCAGTAGAAAACAAGCTTGCTCCCTCTTCCCTATGACTTCCCTTCACATCTTGATATATGGCCCTCATCATGTCTCCTCTCAGCCTTCTCTTCTGAAGGCTAAATATGCCCAGCTCTTCAAGCTATTCCTCATAGGGCTTGTTCTCCAGGCCCTTGATCATTTTGGTTGCCTTTCTCTGGACACATCTCCCTTCAATTGCAATGCCCAGAATTGGACACAGTGTGATTCCAGGTGTGGTCTAACCCAGGCAGAATAGAGGGGTAGCATGACTTCCCTGGATCTAGACACAATACTATTTATGCAGGCCAAAATCCCATTGGCTTTTTTTTTTGCTGCTGCATGACATTGTTGGCTCATGTTTAACTTGTTGTCCACAAGGACTCCAAGATCTTTTTCACACATACTGCTCTCGAGCCATGAGTCCCCCATTCTGTATCTTTGCATTTCATTATTTCTGCCTAAGTGGAGTTTCTTGCATTTGTCCCTGTTGAACTCCATTTTGTTAGTTTTGGTCAATCATCTCTCTAATCTGTTAAGATCATTTTGAATCTTGCTCCTGTCTTCTGGAGTATTGGCTATCCCTCCCAATTTGGTGCCTTCTAACCCTTCATGTAAGTCAATAATAAAGATGTTGAACAGGACCGGGCCCAGGATGTCACTTCTTTCCAGGATGAAGAGGAAGCATTGGTGAGCACCTGTTGGGTTCGTTCGCTTAACCAATTACAGATCCACCTAACCATAGTTTTGCCTAGCCCACATTGGACTAGTTTGTTTGCCAGAAGGTCGTGGGGGAGCTTGTCAAAAGCCTTACTGAAGTCCAGATAACGCTACATCCACGGCATTCCCTGCATCTACCCAACTTGTAACTCTATTGCAGAAAGAGATCAGATTCATCTGGCATGACTTGTTTTTGATAATTCCGTGTTGACTATTATTTTTTATTTATTTACAGCATTTATATACAGCTTTTCTCACCCCTGGGGGGGACTCATTAGCGATGACCGCATTTGTTTCTAAGTGTTTGCAGACCATTTCCTTAACTTATGTTTTCCAGAATCTTGCCTGATACTGACATGAGGCAGTAATTGTTTGGGTCTTTCTTTTTTCCTTTCTTGAAGATAGGGACATTTGCTGTCCTCCAATCTGCTGGGACTTCTCCCATTCTCCAAGAACTCCCAAAGATGATTGCCAGCGGTTCTGAAATAACTTCTGCGAGTTCCTTCAATACTCTTGGATGTAGTTGATCTGGCCCTGGGAACTAGGTTCTGTGGACTTCAGCCTCCCAAAAAAGCAGTTACAGCATCTTAGAATGTTTTAAAGTAATGTTGGGAATGACAAGGAGAATTTCTTTTTCAAATCTGATGAACTTGCAATAAAGTGAAAAATTACTACTTATTTCTTCATTCCAAAAATTAAAAATAGATATTGTAATGTTACTAACAATATTTCTGCAGAGAATTATTGCTAAAGATTTGGATTGTAAGTAACAGCACCATCAAGACTATGTTTTGCTCAAATTTGGAAATAGACCCAAGCGCTGATGATGGAAGAATGGATTGTTCCACCTGCTGAGTTGACCCACATGGACAAATGAATGTGGCTTCTAAAGATGCCAGATTAAGACTTTCTGAAGGCTGGAAAAATACATAGATATTGCAAGAAAGACAAACACCAATGATGCAATTAAGCTGTGGTTATGGCTTTTACCAACTTCAGTGAGATTATGTATTAGATATGTGTTGGTGGAATAATCTTTTTTTTCTTGATTTTTTTTCTCCTATATTTTTGATGTTTATAATTTTGTGGTAATATAGATTGCTGATGTTAAATATAATAAATTAGTGAATATATTGGGGGGGGGGGGGAGGAAAGGATCGATTTTAGAAAATAAACATTGTAAACAAAACAAAAAATTTATTTTTCCCAGCCTTCAGTCTCTTTTTGAGCATGGCAGGCATGGGGCAACTTCGGCCCTCCTTCCAGGTGTTTTGGATTTCAGTTCCCACAGTTCCTAACATCCGGTAGTCTGTTCGGAAGGGTTGAAAAGAGGCTGAAATCTCCTTAAAGCTTTACACTGATCAACACATTTTGGGAAATGTTTTGTTTCCTCCCCGAATGTTGGGTGAACCAAGTAGATTTTACCACAATAAACACAACTATGTATTTATTATATCTGTAGCACATACAGATATTCCAGATATAATACCAGATGTTTTTAGCTGTCTAAAGCATTTTAATGGAAAGGTAGACTATAATGAACCCAATGAATAATTTTTTAGTTCATAGGTCTTAAGACACAGTGCATGAAGTTCAGCTGGGGTTGTTTAGCCTGCTCTAAACTATTATTATGATTAGAACTGGATTGTATGGCTGTGTAGACTCATATAATCCAGTTCTAATTATAATACTGGATTATATGAGTCTACACTGCCATACAATCTAGTTCAAAGAAGATAACCTGGATTTTATATGGCACTATAAAGCGGGCCTGAATGCAATTCGACCCTTCTTATAGGAGTTGTAGTTTCACAAGGTCCTTTTCTACCAGATAGTGCTGATGCCTCAACACCAAAGTGCATTGAGCCATTGCAGTTTAAATTGTGCATCAAACTCCATTCATTATGTTGTTGAAAACTTTCATGACTGGAATCACTGGACTGCTGTGAGTTTTCCGGGCTGCATTTTCTCCTGACATTTCGCCCACATCAATGGAAGGATTCCTCAGAGGTTGTGAAGTCTGTTGGAAACTTAGCAAGTGAGGTTTATTTATCTGTGGAATATCAAGAGTTGGAGAAATAACTATTGATTAACATTGAATAGCCTGGCAGCTTCAAATCAAAGAATCGGAAAGTCTAATTCAACCAGAGAAGTCAGCCATAACAGAGCACTTGATGAACTAACCTGGACACAGCATATTATTTGAGAACACAAAATGCTGGACCACTCTAACAACTACCATGTCAGACTACACAGAGAAGCCCCTGAAATCCACAAGCACATGAACAGAAAGGAGGCAACCATGAAAATGAAAAAAAATCTGGCTACCAGTTTTATTTATTTATTTATTTATTTATTTCGGGCATTTGTATCCCGCCCTATCTTGACCTCCGCAGAGGGACTCAGGGCGGCTAACAAAACGGCACCCCATGGTGCCCACAATCTAAAACAAAAATATGCAGTTTAAATACAATATAACCGTAAAACAGTATAAAACAGTCAACTGTCATCGGTTTAAGTCATCGTCCTAAGGGCAGTCAGTCAATACCGTAAAAGAAGTCGCGCCAGCAGGTCAGCCTAATCTGCAAAGGCCTGATTCCACAGCCAGGACTTCACTTGTTTCCGAAAGGTCAGGAGGGATGAAGCAGATCTGATTTCGCTTGGGTGGGAGTTCCACAGTCGAGGGGCCACCACAGAAAAGGCCCTGTCCCTTGTCCCCACCAGCCGCGATTGCGATAATGGGGGGACAACGCGCAGGGACTCCCCAGTTTTAAAAAACCTCTCTAAATTCAGGACAGTAAATAAAGAGCAAAACTCAAAAAGCAGAGAAATTCCAAACAGGAAACAATCAGGGCCAGCTAACACTTCTCAACAACGGACTCCCCAGGCAGCAACACCCAGGCTTTGGAGCTGCAAGGCTATTCAATGCCAATCAAACTGTCAAATGGCAGCATTCACACAAGCCTCCAACAGACAGGAGTTCCTTTTCCCACCCTGGACATTATTCCACAGATATATAAACCCAATTTTCCTAGTTTCCAACAGACGGCACAACCTCTGAGGATGCCTACTATAGATGTGGGGAACATTAAAATGGTAAACATTAAAAAAATGTTGACCATTTCCGCTACCTTGGCAGCCACCTCTCCACCAAAGTCAACATCAACACCGAAATACAACACTGCCTGAGCTCTGCGAGCACAGCATTTTTCCGAATGAAGCAGAGAGTGTTTGAGGACCGGGACATCCGTAGGGATACCAAGGTGCTTGTCTATAAAGCTATTGTCCTCCCAACCCTGCTCTATGCCTGTGAAACGTGGACTGTCTACAGACGTCACATGCAACTCCTGGAACGATTCCATCAGCGCTGCCTCCAGAAAGTCCTGCAAATCTCTTGGGAAGACAGGAGGACAAACGTCAGCGTGCTGGAAGAAGCAAAGACCACCAGCATTGAAGCGATGGTCCTCCGCCATCAACTCCGCTGGACCAGCCACGTTGTCCGGATGCCCGACCAGTGTCTCCCAAAGCAGTTGCTATACTCCGAACTCAAGAACGGAAAATGGAATGTTGGTGGACAGGAAAAGAGATTTAAAGATAGGTTCAAAGCCAACCTTATTTATTTATTTGTCGTGTCAGAGCAACCAGTCCATTATATTACATTTCTAACAGAACAAAGCAAACAAACAGACAAATACAAAACTTGTGAGTTTGGTAGTTGGTTAAATGTCTTTTGACCAGTATCTGGCCACTTGGAGTGCTTCCGGTGTTGCTGCAAGAAGGTCCTCCATTGTGCATGTGGCAGGGCTCAGGTTGCATTGCAGCAGGTGGTCAGTGGTTTGATGTTCTCCACACTCGCATGTCGAGGATTCAACTTTGTAGCCCCATTTCTGAAGGTTGGCTCTGCATCTCGTGGTGCCAGAGCGCAGTCTGTTCAGCGCCTTCCAAGTCGCCCAGTCTTCTGTGTGCCCAGGGGGGAGTCTCTCATTTGGTATCAGCCATTGATTGAGGTTCTGGGTTTGAGCCTGCCACTTTTGGACTCTCACTTGCTGAGGTGTTCCAGCGAGTGTCTCTAGATCTTAGAAAACTATTTCTAGATTTAAGTTGTTGACATGCTGGCTGATACCCAAACAAGGGATGAGCTGGAGATGTCTCTGCCTTGGTCCTTTCACTATTGGCTGCTACTTCCCGGAGGATGTCAGGTGGTGCAATACCGGCTAAGCAGTGTAATTTCTCCAGTGGTGTAGGGCGCAGACACCCCGTGATAATGCAGCATGTCTCATTAAGAGCCACATCCCCTGTTTTAGTGTGGTGGGGACATGAGAGAAGCCTCCTCGCAGGATTGCAAGACATCCGGGCGTCCCCTGGGCAACGTCTTCATAGACGGCTGATTCTCTCCCCACAGAAGTGACCAGCATGACCAGCATGCAAGCCAACCTTAAAAACTCTGGCATAGACACTGATAACTGGGAAGCCCTGGCCCTTGAGGGCTCCAGCTGGAGGTTAGCTGTGACCAGCAGTGCTGCAGAATTTGAAGAGGCACAAATGGAGGTTGAAAGAGAGAAACGTGCCAAGAGGAAGGCGTGTCAAGCCAACCCCGACCGGGACCGCCTTCCACCTGGAAACCAATGCCCTCACTGTGGGAGAAGATGCAGATCAAGAATAGGGCTCCACAGCCACCTACAGACTCACAAGAATTCTGACCCTGGAAGACTATACTACTCGGCCAACGAGGGATCGCCTAACTAAGTAAATAAGATGTGGGCGAAACGTCAGGAGTGAATGCTTCTGACAGTGCTTCTCATCCTGGGATCCCCAGAAGGTTTTGGCCTTCAACTCCCAGAAATCCTAACAGCTGGTAAACTGTATTGTCGAAGGTTTTCATGGCTGGAATCACTAGGTTCTTGTGGGTTTTTCGGGCTATAGAGCCATGTTCTAGAGGCATTTCTCCTGACGTTTCGCCTGCATCTATGGCAAGCATCCTCAGAGGTAGTGAGGTCTGTTGGAATTAGGACAATGGGTTTATATATCTGTGGAATGGCTGGGGTGGGGCAAGGAGCTCTTCCCTGCTGCAGTTAGGTGTGAATGTTTCAGCTGATCACCTTCATTAGCATTTGAAGGCCTGCCTGAGCCTGGGAAAATCTCTTGCTGGGAGGTGTTAATCTGTGCCTGGTTGTTTCCTCTCTGTTGTTTTGCTGTTGTAATTTTAGAGTCTTTTAATACTGGTAGCCAGATTTTGTTCATTTTCATGGTCTCTTCCTTTCTGTTGAAATTGTCCACATGCTTGTGTATTTCAATGGCTTCTCTGTGTAGTCTGACATGGTGGTTGTTAGAGTGGTCCAGCATTTCTGTGTTCTCAGATAATATGCTGTGTCCAGGCTGGTTCATCAGGTGCTCTGCTATGGCTGACTTCTCTGGTTGAAGGAGTCTGCAGTGCCTTTCATGTTCCTTGATGCCAATCAAGGTGGCCAATTGCAAAATTCACACTTGCCTCAAGCAGTCAAGAGTTCTTTCTCTCACCCTGAACATTTTACAACCTCTGAGGATGCCTGCTATAGATGTGGGCGAAACGTCAGGAGAGAATGCTTCTGGAACATGACCATACAGCCCGGAAAACTCACAGCTATCCATTCCATTATGCTTTCGTTCCTTAACCGGAAGTGTTTTACTCCACCTTAATTCCCAATCTCTATAACTTGGTGGATCTCTCTGTCTTCCTAAGAGAGGCCAGTTTTCATTCCCTTTTCGTTTCTTAGCCTGAAGTGTAGTGCGCCCACTTTCTTTCCCTTGTCTCTATAACCTGCAGGAAGTAGGCGAGGATGTCCGGAAGGAGGAGTAAGCGGAGGAAAATGGCGGCGGCGGCAATGCCTTGCTGCGCCTGCGCGGAGTCCGGCCGCGGTGCATGCTGGGAGGCTCGTCTTCCTTTTCCGCCTTCCCGGCGGTGACTGTGCACATATAAGACCGGCAGGAGAAGCCGAGGAGGAGGTGTTGCTGCGGCCTCGTCTCTCTCGGTGGCGGGATGGTCGGGGTGAAGGCGGTCGCCAACGACGCGGAGTTCCAGGGCGAGCTCAGCGCCGCGGGGTCCCGGCTGGTGGTGGCCAAGTTCACCATGAGAGGGTGAGGGAAAGGAGGAAGGGAGAGGGAGGCCTCACCTCACGCCTGAGGCCTACTCCTTTGGCCTGGGAACTGTTGGGTTAGAGATACTGATTCAACGCAGCGACGCCAGGCATGGGCCTACTTTGGGCCTGCCTCCAGGTGTTTTGGACAGTAGTGGTTCTCAACCTGTGGGTCCCCAGATGTTTTGGCCGACAACTCCCAGAAATCCCAGCCAGTTTACCAGCTGTTAGGATTTCTGGGAGTTGAAGGCCAGAACATCTGGGGACCCACAGGTTGAGGACCATTGCCATAGGCGGTTGGGAATTGTGGGAATTGGAGTCCAATTCCCACAAATTGAATGCAGACAAGACAGAGGTCCTACTGGAGCATAGTGTCTAGATCTAGGAAAGTAATGCTACCCCTCTATTCTGCTTTGGTTAGACCACACCTGGAATATTGTGTCCAATTCTGGACACCACAATTCAAGAGAGATAACAAGCTGGAATGTGTCCAGAGGAGAGCGTCTAAAATGATAAAAGGTCTGGAGAACAAGCCCTATGAGGAGCGGCTAAAGGAGCTGGGCATGTTTAGCCTGAAGAAGAGAAGGCTGAGAGGGGATATGGTAGCCATGTATAAATATGTGAGAGGAAGCCACAGGGAGGAGGGAGCAAGCTTGTTTTCTGCTTCCCTGGAGACTAGGATGCGGAACAATGACTTCAAACTACAAGAGAGGAGATTCCATCTGAACATGAGGAAGAACTTCCTGACTGTGAGAGCCATTCAGCAGTGGAACTCTCTGCCCCGGAGTGTGGTGGAGGCTCCTTCTTTGGAAGCTTTTAAACAGAGGCTGGATGGCCATCTGTCAGGGGTGATTTGAATGCAATATTCCTGCTTCTTGGCAGAATGGGGTTGGACTGGATGGCCCATGAGGTCTCTTCCAACTCTTTGATTCTATGGTCAGTCGTAAGGCCGAACAGGGCATAGGGTTACAGCCTGTGTTAGATGGGGTTACACTCCCCCTGAAGACGCAGGTTCGCAGCTTGGGAGTGATCCTGGACTCACCGCTGAGCCTGGAACCCCAGGTCTCAGCGGTGGCTGGGAGAGCTTTTGCACAATTAAAACTTGTGCACCAGTTGCGCCCGTACCTTGGGAAGCCAGATCTGGCCACGGTGGTCCCCGCTCTCGTTACATCCCGAATAGATTACTGCAACGCACTCTACGTGGGGTTGCCTTTGAAGACTGTTCGGAAACTTCAGCTAGTCCAGTGGGCGGCAGCAAGATTACTCACCAGAGCGTCATACAGAGAGCATACCGCCCCTCTGCTATGTCAGCTCCACTGTCTGCTGATCCAGTTCCGAGCACAATTCAAAGTGCTGGTTTTGACCTACAGAATCCTATGCGGCTCCGGTCCGCCGTACCTGTCCGAACGCATCTCCCTCTACATCCCACCTCGGAATCTAAGATCATCTGGGGAGGTCCTGCTCTCGACCCCACCTCTGTCACAAGTGAGGTTGGTGGGGATGAGGAGCAGGGCCTTCTCGGTGGTGGCCCCTCCCCTGTGGAACTAGCTCCCGGGGGAAATCAGATCAGCAACATCCCTCCTCTCCTTTAGAAGGAAATTAAAAACGTGGTTATGGGACCAGGCCTTTGGGCAACCTGGCAGCTAAGGACAATGGACGACTAGAATTAACAGGACTGACAATGTGGAACTGAAACTATGGACTATGAGACAGCGAACGCTCAATGCTAAACTGGTTTATTGAGGTGTTGTAGAACTGAGAACTAACCGTTTAATTGTTTTTAACTGTTTAAATTGCTTCTATACCGTTTATTGTTGTATTGTTGCCAGCATCAAATTGTGCCTTTGTAAGCCGCTCTGAGTCCCCTTCAGGGTGAGAAGGGCGGGGTAGAAGTGTCTGAAATAAAATACCTAGAGAGCATACTCAAGTCGGTCTATGCCTGATGAAGGAACACTGAATTACATGTTCCAGGGTTGAAAAGAGGCTGAAATGTCCAGGAAGGAGTGCCAGCCATCGTTTTCAGAGCTCCTACCTCTTATCACACTTTACTGCCATCGCTGCCACTGAAAAACAGGTGTGATGGGAACCACCAAAAGTTTCCCACCCTGTTTCATTGCCTAACCGTCAGCAGTATCTTGTAATATTTCCTTGATTCACAATGGACAGATCTCAGATTATTTATTTATTTATTTACTTTGCTTATATACCGCTGTTCTCAGCCCAGGGGCGACTCACAGCGGTGTTATGACTTTGGATGTGGTCTTGGATTTGTTAGCTTTGAATTGAATCTTTTAATTTATTGTCTAGTTAATGTTTTAATTGTGATTTTATTGCTATTGTTTTTATTATTTATTTATTTATTTATTTCGAGTACTTCTACCCCACCCTTCTCAACCCCCGAGCGGGGACTCAGGGTGGCTTACAAAAAGGCACAATTCGATGCCTACACAAAACACACATACGTAGAAAACAGCAGTTAAAACAATTATCACAGGAAGGCTGAGCGAAGGAAGATAGATGCTTTTGAACTGTGGTATTGGAGGAAGGTTCTGAGAGTGCCTTGGACTGCGAGAAGATCCAACCAGTCCATCCTCCAGGAAATAAAGCCCGACTGCTCACTGGAGGGAAGGATACTAGAGACAAAGTTGAAGTACTTTGGCCACATCATGAGGAGACAGGAAAGCCTAGAGAACACAATGATGCTGGGGAAAGTGGAAGGTAAAAGGAAGAGGGGCTGACCAAGGGCAAGATGGATGGATGGCTGGCATCCTTGAAGTGACTGGACTGACCTTGAAGGAGCTGGGGGTGGTGACGGCCGACAGGGAGCTCTGGCGTGGGCTGGTCCATGAGGTCACGAAGAGTCGGAGACGACTGAACGAATAAACAACAACACAGTTAAAAACAGTTTTATGGCATCTAACGAGTGCCGATTGCAAGCCGCTCTGAGTCCCCCTTTGGGGGTGAGAAGAGTAGGATATAAATGTCTGAAATAAAGAAATGTATTGTTGAAGGCTTTCATGGCTGGAATCACTGGGTTGTTGTAGGGTTTGTCGGGCTATGTGGCCATGTTCTAGAGCAGTGATTCTCAACCTGGGGTCCCCAGATGTTTTTGGCCTACAACTTCCAGAAATCCTAACAGCTGATAAACTGGCTGAGATTTCTGGGAGTTGTAGGCCAAAAATATCTGGGGACCCCAGGTTGAGAACCACTGTTCTAGAGGCATTCTCCTGACGTTTCGCCTGCATCTGTGGCAAGCATCCTCAGAGATAGTGAGGTCTGTTGGAACAAGAAAATCTGAAGGCAGAAAATCTCACAATATCTTCTTTGAACTGGGTGAGCTGACTCCACACTGTCATTTATTCCAGTTTAAAGCAGAGACTGTGGTATTTTGTTTAGCTGGGTGGAAGGGGTCTTAGGGACATGCGTTACGAACTTTGTGGTCTACCTAGACATAGCTGTGTGCCTTCAAACCGTTTCGGATTTATGGTGACCCTTGGTGAAATTTGCTTTGGGAAAGGGTTGTCTTTGCCATCTTGTGAGAATCTCAATCAATTAACAATCTGGATATAATTGAAGTTTGTGAGCATTTTCCATAGGCAGACCCACACAGAGTGCATCACAGTAATCGTAATAGGATTGCAACCAAGGCATTTTACCCTGACCAATTCAAACTTCTACAAACATCTTCAAGGATAGTGTAATCCTATTCAAAGACAGTCAGCATACTATAGTAGTATTGGTATGACTGTTGGACTACTACACTGGGATGTATACCTGCTCAGCCATGGAAACCTCAGCCTCAGAAGAAGGCAAGAGAAAGTCCCCTTTGAACAAATCTTGTCAAGAAAAGTGCAGCAGGTTCATCTATGGCCCCTTATTTATTTGCCACATTTATACCCCATCTTTCTCTACCCCGGCAGGGGAACTCAAGGCAGCTTACAATGGTGCATACACAGTGCCTCAAGACAACAAAATCACCTAAAATAGTTTAAAATTGCAACATATTAGACATGATTAAAGTACATTCAAAGTTAAAAATACGCCATCCAAAGTTAAAGGTGTAAGCCATTCCAAGGTCAAATTACACATAATTCTATATTTGGAATACTGCATTATCCTAATTTCCGAAAGCCTGCTCCCAGAGCCAGGTTTTGACTCTCTTCCTGAAGGCCCTTCCACAGAGCCATATGACCAAGAATATCAAGGCAGATATCAATATCTGTTTTGAACTAGGTTATCTGAGTTCACACTGCCATATAGCCCAGTTCAGTGTGGATTTTATACAGCTGTGTGGAAGGGGTCTGAGAGTTTTGCTTTCTGGGTGAGGATTCAAACCCATAGTCATAATCCAATGTACTTATTTTATTTGTTAATCACCTCTCTTGATGGCTCGAGGCAGGGTATAACATTCAAAAACAAATGAACATAAAATATAATAAATTGTGAATACCACTGATAATTACAACGAAGAAAGATAGGAATTGAGGGAACTTAAATGTGTGTCATTGCAGAAGAATAGCTGTATTGTCATTGTGATATTGCACAACAAAATTAAATGCTTTCCTCAACACACATAACAAAACAACACACCCACCCCTCCATGCCACCTTTGCAGCACCTTCCTATCTACAGGATTAATAGGCCCTGACTTAACCTGATTCAGCAGCACTCTGATAATCTTACATTTCATCTTATGCTGGTGAAGCAATGTCCCATCCACATACCATACATTCTGTACATAGGGTGTCTTGGAGTCTCTATGTTGTTGTTTGATGTGTCCTCTGATGTGTCACTACATCCTTCAGAGAGTTGGCTACCTCTTTTCCCAAGCTGAACCCACACCCTAAATCCTTGGGTTTGCCGTGCATTGTGACTAATTGCCATACTTCCTGCTTTGAGCAGGAATGTTTTCCAGGAGTCAGTACATGCTGTCTTTCAATATGACGGTCTGTTAAAGATTTGTCAAATCTTAATATTTTTATTCTGTGCTGCACTGAATTTGTGTCAGTGGGGTTTGTGTTGCATAGTCTGCCTCATATATCTTTCATTAAAACTTGGTTGGCTGGGAACTCCTGAATAACTGTGCTTTATTACTCCAACTTGAGTAGATTGCTGCATCCTTCGGCTAATAGCTATTATGGTTTATTGCAATAGCTGAAATAGTTTATTGCAGTCATGCTGGCCACATGACCTTGGAGGTGTTTCCGGACAATGTCGACTCTTCAGATTGAAATTGAGATGAGTACCACCTTCCAGAGTATGATGAGGGACGGAGATGGTCTTAGGGAACTTCATCTTATAATCAGTTTGTCTCCTTCCTACATCATAAAATGAATTCAAAGAGTCATTAGCTACTAAGTAATCACTTTTTTTACTGTTATTCCTGGCAGATGTGGCCCATGTTTAAGGATATCTCCTGCCTTCAATGCTCTGAGCAATAAATACCCACAAGCAACATTTCTGGAAGTTGATGTACATCAATGCCAGGTGAGGATTGTTCAGACATGTACACATAATATTTGGGTGATGTTGACACATTCATCCAGGCAATATGAATATACAGAAATATGAACTATATGTAAAATCCAACCAACTTCATAAGTACAAGCAGAATTGTGTGAAAGACAAATTGTACATTTGCCACAAAAATACAAGGGTAGCATTTATCATGATTGCATTCCTATAGGATAAATTGATTATCTTTAAAGTTTAAGATTTATAGAATGTTACTTTTCCTCGTGTTCTTGGCCATAATCGCTCTCTACGTGGGGCTGCCCTTGAAGACGTCCCGGAAGCTTCAGCTAGTCCAGCGCGCAGCAGCCATGTTACTAACAGGAGCGGGACGCAGGGAGCATACAACGCCCTTGCTGTTCCAGCTCCACTGGCTGCCGATTTGCTACCAGGCCCAATTTAAGGTGCTGGTGTTATCCTACAAAGCCCTAAACGGTTCCGGCCCAAAATACCTTGCGGACCGCATCTCGGCCTATGAGCCCACGAGGGCCTTGAGATCGTCTGGGGAGGCCCTTCTCTCGATCCCGCCTGCTTCACAGGCACGTCTGGCGGGGACGAGAGAGAGGGCCTTCTCGGTGGTGGCCCCCCGGCTGTGGAATACCCTCCCTGTTGACATCAGACAAGCGCCCTCCCTTATGTCTTTCCGTAAGAGCCTAAAGACATGGCTATTTGAGAAGGCATTTAACTGAGTGCTACATTAACTGGTAACAACAACTGGAACGGAATATGGTTTACGAGATTGGTTATGATTCTACGATAAGACGGAGCGGATCATTTAGTGTAATTATATTATTGTGTATTAGTGATATTGCTTTATTGTAAATTGTTTTTATATGTTGTACACCGCCGTGAGTCGCCCTAGGGCTGAGAACGGCGGTCAAAAATGCAGAAAATTAATAAATAATTTGTGAATGGCGAGATACAAATGGAACTAAGAGTAGGTAATGTAGCAAGTTCTATCCCTAATAGCCATTGTCAAACATCAGTTTAACACAACCAAGGTGTCATTGATAGAGACCATAGAAATGCTTCCATTTGAATTCTTATGTTGTGGCTACGGATATCAACCAATTCAGAAGCTAGCTAGATATAGTAAGTATCATAGGCATTCTTAAATCTTGTAGTTAGTTCTCTCAGAAATTAAAAATAGACATAATATGTACAAGCTTGAATTTCAGTGCCTTTTGGGGGCGGTGTGTTAGTGTCAGGTTAAATAACTAGAAGTTACCATCTTGTGTTGACTTAAGCTCTTAAAAGCAAATATTTAACTTGATACTCACATGTATTAATGGCTTATAGATGGAGGGAGCATCATAAACTTCAATGTATTTCCCTCACTCCTTGTCTTCAGGGCTTCTATATGAGACCAAGCTTAGGTCATTACTATGTGGTGGGTGATCTGTATTTCTTTGCAAAAAAAATCTTATTGTTATACAGTGCTAACTATTGACTTCCATGTTTTAGGGAACAGCTGCAACCAATAATATTTCAGCAACCCCAACGTTTCTTTTTTTCCGGAACAAAGTTCGAATTGACCAGTATCAAGGTGCTGATGCAGTAGGATTAGAAGAAAAAATCAAGCAACACCTAGAAAATGATCCTGGGAACAATGAGGACACAGATATTCCAAAAGGATATGTATGTATTTTGTCTGAAAGTGACTTCACTGGATTTGGTCCAGGGCAAGGGAAAAATAGATGTGGACTAAAACTGTCAAAATCACCTAGCTAACATAGAAAAGAAATTATTTTTTCCAAGTTCTGGCAAAAGGTGGGATCAGAGAATCAAAATAGAGTGCACAGTCATGTGCAGCAATTTTTTTTCTGTGTTATTGGAGATTCAGAGGTTCTGATTTCTGTGAATCTTGTTCCCCATGAAAGGCTGTTTGAGAAAGTGAGGGCCAAAACAGTCTGTGATGCAACATGTGAGGCTAAAGTGAAAATTACAAAAAACTTCGATTGCCTTTTCCTAGAAAATTAAAAGTATAATTTGTGCTAACAAGTTATAGGGCAACTTGTTAATAAAGACATATTACAGGTCCAGAATAAACTTGTATTGGGAGTGATTCAGTGTTGGATTGGTAATGGCAGTTTTTAGGCTTTGCACCTTTTTCGCTTCCTGTCATGAAATGAAAAAGGGACTTCTTTAAAAAACAACATTCCTATAGTATAGTGATTAAGAGGAGAATTGTTATTTTGTCTTTTAAATGCCATCGCTATTTAATCTTGCCATTGTCTTGATTTGGTATTTTCCAGTTATTATAGTCCTTTGGAAATACTTCTTAAGGGCGGTAAATTCTGAAAATCTGTTAGTACATCTGATCTATATCTAACATAGATCTGGGGAGTGCACATGGAGCTGTGGAAGGACATGGAAATCTATTCTGTCATTATCTCATTCAGTAGTAAACATAATTAGATCTTCTCCTCTGTCTTTCTATATTAAGCTCAGGAGGGACGTGCTTCTAGTGGATTGAGCCCTTTAACACTGTTTTCAGCAACTATCCTCCCATGACCTTCTATTAAATAGGGATGACATTAGAGTGGAAGTTCTCTCAATCTGTCTTAAGATTTATGTCTCAGGATCCTTCCATGCAGCCATATAGCCCAGAATATCAAGGCAGAAATCCTACAATATCTTCTTTGAACTGGGTTATCTGAGTCCACACTGCCATGTATCCCAGTTCAAAGCAGATAATGTAGGATTTTATTCAGCTGTGTGGAAGGGGTTTCAGATATTTGTGTTGGGAACCACTGTTTCAATAGTTTGCTGCCCTTAACATGTAACTGCGAATAGAAAATAACAGTAAAGTAACTATCAGAGTTGGTTAACTTATTACCATAACAGTCATAAGTTTTTTTAACTGTTGGTATCCCCAGAGAATCATGGAGTTCTGTGGTGCTGAAAGTATGTCTGTGCTTTCATCTTGCTGTGTGCAGTGTTGAGGAAAAGATATAAATAATCCGAATATACACCATATGTTTTTTCTATTCATAAATAGGTTTTAATACAGAGAAATATGCAAAAATTATTTTCAATTAAAAAAAAACACACACAGCTATGGAGACTGAAGTGGTACAGTCCCTTCTCACTTCACTGTGTTGCATCCACTGATAATAGCTTCAGTTCAAGACAAATGCTTGAAAGATCTAATTCAATATGCATTATCACACTAATGCAACATGTTAGTGGCTTTACTGAAACTCTTTATCAAAAAGAGAAAGGCTTGTACCTGCTATGTAATTTTTCTAAAGAGAGATGGCCCAGGAAAACAAATTACTAGCCAGTAAGAGGAGATGTATTGTGGGAGCAACACAACAATGAGGCCTTTCATCTCTGTGTTTCTCGGATCACATAACTGAGTATATGGCAGAAAAAGATTTTAAAAAGTAGCCAGTTTGCTAATATCAAAAAGCTGGTAAAGGATTCTGCCACTTGCTGAAAGATTTGAGCTAAATCTCAACATTTTCTAAATAAAATTATTGAGAGCTTGACTTTATTGCATATTCACAATGTTCACTAAAATAATTTTCAATAATTTTTACTATGGCCCAGCAAAAGTAGTGACCCTAATACTTCTGCAACATTGAAGTGGACAGAGATGAGATTTCATAAAGGAAAGGAGTATGGGAATTCATGTTCCTCCCCAAACTTCTTATCCATCATTAATAAATACAGACCAATAAGTGAGGGAAATCCCAAGCACTATCTCAGTTACCATCTTCCAGTATTGGAAAAAATCATTGACAACATTTTGACTGATTTTTTTTCATTCAGGTTTCTTATTTGGTTTTCCCAATTTGTTGTGTAACATAGACTTGTCTGACCTTGATCCTTATATGTAAATGAGAGCTCAAACAAATCACACACCTGGAGTTATCATTTTCACATTGGTTTCCTAGTAATATTTGATATAATGGTCTTCTTAAAAGGGTCAGAGTTTTCTTCTGCTCAAAATATTAATGCAACCCATGATAAGTATGCAATGTTTCAGCAGAGTACCCTGCTACTAATATTTCAATTGCTCAATAGTCTCACATTTCTGTCAAGGCAGTTCTGTGAGGGTTTGTTTTCAGTATTAGCAAATGCAATCCATTAGGCTTTGATGGGAAATGGTATTTGTAGAAACCTAGAATTATGCTAAATGCAAAGTCACATCTCTTTTGAGATGTTAAGTACTTTAAATTCACAGCTGAATAGATACAAACACTGTAATGCAGAATGAACCCAATTTACCTTTCCAAACAAATCTTTCTTATGTAAATAATCCCCAAGCATATAGGCCATGTGAATTCACACCCCTTCAAATTTACAAATGTTGGCTATATTATTGTGCCTGTTTCTTGTAGTGCAAGTGTAAATAGTTATGCTAATAGTTAAATATAATGTGCAGGGAAGAAGCTTTGAGGCAACCAGTTCTTCGTTATTTAGACAAATGCCTTGACTATTGCAAATAGAGAATTATAGGAAGGCTTCCATTTGATGAGTTGATTCTTCCCCCCCACCCCATCCCAGTTTATATTAGTTTAAAACTTCCATACAACCAATGCATTCAAAGTAGTTAACGATTTAAAATTGCAAGTTATATTGTTGAGAGATGAAAGAAAAAGAAAGTGGTGGCACGAGGATAGAAAAATAAGAATCTCTACATTTTAATCCATGAACAAAAAAAGTTAAAGCAGAATATTTGTAACTTAGATCGTAATTCAGTGGAATTTCTAGATATATTGGCCTGTATTGTTTTTGTTGGCTGGCCTTATTGGGAGTTGTATTCCCAGCACAACTGGAAGCCTCTCTAGTTTGCGAAAGTTACATTGCCGAAAGTTTTATAGGCCAAAGCTGCTAAATACATATTGGTAGTAGACATAGTGAATAGTGAAAGTACATGGATAAAACAAGACATTACAAGATTTATAATTCTGGGAGGGAGAGATTAAGTATTAAATCTGTCAGTTTTTGCATTCTTACTATTTCTGTATTGTATGTTACAAGCAAACAACTTAGGCAGGTAATTCACTGTCTCTTCCTTCTAGATGGACTTGATGCCATTTATTAATAAAGCTGGCTGTGAATGCCTTAATGAAAGTGATGAACACGGGTTTGAAAACTGTTTACGTAAAGACTCTACCTATTTGGAATCGGATTGTGATGAGCAGGTATTATGAACTCCAGACAGTATTACTTTTCTTTTGAAGGACAATGATAATATTTTGACAGCATTATTTCAACAATAGTAATTTCTATTTGTTTTTAATTTATCTATTTAAATTGGTGTTGATCATTTGAGAAAAAGAGTAGCAGCTGAAATTAATCCTTATTCATTAATACCATTTATCCATGCATTATTTTTTTTACTCCACAGCTGCTCATCACGGTAGCTTTTAATCAGCCTGTCAAGCTGTATTCTATTAAATTTCAAGGACCTGATAATGGTAAGTAAAACAACTTCTTTCAAAAATAGCCATTGATACATGCAGCAACTGGTATTTTTTAATTCCCATAATTTTAAAAATGCAACTAATAAGTTGCCAGTTATTCATATGTCGGCCTCATTCTTGGTGCTCCTCCGTGTTTAAATTTTGGATATTAGCCTCAAGCATCATTCTGTCTACACATTGTGACAGAGTATAGCCTAACAAAGTGTCTGAAAAAAATAATGCAGGGGAATGCAGAATTTGCAAAACAAAGTCTGCTTTTCTGTCAGGGACCATTACAAATTCTCCGTATTATACTGTTTTTAGTTCTTTTGGTTTCCCAGCCTGAAAAGTATAGGTAATAGCTGATAACTTTTATGCTACCTATGTTAAATAGTTGCAATATTCACAGTTAAATTGTGGTCCATAACTTCCAGGGACCAGGAATGGCTTTGAGGGATATGCCATTGCCAACAGTCAGCAGTAAATGGCAGCACGAAATCTCAAGAGTGAACCGGATAACATTTCTTAAAACAAGCAGAAAATACTTGTTTTAGGGTTACCCCCCCCCCCAATATGGCATTGAATCTCATCAGCAAACTTTCCTGTTTTAAAAGTTTACTATTGAAAGTTGTTGTTTTAGTTAGATAGATTGCTTTGGTGAGGCACATGTTGCCTATCCCTTGTTGAAATGACATGAAATTTACAATTTAAAAATGGTAGACTTAACTCAAATTAAAGATTGAAGACTGAGTCAATACAAACCCACTAACTTCCCCCTGTTTTGAGAATGAAATTGGTTTTCCATAAGTACTTTATTCTGTAGCACATGGTTGGACAAGATGTGTTCTGCGGCTGATTTTCCTGCTTCTTGGCAGAGGGTTGGACTGGATGGTCCATGAGTTCTCTTCCAACTCTATGTTTCTGTGATGTATTTATTTATTTTCTTCATTTCTACCCCGCCTTTCTCAACCCCAGAGGGGACTCAAGGCAACTTACAAATCCGGCAAAAATTCAATGCTGCACAGATAAACAATGACACACACACCTCATCAAAACATAAACAATCTAAACACATCAGCAGTTAAAACACATATCAAGCAAGCAAGCAGATTAAAAACCATATAAAATGCTGAGTAATGATATCATATCCTTAATAGTTTTCCAAAATCCATAGTCCATTATTTAAGCTGCTAAAGTCTTATTCCACAGTTTCCTATTCACCAAAACCCTGCATAAAAAGCCAAATCTTAAGTTTTGTTCTAAAAACCAGAAGGGTCTGTCTGATGTCACTGGGGAGGGAGTTCCACAACTGAGGGGCCACCACTGAGAAGGCCCTGTCTCTCGTCCCAACCAGTCGAGCTAGCGAAGAGGTTGGGACAGAGAGCAGGGCCTCCCTAGCCGATCCTAAAGCTCTTGTAAGTTCATAGAGTGAGATGTGTTCAGACAGGTAAGTTGGACCAGAACCTTACAGGGCTTTAAAGGCCAAGACCAGCACTTTGAATTGGGCTCAGAAGCAGACTGGCACCAGTGGAGCTGACGTAAAAGAGGAGTAGTATGTCTCTGTATGCCGTCCCAGGTAGAAATCTGGCTGCCGCCCATCAGACTAATTGAAGCTTCCGGGCCGTCTTCAAAGGCAACCCCATGTAGAGCTCATTGCAGTAGTCTATATTATTCTCACGAAGCCAGTGGTGAGGGGATTTGTGGTCCAAAAGAACTCTTTCTGATTATTAGACTCAGTTAAGATAAAAGGTACCTTATAAAGCAAGGTGATATTTTAGGCCGAATGATATGTCTATTTCCTTTTGAATTATATAGAAGTCAGTTACATGCAATACCATAACACAGGGGTCTTCAAACTAAGGCCCAGGGGTGGGATACGGCCCTCCTAGGTTATTTACCCGGCCCTCGCTCAGGTTCAACCTAAGTCTGAAACAACTTTGAAAGCACAGAACAACAACAACAATCCTATCTCATCAGCCAAAAGCAGGCCCAGACTTCCCATTGAAATACTAATAAATTTATATTTGTTAAAATTGTTCATTTTAATTATTGTATTTTAAAGTGTTTTTTGCACTACAAATAAGATATATGCAGTGTGCATAGGAATTCATTCATGTTTTTTTAAAAAATTATAATCCGGCCCTCCAACAGTTTGAGGGACTGTGACCTGGCCCTCTGTTTAAAAAGTTTGAGGACCCCTGCCATAACATATATGAGTATTCAAATCATGTTTAAGGTTCATAACAACGTCCAAAAATATTTTGTTACAGGACAAGGTCCAAAGTATGTAAAAATGTTTATCAACCTTCCTCGATCAATGGATTTTGAAGAAGCAGAAAGAAGTGAACCCACTCAGGCTCTGGAACTAACACCAGATGACATTAAAGAAGACAGTATTGTCCAGCTCCGCTATGTAAAGTTTCAGAATGTTAACAGCGTAACTGTGAGTATTATGCTTCACATTTCTTCCTTGTTAATATGATCAAGCAACACTTCAGATGTTTTCCTAAAAGACATTTTATTCACAATCTGCAGGCAGTTAAAAGGAAAAAAAAGGAGTTATGAAAGGGGGCCCTTTTAGGAAAGGAATAAAAATTTGAAATGAAAGTGGCCAGGATTCTTTCTCCTGCGGCACCTTGAGATTCTAAAAACTGCTTCAGAAAGTTGGGAGAAGTTCTGACTGAGATTTATGGCACACAAAGGGCTACAGTAATAGAAGAGGTCGAAAGAACATCCCAATTTCATGGGCACTTTATGCATTGGAACACCAGTTGTACACACCTGGCCACTGTTTCCTTGTTTGTTTGTTTTTACAATCTTTGGTTTTGTAAAAGTGGTACTGCTTTTCCTAAGATTTGCTATAGACAGCAGGGCAATTGTCAGTTACCAAAAATCTGCACAGACTCAAGAGAAACAAAGAACATGGCATCTGTGTTATTAGCCCTTACTAGGAGAAACAGATTTGAATTCTGATATCTACCCGTTGATTTTTCCATTAGCAACCCTAAAAGAATTAGACTAGTCAACATGTTTGACATGGCTTTTCCATGAATTTTAAGTATTTATTGAACTCTTCCACACTAAAACTCAGCACTGATATTTTCCATTTCAGTTATTTGTTCAATCCAATCAAGGTGATGAAGAAACAACAAGAATTTCATATTTCACATTTATTGGAACACCAGTCCAAGCAACAAACATGAACGATTTTAAGCGGGTATGTTCAGATATCTCTATTATAGCAGAAGCCATATTGTAGGTTTTACAAACAGCAAACTGCAGCGTTCACAGAAGAGCTTTTCATGACTGCTATATTGTGTAATCTCTAGAGGTGTTTTTTGGTTTTTGAAATGAGAAGTCAGATTTGCCTTGCATATTTCTATTGTGTCATTTCTTGCAGTGAACTGTCAAAGATGCATGGTTGCTTTAAAAAGCTCATAAAACCCAATGTCATCTTAAGCTTGGGATCTCCTGAATTATTTGTTTTATCCCCCAAAGCCTAGTTACTTAGAGTGTGAAGGCAGTTGAGAAATTCATACCTTGTCTATCTTTCTGTAGCATTGTACATGTTCATTCATTGATATATAAACAATTTTTCTGTATAAAATGTATACATATATTCTGCTCCTAAGATTCGGGGGTTTTATCCTGGTAGTGATGGAAAGTACAAGGAGAGAGCAAGACAAGGGTGAGAAATAGTAGGCAGTATATTTCTTCTTAAATTTGGTTCGCCTGTCCTTGGAAGCTCTACTTAGCCACTCTCTATTTTCTCAGTTTTTATTACACATTTTTTGGCCTTTCTCTGTTTCTATTTTGAAGCATTTTTAACTACACTAGATATCAAATTATTTGACCTGAGCAGATATGATGAACAATACTAGTAAGCCCAGTATCTATTGAATCAAAGACATATAGCACAGGGTTACATAAGAACTCCCAGTGATGCAATGGGCTCAACCCTTGCACCAGCAGGACTGATGACCAAAAAGTTGGCGGTTCAGATCCAGGGACCGGGGTGAGTTCCTGTCTATCAGCTCTAGTTTCCCATGCGGGGACATGAGAGAAGCCTCCCATAGGATGGTAACACATCCTGGGGTTCCCCAGGCAACGTCCCTGCAGACGGCCAATTCTCTCACACCAGAAGCGACTTGCAGTTTCTCATGTCACTCCTGACATGGAAAAAAATAAATAAAAGCACAGGTTGTAGAGGAGAAAGAACTGTATGTAACCCAAGTTCTAGATAGCAGCCTTGAAAGGAGGCTTGCATTTCTGAAAGGACAGCCGGGAGGAAAAGGATCAATACAGCCTTTTGGAATCCTTGGCATAAGTGTATTTAAATGCTGAAACTATGCATGGTGTGTTGGTAGAAATGTCTGGGAATGAGTACATAAAATACTTGATCATTTGATTTGATGTGATCAAGGTTGGCATTGTTTGCTGTGTACTGAAGACTGTAAAAACTGTTTTAAGACTGTTCATTGAAGTTTTTTCTCTTCAGAAGTGTTTATCTGTTCTATAAACATTGTATTCTTATGTTGGAATTATAGAAAGATGTATAATTTATTTTTAGAACCTATGCTGTAGTGGAGAAAGAAACTTGATGGCTGGGAGTTCAGGAAATAGTATCGCTGAGCAGAGCCATAGATTATGCGAGGTTTGAATAGAAAAGGGGGTGTTCAGTTATTATTTATTTATTTATTTACTTTGCTTATATACCGCTGTATCTCAAGCCCGAAGGCGACTCACGGCGGTTCACAAACAGTAAAAACAGTAGAAACAGCAGTGGTTCCATACAACATATAACAATTGACTTAACACATTATCCATAAATTACCAATAAGCAATTACAATGCACAATTATTACAAAAAACAACCGTACCCAATCTTCTCATCATCCAAGCGTAGTCCAGGTTCGTCGTCCATTGTTCCATTCCTATGTTCCATTACCAGATTGCACTAAATTACTCAAACGCCTGCACAAACATCCAGGTCTTCACCTTTTTGCGGAATACCATTAGAGATGGTGCTAGTCTAATGTCCGTAGGAAGGGCGTTCCACAGCCGAGGAGTCACCACCGAGAAGGCCCTATCTCTCGTCCCCGCCAGCCGAGCTTGAGAAGCAGGCGGGATCGAGAGCAGGGTCTCCCCGGAAGATCTCAAACTCCTGGTGGGTTCATAGGCAGAGATGCGGTCAGATACAATGAAAGGCAGGAATGTTGTACTTTCCGTAACTATATAGAAGTATGTTTGGATAGGTACAGCTTATTATTAACATGACAGGCTGCATCTTCTAAAATAACTATACCTCTGGTCACCCCTTTGCTTGTAGTTCCCAGCCTTTTGCACCCATTGTTCACACCTAGTTATCTGCTATGTCCACTGTAATAGTGTATCCGGTCACAAAATGCCAGTTTCTCAGGAGGCAGATTTGTTAATTTTAAAAGTCTCTTTCTTGTGAAACTTAAGTATAGGTCACAGATCCAAGACACAAAAGCATTTTTCCACCCTCTTATTACTACTCTTAATTCTGATTTCTCGAAAGCAGCCTCTCGTGTCTCAGAAAAAAAGCAATAAACAAAGTTAACAGGAAAGATCTCAGATCCAGATATCAGATCGCCTATTCATATCCACAAAACGCAACAAGATATCCACTTAACAAAACGTTTCTGGTATAAATACTAAAAAAAACCCACCTTGCTTCACCACATGCTTACATCAAAAAAGAAGAAACATAATCGACTGCAGTCCAAACATACAAAGGAGCTGAGAGACAGAAAGTTCTGATAGAAAATTGTAAAATAAAGGGTTCTCTGGAGGTGACTTTCTCATTTTGCAGGATGATGGCCTTCATGTTGTTGTTGCTTAATCTAAATCAAATTTTTAAAATCATGATAAAAATAGAGTTGCAAGCATGTCATTGGGAACTATGGAATTATCTGTCTTCTGTCAGTTAGTGCCCTTATCCTCATCTGACTGCATTGACAGTGTTCAGTTGCTTGAGGGGAAATGAGGCCAATCAACAGAATCCTTTTACCCTTCAGCTGTAAATTATCCTTTGTTATAAAAACAATAATGAAAAATGAAGTTGGCATACAAATTATGTGGTGGTTTTAGCCGTAGTGAGAAAGGAATACTAAACTCCTTTTTTCTCTGATATTTTATAAGGTGCATTTTTCAGCACTCGACAAAAACGACCTTTATTATAAGATGAAGAGGACAGAAAGACAGAATGTGTCTAATAGACAGTCCAGTGCAGCCCAGCTGTGGATAGATAAAGTTTTTTTTCCATCTAGACCCTGTGAGTCTAGATCAAGCTTGCACAACCTGCGACCCACCTGTGCTCAGACCTTCAACTCCTCGAAGCCCTAGCCAGCTAGTTCAGGAATTCTGGGAGTTGAAGTCCGAAACACCTGGAGGACTGCAATTTGTGCAGGCCTGTTCTAGATGGAAAGGCATTTCTTAACTCGGAGAATTTACACAATGGCAGTTATGTTCGCTTCATTGAGTGAATCTGGCATGGCATAGGCCTTGTCTCGTCAACAGTGATGGCAGATGTGTGACTGTGGATATATGGCAGAATTCCCAGAGAGCTTTGCCAAAGTTTTTGTTGCTGTTGATATTGTGGGAAGGAGCATGGTCAGAGCTCACTAAATTTGAGGTGTATTTTCAGAGTTGGGAAATTCCATTGGAAATTGAGTCTAGATGGAAAGACTCTGGTGCTAGACAAAGGCTGTGCAATACTGTTTGCTAATCCTTATTCTGATAATACACACAATGGAATAGGAATGTATTAATGGTCTTAATAAAATCGAGAGCTGAAGAGAAAAATAACTTTGCAACATGACACTCGTGTAAAGGCCCATTTTGGTTTGATAGGGTGAGCACAGAATAATGTAGAGGTGAATAGGAGAGATCTTAGAAAATGCAAAATCTAATCAATATATCATGTATGAAGCTTTGGTGTGTTCAGAACAGCAGGAACAGTTATAAATCAAACCGTTACAGCCTATGTTTCACTCCTCTTCGCATATCTCACCCCACTTCACACAATTCAGTGGGTTCTATCACTGCTTCAAGTTTATGCTTGCTCAGATATATCTTTTAATCTTAATCTCTACTATGATTCTAACTGCTCCCCATCTTGCATTAATTACAGTGCCAACTAAAATCCGAACTGTAGGATAACTGTTTTAAAAAAACTGTCTAAAGAAACAGCTGGTGGGAGAATTGCTTCTAGAAGTTAACTGAAAAGATTATAGATGAATTGTCCTAGTATCTCTTTATCTTATCAAGAACCTTTGTATTAGAATCTCAGGTTCAGATTCACAGCCTGGTAATTATAGAACTTGTAATTACCAAGCTGGGTATTGCACACCAGTCATGAGTCAAGGTCTGCCTGTGCCTAGTCTCACAGAAAATACAATTTTCTGTGAGCCTAGGGGAGGCTGTCCTCTTGAGTACCTGGTTATTGCTGAGTTACAAGATAGGATGGTCAGCCATATAAACCCTCACCTAACTTTACTGTTGAGTTTTGACATACCTAAAGTAAAGTTGGATAACTTCCAACAGCCAGTTTGCCCGGATTTTCAGTTGTTTTCATTTTTGCAGAATTTAAGACTGGTATTATTATTATTATTATTATTATTATTATCATCATCATTATTATTATGTTTATACCCTGCTTTTTCTCTCCATAAGGAGACTAAAAGTGGCTTACATTGAAAACATTTCAGTACAATTTAAAATCTACAAATATATAAACATTAAAACAGAATTAAATATCACTGGTATTTAAAAATTCATTTGTAAAATACATGTCCAAGCTAAAAACTACAGGGAGTACCACCTTTGCAGCTGATATGGGGTCAATTTGGCCAGTTTTCTGGCCAAAAAAAAAATCACTTCAAACCAGCACAGATATTTAAAAAATAGGTATAGGAGCTTTGGAGGAGCTCAACAGGGATTTCAGGGTCTTTCGGCCTATAGGCCACAGTTTTCCCACGTTTAAAATTTTCCCAACCAGTAGGCAACAGAATAGAAAAGATCCAGTTGTAATCTTTTCCAGGTAACTTGTTAGGATGGCTGTCATTAAGAACTATCTCCTGACTTAGTTCAGGCCTCTTCTACTAGCATAATATATTTGGGAATGCGTTTGGATGCTGCATGCTAGATTAAAAATTGCTGGTTTAAATTCAGAAGCATGAGCAAAGACAAAGACAGCAGTCTGTGCCATCTCCATGTCAGAGGCAAAGCTGATATAGCCTTTGTGGTGATTTCTTTTGCACTCTTTGCTAACTGTTTTGAATTGGGGGTTGAGCCTGTATTTCCTGTAGCAGAAACTTCTGTGTCTCCCTTCATGGTATCTATGATAAAAATGCATGTGAAATGCAGCTGCTTTTGAGTATGGCTTGACACTTCCATTTTTCCCTGTTCATTGGCTTATTCATACATTGTAACACTCTGTTTTATTATTTTTCAGCATTTCCCTGGCCCAAAGAAATAAAAATGCAGAAGATTTATGTCCTTAAATGACCCTTGCCCACACCACCCTTTTCTCCTTGCTTCTTCTCTTCACCTAACGTCTGCTTTCTCCTTACCACATTTCCACTGCTTTTGATGCCATCACTTCCTCTCTGCATCTCTGGGACACCTTTCCTGGCTCTCTTGGTTTTATCATGGACTCATCTTTGCTTTAATATACCATGTTCAAGTTCTTATTTTTGTACACCCTTCTTTCTTCTTCTTCTTTGTGTGTATCTCTTTGCAGTTAGAAGTGTCCAGGTTTAACTGCTATTAAAACCCAAATGTCATTGGATTTTCTATTTATGTTCTCAAGGTAATTATCGAGATGGAAGAACCTACTGCATTCTCAGCTTCAACCCTAGATTGAGTGACCTGTGGCTACATTTTCTGAATAGGGTTTCAAGCACTGAAACCCTTCAAGACTGCAGACTTTTCAGCCTTACATAGCTTCACTGTCCTCATGCAGCCTTTTGGGATGGCTAATTTCTGAACATAGTATGAACCAATCCTTAGAGGACTCAAACCCTTGGGCCTTATAGCTCAGTACTGTCTGACTGACTCCATTTCTATGAGCTGTCAAGCAGAGGAGAGCAAGACAGAGCAGCTGGGACTCTGTATGTGCAAATTATATGCTAGTGTTACTTGCGTTATTTGTCCTTCAAAGCAATTTCTGTTGCTCATCCTTAAAATGTGGATCCATCTACTGGAAGTCTGTTCACTTAGGATTTTTAAATTGTGATGTTTCATGGGATGTAGAATTTTGAACTTTGTCATGGGATTCATTCACAAAATTAATTGATATTGTGAATGAATGAATGAATGAATGAATAAATGTATTGCCATTGTGCTATTGCACAATGAAATTAAATGCTTTCCCCAGTACACATTACAAAACATATAGAGGGAAGGGACCATCTAAATTTGACACTTATTATTTCCAAAATGATTGTACGAGTTTAGCATTGCCCTTGCTGAACGTATTCAAGCAAACAAAAATGAAGGGATAGTATTGTAAAGTGCTATAAATAGTATTTCTTTCTTAACCTAAAACATCCTAATAAAGACAGCATAATGCACATGCCTTGAATGCTTCCATTTCCATCTCAACCTGTGGGTCCCTAGATGTTTTGGCCTTCAACTCCCAGAAATCCTAACAGCTGGTAAACTGGCTAGGATTTCTGGGAGTTGTAGCCAAAACACCCGGGGACCCACAGGTTGAAATGTGGTATGTGGTCTAAAATGTGGTATTTTCATTTTTTATTTTTTTTATTTTTTTGCCTTCAAGTTGGCCCTGATTTTGGTGACTCTATTATAGGGTTTTCTTGGTGAGACGCTTTCAGAAAAAAATTACTTCTACTGCCTTTTCAGGCTGAAGGAATGTAATTTATCCAGTTATTCAATGGGTTTTAATGGTTAAGTGAGGATTTGGACTCATGATTTTCAGGTTTCATTTTTCATCATGCAAACCACCACACCACTCTGTTCCCTTAATGGTTTATTTTCAATTAGGTTATGTCATGTGACATGAAAATGTTAAGCGATGACCTTTGGAAAGAGTTGGCTGAGTTGTTCTGCACATGCCCCAGTGCAGTTCACTTTGGACCATATGTGGTGGAACTACCAGTCACATGTCAGCACTGAATGAAGACTTTATAATGAAGAGTCAAATCACTCTACTTTCTGTGTAACATGTACCACTAATAAGAATCAATAAGTGTAGCCAGAGTAACAACGTATCTCATTGGAGACAAATCGTGTTGTTGCTCTTTTATCTTAGTCCTAATGATCATGTGTCTTTGTAATGATGGGAATTCTTCAGGCAGTTCTGGCTTTGCTGACAAACAATTCCACAATGTTTAATTTTTCAGGTTATACATATGGGCCACTTGAGCATTTCCCCTTCTGAATGGTATCGATTTATTTATTTTTTGAGATGACTGGTCCACTTGAACTAACATCATAATTATCTAATTTGTGGGTGTAACTACTTAATCCAAACTGGAGCTTAATGCTTACATCATGCTTTAAACAAAACCAAAGAATAAACATTTCTGTCATTGCCCAATTTAGTTTTGCCTTTTTGTAACATGCTTCATTAAATCTTAACTTGTTTGAAATTGTTTCCGTTAGTATTACATGAGGTTCTAATTCTAAATTGCCTTGGTTGTTTTGAGAATTGATATATGCATGCCCACTGTATATACCGTCTTTCTTCGATTTTAAGATGCTATCAATTTCAGTTCTTCCAACAGAAAAAAGTTTTATTTATATATATAAAAAATACACCCGTGATTCTAAGACTCTCACCCCATTTTTAGAAATGTTTATATTGGGGGGGGGGGGGAAGGGCATCTTAGACTCAAAGAAATACGGTACAATGATTCTGCAAGACTGGGTTAGGGTTTATTTTTATTCAAAATGGATGTAAGGATATGACTTAAAATGGATCCACATACTCTTGTGTATAAGTCAAGCTCATGTATAAATTGAGAGCAGGTTTGGGGACCAAAATTGTGGATTTTGATATGATCTGTGGACAACTTAAGGGCCATTCTGTGGAGAGGGGGATCCACCAGCATTATTTTGTGCCAGCTACTACTGTTGTCGCTATTTTCTTCCATTCATCACTCTACTCAGAGAAGGGGGTGCTTCTTTTTTTATATATTAATACTGTATCTTAACTTACCAAAAAAGAAATCATCACCTTCTCTGATTAGAGCAGCAAAAGAGGAGAACTTAGTCAGTCCTGGGATAACTGAAAAGAAGGATCAACCTCCTCTATAATCTCGGTACTCCTTTAAGGGGAAGTGCTATTTTCCCACCCAGGCATTCAAAAGGGCTAGAACTGGTTCTGCAACGGAAATAAAAGAGGGGGTGTGATCTTCTTTTCTGTTCTCCCAGGATATACAAAACTCTTGCTTTTCACCACTAATCTGAGAAGGTGAGGTTTGGTTTTTAAAATAAGTGATAAGGTATAATACTTGCATTGATATGTCAAACTACATTATTTGTGTTGATTTTTGATTAAAAAAAATATCTAAGCTTATACATGAGTATATACAGTTTCCCAATATCTGTAGAAACCGGAAATTATATAAGAAATTATCAAATTTTATATTAGCAGTGTCAGAAGACTTAAGTATTTTGTGTGAATTTGTGGCTATTTTAACTGCCTTATTAAATGCATTGTGTGTTCAAAGAAGGCTGTAAAATTTCATCCCCTCATCTGCCAGTTGCTATTCTCCAGCTGAACAAGAGAGAATGTTGATTTGGTATATCTGTGTTCATATTGAAAGATGGGTTTTTCTCAGCATGCTTTGCAGAATCAAGCCGAAGTGATCATTTTCATGCTTAACACTAAACCATGGTTTAGCAATAGATAGATGAGCTCATACAAACACAAGCTAAGTATCTCAATTGAGCAGTCTCCTCCACTATGACTAGGAAAGTGCTTTGCTCAATTTAGAGACTAAGATGACAACAAGAACTATTTATTACTTCTGATATTCTACCATTACCATCTTAACTGTCATTGGATCAGTCACCTCAGTTTAGACCAGTGGTTCTCATCCTGTGGGTCCCCAGATGTTTTGGCCTTCAACTCCCAGAGATCCTAACAACTGATAAATTGGCTGGGATTTCTGGGAGTTGTTGGCCAAGACACCTGGGGACCCACAGGTTGAGAACCACTGGTGTAGACAATTCACACAAAATTACATTCAGCTTTATGAGTCTATTGAAGAAACTGCAGATTTCAGTTTTTATTTCTATTGAACCTTCACAAACTGCATGTGATTTGATAAATAGTTTCTTCACATCACTTTTCGTATAATGAGATGCATTTTACAATGAGATATATTTTGCACTAATATCCCATAGTAAGACAAAGTGGCCTGAATTTAGCTATGGCTATCTTGCTACAGACACAAGTATAGGAATGGCCTGAATTTTCCTCCTATGTTTCATTCAGCTTTCATAACTAAACTTGTATGTTTCAGTCATACTTGAACAAGACTTAATTCATTGGCTGTCTTCAAAAATCTTGTATTTATTCTAGTTTTATTCTTGGCTAGTTTGGGGTTCATAATCCCATACCCCCCAATACAAAAATGCATACTAGAAAAGTCCAGGCAATATAATGGTTTGAGAGTCCCTTTTCTTGACCTAGGTGCTAATAACATTTCTCTTCCATTAGGTGGTAGGCAAGAAAGGAGAGAGCCACTGAATACAAGAGAAATACTGGAAGGCCTTACTGCAATCAACGCGGGATCTTGAGATTATCTCCAACTCCTGGGAAATTGCTTGACCGTAGCCAGAGACTGTCAGTCTGTTTCCATTTTAATACCATTATAAATAAATCACTGCATTTTGTTAATATGGGATTTCACTAAAGTGTTTTCTGTTGTAATCTTGGAACATAAATTTGTAAATAAAGATCATTAATTTTGCCAAGTTGCATAGTGGAAAATTCACTGTATCACTTTAAAAGTGAAAAACTAACTTCATACATCCTAATTGTGTGGTTTTTTTTAATGCTCAGATGTTAATTGTTTCTTGATCTCTGTTTTTAGAGATGGGTTTTGTTCAGTTGTAAGTGATAAAGGCCTTTCTTAAAGGAGGAAGTGTGGTGTTTCTGAAACTGTACCTTGTTTGTAGAGATCATAGAAACTGCCTCAACATTTTTCTCTGCCTGATGTCAATACACAGCAGGATGGAAGGCCAATGTTCCTACTTCCCTAACAGTCTCATTGACTCAGGTGCTTCTATGGAGATGGAAACACTTAGGACTGTGGTTTAAGCAGAGGGCTATAATTTGTTGGCCCTTATTGGTTTGATTTCCCAGGGGTGCTTTCATGGTCAGTCATCAAAAAATAAAGCATCAATATCTTCAGTTCTCCAACATGACTATTTCTTTGTTGAACTATCACCCCCCTGATGGATCTCCTAGGTAGGCATATATGTCACACGAATACTGTGGAGCTTTGGATTAGCCTCATACATGACTAATTTCTCAGAGGAATCTTTCATTTGCCTGTCTCCAATATTTTCATTGGTGAAAGGAGGAGCTGTCATGATCAGCTATTTTTGATACAAGCATATTTGGAGTAACGTTGCTTTAAACATTTTGGTAGAATTACTGTGCCTCTGTGGGGTTCCCTAAATAGAAATATTCAAGGGAGATAGTTATCTTTTTTATTTTTTTTGAAGGATGAGTGGCTGTGCTGGATTGTTTTAAGCCTCTTCTGTAAATCTCCTTGGCAAAGTGCCCCATAAAGAATATTTTTAAATCACACATTGACCAGCACTGTGTCCATATGAGGTTGCTTTCTAAGTCACAGTAAATTTTAACAAAGAGAATTTAATTGGAATAATTACTTTGTTGACTTAAATTGGTTGTTTTTCTAAGTACAATAAATCCCAGGAAGAATTTAAATCCTAGCTTAATTAGTATTCTCTAATTTTACTTTATTTGTTTGTTTGCTTTTTTTGTTAAATGCTGCAGGCATTTTTGTCCTGCCTTGGCAGATTTATGCATTAATACCAAACTTAATTCTTCTGCATAAAGAGTTGGACACAATCCACCAACAATGTTTCCTGCAAAAGCCCTATTGGAATATGAAAAGGAGTTAGCAATGTTCGGGGATAGAAACAATTCATTTCAGCAAATAGAGTCTGTAGCAAGTGAAACACAGCAGCAAGCTCTTGTTCTAGGTTCCAGCTAACCTTCTCCAGAGTACTCCATCCCCACAAGTGTCCATTTCTGTCTCATTGCATTGTTTCTACGGCTGGCAGGGAGGGGTTGCACTTTTGGCCAACTTGTCCTTTTATCTTTAATGCAGATGGTGCCATTTGAACTATGAGCTGCTCCTGCCTTGGAGATAACCCTTGTGCTTAGCATATATCATAGAAATACTAGGTAGGAACATAGAAAACTGCTTTACACTGAGTGACACAATTGACCTATCTAACCACATTTTGTGATCAATGCCAGGCACTACTCTCTGTAGAGTTCCAGATAAGTTTTCACTGAGGGCCACATCAGCCTTATGGTTGAATTCAAAGGGCCATTTGTAATTGTAATACTATATAAATGTAACTGTGTTGCACTGGTATTGAAAGCCTCGCAGGCCACATAAAATGAGGTGGCAAGCCAGATGCAGCCCATGGGCTTTGCATTTGACACATTACTCTAACCCTTCAGATGTTGGGCTTCCATCATTCCCAATCGTTGGCCATGCCTACTGGATCCGATGGTGATTAGAGTTTAACAACACCTGGAAGACATAGATATGAACCCATACTTCCATTAAAGTCTTACCGAAGGACTGTATTCTCTACTCTAACTAGCTAATTGTTGCTAGTACCTTAGAAGAAATTTAAAAAGTCATGTCCTGCCTCATTATTTATTTTTACAGTCTTGCATTTAGAGATGGCTCAGCATAAAATATTATTCATTGTTAGTAAAGAGTGCTAGTTTTTTTAAAAAAATTATTCCACTTTTTTTGAAAGCTATCCAAACTAGTGACCATTATTATACTTGCTATTGTTTGTTCCCTAGCAATGTTACAGATGTAAAGCAGGGTTTTTTCTCTTGCTCTTTCACCGCAAAATGTTCAAAACCTATATCTCATTATTCGTTGTATGGCCTGGTCAATGGCTTACTAGGCTAGATGCAAAAAACACAACATTGCATTTGTGGGCATTTCAGTGTGTATTGTGAATTTCGGATTTGAGACCCACTTGAATGAAAGAATTGCCACAATTGCTTTTGTATGTGTGAAGCTCTATTTCTTGAATTTATGTTATTGGGCAGGGAAAGTTTGATCTCCTTATTAAAATGGTTACAGGCCTGAAAAGGAATAGTTAAGGAACTTTGTAAAATGATGGCAATTTAAGACTATTGCTTGTTTTCATTATCGTTCTGTACAAGTAACTTCCTTTTTGGGTTCTTGAAGTGCCTCATCTTAAGTATTACTGACCTCGTATTTATACCTTAGAAGGAGTTGGTTACTAAGTAATGGTCTTTGTGTAAGAAATGTCTGTGATTTTTATATTGCTTGACTCTCTCCTTCAACTTTTGTCAGCCATATGGTTCCTATGACTGTTAATAGTATGAAATCTGTGAAAACTACTATAATTCAGTTGCTGAAGTGTTTTCAAACAAACGTGCTAAATATATTCGGGTGAAATTTGTCAGGATTATATCTGAGTTGAAATTATTAACATGTTTACATATCCTAGGATAATAAATAAGTGAAAGAATTGGTGACAAAAATCTTTAAAAAGATCCTGCATTTCATCAGATGGCAGTATTCGCATGGTTATAAAGCTACTTTGTCTACTTGTCTAGACCTGCAAGAGTCTGAAGACAGGATCCTAACAATGAAAATGTAATACTGCACAAATTTGTTGGCTTGCTTTCAGTGTCCATTGATCAAAGCACTTGTGTCCTCAAATCTTGTTGTGGTCATGTCAACTGTTCATATTAAAGTTGTAAAACTGAAGGAACAAAGCAAGAGAAGAGAAAATGGAACAGTTTGTGTATATCTAGCTCTAATATGTGTGACAATGAACGGGGGATTAACCACTTGTACAATGCATTGCCAGTTTTTAATAGGCCTAGCAAGGTGATCAAAAGAGAATAAATAATAGGACATCTGAACTTAGAATACAAACTCCATAGAGAAGTTGGTAAGGAAGCTTCCAGGGACTCCTCTATGTAGTGATGAGAAGTCCACCCTGTGGTAGTGCTAGAACACTTTGTGTTTTGCTTGTAAATCATGGGTATCCTTGAAAAAGACCCAAGTAGGAAGGCATAGTATCACAATCAAGTAGGCAACTGGTTCTATTAGCCAGTGCATTTAAATATTGAGTTTCAATATTTTGAAACCGCTCTGAGTCGTCCCCCGGGGGGGGGGGGGGGGTTGAAAAGGGTGGGGTATAAATATCTGAAATAAATTATTGATGGATGAAGATTAGATGTGATGCCATTAAGCAGAAAATGTGCAACGAGGGTTTTAATGTCTGAACACATGCAGCAAGTGCATGGCTTCTCGTGCCCACATGCTCCCCAACAATGTTGAGACTTCCTCTCCCTAAAATCTTATTGCTTCTGCAGTGTTCGCTTTTATGGCAGTTTTTTTTTCACCATTTGGATTTGCCACATCTCTACCTCATTCCCAGCTGGTTCTACATCTCCCGCCCCAATGTAATTTTTGATCCTTAAATCAGGAGTGAGGTTTTTTTTACTTCAGCCCTCCAAATCCCAGCTAGAATGACTCACAGTGTGGAATTATGGGAGCTATAGTCCAATACATCTGGAGAGCCAAAAGCTCCACAGCTCTGTTTTACAGCTTTGAACTCTGTCACCATTTTCATTTCATCTCTTTCTTGGGCATTTCCAGTTACCACCCACAAATCTGCATTGTTGAGCAAATTACCAACTCATTGTCAATTTTATAATGTGGAATGTTCATTTATCCCTGCAAAATGCCTCCTGAAATACTTGAAAAGCAAGAGCAATATGAGAAATGTAAATAAGTCTATGCAAGAACTTAGATCTCTTGCATAGACTTCACTAATGTTTTCTTGCTGACCTTCTGTAAAGCTGCTGAATAGCTTGCTTTATAGGAGAAATAAGAATTAACTTTTTTTTTGTAAAGCTGGAAGAACGTCTACCACAAAAGTCTTTATGAAAACACAAATTCTAGACTGCAGTCTTCGTTTTGCTGTGAAGAAATTAAATGAATTCTTCTTTCCAATCTCTTTAACAGATCAGTTTCAAAATTAAAAAATAGCAATACTTAAAATACCTTCTGAAGACAGTATTATGGAGTGATTCTCGAACAGTGCTGCAAGTGAAGCAAGAATCACCTGTCCAATCTCTCCTTACAATTGAATATTTACTAAAGAAATCAAAACATTGAATAGGCCCATTCATTCAGTTATATATGACTCCACTCTATAATGTAACAGTTCCAGTTTGGCTGACCAAGTGTGCCTAGCATACATCACATATGGCTGTCTGTTAGACCAGAGCTTCTTAAACTTTTTCCACTCACAGTTCTGTTTTCTGATAAATTTATATGAGACCCCAGATATAGAAAATACATATACAAATCAAGCCTTTTTCTGGCAGTAAATCACATTTACTTATTTTATATATTTATTTTATAACAATTTGCACCATGTTGAGTCATTGTGGAAAGAAGGAGTCTGAAACATGAATGGGACACCCAGGTCAGAAGGCAAAATAGGTGAAAGAGGAGAGAAAGAATCCAGTGTAGACTCTACACCTCTCTCACTGACAAAGACCCAACAGGAAGGAAAGACTCCACAGACTGCCAAGATGGGAAGAAATGTCCCAGATGGGAAGAAAAGGCAAGACAGGAAAAAAGGGATAGACACAAGACACATAATTTGCTCCGACCCCAATATAAAGCTATGAAGACCCCATTTGGAATTGTGACCCACACTTTCAAGAAGCTTTTGAGTTGGACAACACTAGCAACCAGATGCCTATTGCTGGTTATCTACCTAAATTTTCTCTAGTATTCTGTGAGAGAGAGAAAACACATACGTACACAGACAGACACACAAACAAAAGGTATTTCACCATGTATTAAAATAGCAAGTTTTCGGTAGGCAAGGCTCCACAAATAGTCAGTTTTGAAATGGCAAGAGCTAATGGTAAAATGCTTCCCAACCTAACTAAGCAAGATTTATGAAGAGATACTATTTTGCTGTCTGAATTTTTCTTTTATCTGTGCCAAATAAACGTGATGACATCTCACCTTAACCAGGTATATTTCAGAACCAGGGTGGAGTTTTTCCCCACCTTTTCTGCATGTGTCCATGAAAAGGATTGAAAGTGTGGTTGGAAACTTCAGTATAGGAAAAAGATACTTCAGAAAGATTTTTATCAAGTCAGAGAAATTGCCATTAGAAACATTTTAATCTTGCTGAGCAAAGCCTACACATAAAGAAAACAAAGAACTCTGGATATTCTCCATATCTTCTCTTAAATATTAAGAAATTATGGGGAGGGGGGGATCCAAGATTACTAATATTTTAATTAGCTAAATTGTGCAGGTGAAAGAATGCTATAATATCTTTATGGAAAGTAGTTTGTCATGATAATAGATAAAAGAAGCAGAATTATCAGAAGTGTACGATACAGGCAGCCCCCATGTTACGAACATGGGGTAAGTTCTGTAGGTTTGTTCTTAAATTGAATTTGTATGTAACTTGGAAAAGATACATTTTCGAAGTGTAAATCTGGAGATAGGTACACACATACATACACACTAACTTTGGATAGCATAAAGAAGGATTAATACCACCGTGGTTTGTTTTGCTGTCTGTTCAGAAGATTTCACTTCACTTTCTGAAGTCCCTGCGATAAATAGATTTTGAAAAAATTGGCTTTGTAACTTGGGGACTGCCTGTAATTACTAACCTACATGTTTGGGTATTAATAAAATTGCACCAATATGTAGTGTATGAGGCTTTCGGAGGAGTGTGTTATTCTAATGTCTTTAATGTTTTGTTTGGGTTGAAATGCTCATTTTCATTGTTCCTCATTGTAACCTATGGAAGCCTCAATAGAGCAATGGCCTCTGAAAGAGGGGCATGGGCAGGAAGAAGCTGGGAAGGTTAGTTGGTGCCATCCAAATCAAACTTTCAGATGTAGTCATATGGAACAGTCTGAATTTTTAAAATGAAGCAAAAGCACATAAAATTTCACTCTCTGCCTCCTTTCCTTTACCCACAATAGTTTGAGCTTTGTTTCAAAACTTAACCAACTACTCCATAACTTAACCACTAGATGTCACTAACTGCACAGGACATTTGTGATGCTATCCTATCCTTCTTAGCTGTTTTCCCTTCATTCTATCCCCTGCAACAACCATCAGTTTACCAAGAAACAGGGGCACCACATCCTTTCTTCCAGCTTCCATCTCTGTGGATCATTATAAAAGTAATCTACAGTCCAGACTGCTTTCTCTGTGGTGTTTTTCCCTTTACAAATTGAGGAATGAAAATCTGTAGGGCTAACATCTCCAGAAAGAGTGTATGATCGCTTACCGATGCAATCAAGTTATTATTTCAAAAGTGTCTAGAGCAGGTGCTGCACAAAAATATTTTTAAAAGATAGGAGTCACATGTCTTGCCCATAAGTTTATAATAAGTCTAATTTTATCCACTGTAAGTAACATTAGCTGAAAGAAGCATCTTATTTATTTATTTAGCAGTTTTGTATACCGGTCTTCTCACTTCCGTTCGAGGGACTCAGGCCGGTTTCCAACATCAATATTACAGACAGTCATTAAAACATCATGTTCTAAATCACACTAAAACATTAAAATAGCAAAATACAATCATATAATTACAGTGGTCAGTCGTCATCAAAAATCATTATTCGTCGTCATCCATCCATGTCTCAGGATCATGGCTCATTCGTCGAATGCCAATCCCCAAAGCCAAGTTTTCACCTGTTTCCCGAACGTTAAGATAGAAGGGGCAGTTCTGATCTCCAGTGAAAGGGAGTTCCAGAGTCGAGGAGCCACCACCGAGAAGGCCCTGTCTCTCGTCCCCACCAGCCGCGCCTGTGAGGCCGGTGGGATTGAGAGCAGGGCCCCTCCAGACGATCTTAGCAATCTTGATGGTTCATAGGGGAGGATACATTCAGACAGGTAAATAGGGCCGGAGTCGTTTAGGGCTTTATAGGTTAACACCAGCACTTTGAATTGTGCTCGGAAGCTGACTGGCAGCCAGTGGAGCTGGCGCAACAGAGGAGTAGTATGCTCCCTGTACCCCGCTCCCGTTAGTAGTCTGGCTGCCACACGTTGGACTAATTGACTAATCTTCATGTACTGGAAACCAGTTTGATTCTATAATCAATTTCTGGTGGAAGGACATAGAGATACTTAGACAAGTGTTCATTAAGATTTTTTTTTAAAAAATATTGGTTGCAGTTTTTATATTCAATTTCTCCACTTTCACAAAGCTTCTGCACCCCTGACCCCCAGTGAATATGGAGGGCTAATTCTATCAAACTATCTCTCTTTGCCTGTTGAACCAAACTATGTTTAAGATGCTGGTATAAGTGCACAAATACTTGAACAACTTGCGATCACTTACAACAAGGAACATCTCACTATAGAACAAAAGCATTTTTTTCTGATGTCTTAGGACAATGGTTCCTAACTTTTGATCCTCCAAGTGTTTTGGATTTCAGCTCCCACAATTAGAGTGGATAAACTAGCTGGGATTACTGGGAGTTTAAAAGTCCAAAAAAAAAAAAACCTGGAAGATCAAAGGTTGGATCAAAGGTTTGATCAAAGATCAAACCACTGTCTTCAAAAGAGTGTATGCACTCTTTAAAAAAAAACAATAAAAAGTTGCAAAGTGAGCAGGTCAAACAAGTCACAAATGCATATACAGTTGCCCCTCCACATTTTGATCCCTGTATTTGCCACCATATCTGCTGTTGCCCTACATACAACTGAAACAATATATTCCCTGTAGGCATTTTCTGAATCCTCCAATGTAACTTGCTGGAGGACATAGACTTGCCTAGGGAAGTGATTCCTTTTAGGCATTGCTAGATCATCTACCGCGATTCTATAATCAACTTCTGGTGGAAGGACATCGAGATACTTAGACAAGTGTTCATTCAGGTTTTTTTTTAAAAAAAAAACCATTGGTTGCAGTTTTTATTTATATTTAGTTTCTCTACTTTCACTATGACTCTGCACCCCAATCTCTGCAAAATTGGAAAACCTACTGTATTTTTTCCAAACATTGTGCAAGGGTTATTCAGTACTTTCCCCTACTATACCTTTATCACTTCCTTTGGAAGGTAGCTTCCATGTATCAGACCAGACTGTCATATGCACTTTGCAGCTGAGGGCATGAGGCATCTGGTCCACATCTGGTCACACATCTATAACCAGGGCCCCCTCTATCCTGGCCCAAAATGTGGGCCCAATCTGGCTTTCCTCTGATTTAGGAAAGGCTGCATTCAAGTGGCCTTGCTCAGGGTTACCCTGGATCATCTCTGTGAAGCATATTGCCACCATGGGGCTGATCCACATCTATACCTACCTAAATTGTCAATGTAGATGTAACCCACAAAGAAAAACCTTATTTTGCATGCCTTCATCTCTAAGAAGTACTCTCCAGACAGATGCAGGAGGATGATGCCTACTGTTTACTCCCAACAAGAGAACTTCAGCTAGATCATAGAATCATAGACTATTAGTCATATGCAGCCTTTCCTAGATTATCCTAAATCAGAGGAAAGCCAGATTGGGCCCACATTTTGGGTCAGAATAGACTAGATGTGGACCAGATGCCTCATGCCCTCATTTGGAAGAGACCACATGGGCCATCTAGTCCAACAATCAAAGCACCCCTGACAGATGGCCATCCAACCTCTGTTTAAAAGCCCCCAAGGAAGGTACTTCCACCAGGCCCCAAAGCAGAGAGTTCCATGGCTGAACAGCTCTTACATTTAGGAAGTTCTTTCTAATGTTGAGGTGGAATCTTTCCTGTAATTTGAACCCATTGCTTTGAGTCCTATTTTCCAGGGCAGCAGAAAACAAGCCTGCTCCCTCTTCCTTATGACATCCTTTCACATATCTATACATGGCTACCATGTCTCTTCTCAACTTTCTCTTTTTTTCTGGCTCTTTAAGACACTCCTCATAGGGCATGGTCTCCAGATACTGCCTCATTGCTTCTCACACTTCTCTGGCCACAGAAATGACCATGTGCTCCATTGACTTCTATAGGTTGATGCAGAACCCCATTTGTGGCCATCTAAAAAGCTAGCCACTTTTCCAAACTTTGCTAGTATCTACATGCCAGGTACCATGTTGGGATGAACTTAAACCTTCCTTCTTGTAGGTTTTGTCCCTTTAAGCTTGGGTTTAAGCAATTCACATTTGTTTTTAAAGTCCTTCTTTATTCCTAGCTACCCTTCCCCTCCACATCTGTTAGAGCTGTTCTTAAAAAAATAAATAATGTAGGGTGGAGGCTAATGTGCACCTGGCAGGAAAAATCTCTCCAGACTGGAACTGTATTTATCTCCGTAAGCTAAGTGCTTCTCAGGCTGTTGTCCCTGATACCAAATGATTTGGGTTAAAGTGCTGAATAAATTTCTATATTAAAATGTGGTGGCTAAACCATGGTCAACAGATATTCCATGTGTTCTGGGAAGAGGGAATAGCCTCACCTAGGACTGAGATGAAATAAGGGTCTGAAAAAGCAGAGTCGGAAATCACTGCTGTCACTTCACTATGGATGAGCTTTTTTTCGTAGTCAGATCTGATCACAAGATGCAATGTCATCACACAATTGGATCTGACACAGGAATCCCCCAGACATGGAACCTAAGGAATATAGCATCTGATGGCTTCTCCAAGGGGCAGAAATTGAACCAAATGACGTATCTTAGATGATTTTGACTAAACATTAGTAATAAGTTCCTGACAATTAGAGATGGGCAAAAAAAGCAGTAGCAGTGAACTCTTGAAAGTAGGGTGTTGTTTCTCATAAGAGGTTATTTTTGTAAGGAGTTACTTTTAGTTATCACAGACCCGAATGGTGTTACCTTTTTGGCATGTAAAAGCTGGGGCTGTAATTTACTATATTTCCACGTAATGTAACAGGGTTTCTGCCTGTTACTTGCTACTGAGCATATTCTGGCTCAGTCTTAGCATAGAGAGCAGGAAGGTTCACATAGGTGTTGTGCATCTAGTGAAGAGCTAGTAACAAGGAGAGGCAGGGGAGGAGGAGAAACACTGAAAACATGAGCTGCACTAGAGATTAAGGTTAGCTTGGTTTTGAAACAGAAATAATCTGCCTTTTCCGTCTTCGGTTGGACTGGTTAGATTAGTCTGAGCTTCAAGAGAGGATTTAAACGGAGAGGAGGCATAAAATTTAGAGCAATGGTTTGGAAGACAGATTGGAATAAGAAGCGACTGACTACTGTTGTACATCTACCCAAATCACTTATGCACAGTGCATCTGGAAGCCAAAAGGTCTGCAATGCTGTGGCTGTGTCAACAGTCCATTCAAAATTATAATAATTAAATTGAGGGAAACCAGAAATTCCTTTCTCTAGTTTTCATTGGTACACTTGATACCATTGTAACAGAAATTGCAATATATAGTAATTAGTATTCAGGCAGTCCCCGACTTACAAACATCGGACTTACAAATGACTCATATTTAAGAACAGGGGTGAGACAACAGGAAGTGAGAGAAATCTACTCCTTGGAAGGGAAATTAATTCCTAGAAAAGTTATTATGGGGAAAGGGGTCTCAACCGAAGCTTTCTCACCAATCCTTGTTTCCACAACAAGCCAAATTTCTCAAAATCCAATTATCACAGAGACAGAAAGGGAGGTAAAATCTTCTGAACAGGGGCTCAGACAGCAAAAAACAACAACAAAACAAAACAAAAAAACCCCAACAGCAACAAAAAACAAACAAACGAAAAACGAAAAGAAACCCCCACTATCACAGAGGTGCTAACCTTATGATATCCAAAGCATAGAGATATAGATAGATAGAGTCCCCTTGCACACAGCTGTATAAAATGAACTGGATTATATGGCAGTGTGTACTCAGATAACACAGTTCAAAGCAGATATTGTGGATTATCTGCCTTGATAGTCTGGGTTATATGACTGTGTGGAAGGGCCATAGCTCAAGTTACACTTAAAATGTACTTGTTCTAGCCAATTCTCTTTTAAATCATAAGCATAGGTATATTTCAATGCTTTTGTTCCACAATAATTTCCATAGCAAAATTTACTAAAAATTATAGTCATTATAAACTGTTGGAAGTGCGAGAAACGGGAAGGAATCTTTCATCATATGTGGTGGTCATGCGAGAAAGCAAGAGGTTTCTGGAAAGAAATTCATGAACTATGCCAAAAAAATACTGAAATGCACCCTGAATACTTTTTATTAAGGATGACAAAGATGGACTGGAATATAAACAAAGACAAACTTCTCACATATGCAACCACAGCGGTGAGACTGCTGTACGCCCGAGTATGGAGACAAAAAGATCTACCATCAAGAGAAGACTGGATAGAGAAAATGCTAGAGATCATGAACATGGACAAACTAATATTATTTATTATTATTTCGTGTACTTCTACCCTGCCCTTCTCAAACCCGGAGGGGGGACTCAGAGCGGCTTACAAAAAGGCACAATTCGATGCCTACACAGTAATACAAATAAAAAATAAACAGCAATTAAAACAGTTATAACTGTTAAAACAATCAATATATATCACAGTTAATCAATAAAACTAACATCACTAGTTTCCAAATCACAAGGCAGATATATCAAAACAACAGACTGGACTCCTTTTACAGAATGGTTGAAGGAGAATAAAATAATTAATCTAAAAAGAAGAGAATAGAAGATAGAAGATACCATAGCTAGGAAAGCAGAAAGCAGAAGTAAAACAAAGGACTATAACTAACTTTATAACACCATTACAGAGAAGAATTGAAGTACATTTTTTTCTCCATGGATTTAAAGATTCGTTGCCACAAACTAAAAGTAATTTTCCTGTATAGTTTTCATATCACTTGCCTGTACAAATCTCCCAAATAGTAGAACAGTGCCCAGTTTTTTAAATGAATAATATATGTGTTTCTGTTGTTTCAGTTCTGGTTTACCAAACTGTGCCCCTAACCCCAGTAAACGTAGAGGGCTGACTGCATAATGTTACACCTCTCAACTACTACTACTACTACTACTACTACTAATAATAATAATAATAATAATAATAATAGCTTTATTTTTATACACAAGGGGACTTGGGGTGGCTTACAAGGAGACAAGCCCAAAAATTACAGATAAAAACAACCACATTAAAATCAATCAAATAAAAACATAACACAATCACAACAACAACATCATAAAAACAGTATCATGGCAGAAAACAAAATCGGAGTTGGGTCTGGGCTCAAGTAAGTGCAATGATTCCTAAGTAGAGCCGAGAGAAAGTGCAAAAATTCAAATAGGCCAGGCTAGAGGGAATACCTTTGGCCGTAAAGTGTCAAGGTTACTGGGAGGAGGGCCGAACTAAAGTGCAGGAACTCAAATAGGGTTGAGCCAGTTCTCTGGTGAACTGCCTAATCAAAGGCACAATGAAACATCCAAGTGGGTGCTTGTTTGATCTCCCTAGGGAGGGAGTTCCAGAGCCAGGGGTCCACAACCGAGAAGGCCCTCTCCCTTGTCCCCACCAACCATGCTTGAGATGGCAGTGGAAGCAAAAGAAGAACCTCCCTGGATGATCTTAGAGTACATGCTGGTCCATAAGGGAAGTTGCGATCGTAAAGATAGGCAGATCCCAAACCATTTAGGGCCATGTATATGATAACCTGCACTTTGAATTGGAACTCGAAACTTATTGAAAGCCAGTGGAGCTGTTTAAACAGGAGGGTTGACCATTCCCTATAACTAGCTCCTGTTAGCAACCTGGCCGCCGATCTTTGGACCAACTGCAGTTTCAATGTTATACCTCAAATATGTTCATTGTCCAAAAACAACAGGTTCAGTCATCAAGTTACATGATTGACTCAGCCCATTGTAGGACTTCATTTTCATCCATAGACAGAATTTTTCAAAGGGCAGACTTAACTGGAGGACCTCATAAGATAAAAAACAGAGTATTGAATACAGTATTTGTTGGGGGGGGGGCACACAAGATAAATGCCTTTCTTTCTTCCATTATCTTCCTCCATTGCTTCATTGTTTTCTGTGTTTGAAAGACTAACACTTGCAACTCGTTGCAAAGGAGATTGGTCACCCGGAAGGGTAACACTTGCTCTTCTGGACGTCAGCATCATTAATTGAATCTAACACATCTAGAGGAAATGGAGTGCAGGCAAATACTATCCTTTATCACAACTAAGTTTAAGGCTGTGCTCTTACACTTCATCGCATTTTTCCTGAACCCTTCTCATGTCAAGCAGCACATGCAAATGCCTTAGCACAAGGAAACGTGGCATCCTCTCCTCGCACAGGCTTTGACAAGCCGACACAAAGCTACACACTGTAGGAAGCAAGGAAGAGGTGAGGTTACGCCAGCATCTCGAGTCAGCAGACACTTTGGTTCTTTGGCAGTGACATGAGGCTTACAGTTTGCCTTCTCTTGAAATTTTGCAGAGATTGGACCCACTCCTTTCTTTAAAAGATACTGTTGTTTTACCCTTTGAGGTAAGTAAAGAATAGGGATGGAAAAGCCAATGCAAAATGAGAAATCATCAGCAACAACAACAACATAAGATAAAAGTGGAAAACCTGTGGCCTTCCAGATGTTGTTGGACTGCAAATCCCAGCATTCCTGAGAATTGGTTGTATTAGCTTGGGCTGCTGCAAGTTTCAGTGTAACAATGTCTGGACTACTTTTCAAATATCCCATTCTCTTTCCTCCTTCCGCATTACCCCTTTGTCCTCAACCTACTTCAATTGCAATAAAAATAAATTCAAAAAACCAATCTTTTTCCACTTAATTAATTCTACAGTGAGGATAGGAGAGGGAGATGGGACACAAGTCTAAATGCGACATTCCTTTATTTTTCATGCAATTTATAGACATAGCCCGAAGGTAAATTTACACAATATTTTAAAATATTCTCCTGCATGGAACAAGGTTTATGTACATTGATCAATCAGAAGACAAAGGTGTTACTTCTCTGCCACCTATGTGGGCTATTTTAAAAATGGTAGTGCATGCACTGATAACCTTTTATGTTAAGTCGCTCTGAGTCTTCTCCGGGAGAGATAAAGCGAGATATATATTATTAATAATAATAACAACAACAACAACAACAGCCTGAAGGTTGGACTCCTGCAATGTGTTGTACATTGGAATACCTCTGTACCAAGTTTGGAAACTCCAATTAGTTCAAAACATGGGAGCCAACTGGTTACAGGATCATTTGGAATCATAGAATCAAAGAATTGGAATAGACCTCATGGGCCATCCAGTCCAACCCCCTGCCAAGAAGCAGGAATATTGCATTCAAATCACCCCTGACAGATGGTCATCCAGCCTCTGTTTAAAAGCTTCCAAAGAAGGAGCCTCCACCACACTCCATGGCAGAGAGTTCCACTGCTGAACGACTCTCGCAGTCAGGAAGTTCTTCCTCATGTTCAGATGGAATCTCCTTTCTTGTCGTTTGAAGCCATTGTTCCGTGTCCTAGTCTCCAAGGAAGCAGAAAACAAGCTTGCTCCCTCCTCCCTGTGGCTTCTTCTCACATATTTATACATGGCTATCATATCTCCTCTCAGCCTTCTCTTCTTCAGGCTAAATATACCCAGCTCTTTAAGCCGCTCCTCATAGGGCTTGTTCTCCAGACCCTTGATCATTTTAGTCGCCCTCCTCTGGACACATTCCAGCTTGTCAATATGAGGATATTATATCCAAACTAAAGCCACTCAACTCCTTACCAATTAGTTTCTGGACAAACTACAAAATGTTGGTTATAATCTTTAAAGGCCTACATGATTTGGGTCCAGGTCACCTACAGGATTACTTTCTCCCGTAAAATCCGTCCTTAATGACATCTGTGGGATGCTTACTCCAACCAGCCAGAATCTGACTGGCAACCATCATCCAGAGGACCTTTTCATTGACTGCACCAAGAAGACTGTGGAATGGTCTGCCAGAACAAATCTGAAAGCTAAGCGATCTGCCAGCATTCAAGACAGAACTGACCTATTTTTTTCTGACAAGCCCGTCACTACTGTATTTTAATTTTTGTATCATGTATTTTAATATATGTATTTTATAGTCATGGGTTTTAATGTATGCATTTTATTGTATGTATCTTACATACAATGCATATATGGTGTATTTTAAATGTGTTGTGCCCTGCCTCAACCCTCCTCCTCCTCTTCTTCCTATTCTTCTTCCTCTTCTCCTCCTCCTGCTTCTGACTTTAGAATTTCTGATAAGAGATACCAACCTGTACGAGAGCACCTAATGCTACAATATCTCACATGAATTGCTTTTCAGTGGGTCATTCATATACTCAAGTGCCAGTCGTCAAGCTAAGAAAAAAATCTTGTAATACATAGACATATATGACCAACCCTTCAACGCACCAAATGACAGCTTGAACAACTAACCGCAAACTAAACTAAATATCCTCCCAGCCCCTTATTATCCTAGGTTAGATCAGTCAGGAATTTGCCATCTAACTTGAGAGAAATAGCGGGGGAGGAAGGAGGGAGACAGGAAGGAAAAGGAAAGACTGCTGAGGATGTTTCCGTGGGAGTTTAGGTGGTAGTTTGGTGCCTGTGTGTTCTTTCTACTTGCAGAAGAAAAATACTAATGAGTACTCTCACATTTTGTAGAGTTCAGCTCTGTGGAAAAATAGAATGTTTAGAAAAATAAATAATTCTATGCAGATGGAAGAAAAGCATTTTAATGAATAATTATGAATGAGAAGGAAAACTTCTGGGTGGGTGGCTTTCATCTCAGCTTTGGAAAGGATGCAGAGTAATCTATACTGTATTACAGCAAGAAGTGAGCTATTTGAACGTTCCATGAGATTTGAACATTATAACTTGAATCAGATTTAGAAAAGACTAGGCAGTTGTATCATTAGAGCGATTAGGATTGCATTATTAGGATTATCATTGGGATTATCAGAAGATGTTAGAAGAAAGCATGGAGGACTATTAAAAGTGTTCATGGCAACTCATATTGTGTGGGACAGATCTGGCAAAATCAGGTCATTCTGGATAGCCTCACCTCTCAAAATTGTGTATGTTTTGTGTATATTGGAAACAATATAAAAGCAGGTGGGTCTGCAACAAACTGTTGGGTGTCCCAGACTAACTATTAGCATGCTTTTATCCCAGGAAGAAGAGCTCTTCTTCCTTCTCAAAGTAAACACAGCTGGAACTAAATGAGACTTGGAACAGAATAAAAAGAAAGAGAAGGGAGGAAGAGTCTCGTGCCCTCCTTAAGATCAATGAATTAATTTTAGTGTAAGCTTCTGTAGATCACAACCCACTTCCTTAGATGCATTGAGTAAATACTGTATTCAAGGTATCTATTGTTTCATGTGGAAAGATGAATGCAATGTTTACCCATGGGCTCCTCCCAGGGGCGGCTCGTCCATTACGCAAAGTAAGCGGTCGCAGAACACTTTTTTTTGCCAGGGGCGCCTCTGTAAATGCCCCTCGACCGCCACTTGAGGAGCGCCCCCTCAGCTCACAACAGCCCTAGCAGTCTGGGGGGAGCCTCGACTTTCTTGCCTCGCTGCTGGGCGATCCTCTACTTTTAGACCTGTTTATTTGTCTTTTTGGCAATCTGTGGTATCCATAAAACTCTCCTTCATTACTATATCTCCATTAAAACCATATCTTTTTCCTAAACTCCATAACCCTTATGTAAGGAAAGGTAAAGGTTTTCCCCTGATATTATGTCCAGTCATGTCTGACTCTGGGGGTGGTGCTCATTTCCATTTCTAAGCTGAGAAGCCGGCATTGTTCATAGACATCTCCAAGTACCGTTACGTTCCCGCTAGAGCGGTACCTATTGATCTACTCACATTTGCATGTTTTTGAACTGCTAGGTTGGCAGAAGCTGGAGCTAACAGCAAAAGGTCACACAATTCCCAGGAACCTACGACCTTTTGGTCAACAAGCTCAGCAGCTCAGCGGTTTAACCCTTTGCGCCACCGGGGGCTCCCTATGTACCCTTATGTACCATATACCATTATGTACCATGCCTTAAGGTTTAAAAGAACTTCCTTTTGATAAAGCAAAGCTTCTACTAGGCCTAAATATTTCCAAACATTGTAGAATTTTCCTTCACCCTCCTTTGGGAGTATTGATAGGCATTTAGAAGGTGGGGGGGGGGGGGAAGTGAGGGATGAAGAAGTTGCAAAAACATTTCATTTATATAAGGGTGTGATCCCCAAGTTCCCTAACAGATGCCCACTTCTAACTTAGGGTTTTGACATAACTTTTTACACCTGCTTTCTTTCAATGAACATATGGTTAAAGCAATATCCATTTTAAGTCCTGTAGAGTTAACTGCTCACTAAAGCGTATTGAAATAGTTTGTTAGTCTAGACAGCAGTGGAATTATTTTAATATTGGTGTAATATGATCACTCCTAGAAGTATCAGAAACAAATCTGGCCACCGTGTTTTATTAATGCATGATCTTCAAATCAATGGCCATTTCATAGAAACAGCATAATTGGGATTGGGGTAGGACTACACCAACATGAATTAACCAGAAATTTAATTTTTACTATGTAACAATAGCTCTCAATCTTTTGCATATATATTGGACTGCTTCCCAAAAGTCAGACGCAGCATGGTCAATGAACATGAATTCTGGGAATATTATTATTAATAATAATAATTTTATTTCTTACCTGCCTCTCCTCATGACTTGAGGTGGGTTACAGAATAATTAAAACACATAAACATTGCAAAGTATCATGAATATGCATATTAAAATGTATTTCTATAAAATACATATTAAAATATTATTATTATTATTATTAACTTTATTTGTACCCCGCTAGCATCTCCCGAAGGACTCGATGCGGCTTGCACAGGCCGAAGCCTCAAAACCCAATACAATAAAGAACATAACACAACAATAGCAAAGCAAATCAAAACAATAAGCAAAATAACGACAATGGCAGTACATCAAGACATTATTAAAAACTGGTTCGGCCGGCGCACTGGGGTACAAGGGTTAAAAGTGCTGAAATGGCAGGAGGCACGTAGGATTAAAAGTGCGGTGTGCAGCGACGATTAGTTATGCTAAGGTGCTACTAGGACTTGGGGTGGGGATTCCTAGTCTGAGAAGGCACAACGGAACAGCCAAGTTTTTAAATTCCTTCTGAACACGGCTAGAGAAGGGGCCTGTCTGAGATCTTTTGGGAGGGCGTTCCAAAGTCGGGGGGCCGCCACAGAAAAGGCCCTGTCCCGTGTCCCCACCAAGCGCGCTTGCGACGTGGGTGGGATCACGAGCAGGGCCTCTCCAGATGACCGGAGCGAGCGTGTGGGTTCATAGATGGTGATGCGGTCACGCAGGTAGGGTGGTCCCAAACCGTTTAGGGCTTTGTAGGTGAGCACCTGCACCTTGAATTGGGCTCGGAAAATAAATGGCAGCCATTTAAATAAAATGGCAGCCATTTAAATAAAATACACAAAACACATATTAAACAAAGGATACGAGTTTGAAATTCTTGCTTAAAAATTGGCTGGGTAGGTCTGCCAGAAGAGATAAGTCTTTAGCTGGTTTTTAAATTCCAGTAGCTCATTTAGTTGTTGGAGCTCTACTGGCTGGTCATTCCACAGTTTTGGGGCAGCCAATGAAAAGGTCGTCTGAGTGACAGTGGCCAGTTGGGTTCTAGCTGGTTGGAGTAGCATCTCCCAGAAGACCTAAGTGTTTGGGGTGAATTGAATAGGAGAAGGCGATCATATTGGCAACCTGGACCCAAATCATGCAGGGCTTTAAAGGTCAAAGCCAACAACTTGTACTTTACCCAGAAACTAATTGGCAGCCAGTGGAGTGACTTTAGGATAGGTGTAATATGATCACTCCCAGATGTTCCTGTAACCAATCTGGCTATCATATTTTTAACCAACTGGAGTTTCTGAACTTGGTATAAAGGTAGCCCAATGTAAAGCACATTGCAGAAGTCCAACCTTAAAGTTGCCAATGTTTGCAATACCATCTTCAGATCTTCCAAATTTAGGAAGGTGTATCAGGCAAAGCTGGTAGTAAGCACTTCTGACTGTTGCACCTACCTGGACTGACATTTGGAGCGATGGATTCAGAAGCCCTTGTCCCAAGCTGCGAACAGTCTTTCAGGTGGTGTGTAACCCCATCCAGAACTGGGCAACATGCCTCCACCCTCAGATTAGAACACTTGATGGCAAGCACCTCTGTTTTGTCTGGATTCACTTTCAATTTGTTTTTCCTCATCCAGCTCATTACCCCTTCCAGGCATTCAATAAGCGGAGACATGCTATCCTTAGTTGAAGCTGTTTTTGAAGGCATGGAGAAACATATTTGGGTGTCATCAGTATACTGATAACACCCACCCCATGCCTATGAATGATCTTTCCCAGCCGCTTTATGTAAATATTAAAGAGCATTGGGAATAGAATGACACCTTGTGGGATACCACATAACAGCTCCTTTTCAGAGGAGCGACTATCCCCAAGGTCCACCATCTGCAATCTGCCTGAGAGGGATGACCAGAACCACTGCAGCACAGTGCACTGATTCATAATCCCTCTAAGCCAGTGGTTCTCAACCTGGGGTCCCCAGATGTTTTTGGCCTTCAACTCCCAAAAATCCTCACAGCTAGTAAACTGGCTGGGATTTCTGGGAGTTGTAGGCCAAAAACATCTGGGGACCCCAGGTTGAGAACCACTGCTAAGCGTTCCAGAAGGATACCATGGTCAATGGTATCAAAGACCTCTGAGAGGTCTAGAAGCACCAACAGGGACTCACTCCCCCTGTTGGTATTCAGAGAGAGATCATCCACTAAGGCGACCATAGCAGTCTCAATCCGTACCCTGCTCTGAAGCCAGTTTGAAATGGGTCAAGGAATAGCTTAAAGATGCATCCCATTTTATCCGTTTTTCAGTCTATCATCTCTTTTTTAATTTATATTTCAAGTATACAGCTTCACTAGTCCTTCCAGCAAGCACATCTGGTATCATTCTCAGGTTGCAACACAAAAGCCTACTTCTAATAGCCAGAAGTTTGACACCCTAAAAATATTAAGATGAGAAACAAAAACAAAACTATTTCCCTTTTTTTATAATGCAGTCCATAAGGTTTCTTTCTCGCTTCTATCTCAGTGAGATAATGAAAAACAAGCCATACTTCTCCAATGCATCCAACTTGGCCTGTAGATCCTACAATCACAAAGCAAGTCATTGGCATATGTTCCTATCAGACAATTCAACAACTTTGGAAGTCAGTCTAGTTAGCTATAATTGAGGAGCTTCAACTTATGGTAGGTTAGTGTCTGGTTTCTAATTAATTCATCCCTATGCTGTGATAAATATATCCCGTCTGCAATCCCTCTATTATTTTGGAATGAATTTACAGCGTGTGTCCAAGTGTCATGCTTTTGATGTGTCATCACTGATACTCTCCATATCATCATATGCAATTAATTGCATCATGAAATGTATGTGGATCTTGATTCCAGGTTTTTAGTAAAGGGGGGACAGGGACAGAGCATCAGAAACAAGATAATGCATGTATAACAAAAAAAAATCCATTCTGGTTGTTTTTTTTCTTCTAATGTAAGAGCTGAAAATGTAGGCAATGAACAGGGTTGTCTACATTCTGGGTTAAGAAAGTATTCACAATCCAGGCCAATGAAACTCAATGATAGCAGGAGTCCTGCTCATGTCCAGAGGAGCCAGCCTTGGCATAGTGGTTTGAGTGTTGGACGACAACTCTGGAGATGAGAGTTCAAATCCACACTTGGACATGAAACCCATTGGGTTACTCTGGGCAAAACACACTCTCAGACTCAGAGAAAAACAATGGCAAACGTTTTAAAAACTTGCCAAAAAAACTTGTGATAGATTTGCCATTAGTCAGAAGTTACTTAATGAAACACAGCAACAAATTGATGTATATGAAGAATGCAGGTGGGCATGGAAAAAAGGCGTATGGTGGATCTCCCACAGCATTCTTTATTCAGAGGAACATGGTTTTTAGTTTTAAAATCATATTGTTCACCACCGTTTCCTATGATGATATTGTCAAATAACATGGTCCATAATCAACACTCCCATTGCTAGAAGCTGACCTATATTGGGAATTAGGAAGGAAGGTTTTTCTATGCTTAAATAGCTGCCCGCTAGAGAAATTTAGGACTGAGTGAGCAGAAGTCATGTTGGTTTAGTTCCAATAAGGCAGTCATGTGTAACTAATACTGTATTATTAACACTGGGTGAAATTTTCAACTTTCAGTTTCTTGATGAAAAACAGACAATAAAAATTGCTTAGTGACTTCTTCTAACCTTTGTAACATGTATTTTACTCCCCAAGCCCACTGTTTCCCCACTCCACATTCCCAGACAACAAAACAGGGAGATTATATGTGTGTCATTCATTGGAAAGATGATTTTCTTTCTCTATCCCCACCTATTCCCATGCTAAATTAAACTTCAATAGAGTATTAATTTGTTCATTTTTTTTAAAAAAAAATCAAACTTCTTCATTTCCTGGTATCATATATTTGAAAATATTTTTATGAGTTATAGTATAGATGTAATGCCAACACAGCCCAGGTTTTTATGGTTTGTGTGCAAAACATAGGACAGGAAAGGGGTTCTCTGCCATTTGACTGGAAAGGTATAACTACCAACATTTCACTGATGTAAACCAGGACATGTTTGGCCAAGTAACATCATGAGGTGGTGAAGATGGCAAATGTCATTAATGAGGAAGAACAGACAAGCTAGGAGAAACTGCAGGATTTTGCTCTTGCTGGAGTCTACAAGGAAGTACTACTCTTTCTCTCCTTTCCCTTCTGTTGAGTTAGTTATGAGTTTTTGCACTTTGAATTCAGTTTGCAATAACTGAAATAAGATAAGGGCAAGAGAACAAAAAGTGAGGAGAGGAGAGCCAAGTTGAAACATTTTGAAAGGAGCTCAAAAAGTGAAATGAGAAAGTAATGTCCCTTGGGACAGTTGGAGTGCTTAGAAAGGTCATTGTCCTGGGTCTCCAACTAATTGAATTTTTTTCTGCCACTTCCTCCCTGTTAATTATCCTTCATACCAACAAACAAGATAATGATGGTCTCTGAGTATGGCTAATCCTTAATTATGGTCTCTGAGTATGGCTTCTGAGCAATAATTGATACCTGTGGCAGAACCATGTCCATAGCAATAGGCATAGACCTTTCCATGCATGAGCCATCCCTCTCAGTGGTTATCCAATATATTTTGCTAACAATGAAAGTAAAGTGCACAAAACAATGCACTTTTCACCCATTTTATAAGGAGCCCCCGGTTGTGCAATGGGTTAAGCCCTTGTGCCAGAAGGACTGCTGACCAATAGGTCAGCTGTTTGAATCTGGGGAGAGCGGGTTGAGCTGCCTCTGTCAGCTCCACCTTTAAAATGCATCTGTACTTCTTTTTATAATTCTTCTCTCCTGATAGTTTTCTTGGTTTGGGATTTTTTTCCAGTGTGGCAAAAGCCAGCTTCAAACCATAGGGAGTGAAAAGAGTTGAGTTGTCTAGCAGAGTCCAGAATGAAATTAATTTGGATTGTCATTTTAAGGCCATTTCCTTAAAAATAAGAATGAATACTTTTAAAAAAAATGGAATGGGAGAGAGAGGATGAGGGGTGAGAAGGAAGACAGCATTCAGTAATTGTTTTATGGAGACTTCTTGCAGCAAATAATAATTTGATCTTTTTGAAAAAGAAGAAGAGACATATCTTTGGCAGGATCTTGCAGTTTTTGGCACAGTCTGCAAAGTGGGAACAATGACAGTAACTTCTTTTTCCTCTCTGCAAAACACAGTGTTACCTAGAGGACATGCATTACAGTATCTGTCAGAGGTCTCTCCATTCTTCCTCCATATCCATTTCACACCATCTGCCTGGTGTACTAGAATCCACTGGAATGTCTTGAAAGGTGTTGGGAAATTCCACAAACTCCACTCCTTTTGGCAACTGAATGGGGAAGAGGGGGGAAAGCTGTCAGAGGAATCCTGCGGCACAGACAGTTCTTGGGCTTGTCTTCTCCACATTATAAAATGAAACAATAATTTGACTTTTACAATAGATATGGAATTGTTGTTCTATATTTGAGAACCTCAGTTATAAGGTTTGAGAAATGAACCGATGGATATTGACTGGAAATGAAGACAAGCTGGTACATTAAATCTCTTTTTTGTTATTTATTCATTCAGTCGCTTCTGACGCTTTGTGACATCATTGACCAGCCCACGCCAGAGCTTCCTGTCAGTCAGCACCATCCCCAGCTCCTTCAGAGTCAAGCCAATCATTTCAAGGATACCATTCATCCATCTTGCCCTTGGTCGGCCCCTCTTCTTTTTTTCCTTCAATTTCTCCCTACATCATTATCTTACCTCAGCTTTCTTGTCTTCCCATTATGTGGACAAAGTCATTCTTCTTTGTGTTTAATATCCTTCTCTCCAGTGAGCAGTTAGGTATTCGTTCCTGGAGTACGGATTAGTTTGATCTTCTTGCAGTCCAAAGCATTCTCAGAATTTGCCTCCAGTACCACAGTTCAAAAGTGTCTATCTTCTTTTGCTCAGCCTTCCTTATGGTCCAGCTATTGCATCCATAGGTTACTATGGGGAATACCACTGCTTTAACTATGCAGATCTTCATTGCCAGTGTGATGTCTCTGCTCTTCACTATTTTATTGAGATTGGTCAGTACTCTCCTGATTTCCTGGCTGCAGTCTGCATCTGCAGTCATCTTTGCAGCTAGAAATACCAAGTCTGTCACTGTCTTCACGGTTTATCCCTCTATTTGCCAGTTATCGATCACTCTGGTTGCCATAATCTTGGTGGAACTAAAGAATTAGTTTCATCTTGCTTTCTGACCAATGCTTTCCATTTAGGTGACAAATGAGACTTAGAAGCTGCCATCTCATGGTGTTCCAGTGACATGGATAGTGGCTACATATAGCATTATGATGGAAGATATTTCACAGCTCCACTTCCAGGGTGGTGGTGTCACTCTTCCCTCCCACTGTGCCATTTCCACCCCTTTTTTTCTTTTATAAAGGCAATTATGAAGTGCTTTGTGATAACAACAACAATGGCAAGAATAAACAAGATAAGTTCCAGGATTGTGATTGGTCGGGGCCACAATCCCAGAACCTATCTCATGCAAATAATGAAATTGTAGTTTTACAAGGTCTTTCGTGAGGCTGGGTATCTCATCAAGCCACAAGGGCCATCCAGTCCGAACAACCTTAGAACATCAGCATTTACCCAAAGCCTTCCAGATGTTGCTTAACTGCTGAATCAGAAAACATGACTGATCTATCCCACATCCAAATCCAGAACTCCAGTCACTGCAATGCATGAGAGTAGCTGGAACAAACAGAGATAGTGATTAGTGAATATGGCAATGGCTTCCGAAAACATTTTGGAGGAATTCCAAGCTAATGAGGCCTGCAATTGAAAATCACAAGGGAAGAAGAAGACTGGGAAATGGATGTGCTGGCCAGTGATGATCATTTTGTTTTAAGCTAGGAAAGACAAGACTTATTAGATGAGGAACTTTAGTCTGTCCATAGTACTCTCAGAAAGAATAAACCACAATCTAATATGGTTGTGATCCACATAACTAGAGTCTCTCAGGAATTAATGCTCCAAATCTAGTCTGGTTCCGCATGCCCCACAGGTCATATGTTTTTATTTAATAGTATAGAGTCGTCCCTCCACTTTTGTGGGGTTAGGGATGCAGCTCCCATGTGAAAGTGGAAAAATTATCAATACCTCCAGTAGGATGGGGGGAATGGGGCAGCACCGGTATGGTTATGGGGATGTGGGTGGAGCACCAGAGATTATAGTTCTGCTGAATGGACAAAATAATGTCTGGAATCCAGTAATACAGGCAAAGATTCTTTACCTAGTGTTACACATCCATAACTGCTCTGTATTCACTAATATTACTGCATAAGTCGGCCTCTTCCATAGGTTTGTGGGACAAAATTATGGACTTTAATATAACCTATGGATAAGTCATTCCACAGTGGGAATAAAGCAGCCATGCTATTTCAAGGGGGCAGCTGCCTCTGGTCATTGCCAATCCATTTTCAAACCCAGGCATTCAGAAGTGATGCTATGTTGGAGATAATAAATGGGACTGATCGTTCTTTTATGTCAATGGTGTCAAACTTGTGACCCTCCAGGTGTTTTGGACTCCAGCTCTTAGACTTTCTGGTGATTGGACAGGCTAGCTAGGGCTTCTAGGAGTTGGATGTCCAAACATCTTTAGGGGCATATGTCTGACACCTCTGTTTTAGGTGTTTCCAGCTCTCACCTTTTGGCACTTTACTCAGAGAAAGGGATATGTTTTTAAAATAAGAGTTAAGAGTTAAGATACAGTACTTCCTTTGACCCAGGTTTGGAGGGTTGATTTGACTAAAATTTCTGGACTTATACTATGAGTGTATAAGGTAAGATATCCCACACGAAGAAAGACTATGTATCTGTGGTGCCCCCGAAGTCAAAAATCTGAACCACACATCACTGCAATCTATATGAAAAAGAAAGAAAACAATACTTATGGCCTTTTATTTGCAATAAAACAAGTTGGGATACAGCGGCCAAAACCTCATTTTTGTTGGCTGGTTATAACCTCATTCTGACAACAAAAGTTGCCCTTTATTTGTTTAAAGCTGCTAAAAGGAGATCGGAGTACAGAGATCAGACTGGGGTGCAATGTAGGGGAGACGAAGATAGTTGAGGCATATATATCTATGGCTACCTGTATATTTGTATTTTATTTTAAGAAGACTAGATGTAGGTTGCATGTTGTGTCTGCACTGTCTGTTTTTAATAAGGCCAACTGGCTAATCAATAAGTTGTTATTGTTGTTGATGATGTTGTTGTTGTATAAAGTAAGACCCCTTTCCATCACACAAAGTGTCTCCTCATCCTGCTGAAATAAATGTGGCAGAATATGCAACGAGCCCATTCATCTGATGCCTAACTTAACTATCAGCTCACCTTGGTTTCTGAAACTTACTGCTCATTGTGCAAGAATGCTTCTTTCCCTTCAATTTTCATGGCTCATCATATATAACATGATACAAGAATGTTTCACAGACAACGTGCCCAATTTGGCTAGGAGGCAGGGCACGAGGCTGTCATTTTCATCATGAGAAAATTGGTCTTTTGGTGTAATTTTCTTCCTGTAATTAGTCTCTCTGTGCTTTTTAGATTCCATGTCATGCTGTCAATGCAACATGTTCAACAGCATACCTGCCGGGGAAAATATTTGCCAAGGTGGTGAGAAAAATTTCATTTTTCATTAAAGGCATCATGGGGAAAAAATATCATAGGAGCCTTTGAAAAATCAGGGACAAAGCAGCTCTTAAGTGGCAACAAATACTTTATTTAACAGTAGGCACATGATGCAGAGTTCTTTGTTTCTTGAGCTATGGTCCTCTCATAGGATGTCATTTGGTGGCTCAGCATTTATATGAATTATCCAGAGGGAAGGAACAGAATTAACACTAACAACAGGCATGAAGTGGGAAAGAAAAACCCCATACCATCTATTAGAATGAAATGAGAAGTATACAATTAAAAAAATACAATGTCAACAACTCAATGACCTTGAAAATAAAGTTAGAATAGGAATCAAGTGCTGCTCTATATGCTGTTCAACTGCAGCTCCCAGCATTCTGTGCCATTGGCTCTTCTGACTAGTGGGAAAGGGCCCCATGATTTCCTCTCCTGAAAAATAGACAGTAGAGGGACATTCAATAATGTCACCCAATCCTATAGAGCACGATAGAATTGAGAGAAATAGTAAGCATGCTCAGTTCTTGTGGGTTTTTTTCGGGCTATATGGCCATGTTCTAGAGGCATTTCTCCTGACTTTTCGCCTGCATCTATGGCAAGCATCCTCTGAGGATGCTTGCCATAGATGCAGGCGAAACGTCAGGAGAAATGCCTCTAGAACATGGCCATATAGCCCGAAAAAACCCACAAGAACTGAGTGATTCCAGCCATGAAAGCCTTCGACAATACAATAGTAAGCATGAATGCTAAGATGGCAGAAAAGAGAGAGAAATGGAAGGAAAGATGGAGAGATGTCTGGAATAGTTATACTTTTGGAGCTCAGCTCCCATTCTGCTTGATCAGATATTCTGGAAAATGTTGTTAAAGACCTTTCAAAGCTGATCCCACCAACTCTTTTAATGGCCCTTCGGACAATGGACCAATATAGGGAAATCCAAGAACTGGGTTTGTGCATGAATTCAGAGTGGTTGGTTCCCTTTGGCCAAACTGGCTTGTTCGACTTGGTCAAATGGCCATAATGGCAAGTACCCAGCTGTCACATTTTCCGTCTGTAACAGGATCATCAGTTACAGCTCCTCCTTCCCATTCTGCATCACAAGGCACACAAAGACGCTGCCGCGTGCTTCTCGCATGGGGTTTCTTTGTGAGTCCTGCTTACTGGGCCAATCAAAATTGATGAACACTGCGACATGTCTTACACAAGCTGTGTCTGCTTCCTTACCCCACTGCTGAATCTCAGACTCCCTTGAAAGGGGAAAAAATGGAAAGGGCCCTAGGAAGAGCGCTTTCTTAATCTTGTTGCTGAAACCCAAGCTCCCCTGAGAGGGAAAAAAAAAAGAGTCCCAGGAAGGGTGCTTTCTTAACTCCGTTGCTGTAATCCAGGCTCCCTTGAAGGGAAAAAAGAAAAGGGTCCCAGGAATGGAAAGGGGAGCCTCGTAAGTTCCCCATTGCGTCCAATGGGCCGGATCCAGTTGCATTTTTTGGCTGCGGACCGAAAACAGCTATCTGGCTACCCACCCATTTTTGGGAGGCACATGAAAACGGATACAGGCCAGTAGAAATGAATCGAGGTTCAGCTGAAATGCACAAGCCTACCAAGCACCTCTCTCCAGTTGATTGTGTTTTCCCTCAATTCAAACTCATTCTCATGTAAGGGAAAATATATCAAGATAAGGGAAAATAAACCTCATATGTGGGAAGAGTCAACAATCGGATCCATTAAAGGCTTTTGGATTAAAGGAGATGATGATCTATATTACTTTAAGACAACCTTCATAATTTTCATTAGTAACAGTAGCAGATGCTGAATTCTTCCATCTATCCCAAATAAAAAAACTTATGTACATTTCAGTTGGTTCTGCCTATGTAAGAAGTGGCTTGCATATGGACCATGAGTATATAAGGTGTATCTAGACTAGCCCTCTTCTGCAAGTATATATTTGAATGCCTGCTGGACAAAACAAACTGTTCAGGAAGGGAACCAAGACACATCCTGTGTGGTAGCACCGGTGATTTTCTCGATCCACTACCCATTACTTGGCTCCAGCAGGCTTTCAAAACAAGAGCCAAGCCTGACATCACCCTGGCCTCTTTCTTTCTTGGCAGCAGAACTAAAGGAGCTGTTGCACCATCTTCGCACCTTCTCTATCCATGAAAGTGAGGACAGAGGCCGAGGACAATGTTCATTAGGGAACTGCAGGGCTCCAGCACTGAAAAACAATCATAGAAGTCATTCTTTCAAAAAGTGTAGGCTGTCCTGGAGCAGCAATGGCATGGCACTGTGGATATCTGCATTTCAACTACTTGATTCTAATCTCAGAGGTGAATCATGTGAACAGTGATACACAATAAAACAAAACATTATATGAGCCTATTCAAAGCTGAATGAATCTTTTCCCCTCAAATCTGTTCGAGCTGAGGGATAGATAGTCCTCTGTTCCGTCCCATGCTGAGAACGCAATAGACCTATATGTTGTACAATGTCTTAAGTTTACTCATATGCAGTTCCTTTCAGAGTGCTGGTGCATCCATCAAATACAAATTGTTCCGCAACTTCCATGACAGCATGCGCCTCACAGAGCATCTGTTTTCTCCTGTTGTAACGCCATTATGATAAACTATCCAGGATGGAGCCATCACTCAATACCTTTCCAGCACCCTGGATGGAGGGAGGTTCTGAACACTTTGAGGCTCACGCACGTGGCAACGTGGCACTCCAGGCAACCCTCTGCTGTTGCAATAATGGTTCTTTCAGACAGAGACTGTGCAATGCAGCTTCTTCTTATTCCCTTTGAACATGGGAAGGATATCTGCAGACACTTCAGCTTTCTAATGAATTACTAAAAATATCAGTACAAGAGGGAATGAGAGGGGTTTTTTTGCCCATATAACATGCACTCCAATACCACAAGTCATGATGGAGCTCAAACAGGAGAAGCAAATTCCCTCTCCAAAGAGAGAGTCAAGGCAAGCAAACACTTGATCTTAAATGAAGACCAACAGGACTGAAAAATTAGGACTTGCCATTTCTATCACAAAATGCCCAGAACGTGGAAATAATTATTTACAAATAACAATTTGTTTGTTTTAAATTCCCTTTCCCACTAACTAAGATCAAACTGAGCTAATTTATAGTTGTAAATTGACAAAGACAACTTCTTCCTTTGCAATATAAATGTAACATTTTACATAATTTTAATGAGAGGATTGTTCCCCCACTAAACATATTATTTGATTATTTATTTAGTCATTCATTTTCCTCACTTTATTAGGTGTCTAGAAACTAAAACCTCAAATACATTGGCCAGTTAATGTTCCAACTAGCTCTAAAGGCAGTCACATGCACCATTTCAAATTTGTGGCAGTGGTGGGTTGAAATCTAGTTAGTTTAGCTGTGCTGAGACAGCATGAGCATGAGCTCTGCTCGACCATCATCCGTGTTGCTGCTGCTATTCACAAATAGCTGCAGAATTCTGTATGAATTATTGATTGGTATGGGCACTCTGTGCTGACATCACAAAGAACAGGGAAATATAGCAGGGCTTGGCCTCTCATACTTCCTAGTTGTGTGGTTGCCTCTGCTGATGTCTGAATGGGGTGCCCATCATTCTCAGCCAAGAGATCACATGGAGCTCTGTGGCTGACCGGAAGCAGCCATGGTGGTGACATGTGCACACCAGATCAGTCTCAATCTACCCAGTTCTGCTGTCTAAAGCCACAGAGTTGCTCTGGAGTTTCAGGCAAAATTTAGAATAGCACCTAACGTTTCTTAAAACAGGGCTAAACTATATTAACCCTGATATACCTATTGGAAGTGGTGGAACATCATGAAGACAACCAGGATAGGACTCACAGAGAATACGAGTTATTATGCCCATGTAGATGAGCCTCAAGACTTCTTTGAGCAACATACCAATCAACTTTTTAAAAAAACAAACCACAAAATTAAGAAACATCAAAGAAGAGAATGACTTTGACTGCTTTAATAGATGGTCCACACTGTGAGCTACACAAAGGAAATGTGTTCCTTTTGCTTCTGCTGGAACCCACAGTAGCTTTTGCTCCCATTACCCAAAGTATTCATGGGACTAGTAACAGTATAGCGTCTAGCTAGCTACCTTTCTCAATGTTTGGTTTCTGTTTAATGGATGGGTAGATAATATAGGGACCTTTCAGATATTTTTAGTGTTTTTACCAGTGTGGCAAAAGGCCAGGGAAGATAGAAAATGCTGCCCAGCAACACCAAGGAGTCAAAGGTTCCCCACTCCTCATATTGTATTCTGCAAGTCCAAAATCTTTAATAGGAACCATCTCTCTCTATTTTTTTTAAAGAGGAGAAAATGAAGATGAACCTCACCAAATTTCCCCATTTCTTTATCTTTTAAAGGAAGAATATGGCAACAAAGAGGGAATGTTGCTAAAAACCCAACTGTTACCATGGTCTGTTCCTTCCATTGCCAGCTTAGGTTTCTTTTTGTCAAAAGGCCTGTTTTCACTTGCCAGTGCAAATGTGGAAACGATGAGGTCCCCTCTTCTTGCAAAATGTCACCATTCCTGTGCCACCTATTGCTAAGCAACACTTAGCAAAAATACATTCCATTTTCTGCTTTTCCCATTTGGCACCTCCCACCATGTTCTTTCATGTTCATTTCCACAGTGTAACAAATCAAAAGACTGTTTTCTATCTTTGGGTGCCAGTGCAAATCGTAGCCATCGCTGGAAGAAGAGGCACATGAATTGGGAGAAAAAATGTTAAGACCTTTGAGTGACTGTGTGTACTGAAGCACTGCTATTCAACCGAAGAGCGTGTACTGCCAAGTAGAAGGCAAAAACATAATTTCTCCCCGCACCCAGTACAAACACACTAGAACTTCAAGCTGATCAAAGAAACAAACACTTTTAATGAAACATATGCAGGATACATAGAAGGAGAATATTCACAATGCATCTGGTGTGGAACCAGAAGGCTTATCAAAAGTGTGAAGTAGGAACTAGGAAAGAGAGAGAGAGAGAGAGAGATAACATGCATGCGAGTATGATGCCAGGGGAGAGTACAGAAATATTAAAAAAGAAAGCACGTAAACAGATCTATCCAATAAGAATCTGCATGGCATTTCCTCAATGTGCAAAGAAACTAAGGTGCCTTTTCATTGTCAGAATGAGGGCTATTTTAATTCAGTGATTCATACATGGTGGACTCACAGAGTGCATGTACATTGTAGAATGAATGCAGATTGACATCACTTAAACTGCTATGACTCAATTTTGTGGGGTTTATGGGAGTTGTAGTTTAGTTTTATAAAATCTTTTATTTTCTCTGCCAGTGAGTGCTGGTGTCTTATTTATTTATTTACTATATTTGTATACCGCCCTTCTCAGCCCGCAGGTGACTCAAGGCAGTTTACAGAGGCAACAGTTCAATGACCAACAACACCATAAAAAGATTTAAAACATTTAAAAACATTAACATATAATATAAAACTATAACAAGATCAATAAAACATAAATCATTTGTGTCTCCTAATTAAAACATTGTTCAATCTCATCATCCAGTCATTCCATATTCCTATGTCTGTTACACTGCATTTTCAAACACTTGCTCAGTCAAGTCTTGATTTTTTTCCCCAGAATGTTAAATGGCAGGGGGCCAATCTAATGTCCCTAGGAAGGGTGTTCCATAGCTGAGGGGCCACCACTGAGAAGGCCCTGTCTCTTGTCCCCACCAAACATATTTATGACACAGATGGGATCAAGAGCAGGGCCTCCCCAGATGATAATAAAGTCCTAGATGGTTCATAAGGGGAGATTATTATTATTATTGACTTTATTTATACCCCGCAAAATCTCCCGAAGGATGCGATGTGGCTTACAAAGGCCAAGGCCGCCGACAACAACAACATACAATACACAATAAAACTCATAAGCAAATAATAAAATATCAAGCAAACAATAAAACAGTGAAACAATGACACTGTGACACAATTAAAAACCTAGAGGCCAGGCCAAATGTAATGGACAAAATTTAAAAGTGCTGAGCCTGACAGGTAATATGTAGAGGTATTTGGAGGTAGGTGCAATGGGCAGATAATCCTGAATCTCTAACAAAGTGCATTTGGGACTTAATGCCAGGAGTTTCCTATTCTGGAAAGGCACACTGGAATAGCCAGGTCTTCAGGCTCTTCCTAAAGACTGTCAACGTTGGGGCTTGTCTGATGTCCTTGGGGAGAGAGTTCCAGAGTTGGGAGGCCACCACAGAGAAGGCCCTGTCCCTCGTCCCCACCAAATGCGCCTGCGGCGCAGGTGGGATCGTGAGCAGGGCCTCTCCAGATGATCGGAGGGAGCGTGCGGGTTCATAAACAGAGATGCAGTCACGCAGGTAGGCTGGTCCCAAACCATTTAGGGCTTTGTAGATGAGCACCTGCACCTTGAATTGGGACCGGAAAATGAATGGCAGCCAATGGAGCTCCTTGAACAGGAGGGTTGTCCTTTCTCTGTAAGGAGCACCAGTTAACATCCTGGCTGCCACCCGCTGGACTAGCTGAAATGCGTTTGGACAGGTAAGTTATACCAGACAGGTAAGTTGTACCAGAACCGTTTAGGGCTTTATAGGCTAAAGCCAGAACTTTAGCCTATAAAGCTAAACTTACCAAATTATAACTCCCTAAATTCCATAGCATTGCACTATGACAGTTAAAGCAGTGCCAATCTGCATTCATTCTACAATGTAGATGCCTCCATAGTGTTCTTTCCAATAGTCTTCAAAAGCAGCAGGAAAATAGCAAAGGACAATGTCAAAAGCATTATAAACTGTGAACAAAAGCGAAATTGGAATTCAAGATCTAGCAGTTTCTTAAAATAGGAAATGACAAGGAGCAAGTGTTGACTCTCACCTCTTTGCCAAACACGTGCACTTGTGGAGCACAATGGAGTGTAGAAGAAAGTGAATTTTGAATGTTGAGCTCCAGGATGAACTAAAATTAAGGATAGTTCATGTTTCCTTGGCTTTTACTTTATTTAAGAGCTTAAGGACTTTATCACATGAGGCAGCCCAATGGTCCCTATTGTATGATGCCATGCACATTAGTGCAACGGGCAAAATGTTTGCAGCTATGTGCCAGTTGAAGAAAACGGAAGCCTGAAAGAAATGGCTTCTCAGCAGTATGTGTGTCTGTCCGTCTGTCACACACAAAATCAACAAAAAAGAATCATGGCATAAAGAAAAGGAGAGCAAAAAAGCAGAAACAAGAAAGAATAAAGCGAATAATGTGATAACTATCTGCCCAAGAAACAGATGCTCCACCACTGAGCTACAATAATGCAGATAAAACAACAATTCATATATATAAATTCTTAAATGATGCAGTAAAAATGCAATAAAGTGAGATGGAAAAAATGGGATGCTACGCTAGATGTTCCCAATGTAGCTGTGTGTGGCAGCCTTCAACAGGAATGGTAAATGCCAGCTGCCACCAGAATCCCTTACTGAACATGTGTGAATGGAGATAAAAGAGGAAAGTAGACTAGCCTGCCACCAGCTGTGCTAGCATTTTTGTTTGTTCAAAAAAGACATAGATCTATAGCAGGGATCCTCAAACATTTTAAGCAGAGGGTTTATGATCCCTCAGACTGTTCGGAATCCAGATTATAGTTTAAAAAAACCAAACATGAATTAATCCCTATGTACACTAAACGTAACTTATTTATAGTGCAAAAAACAAAACAAAAACAACAAAACAAAACAAAAACCAAGAAAGAACAATGCAATATTTATAATGAAGGACGATTTTAAACAACATAAACTTACCAGTATTTCAGCTGTAAGTGTGGGCCTGCTTTTGGTTGATAAGATAAGACAAGTTAATTAGGATTTTTTTGTTGTATGTATTCAAGTTTTTTCAGACTTAGGACAACCCTAAGTCTAAAGTTTAGGGCGGGGGGCAGGTAAATGCCCTTGGAGAGCCACATCTAGACTGTGGGCCTTAGTTTAGGGACCCCCAATCAATAGGATTGGTGAACTAAATGGGAATCATAAAAAAGGCTGGAAGATGTTTTCAAGTGGTGTCTTTAAAAAACCAACCAGAAGGTACATGGTATTATTTTTTTCTTATACAGTGTTTAACTGACTTGGGGATTAGAGTTTTAAATAAAAAGTTTGCTAAAACACATTTTTGTGGGAAAAAATGTACTTGATTTTTTTCACGTTATTTTCTCTGGTACCAAACTTTCTGTTAAAGTAACTCATCTATTTCATTAAGTGAGGCATACCTGTATATAAAGAAATCGAAGAAGCTTTTGATTACATTGCCTGGAAACTTTAAAAGAACTATCTGAGATATCTAACCTAGTGTGTGGCATTTGAGTATGTGTGGTTTATAGGTTTGCTTTCAAGCCACCTGTCAGTTTATGGAAACCCAATTATTTTCTAAGGCAAATAATACTCAGAGATGGTTGGCCAGTTCCTTCCTCTGAAATATTACCTACAGTATCTGGTATTCATTGATGGTCTGCCCTCCAAGACCTGATCCTGCTTAGCTTCCAAGATCATAAGGATTATGATACCTTTAGGGTATTGTTGTTGTAGTAGTTGTAGTTGTTGTTTAGCATATTTAAACTTTACTGACAGAAAGGGCAATGAACACCTTAGACAACTTCTCTAAAAACCCAAGTTGATTCTTTGTTCCACTGACATTGAAGCCACCAGCTGCTATTAAATCAGGAGAATTAATGGTGGCTCTGCTTTTCTGTCATTCCCTCTCCAGGTTCTCTCTTTGGAGATAAATTGTATTGATGTAATGTTAGAAGTCTAGAAGTGATATGAGGTATTGTGGAACATGGAGTTCTCAAATTTTTCCAAAGCTGTTACTGCACCACCCACAAAACACCCCATTTAGGCACTGCAATGAGTTGGCAGACTTCTTCATAGAACTTTGATCTATGTTCCATCTTGGTCAATATTCAACTTTCCACATTGATCCACCTGGAAAGCTCACAAACAAGTTATGAATTGTATATAGGGATCCTAGTTGTTTGCTCCTGCCCAGTTTCACTATTAAGCATAACATCGCTGTTGTATTTCCACTTGGACCAACCCAAACATTTTGATACATCCAATATTGTCTCTTCATGCACTCAGCACATCCATGCTACATAATCCCCAAAGACAATCAAGTTATTTTAACACATGGGGCAAATACTTCTTCCAATCACTTGTAACAACATAGCAAATAATTCACAGTTTGCTTCCCTTTATGACATCCAAACCCACTGCCTGAGGCTGGTGTCTCTTTCTGCCAAATGGTTGGACCCTCTATTTCATCTCCTGAACAAGAATCAAGTTGTGTTCGAAGAGTTTTAATTCGATGCCTGAGGTTGTCAACTATAGTTACACGATAAAGACATATATAACTTCCACTATACCTGCAGTAAACCTTTTGCACTTGCTTAACATGGAAATACAATGGGTAAGAACTTGCACTAAAGGAAAATAGAGAAAGAGAACCATGATTCTTAAGATGCCACATTCATATTCTACACCAGATGCCCATAAACATTAGCCATATAGAAATATTCTATAAAATCCAATATTGGTTGCCAGGTTATGAATATTGGCTCATTTTATGAACATCATTTAGATTATGTTTTATGCATAAAAGAGAGGAAAAATGAATTTAAGTTTCTATGCTGAAGGTTTTGTAAGACAAATAGATGTAACAAAACCTGGAATTTTCTGTGATATTATTTTAACTTTATTACAATGCTAGCAATAAAATCATCACTTTACAATATTTCTAATTTGCGGATCTATTAAATTATTGTACTTTTGTGCAAGGAAAATTTGCATTTCAAATAAGAAGAATTTCTTCTCCTTTCCAAAGCTCTGTCTGTAATCATTAACATGCATGTTACTCTTGATGAAAACATTTCCCCACTTACGTGTAACAAAGTCAGAACAGGAACAAAATTAAAAGTTCTCCTGTATCTTTTTCTAGGCATTTAATTGTGAATAATACACTATACTCTCTGACCAAACAAATTAAAGAGGGCAGTTTCTGATGTTTTTGCTGAATCAGCTTTATTGACAGTGTTGCCAGAACAAAAAACTGGAGAGGACTCTTGTACCTTTAATGGTTAGGTAGAAGAGAAAATTGTTGCTTGTATGACAAGCAATTTCCTCTTCAACAGAACCATTAAAGGCATAGGAGCCCTCTCCAGTTTCAATTCTAGTTAACCTATCTATTGATGATACAAATAATTTAATTAGAAGCAGGGGCGGCTCGTCCATTACGCGAAGTAAGCGGTCGCAGAACACTTTTTTTTTTGCCAGGGGCGCAGAGGCGCCTCTGTAAATACCCCTTGAGGAGCGCCCCCTCAGCTCACAACAGCCCTAGCAGTCCGGGGGGAGCCTCGGCTTTCTTGCCTCGCTGCCGGGTGATCCTCTTCCCAAAGGGGCTGGGCCCTTGAGCCTCACCAAGCCCCTCTCGTTCCTGCTCCACCCGGCCATCAGGTGAGCAAGCAGAGCCGGCGCTCAATCGTTCTCCGTGTTCGATCCCTTCCCCATGACCGGCTCCCTTTCCCAATCTCCCAGCGCTCCACCCGCCTCCTCTCCTCTCCCCAATCCACGGGTGGGCCAAGGGGCAGAGCCACTGCACCTGGCCCGCTTCAGGTCCGGAGGCGTGTCTGAAGACCCCAGCATGTACACCAAAAGTCGCCTCTTCTCCTGACTTTCTCTTCAGCCATTGAGACCAAGAGAGAAAGAGAGAGAGAGAGAGAGAGAGACCCTCCAGCTGGAGGTATCTCCCACCTCCGCTCCCTCCTTTGTTTTTGCACCTACCTTCAGGAAAGGTGGGCATCTCCACCTCTGTCTCTCTCTCTCTCTTGGCCCCAATGGCTGAGGAGAAAGTCAGGAGAAGATGTGACTTTTGGTGCACATGCCAGGGTCTTCAGGCACGCCTCCGGACCCAAAGCGGGCCAGGCAAGGGAGCAGTGCGGCAAGTGTAGTTACTGGGATGTATAGTTCACCTACAATCAAAGAGCATTCTGAACTCCACCAATGATAGAATTGAACCAAATATGGCACACAGAACTCCCACAACGAACAGAAAATATATATCAATGATTGGTTGGGGGGGGGGGGGTGCCAAAATACTGTTTGCTTACCATTGAAAATTACCGCCTCTGATTAGAAGCTTAATTTAAAGCTATGTGTATTGGGACTTCTATGAGGCTATAGTCCAGATGGGCATTGCAGGGGGCAGCAAAAGCTCAACAGAAATTTCTTCAAACTAGAGATGGAAATAATATTTTAAAACACTCAAAAATGGTTCAAAATCATTTTTAAGTGTTGAAAACCTTGACAAGAAAAATCCTGGACTGACAAGATTCTTTGCTGTTCAGAACCTCTTCCGTGCAAAAGTTGTATGTGGTTGCTCTGCACAGACAACAGTATTATTGGTGCAAAAATACCATTCCCATGTAAAAAAAAGCCACTCCCCACACTGAAAATTCTTCAAATGGGGATTTATTCTGCTCAAAATTCATATTTGACTGATTTGGATGAATTCAATATTTTTCAACAGAGGAAACTGCATAATAAACACAAGATATCATGCTTCGACATAGAAATATTATATTCTCTACAGAAAATGCTGTTTCCAATGCAGAAAATGCTGCTTTCTGTGTGAAACAAGTACATGTGAATTTTGTACAAAGTGAGTCCTGAATTGTAAATAGCCTTCAAAAAGTGTATGATTTTTGAAAACTTTCTTGTAGCAGAAAGGATATTGCTAAAATTACTTTTTTCCCTTCTTTTAGAAAAGAAATGTGTATTTAAAGCAAACCAGCAATTTTTATTTCTTGCTAAATCTGAAGGCTCATTGAAATTGAGCACCATAGCCTGATGTAACTAGACTCAAGAGAAGTCCCAGATTTTGTGCAGAATGAGTCCTGAACTGGGAATATGAACTGGGAATAGCTTTCAAAAAGTGCATGGTTCAGCTGATTTGCCTAGACAATTATCCATTGTCTAGACCACACGTGTCAAACTCAAGGCCTCACAGACCAAATCTGGCCAGCCATAGCATTTTATGTGGTCCTCCAGATGTTGGTCTAAAATTCCTGTATTCCTCATCATTAGACATCATGACTAGAGCTGATGGGAGTTGGGATACAGTAACATCTGGAAGGCTGCACTCTGTTTTGTTTAGTTAGGATAGCAGGGTTTGAATTTAGATACAAGGTTTGTGGATATGATGTCTGACTTTAAAATGTCCTTTAATCTTTCTTCAACCTCAGAGCCACAAGTGCTGCTGGGTTTCAGTTCCCATTATCCCCAGTCTGCATGGCAGATAATCAAAAGTGGTGGGAGTTTTTCTTCAATAACATCTGGGGACCCAAATTGAGTAAATATTAAAGAGCTGTGTAAAAAAACACTATGTAAAAAACATGGTTGGCCCTCTATACCTATGGATTACCCGTCCATGAATTCAATGGCCCTTTGAAGACAACCATAAGGCTGATATGATTCTTGATGAAAATGAGCTTGACACACCTGCCGAAACAGTTTGGGAGTGCACCCACTCCACTAAGGTGGCCCTCATCTCACTACCATCTGAGCTCCTGGACATCAAGGGTGTCTCTGCTGGTGTCAGAAAGGAGTGTTTGCATGACCAGCAAAAAGGAGGGATGCAGAGTTTGGTTTGAGCTCCATGATCAGTTAGAAGCAGTAGCAGCAGCTACATGGGCATGATCCATCCACTTTCCCTTTGCTTATCAGCACAAGGAAAGGGTGATGGTGTTCTCTGACTTTGACCAATGTGGGGCAAAGCTGCAATACTCACTTGAAGCTGTTGTGCACCCTAGGGACAGTCAGAGTCCATTTGTGCTGAATTTAGGTTTTTGGCCTTATATAGACGAACCCCTAGGTTCTAGTGCCCCTAATAAATCATGGGACTCTTCAAATGGTCTTGGACTAGTCTTTCCTACTATGGGTTTTGTTAGGATGAAGTGGAGAGAAAGACACCCATGAATGCTGCTTATCAACACAGGAAAAGGGTGATGATGCCAGTGTCCAACCTGTACACCTGTTCAAGTATCAAGGAGTGTTTGCATGACCAGCAAAAAGGAGGGATGCAGAGTTTGGTCTGAGCTCCATGATTAGTTAGAAGCAGTGGCAACAGCTACATGGGCATGATCCATCCACTTTCCCTGTGCTTATCAGCACAAGGAAAGGGTGATGGTGTCCTCTGACTTTGACCAATGTGGGGCAAAGCTGCAATACTCACTTGAAGCTACTGTGCACCCTAGGGACAGTTGTATTCCAGTTGTGATGAATCCAGGTTTTTGGCCTTATAGAGACAAACCCCTAGGTTCTAGTGCCCCTAATAAATCATAGAACTCATCAAATGATCGTGGCCTAGTCTTTCCTACTATGGGTTTTGTTAGGATGAAGTGGAGAGAAAGACACCCATGAATGCTGCTTCATCTCAAATAAAGAAGGGCAGAATATATATGTTATGTGTGGAGTATAAACAGATCTAAATATTGTGTCTCATGTTTGTTGTACCGGAACTCTTATCATCCTCACTAACACCCGTTACCTTTGCCTCTGAAAGTTTTTAACTTCTCTACATTTTGTCTTGGAGTCACTGCTGCAAGGGGGTAAAGAGAGAAGGAGGAACATTAAATGTCTCTTTTTCTTGCCAAAGTCCATTTTGCCTTAGGTTACTAGCCACATAAGACTCCCTGGCATATGTTACTATTTCCATGAGGCTGCTTTAATGAATACTCTTGACCTTTTCAGAGAATTTCTTTCCCTCTTTAAATTCCACAAATCTAAGCATGGGCCTGGTTTAGCTAGGTGGGACTGGTGTGTTCACTGTTTTTTTTATCCTACACACCTTCCCTCTTTCTCTTCCCCCACCTATTCATGCTTAAGTTATTGGATCTCACTTTGAAAGAAAGTGAGAACCTTTGAAAGAAAGGGGGATATAAATTCAATAATAAATAAAATAAAATAAAATAAGTTTTACCGGAACTGAAAAGGTTGAAAGAGGAGAGAACCTGTCTCGTGGCATAATGTGAGGTGCAGAAGAAAATGGTGTGGCAAAGAATGCTTTTGCCTTGAATTGTGAACCATTTATTGTTGGCATCCCTTCAGAACATAGTTTTGTATTTAATTTTGCTGTCCAACTTCAGGTATTTGAAAAACATCCTTTGAGGGTAACTGGTGAGTCAGAGACCAGATGTTGGCTGTCCTGAGAGAGCCCCCTCCTTGTTTTCAGCTGGTAAATGTCACTAGAAGGTTGTTATATTACTTATATTTCCATCTCAGAGGAAAAGAGATGGAGAGAGGGAAAGAAGAATTTTCGCCACAGGGAGGTTATATTAGAGGTCCATCCGGGAGCAGCTGCTGTTTTTGGAAAAAGAGGATGGGTGAATGGCTTTGAAACAGAGAGGCCAGAGGCTAGTTCTCATGATAAGCTGCCCGTGCTTTCTTCTCCTTGCCCACACTGAATGCTTTAATCAGGCAGTGGCTTCAGCATGAAATTCCTGTGCAGCTTGGCCTGCCAAATTGACACTGGGACAAAATGTTCTGCTGTCACAAGGGGTGTTGAGGCCCAAACTACAAATCATGCAAGAAACCCATGGCTCCATCTCCCCTGTCCTCCATTTCTTTGGTCTAAAGCTGTTCTGAGACTGGGCGTATGTATTTGCAAAACAGGACTTTGGGGGTGGGGGTAGGAAGAGGACCAGAACTCATAAAGGATTCTTTTGGGAGCTTCAGTGGGGTACTTTTTCAATAGCCATGTTGACTGAGGGGCTGTGGGAGATTGTACTGAATTACTTTGGAAGGGCAGAGAGGAGGGGAGGTAGAAGAATCCTGTCTTTTCCAATTGAAAGATCTCCAAATCACCTCCAATTGAAAGATCTCCAAATCACCCTATCATCAACGGCTATGCTCATGTCTTGCAGACTCCATGATTAAATGGAACACTTAGGTTAATTCAGACAACCTCACATTTGTCCCAGTTCAGATTACTAATCCTCAAACGATGGTGCTGTTCTAAGGTAGGTAAGTAGGTGTGTAGATCTTTGTTTTATATCTACCATGAGAGGTCCAGCAGTAGCTTCTTTGAGTCTATCCATCTACAATGCAGACTGCCTCTTAACTGGGTGTAATTCTACTGCTATCTGGAATTGCCCTGATTTTTGCTTCACATGGAGCAAAAATAGGAAGCTTCTGCATTGACTCATGTATACATCTAGAAATTTTAGTCAAACCTTCCCCCCCAAAAAACTCGATAGATTTAGCTATGAGTCAGTGTCAGTACAGTAACTTAACTCTTATGAATAAAGGAACCATCGCTATGTGAAGTGGTAAAGGCAAGAGCTTAGTCCATCATGGGAGAACCTAAAAAATTGATCAATCCCTTCTCTACCATAGAGCCATGTTTAGCTTTTTAAAAAATGCCTGGGTGGGAAAATGTCTGCAACAGCAGCTAGAGTCCCCTGGTGTTTCTTTGGAATTACCTTCGACTCATCCAGCGGTCATATCAAAATCCATAATTTCGGCCTCCAAACCTGCCCTTGACTTATCCAAGATTCACTTATACATGAGAATATATGGTAATTTCACAGCAGTCCAGTTGTCTGACTCAACTCACCTTATATCAAGGGTAAGTAAATGAAACTGTTTCTTTGGAACACTATACCCAGAATTCCTTTGCATGCATCTAAGATTCTTTTGCATGTTCTCCCATCAGCATTCACAACTTTTCAACATACACAAATCACGCTTTTCACACTTCCAGGCTTCCAATTCTGAACATGTGACACCTTCTCAAACCTGTTGATTTAATCACATCAAGTGGCACAAGAGTAGCTCCCCCTCTCCCTAACAGTCAGGTTCAGAAGGTGATGAATATTCCCTTCTCAGCACATTTGAATGCAAACACTGCTGCCAAATGAATGAATGAGTGAATAAACAAATAAAACAAAATCAGATTCCTTTCGTGGAAAGCTAATTAAAAACATAATATCTGTATTTTTGTTGCTACGTGCTAGTGATGCATTTAAGAAAAGAAACCTTTTAACTACATGCTGCATTAATTACAGGGAAAATAACTTGGCGGTGTTTTTATATAACACGTGGCTCAGTGAATGGCTGCCCCTACTAATAGGTTAACTGCATGATCTTGGGGCACCAGCTTACCTTTTGCCACCTCTATTTTCCAGACTTTTCAAACTAAGAAGGAACCATATGGAGATCAACTTTGGGCAAGCAGTTTCTTGTTAGAGGGAAGAAAATGTTTGCTGGCTTAGATCCCCATTCTTCCACTGTTATCTCGAAACAGCTCAGTTTTCATACTCCCTTCCTATTCCATTCTTGGGGAAATTATCCATCAAAGCACTGCTAAATTTGTGCACAAACTAAGTATGCTACAATCTGCAACCTCAAATTATGAAAGGCTGTATAAATATGTATGTGTGTGTGCATGTGTGTGTTTGTAGAACAATCCCTGTATCCACAGGACTAGTGCCAATAGTTTCATCTACTACATAGGACAAGATCTCTATGAATTTTCTAGATCCTCTAGTGATTTTATAGTTCGCTTCCACAAAGATTTACATAGAGTCTTTCTAGGGAACCTAGGAAATTCATAGAGAGGATACTGTGGTCCAAAAACCCAAACCCAAACTCAGAAACCCTGAAAATGGGTTGGTTTCTTGGGGGCCACTGACTGAGATTAGAAGCAGTAACCCGCCACTGGGAAACCTTGCCTGGTTCTTCTCCTTTTCCCAGAACACTTCAATGGGCACAGGACACAAGCCAGCCACAGGAAAACAGCCAGGCAAATGGATCAGAATTTGTTTGTTTGTTTGTTTACTATATTTATATCCGACCCTGAAAGGGACTCAGAGCATCTTACAACTGGCAGTAATTCGATGCCATTAAGAAAATAGACATGTACAAAATTAAAAACAATAAAACATTAAACACAACTTTAAAATCATGTAATCCAAAGACATAGTCTAAGGCCATTCTGGTCGTTATTGCACATCAGTCTACTTTACTTATTGCACTGCACTACTGTTCAAGTACTTATTTTGTTTAAATTCTTTTGAAATATATACACTGAAATGTATAATAAGTAAAATGTATAATAATCAGCCAGTAGCTAATTATTCAGGGAGATTATAAATCTCAACTAAGGTGATCAGAAAGCTCATCACCACACCTCCCCATTATTACATTTAGGGAGACCAGGAAATCCCATCTCCTAAGGTCCATTCAACCCAGATAACCCATCAGTGACAATGATCACTATTCTCATAGGTCGACACCCATTTCCTCACCCAGAAAGCCCCCTGCCAGCAGAAGGGGGACAGACACCAGCAAAGCAGAAATTCACATTTACTCCAGTAAAACTTTATTAAGGTCATTACACAACTCACAAATAACAGCTGTAAAACAACAATGAATATACATCAAACTAATGAGGAACTAGATTGTAACAAAGTCTATTATTTTTGTGTTGTTGAATTTTATTATTTTTAATGGTTATAAAAGCCACAGTCAGAAGGGCATGTCAGATCTGGGATTCTCTCTCCTCCCTGGCATAAATTGACCTCTGATTCTGCCCTCATCTCTGTGTCTTGATTGGGAAACATTGGAGCTGGCATGCCAACCTGTCTTCAGGACAATACCTCTCTAGGAACTTTTTAGGCCCTCAAGTGAGATTATATGGATACCTCTCTAGGAATTTTCTATGTCCTTCAATGAGACTCTGTGGTAATTTTCAGTGAAGCCATTTATTTCTGTTGGGTTTCATCCCTGACTGCACAAGTCTCCAGCCCTCAATGAGTAGCTAGCCTAGATAGATTAGAATGAGGGATTCTTTCTCCAAGTTCTCTTTGCATGCCTATCCCAAGAAGGGGCTTAGAAGGGTGTTGTTTTGCTCATCCTGCATGCCACTATCTCTTTCCTCTTTCAATACTATCAATGTGATCTCTTCAGGGAAAACATAACTTCCTTTTTAAAGGTATTTTTATTGCCCTGGTGAGGCCATGTGGTCAATTCTCCATTTTGTCCACACCACTTCTTCCTTTGTTCTGCTAGAGTAAAGAGGCATCTTGCCCTCATCTAGGCAAGATGTAGTATAGCTATTTGTTATTTTTCCTTTTTCTTTCCTTAAAAGATAGCTCAGAGAAGCTAGTTAGCTTCAAGAACCTTTCTTATCCAGAGTGGATGCCTTTTATCTTTAATAAACATATTATATCCTGAAGTTGTGGATCTGCAATCCTGTTTCATCCTGTTGAATTGAAACCGATCTTTGCTCTTTACACTTAAGTTTCTGCTGGTTATGAACGGTGCTTCTGGCACTTTGTTATGTTTTGTGGAATCACCCCCACATGAAGGTTATTTTGAGCCTAACAGCTCCTGACTCCCAACAATTTCTATAAGGTCTGCTATTATCCATGGTCTCCTCTTTCAACAGTAATTTCAAGATCCTTCTTTGGAGGCTTTTAAACACAGGCTGGATAGCCATCTGTCGGGGGTGCTTTGAATGTGATTTTCCGACTTCTTGGCAGGGAGTTGGACTGAATGGCCCATGAGATCTCTTCCAACTCTATGATTCTATGATATAGGGTCATATTATATGAATTTCATATGAGAATAGCAAAATGGAATAAATTAGTGGGTAGTTAATGTGATTGGGCATCCTAAACTTATAGTTTAGGGCAGGATTGAACAAGGTCCACCACCAAAGCTCAACCCAGAATGGGGGAGAATATGTTAGCCTTTTGGGGGAAAAAGTCTGATACAGTCAGCATTTTACTGTCAACAATGATTCACCTGCCATGGCAAGTCAGAAGGGAAATACAAAGCTCTTGAGCTAGCAGGAGATCTTTACTAATTGATAACCATGTGGATAGAAGGATTATGGGAAGTAAAAAATAGTGTTTAATCACCCTGAAAATTGACCTATTACATCCAAACTCTTTGGGCAGTTGGGGTTGCAAAGAAGTCATGGACCATTTCTAAGGACTTGTTGGCATAAAACTCTGCACTTAGCCTTGAAATCATAAAAATGTATCTTGGACTAAAGAACCAAATGCAAGCAACAGATCTTGCTGATTCTGGAAGGTAAGCAGAATCAGCTCCAGTTAATACTTGTATGGGAAACTGTCAATGTATACCAGGTGCTGTAGGCTACATTTTAGTGGAAAGAACTGACAAAATGAGCTCTACAAAATGAATACCTTGGCTTAACGACTCAGAGGAATGGGCAGCAGTATGTACTTACTCATTTACTTACTTACTTACTTATGTGATCCCTTGTAGCTCGAGGATGATTGTTTTCTAGATGTGGTGTCTTGACGGTGGGTCCGTAGGTGGCTGTGGAGCCCTAGTCTTGATCCTCATGTTCTCACGCACTCCAGCAAAGGATTGCTGCCTTGTCGCAATGATGAAGAAGAGAGGAAAGCTTAGAGAAGACAATGATGCTGGGGAAAATGGAAGGAAAAAGGAAGAGGGGCCAACCAAGGGCAATATGGATGGGTGGTATCCTTGAAGTGACTGGCTTGACTCTGAAGGAGCTGGGGGAGGTGACAGCCGACAGGGAGCTCTGGTGTGGGCTGGTCCATGAGGTCACAAAGAGTCAAGTGACTGAACGAATAAACAATAACATGTTCTCATGCAGTGAGAACATCAATTTCCAGTCAGAAGGTGGTCCCAGTCAGGATTGGCTTGATGTGTCTTACTCTTGGCACATTTCCCCCTTTCGCCCTCCATTGTGCCACTTCGAATTCTGCAGTACTGTTGGTCACAGCTGACCTCCTGTTAGAGGGCTCAAGGGCAAGGGATTCCCAGTTCTCAGTGTCAATGCCATAGTTTTTGAGGTTGGCTTTAAGCCCATTTTTAAATCTAAATTTAAATTTATGGGAGGGCCAACTTGGTTGTTTCCACTATATCGGCTATTGCTGCAGTATGTATATCTACATATATGTAAGTGCACTCATGCACACATGTGTTATGTGCATATTTACACATGCATACACTCAGCTCACAATTCACCATAGAACATAGCAGGCATTTAGAACCAAAGCTTCCTCAGTCACTCTGACCTAGAATTTCACATCACTCTTCATTGGCCAAAAATGGTCTCTCAGAGATATCAGTGTGGAAATATCTGGGACTCATTGTAAGGCGAGGGAAGAGTTCTTTGAATACTTGAGGACAATTGATGTGGTTTGGTTGTATATTTCACCCCCATTTTTTTTCAGTGCTGACAGCAGATTAACTTTGTTTTGTTTTTTGTTTTTAAAATATACAGCGTGCTGGAAAGGAACGGAGGTCATGAACAGCAAGAAGCACAAGGACTTTATTAGATTATAACATTTGTATCACATTAACTTGGGTGGTCTCTGATTGATCAAACATTTAAGAACTTGAGGAAAAGGTCTCATTTTAGAAAATGAATAGATTATCTATAGAAAAAAACCGGAGGAAGAAGGCAGACTGTTTTTTGTTGTTGCCAATGTGTTTTCTTTTAAGGGAGGCAAATTCTTTTTCTGACCATGATGAAAACATCTGATTCTTTGAGAAAGCAAAGGATTAATGGCTTGATGGGTGGTACCAAGTCTTTTTCTCTCCCCCATATGTGTAGCATGATAGTTGCTCTCTTTAAAAAGGGAGTGGAGCAGTGATTAAGTGTTTTGTAGATAAGAAGGATGTGTAGGGATTAGGATGGGCTGGGGGAGAGGCAGACAATGGTCAAGAAAGGACCTCATTATCACCATACCTCAGTCGGTAAACAAAATCTCTCAGAAATCCATCTACGGGAGAGCCCCGTGGCTTGATAAAGGAACTTGCCAAGGAACCAAATTGTTAAAATTAAGATTATCTGTAAAAAATTCTCTTTCTTTTACCACACTCAGTTGGGGTGAACAATAGGAGGAAAAGAGGAAAAAAAATCCATTACAAAAAGGAGTTGGAACAGCAATCTTTTTTTTCTCACTGCATTTCTGTTGCTAACATAAAATAGAATGATTATAGTTATGGCCATAGCCAGAAAAATATTTCAAGGTGGAGGGGAGTGGGGTGAGTTAAAAAATTTTTTTAGTGAATCATGAAGAGTAGTTTCATGACAAAAAATAATTTAAATAGTATGGTTCATTCTATATTTTAATAGACTTAATTACATTAATTTCCTATTTAAGTTACAAAGTTTTAAATCTTAAAATAACTGAAAATGACTGTTAATTGGTAATTTATAGTTACAAACGAATATCGCAACGTCTGTTGGAAACACTTGAAAACCGTGTAAATACACTTTGACAAAAATCAGGCTCCATTGATAAACTTTGGTGGATACTCAAGAGTGCAAGTCCAGTCAGTCTTTCTTGCCCCATTGTGCTTCTTATGTATGTTTTGTTTTCAAATGTTTAAAAGTTGAAATATATATATATGTGTGTGTGTGTGTGTGTGTTATTTATTTAAAACTTTTATATCCCGATCTTCTCTACCTTCGTAGAGGGACTCAGACCGGAGGCATAGCAATAGGAACCCTACTATCTGGAAAAGGGGATGGGACACAAGGAGGGAAAGGCCTAATTCCCCATTAGGAACCTGCTTCCTACCTCATGCTGGGTCAAAGAGCACAGCAGGGGGACAGAGAAGACTTAAATAGCATTCAGCTCTGCCTCTGTCAACCTCCCTTACCAAGTCTGGTCTCCTTCATGAGGGCCTTCAACCCCCCCCCCCCCAATGCCTTAGGTTTGCTTGCCAGTTATGGGTGGGCCAACTTGGTTGCTTCCACTATATCGGCTATTGCTGCAAGCAATGATAGTGTGAATAAATTGTCAAAATTTGCTTGAGATAGTGCTTGCAATTCTGGAGGGACTTGCTAAATTTTTGCTTCTCATATACTTAGCATGGGAATTTGGATAACCAGTTAAAATTCATGAGTAAACAAGTTTTTTTAACCTCAAAAATTGGGGGAGCGAGGTTCAACCCTGATTATAGAACTGTAGCAGTTTGCACATTAGACTATGGCTCTGGAGACTGGGGTTGATTCCCCTCTCAGCCATGTAAACCCATTGGGTGACACACTCTCATCCCAGAAAACACTGTGCTAGTTTTGCTTAATGTTGCCATATGTTGGAAATTACTTGAAGAGATACACATTGCTATATTAAATACATGTACAATGCATTTTTCTTCACCATTTTACATTGAACAAAGTGCAAATGATAAGAACGACTCCCAGCTTATCAGGACCTCCTGTTTGCCTGTTTTGGAGGAAGAGGAATGGAGGGGAACCACTATTTTCCAGGGCAGCATATTCTCAGTCCAAGGAAGCCTCCTTGCAAGTGATAGGAAAGGTCAGCCAATCTGGAGTCTGGCTAAGTGTCCAGAGTACTCACTCCCCAATGCAGATATTAGAAGTCTTCAATACAGCCCTCCCTGGTGTGACTCCAGCTAGTTTTCCTCCAAAGGGGGAAGGAATCAGGAAAAGCAGCCGTAACAGCAACAACCGAAAGCAAGCATTAAGAGAAAACAAGTCTGACATTAAAATGAGACAGCAGTGTGACACCAAACCATCAAAACACTAGAGCAATAAGCATTAAATTTCAGTCTGATAAAGTATCTAAAATCTGCCTAAAAGCAGGAAAAGACAATTCCATCATGCCCTGATTTGGGCTGATTTGGAATCCATGTAGAATAAGATAGTAAACCCCTTTGATTATAATGACTCCATATCCCTCCCCCCCCACCCCCAGTACAAGAGAAAGTCTGCTTCTAAATACCAGTTCCTGTGGAACATGAGTAGGAGGGTGCTATTGTAGTTATGTGTGCTCCTATGCGCTAGCCATAGGCAGCTGGCTGACTGCTAAGGAAACGGAATGCTAGGCAAAATAGGTCTGATCCAGCACAATTCTTCATATGTTCATACATTAGATACAAATGAATGACTTGATAGGCGCCCACTGGTGTCTGCTATGTATGGGGTATTAATTATTCTTTCTTATTTTCTTTTAAATTAAGTATTTTGAAATAATGGACAAATCCATTTATGCTTATTCTAAAATACATCATCAATTAAATGTATTTAGGTCAAAATTTAGATGGTAACCTTGTGGGGAAAGAACTCTTGTTTGCAAAATTTTATGTTTCTCAGTCATGAAATGCAAAATTTGATATCATTAATGTTTTGTAGATATGAATCAACCCAAAGAGCACAGATCAGATAGTGGTCCTCCAAAGGGAATACTGTTGGGGAATCTGAGCTGTCAGGCTCAAAATCACCCCAACCCTCAGTTGGGGTGATTCCACCATTTATTTATTTATTGTGTCATCAGCAACCATACCATTGTATTACATTTCTAACAGGACAAAAAAAAAAACCCAAACAGATTTTAAAAAACCCCACAAATTTTGCAAACTTGGTAGTTGATTAAATGTCCTTTGACCATTATCTGGCCACTTGGAGTGCCTCTGGTGTTGCCGCAAGAAGGTCCTCCATTGTGCATGTGGCAGGGCTCAGGTTGCATTGCAGCAGGTGGTCAGTGGTTTGCTCTTCTCCACACTCGCATGTCATGGATTCCACTTTGTAGCCCCATTTCTTAAGGTTAGCTCTGCATCTCGTGGTGCCAGAGCGCAGTCTGTTCAGCACCTTCCAAGTCGCCCAGTCTTCTGTGTGCCCAGGGGGGAGTCTCTCATCTGGTATCACCCACGGATTGAGGTGCTGGGTTTGTGCCTGCCACTTTTGGACTCTCGCTTGCTGAGGTGTTCCAGTGAGTGTCTCTGTAGATCTAAGAAAACTATTTCTTGATTTAAGTCATTGACGTGCTGGCTGATACCCAAACAAGGGATGAGCTGGAGATGTCTCTGCCTTGGTCCTTTCACTATTGGCTGCTACTTCCCGGCAGATGTCAGGTGGTGCAATACCGGCTAAACAGTGTAATTTCTCCAGTGGTGTAGGACCAGACACCCTGTGATAATGTGGCATGTCTCATTAAGAGCCACATCCACTGTTTTAGTGTGGTGATATGTGTTCCACACTGGGCATGCATGCTCAGCAGTTGTCTTCACTGTGTCTGGTTGTGATCCCCAGGTTGTGCCAGTCAGCTTTTGTATGATATTGTTTCTAGCACCCACTTTTTGCTTGATGTCCGGCAGTGCTTTTTTATTTATTTATGATTCCACCATAAATATAGCAGAGTACTAGAAATAAACTTTATAACTAGAAGAAACTTACATGTGGTGAGTCAGGATACACTTCCATTCAACAGGATGGTACAGGATTGCAGAGACAGAACTTTAGATTCAAAATATTTATTGAAGAAAAAAATATTCTAGATAGAAAAGGTCTTGGAGCTAAATAACTTACTAAATCTCATCTTCTAAGAAAGTAAAAAAGGATAAGAAGTCAAAATATCCATGCAACTACATTTTGCCTAGAGAGAGGCAAAATGCATCTTCACTGGAAGGAAGAAAAGGCAGAAAAAACCAATGGAGGCTGATCACATGGCCAAGCCCAAGGCAATCAAAATACCTTTCAAAAGGAAGTGACCTCACAGAGATTACATTGCTACATCTTCAAAAAAAAGAGGGGGGGGGGAGATAGGGCCAAGGAGGAAGAGTAAAAACAAAGCCCCTTCTGGGATAAGCATGCATAGGAATGTTGGGACGGGGGGAGGAATCCCTCACTCTAATCCCACCTCTAGCTATTCATTGAGAACTGGGGATTTCATGACACAAGAGACTTGTGCAGTCCAGGGATGAAACCCATCAGAAACTCTGATAGCCATTTCCAAACCTGTAAAAACTCTGCACTTCCTTATTACTCTGACCCTCAGAAGACAGCATCCAACTTACATATTTTCTGCAAAAACAATGCAGAAGTCTAAAGGGTTTATAATCTAAGGCTCAAACCACTATACCACATTGGCTCCTAAACTGAATTACAATCATTTTTTCATTAAATAGCATAGAATCAAAGAGTTGGAAGAAACCTCATGGGCCATCCAGTCCAACCCCCTGCCAAGAAGTAGTAATATTACATTCAAATCAAATCAAGTTCACAAAAATTTGCTCCCATGTTATTAACAAATACACCCCCCCCCCGTCTATTATGAAATGGAACGCAAATACACAAAATGGACTTTAATGTGGCATTGAGCGTACTATTAACTGCTGGCTGTGACATGGGAAACAATAATGGCTATCCAATTCACTGTCATCAATAGGATAATCAATAACATGGCTAATAAAATTCCTTTCTCCATTGAATATAGCAGGGGTCCTCAAACTAAGGCCCGGGGGCCGGATATGGCCCTCCAAGGTTATTTACCCGGCCCTCACTCAGGGTCAACCTAAGTCTGAAACGACTTGAAACCACACAACAACAATCCTATCTCATCAGCCAAAAGCAGGCCCACACCTCCCATTGAAATACTAATATGTTTCTATTTGTTAAAATTGTTCTTCATTTTAATTATTGTACTGTTTTAAAGTGTTTGTTTTTTTTTTTTTTTTGCACTACAAAGAAGATATATGGAGTGTGCATAGAAATTCATTCATTTTTTTTCCAAACTATAATCCGGCCCTCCAACAATTTGAGGGACTTTGACGTGGCGTTCTGTTTAAGAAGTTTGAGGACCCCTGGAATATAGTTTGCATCATGATGCCATATTTTTTTAAAAAAAATTCTGAGAGTGCACAAAACAGGGATTGTAGCCCATTAGCTACATCTTGCCTATCCCTGTTTTATGAGAACCATGACAGAGTTCTTTCTTGCAAGGTGAAACTTCTATCTGTTTCTTTGGGCATACTAAGTAATTTACTTTCATTACAAAACATACATATTTTAATTTTGGAAGTACATAACATCTTGTGTTTCGTTAACTGACCTGGGCTCCCTTGAGCCATCCTGTGATAGGAGAGTCAGAAGAAACTTGGAAGCTGACAGCAATCCTCCAAGGACATGATCAAAGGATTTCTTGTGCAAGTGATTTATGGTTACGGACATGTTATTCCCATGATGACTGTAATTGTCACATCATTGGCTGGCTGTTCAAAGCCTTTGCTGGCTGACTCAACACAACAGGAAAAAGGCTGTGCTCGCTGCAACGTTTGCAATGCAAATGCATTCTTCACAGGTCACCTGTTTCCCTCTTTAAGAGGTCATCTACACTGTAGAATTAATGCAGTTTGACACCACTTTAACTGCCATGACACAATGCTATGGAATCCTTGGATTTGAAGTTTGGTGAGGCACCAGCACTCTTTGGAAGGGAAGGCTAAAGACTGTAAAACTACAACTCTCATGATTTTATAGCGCATGAGACTAAGAATCGGGAAGCACATTGTTCAGTGGAAGAGCACATGAGGGATTCAATCTTCAGATTCAATTTAAAAGTAACAGGAAAAACTCGCTGTCCTTGAAACTCTAGGAAGCATCTGCCAGTCAGCGTATATAATATTGGGCTAGACGAACAAATAGGCTGCAGCACAATATGATTTAATGCAATATAATGTGATGTAACATCTCATTTCAAATATCTCTACTGAATCTCTATTAAAACTTCACTCGAACTATGATGTCTCAATTAGGCATGCCAATTGTTAATGTGGAATACATTTTTGTTCACATGACATAACATCAGTTACTATCTGTTTTACATATTTCCTGGTCCTCCTGAAAAAAGGATGAATAAATAAAGTTCAGGTTCTAACATGAAATGTAGAATGGTTCCCTGGACATATACACTAATATCTGTTTGAATATTTCAACCTTTAAGGTGGGGAAATCATGTTGGTGTGTTCGGATGTCAATTTTGACTTCCCCAGGACTTGACAAGGCCTATGCATGCAAAATGTCTATTTTTTCCCCAAAGGCTGGAGTAACTAGATGTTAATTTTTTCTCCCCTGGGATGGGGTGTAGGAAGGTCCCAAACCTTGCTTTAGATGAGAAAGACAGCTTCTGGAGGAGTCTGGGAGCAACAGTCATACTTTTTGGATTATTTGTTTTGCAGTGTTGTATATGAGGGGAAAATTGGTGGGCATGATAGACCCATGCATTAATGTACTGTCGAAGGCTTTCATGGCTGGAATCACTTGGTTGTTGTAGGTTTTTCAAGCTGTATGGCCATATTCTAGAACAGCAGTTCTCAACCTTTCTAATGCCGCAACCCCTTAATACAGTTCCTCATGTTGTGGTGACCCCCAACCATAACATTATTTTCATTGCTACTTCATAGCTGTAATTTTGCTACAGTTATGGATTGTAATGTAAATATCAGATATGCAGGATGTATTTTTATTCACTGGACCAAATTTGACACAAATGCACAATATGCCCGAATCTGAATACTAGTGGAGGTTGGAGGGGTTGATTTTGTCATTTGGAAGTTGTAGTTGTTGGGATTTATAGTTAATCTACAATCAAAGAGCACTTTGAACTCCACCAACGATGGAATTGAACCAAAAATGGCACACAAATCTCCCATGACCAACAGAAAATACTGGAAGGGTTTTTAAGTTGTAGTTTATCTACATCCAGAGAGCACTGTGGACTCAAACAATGATGGATCTGGGCCAAACTTGGCACACATACTCAATATGCCCAAATGTGAACACTGGTGGAGTTTTTGGGAAATAGATCTTGACATTTGGGAGCTGCTGGGAGTTATAGCTCACCTACAATCAAAGAGCATTCTGAACTCCACCAATGATAGAATTGGGCCAAAGTTCCCACACAGAACCCCCATGATCAACAGAAAATACTGTGTTTTCCTATGGTCTTTGGTGACCCCTCCCCCCAGGGGTCCCAACCCCCAAGGTTATTCTATAATGCTGGTGACAAGCTGACACATGTCCAGAGGAGGGCGACTGAGATGAACAAAGGTCTGAAAACCATGTCCCCTATGAGGAGCATCTTAAAGAACTGGATGTTTACCCTGCAGAAGAGAACACTGAAAGAAGACAGGAGAACCATGTATAAACATGTGAAAGAATGTCATAAGAAGGTGGGAGCAGGCTTGTTTTCAGCTGCCCTGAAGACTAGGACTTAGTGCAATGGGTTCAAATAACAGGAAAGGAAATTCCACCTGAACATTAGGAAGAATTTCTTGACTATAAGAGCTGTTCAAGAGTGGAACTCTTTGCCTTGGAGTGTGATGGAAGCTCCTTCCTTGGAGGCTTTTAGATAGAGGCTGGATGGCCATTTGTCAAGGGTACTTTGTGCTTTTTCTGCATAGCAGGGGTTGTACTGGATGGCCATATGGTCTCTTCCAACTCTATTATTCTAAGAGGGACTTTTATGTTCCAGTGTGTCTTAGAATTATGCAAAAAGCTACATGACTGTGGGAATAAAATGTTGCAGGTAGTGTTGAAAATTGTCAGGACAACAGTATTGATGTTTGGATACTTTTCTCTTTCTAGAGGAGCCCTTCATAATCAGTTTATTTATCTCAGGACACTAGTAGTTCTTTCATGAGGAATCAATATGCTTGTACCAGCCCAGAAGGTGGGAATTATTGCGATGACAGATGTGTGGGTGAGTGAGATTGTGTTTTTTCTTCCTGTTCTTTGAAATCCTATGGAACACATTTTTACTCCAATGGTTCAGTCAATTGGTTCTGTCAATCTTCCTTGCACCTGTTACCAAGCAGAGGAAATGGCTTCTTCTAATTTGCCCATCTTGCTGCCAGTTGGGGAAAAAACACACACAAAAGTAACTCTTAATTATTTAAATTGTTTTGTAAAACATAAAATTAAGATTACATCCTATAATAAGCATAATAAATGTTGCAACGAAGCATAAATAAAATATAGGTTATTAAAGTACTGTAATGTGGTGGTAAAGAGCTTATAGGTGCTTACAATTAAATGATCGGCATGTAAATAATTCCAGTACTTTAAACATTTTCAGCCAACAGAAAGTGGGTGTTTTGGGAGCATGCAGAGGGAAAAGAAGCTGATTCTCTTATTATGAACTCTCAAATGGATAATGAAGTTACAAAATACATAAGGTTCCAATTGATAAGCACACTGAGGCATAAAGGTTGGTGCATTTCTTCTCTTTGACATCTGAAATGGGGAACCAAAATGAATCTGACACCAGATTCAGTTGCACGACTTAGGGGATGTCATTATTCATTTTAGAAGGAGTCCTATGCAGTAATAGAAAGGCTGAAGGTTATTACAGTAAAGAACGAGTAGGCAGCCTGATTTATGTAAGAAACCCAAGAAGTGCCGTGTGGACCACTCTTTAATTTCTTATACATCTTGGATTTAGTGGGCAAAATGCAACTCCCCCAAGCCTCAGAGCCAACTGCCAGCAGAACTCTGAGTTCATGTGGTTCATTTCTTGTTGTCCTAACAGCTGTTCTTGATAGTCCTCCCTGCAGGTATCTGTTTGGGGATTAGTAATGCTTCACAGGGTCATACATCACAAGAAGTGGCTGTGTAATTACATTAAACATGCTTCATCTCCTTAGATTCACTTATCCTGAATCATTGATATTGGGTAGACTCAATGGCATTTCTCGGCAGACTGTTTTATTTTATGATAATGCTGATTATCATTGCAAATCAGAAGGCCATCTTTGTGACAGTGTTGAAGGTGAGCTTTTTATGGACAAAGGTGGCAAGAGAAATAATTATGGGAGGGTCTTGGAGATCTCAAGGTGCACAAAGTAGTTCAGCATTCTTTGTTTGGTGCTGCAAGTGCTTCTACCATCATATGATAAATAGAATAGCATGTCCCTTTCATAGAATATAAAACTTTAATGAAGTCCCAAAATACCTTGAGTAGGACTGAATAGATGTTTTATATTTTTGTGTTGTCTCCCATTTGAACTTTCTGAATGTCAAGTTCTTTCCAGTTGATACACAGTTTCCCTTCACATTTGCTGGGGTTATGGACACATTTCTGCTACAAAAATGGAAAAACCATGAATATATCTAGGCCCTCCAAATCATATTTAGCACAAAAAGGTGGGATCCATGGATTCTACCCATCATGGATGCCTTTGAGGCAGTAGTGTCCCTTTGAAAGACAGAAGCATGTACATGGCAAGGCTTACTGCCATCTCCACTGCTGCCCTACACCATTTTTGATAGAGATGAGGCTTGTAATAGAGATATGATGAGGCTTGTAATAGAGACTTACAAGCCTCATCATGCATCTAGTTTCTTTCAGTCTTGTAAGGATTGTGGTCTCTATTTATAATGGCATAAGGAAGCAGTGGAGGTGGTAGCAAGTCCTCTATGAATAATCACATCTGCAGAGGTTATGCTCACAAATGTGGAAGGCTGACCAAATAATGAAATGTTTCCATCTGGGAAGATCTTATTAAAATTGAACCAAAGCAAATCCATACAGACCCAAACCATCTAAATTCTGAAACTGTGGCTCTCCCAGTGTGAAGAAGACCAGGTTGTTATTATCCACCAAGTCAATCTCAATTTATGGTAAGCATATGAATGAAAGCCTTTCAGAGTCCTCAGTCATCAACAGACCTGCTCAGGTTTCAAAACTAAGGGCTGTAGTTTGCTTGTTTGAATCAACCCACCTGTACTGTAGTTTCCCTCTTTTCTACTTCCCTCCACTTTACCACTCATTGTCTTTGCCAATGAAGCATATCATTTCATGATATGGACGGAGTACAACAATCTTGGTCATCTTTGATTCAGATTAGAGTTCAGACTTGATCTTTTTTTAAAGGAGTCTATTGGAAAGAGATGATTCAGCAACACAAACATTGCTGAACACATGGTGATTTTAAATATGGTTAGAGAATGAGGGATAATGATTACTACAATGATGATGATTTTATATTCTGCCTTAACTTACAAAAGTCCAAACAGGTACAGATAAAACCTCAAATGATATATTGTTTATTATCAAGTTTATGAAATTTCCACATATTTGAACATTTGCACTGGATCTAATTTTTTTAGCCTTAGATCCCATTTGATCATCTCTGTTAAGTACTTGGATGGAAGAGCGCTAAGAAATCCCAGATGCCATTGGCCCCATTTCGGAGGGAAGAACTGGGGAAACTATGTCTAAGTATTCCTTGCCTAAGAAAATCATATGAAAAATCATGGTGTTCACAGGTGACATGAAGGCACATACACACACGTATGCACAACTGAAAAATAAAATATATTTATTGAGGATGTTTCAAACAGTTTTGAATGAGAGCTTGTGGTGATTTACAATGAATCCATAAAAATATAATAAATCCTTTCAATCAAAGAATAAGCTCCTTAGGGCTGGTCCACACTCGTAAAATGTCTAAAGGGTAGATACATATGTCCATTTTGGTTTTTCCCATTTTTTAAGGAAACCTTCAGGTTTTTTACATTGAGTTTATGAATAAATTTGCAAATTGTGGAAAGGTGATCATATATGTGGAAGTGTCACACCACTCTGCCATAAAATCAGGAAGATAATTTCATGGGCAATGAGAAAGGACACTATCAGATTTCTCAACTTTCAACATAGTGTATCTAGCTTAACACAGCATGGCCTATGATTCAAGTAAAAAGCTCTCATTTACATTAATTCAGAGAGAGGTTAGTAATCTAGGGGGAGTATACAATATGGATCACGAGATTATTCAGGCAGGTGCAAAGCCAATTGACCAAAAAGGCCACCTTTGATAAAAGTCAACTGAAAGTCTTTCCTTCGTTTCCTGCATAACAACCCATGAAAACAGATCTTTGAACCATTGATTAAAAGAGCAAAATTCATGTTTCAGTAACATATCACATTTTTCCTATTCCGAAGGGATGTGGGGTAGCTTTAACCCAATCATTCTGAGTTAAAGTAGATGAAGACAGTCATGTCTTCATGGCGTTCAAAGAAATAGAATTAAAGAGCCAGAAAGACAAGCATACAAAGTCTGAATGAGAATTTTTGTGTCTCTAGAGAAACTTTCAAGAAGAGTGATTCACCCTTTAAATAGATTGCAACTCCCAATACACTGTTTAATTTTTCTAAAGGCTCTTTTCGACATTAAACATGATTTCTCCGCACTTTTGTTTTTCTCTTTCATTATTTTGTAGTTTGTGGAATGGCTGTGGGCCTCATGGGGAACAAAAATGGACATGTAGATGCTGCTTACAGCTCGTCTGGACCTAGACTTTCTTTACAGTGCTAGAAGTAAACCACAGATGTGAAAAGAAACAAGGATATGGAAGAAGACATTTCTGAGCTTGTACTGGGTGTAAGGCTAGCCCTCTCATTAAACAGATTAAGAGAACAGCTTCAGGTCCTAGGGAAAGGAGAAAAGCAGTCTCCCCTCCCATGCAGTTGCTTCTGAACTCTTAGGTCATTTTCCACTCTTGTCTATGTGTCATATCCCTTAGATCAGTAGTTCTCAACCTATGGGTCCCCAGGTGTTTTGGCATACAACTCTCAGAAATACCAACCAGTTTACCAGCTGTTAGGATTTCTGGGAGTTGAAGGTCAAAACATCTGAGGACCCACAGGTTGAGGACCACTGTATTAGATGCCCTAAGGACTCATCCCATGGTGGTGGTGGTGGTGGTGGTGGTGGTGGTGGTGGTGTGTGTGTGTGTGTGTGTGTGGAGTGGGGGAAAATCATAGAATCAAAGAGTTGGAAGAGACCTCATGGGCCATCCAGTCCAACCCCCTGCCAAGAAGCAGGAATCGTCTTCTTACCATAGCATTTTATTCCATTGCATTTATAATGTAAACAGATGATATATTCACCCCATCACACTTTTGTCCATTTCTACAATAATCCTCCATGTTCTAAGGTATCACACAGGCAAGTGCAGTCCCCCTTTATAACAGTTTTTTTTCTTTTTTAATAAAAAAGGGGAAACCCCAGAATTGCTGAAGCCCAAAATCTAGGATTAAAAGGGGAGGAATATAGCTACAGCTAAGTGGTGATATACAGCTAAGTGGTGAAATTGTGGTGAAATTGTGCAATTCTTGACAAATAAAGGAATTTTTAAAAATTACCGCAAAAGAGTCATGCAATAAAAGTAAAGGAGCGTTGATGCTCATTTGAAGACGACCCATAGGAATGCCAACTCTACAACATCACAAATCTGGAAGATCCCGTCACATGTTAAATTACTGTATATAATTGGGTATAAGCCTAGTTTTTCAGCTCCTTTTTATGTTGAACCCCCCCCCCCAGTTTCTGATCAGATGTGGGTCCTGATGGGAAGGTGTGGGCCGCGCCTTCCTACCAGGACCCTCACCTCTCCGCACAGCAACCCAGCTCTCCTTCTCCTCCTATCTCAATGCAGCATGTGCCTTCCTCTCCTCCTCTTTCGGTACAGCATGCGTTTTCCCCTCCTCCTCGGCACCAGTCTTTCTCACTTTTCCTTATTTTCCTTTTCTCCAGGTGTTTTGTGTGGGGATTTGTAAAAGAGGCACCATGATAAAATGGGTTGACTGGAAAGGCATGTGTCGACAGCTGATTGGCTGAGCATACCAGGAACCAGAATTCTGATTGGCTACTGTCTCTGGCTTGCTGCTGAGACAAACGGTTTTAACTGCCACTTTCACCTTGGAGAATGAAGAGAGTGGTGACTGGAAACAGCCAGGAAAGAAATTGCTGCCAACTCTCTGAGGCTTGATCATTTCTAAGGCATGAAGCATATTTTAAAGAGTGTTTAAAATGATTGTTTATTCCATTCTCTGTGTGAATTCAGAGAAACTGATATCTATATATTGCTGCCCTGTCTGATCTTTTGAACTGAAATAAAAACGCTGTTACTTGTTACACAAGCCCAAGTGACACTTTATTATACTGCAGGGTATATTTTGGTTCAAAAACTGTGGTAAAACTTCTATTTATTTATATCTACAACCTCCAACATTTTGGACTTTAGCTCCCAGAAATACTAGCCAGTTTACCAGCTGTTAGGAATAGTGGGAGCTGAAGTCCAAGACAACTGGACAAGCAGAATTTGAGAAATGCTGCTCTAGATGAAACTGCATTGTATGGTCAGTGTAGACTCATCTAATGATACACTAACCTATTCATTCTAATAGCAACTCATTGTAAGCAGCAATAGCTGACTTGTGTTCTAATGGAAGGGGAGGGGGGGATAAGGGACCCAGCAAGCCTAAGACAGGCAGGTTATCAAATGTACTGGGGGCTGCTAAGACTAGGGGACCTTGATATTTGCCCAGTCATGACTCATAATGATGTCAGGCTTCATTGGCATGGATTAGTAATGCCTCATTAAAATCTACTTCCCATGTAACTGCTTTATAAATTTAAAATACTTCTTTGACCACAGGGATTTTAGTTAGGTAGTTCATTCATTTCAAAGCAGTAGACCAGCATTCCCCAAATAACTCAGGCTGTATCCATATTGCAGGTTTATAGCAGTTTGACACCACATTAACTACCGTGGTTCAACGCTATGACATTTTGGGATTTGTAGTTTTGTAGTTATTCACCCTTCTCTGTCAGAGGGATTTGGTGTCACAACAAACTACAAATCTTAGCACTCAATAGGCTGAATTCATGATAGTTAAAAGTTGTGTCAAGCTGCTATATTTCTCTTAGTGTTCTCCAGTTGGACACTGCATTAACTACCATGACTCAATGCTATGAAATTCTGGGATTTGTAGGTTTTTTTAGTATTAGAGAACATAACCTTTCAGAGAACAGACAAAAAAAACCCTTTAGAGCAGTATACAACCAAATATAATTATGCTAGGCAATGGTTTCAGTTGTTAGACTGAATAACCAGTAATCTCAGGAAAACATAAAAACAGCAGAGCTTTAGAAGTGTTTTCTTTTCCAGTACCCCAAAAAGGTACTCTCCCATAAAACAACTTGTTTCATATATTTGAAGTGGTTCCCTGTGCAAGGTGACTAGGGCATCCCTCTTGTAACAAACAGCTATCAACAGGTCACATAGTCAAAAGGAGAGAGAGAGAGAAAGAGCATGTGGTCTGCAGCTCCTTTTGTAACATCTCAGAAACCACAGAGTAAAGGAAGCTGCATACCAGAAAATGCATACAGGAAACAGTAAGCAACAAGATTGCTAGAGGAGGCTTGATGAAGGCTGTCATTTCGAACAGTTACCCTTCTCTTTCAGAGAGCTCTAGTGTCACCATAAACTACAAATCCCTAGATTCATAGGATGGCTTAATAACAGTTAAAAATCATGTCAAGCTGCTATATTTCTCCTAGTGTTTGCCAGAACATTTGTTCTTTTAATTTATTGGACTGTATAGCAATTGTGGACTCTTCCAATTCTACAATTCTAATCTTATAATGCCTGATCATAACCAATCAGGAGGGCATTGCGCTATGGAAGGCTGTCGTAGACCACACTAAAGTTTTACTCATATCTATGATTTGTAATAGTTAGGAAAATTTCAGTATACTCCAGGAGCCTCTGGTTGCAACAGAGGCCTGTGCAGTGTATTATGGATTAGACCAAGGATCCTCAAACTGCAGCCCTCCAGCTGTTTGGGCCTTCAACTCCCAGAATTCCTGACAATTGAACAAGCTTATTAGGGCTTCTGGAAGTTGGAGGCCCAAACAGCTGGAGGGCTGCAGTTTGAGGATATAATAATAGTAACAACACTTTATTTGTACCCCACTACCATCTCCCCAAGGGACTCGGTGAGGCTTACATGAGGCCGAGCCCAAACACAACAATACAAGCAATAATCACAACAGTACAGGCAATTAAAATAAGAACATAGACAATAAACATATAACATTATCAATAAGACAACATACAATTAAAACTGTGGGAAGGCCAAATGTAAAATTAAAATTGGAAATAGTGCTGAAGCATGGACGAAAAGGTGATAGCGGCGTTTGTGGAAAGACATACGAGCAGACCTAAAAATGTAAAATGCTTTGGAAGAACAAAGTGCTATGGGATCATTATTCCGGGAAGGCACACTGGAACAACCACGTCTTCAAGCTCCTCCTGAAGACTGCCAGGGTTGGAGCCTGCCTGATGTCATTAGGGAGTGAGTTCCAGAGTCGAGGGGCCACCACCGAAAAGGCCCTCTCTCTCGTCCCCACCAATCGCGCCTGCTTTGCTGGTGGGATCGAGAGCAGGGCCTCCAGATGAACAAAAAAAATCATGTGGGTTCCTATACAGAGATGCGGTCATGCAGGTAGGCGGGTCCCAAACCATTCGGTGCTTTGAAGGTAAGAAACTGAACCTTGAATTGGGTCCGGTAGATGAATGGCAGCCAGTGGAGCTCCTTAAACAGGAGGGTTGACCGCTCCCTGTAAGGAGCCCCAGTTAACAACCTGGCTGCTGCTCGTTGGATCATCTGAAATTTCCGGGCCATTTTCAAGGACAGCCCCAAGTAGAGTGCATTGCAGTAATCCAGTCTAGAGGTGACTAAGGCGTGGACCACCTTGGCCAGATCCGCCTTCCTGAGATATGGTTGCAGTTGGCGCACGAGTCTTAATTGTGCAAAGGCCCTCCTGGCCACCACTGACGCCTGAGTGAAGAATCCAGGAGGACCCCCAAACTGCGGTCCTGTGACTTCAGGGGGAGTGCAACCCCATCCAGCACAGGTTGCCACCCTATACCCCAGTCCGGTTTACGATCGACCAGGATTAATCCCTGTCTTGTCGGGATTAATCTTCAGCTTGTTCATCCTCATCCAGACAGCCACAGCGGTCAGGCACTTGTCTAGCACTCAAGGGGCTTCCTTGGAATTCTGTGGGAAAGAGTAGTAGAGTTGTGTGTCATTGCACAGAAATGCCTGGATTAGACTAATAGCAGTGCAAGATGCTGTCTTATCCCTGAGTCAAACCATTGGTCATCTAATAAGAAATCCTGTCAACTCTAATTGCAAACAACAATCTAGGATTTCAGGCAAGATTCTTTCCTACTCCTACATATGGTTGGCTTCTCCTACTCATTTCCCATCCAATTGCTATGCATGCCTGAATCTGCTTGGCAGCAAAAATCAGATTAGACTATGTTCTGGATGACCCAACTTTGGTTCTGAAATCTGACAAGATCAGGTGTGTCCAAAGGAGCATATTTATCTGCCACAAACAGGGATATGATGCGATATGGGTGGCAAATGCTATTCAGTGTAGTTGTAATACTTCTTCCTCCTTGGAATGCAGCCCTGCAGGTTGGAAGATTCAGCTGGCTCCGTCATACATGACTTGATCCTTCTGAAGAGGCTGATGTTGTGTTTCATCTGTTTAACCCATTGATCTTAGAAGAACAAAGGACAAGGCGTGCTATATGGATGATCTCAGAATGGATGGCTTGGCTCTTGAGAGGAGAAAATGAAGACCTAAAAATGCTCGTCAGATGCTCCAAAAATTATTTCAGTTGTTAGGAAAGCCAAACATTTTTTTGGTAAAAGGTTATTGGAAAAAAAATATTCCAACTATCTCCTGATAACTGCTTTTTTGTTAAAAAAATCTTTCATATCTTTCACTCTCTTCTCCAAAAGCCACTTTCTTTGTTTCTATTATGTTTGTGGAACAATAAACAGCTCTGCAAATATCTGTTAAGGTAAACCCCCAAACCCAGTCAGACAATACCCTCATTAGGACTGGCCAACCAAAAAGTCCCATTATAGCAGTGTTTCTCAACCTGGGGGTCAGGACCCCTGGGAGTGTCACAAGGGGATTTCAGAGGGGTCACCAAAGACCATCAGAAGACATATATTTCTGATGATCTTAGGAACCCCTTTGGCAGAGAAGGCTGAAGATCTCTTCACCTGTCCTTCCCTTTCTTTTTGGAATCAGATGGCAACTCCTCCCACCAAAAGGTCTGCTGTGATTGACTGCCCCCCCCCCCCCCAAATCTCATCAGCATTCATTGTTGGCCATGTAAGTAGTGTGTCAAGTTTGGTGCAGATCCATTGTAGGCTGGGTTCAGAATGCTCTTTGATTGTAGGTGAACTATAAATCCCAGCAACTACAACTTCCAAACGTCAAGGTCTATTTTCCCCAAACTCCACTAGTGTTCACATTTGGCCATATTGTGTATCCATGCCAAATTTGGTCCAGATCCATCATTATTTGAGTCCACAGTGCTCTCTGGATGTAGGTGAACTACAACTCCAAAACGCAAGTCAATCCCTACCAAACCCTTCAAATATTGGGTATTTGGGCCAAATTTGGGACCATGAATGAAAATACATCCTGCATATCAGATATTTACATTACGATTCATAACAGTAGCAAAATTATAGTTACGAAGTAGCAACGAAAATAATTTTATGGTTGTGGGTTACCACAACACGAGGAACTGTTTGTTTTGTTTCAGGAGCAACTTGAGAAACTGCAAGTTGCTTCTGGTGTGAGATAATTGGCCATTTGCAAGGATGTTGCCCAGGGGACACTCAGATGTTTTGATGTTTTACCAGCCTTGAGGGAGGCTGCTCTCAAGTCCCTGCATGGGGAGCTGGAGTTGATAGAGGGAGCTCATCCGCACTCTCCCCAGATTCGAACCTCCGTCTTGTCGGTCTTCAGTCCTGCTAGAACAAGGCTTTAACCCATTGCACCACTGGGGCTCCTTACAACAGATTAATAAACACAGATTAAGGTTCTCATTTGTATATATTTAACACTTGATATGTTGAACTCCCTTTTCCAGAATTCCAAAATCTGAAATAAAAACAAAATCCAAAACTATCCATATGGCTGACTGCGATAATAACACTTTTGTTTTCTGAATGTTCAGAGCCCACAAACTTTATTATGCATATAGTTATCAAAAATAACATATAAAATTACCTTCAAGCTATGTATATAAGGTTTGTATAAAACATACCTTAATTAGACTTGAGTCTCATCTTAATGATATTTTTAGTGTATTGTTTTTAAAGTTTTCAGCAGCTTTGGGTTTCAATCCCGAGGGGGGGGGGGGGGGGGCTGAGATACTACTACTACTAACAACTCATTGTGTACATACTTGCAAACACAGGCATTCCAAAATCTGAAAAAAAGTGAAATACAGCACTTTCCTAGTTCCAGGCATCTTGGATAAGAGATATTCAACCTGTATTTAAACAGCATAGAGTTCATTTCACTAATACTGCACTACAAATGGATACAGTTCATATAATCTATTGTTTAAAGGGAGAGGGAATGTGTGAGATTAAAAACAAACAAACAAAGGGAGCATTTTTGTACTTTTTAAACTGAGAATGAACATACTTTTTAATATCCTTTTGGAGTTCAGTACTTTGTTAACTCAGTTGGGATGAGAGAAAACCCTTGATGCATCGCCACCTTGTGGTAAATGTTGTATTTGAATTCTGTTTCTTGCAAAGTGTCCAAGGATTTCTACTTATATATGATGCTCTGTGCAGAGGTCACAGGCAGCTGAGGAAGGGCAAAGCTAAAAGCAATCTATTTGTAATGGAGATTCTTGTGCTCAAGTGATAAAGATAAATGGTGCTGGACTGAATATGTAGCCTACAAATGCTTCATGCACAATTTGTTGTTGCTGCTGCTACAATGAATGTTGCTTGACCCCACTTTAACTGCCATGGCTCAATGTTATGGAATCTGGGAACTGTAATCTTACAAAGTCTTTAGCATTATCTGCCAAAGAGTGTGGTGCCTCATCAAATTACACATTGTTGCCAAATTGTTCATGACCCCAACAGTGGAGTATGGGGATAGAGCAGTGGTTCTCAACCTGGGGTCCCCAGATGTTTTTGGCCTTCAACTCCCAGAAATCCTAACAGCTGGTAAACTGGCTGGGATTTCTGGGAGTTGTAGGCCAAAAACATCTGGGGACCCACAGGTTGAGAACCACTGGGATATAGGGTCAGGACCCTCTAAATAAAATTGCTCTCAGGCCCCTTCCACCCAACTGAATAAAATACCACATTTTCAGCTTTGAACTGGAATATATGGCAGTGCACACTCAGTTCAATGCAGATATTGTGGGATTTTCTGCCTTGATATTCAGGGTTATATGGCTGTGTGGAAGGGGGCTCACTGACTAATCAATGGGTAGAACAACCAAATGAAGGAAGGTTGGGAAAAGATAGGGAAACTGTCAAATCCAAATTCCAGGCAGACTTATCCTTGCATAACTGAAGAGGGGATAATGGATGAATGAAAACTAATGCACCAGCACCTAATTCCAGATGTGCCATGTATCTGTCTGAGGGCCCTTCCACACAGCTCTATATTCCAGAATATCAAGGCACAAAACCCCACAATAACGGCTTTGAACTGGGTTATCTGAGTTCACACTCAGATGATGTGGGGTTTTCTGCCATAATATTCTGGGATATAGGGCTGTGTGGAAGGGCCCTTAATTTCCAAGGGATAGTTGAGAGCTTCTGGATCCAGTAGATCCAATTTCCCCCTCCTGCATTCATCCGCAGCCTTTACTGGCATTAGAGCATCACCAACAGACTGGGTTTCCACATCAACAACAACAAAAAAGGTTATTACTCCTCTTGTGCTCCTAGGATGTCCTTCCAAGGATGATAGAATCATGGCCAGATTATCTTTAGATTTATCTCCATCTGTTATCAATTATAATGTTGTTTCTTAGTAGAAATATGAAGTGTTACATGCATAGTCATATGCTTTGGAATTGCCACCATGCAAATTTGGAGCAAAGAATTTGTTGTCATGACCATCAACACAAAATTTATGAGAGTTTCCCCACATTTATGCAAACCTGACTTGAGATCCCTTCCATTACTGACAAATCGGGTATTGTTCTGCCCACTCCTTCTCCACTGTCCCGTTTCCTCCATATTGCATTGTGTAAAGGTCTAAGAATTTCAAAATCCTTTCAGTTGTGTGATGTCATTGTAAAAATATTTCCTTTGGATTCAGTCTGCCCTGCAAAACCAATGGGCAGCGAAATCCTTGCTCACTTAGATTGCATCATTTTGCTCTGGAGTGAAACGTACGATTACAGCAGCCCTTTCCACGTTGCTTCAAGAAAGCTGAATGCTTTGGGTGGAAAACAGGATACTGTTACCCTAGTTTAATTTCTTGCAGGCTTAGGATTTCAAATATCACTCAGAAATACCAGGGCTTCTGCTGTTTCACTGACAGATTGATAGCCCGCAATGTGGTTTGTAATACTCCAGCTAACATCTTGAAATACTTATGTCATGACTGAGGTAAGGGTTTGGAGGGGAGAAAAACAGTTGGCTCCCCACTTCCTTTTTTGCCTGCACTTCCAAAATGTTGTGCTTCATGTGAATATTAGCCTATTGCTGCTAACCCAAACAATGGCATACTCAATGGAGTAAATGTACATATTTACTTTTCATGCAAACATAGATTGCCCTGTGAGTCTATACCACACAAAATCTCTAAGTCTGAACCTATTTATTTGGGTGATGGCTTAACTTCGACTTGAATAACTGATTGATGGTTTATTTCCCCAATGAAAAGACAGGACTGGGATTAAGGGGTTTACTTCAAGGAAGGCCATACAGGTGTTCCAGACCCCACCTGTATCACATTTAATGGAAAAGTCTTTCAAAGATGGCATTCCTTTCAAGGTGTTAAGTGGTAGAATGCTTATAGAGGAGTGTTCCCGCATGGAAGAATAGAAAACAGATGATCCAGCAGGCAACCTGCTGTGGGAGAAGGCTGGCCTGCAAGAAAACACAACCTGCATTTATTTTATTGTGGGCTTTGAAGTCCTTGTAGGAGCAACCACACCTCCTTGTTGCTCTCCCACTGCAGGGCTCCATTACACAATTCGAACCAAATCCCTGGACTTCACTGGCCTCATAAATTCATCCCACATAACATTCTCCTTGCTTTTTTCTGATGCTTATACTAGAATAAATACAACTTGACACACTTTAACTACCATGAGTCAATGCTATAGAATTATAAGAGTTGTGGTTTTGCAGGCTCTTTAGTCTTCTCTGCGAAATAGTGCTGGTACTTCACCAAACTACAGTTCCCATGATTCCTTAGCAATGAGCCATAGCAGTTAAAGTGGTGCATTAATTCAGCAGTGTAGATGGACCATGTGTTTCCAGGATGAGTCCTTTTCTCACTTCTTCCTAAAACCCCGTTTCTTCAAGATGGAGTTTAACACCATCTCCAAGAAGACTATCTTCAAGGCCTATGTGAGAATGCCCTTATCTACACTAATGGAAAAATACATTTGACACCACATTTCCTCAGTCCTCATTGGTTTCATAGTGGTCCCATTAATGCCACACACATCACACACATTAGAGAGAAATTGATATAATTGGCCAGATATTTCCTCATGGAAAAATCACCTTGTTGGTAGAGGATGGTCCACATTATTTTCAGCCACATAGCTATGGACACTCTTATTTCCCCCCATTATAGTGCATGTGAATAGGCATGTTTTCTGTTAAGTGGAGGTAGGTAAAGGTTTCCCCTGACATTAAGTGTAGACGTGTCTGACTCTGGGGGGTGGTGCTCATCTCCATTTCTAAGCCGAAGAGCCGGCATTATCCAGACACCTCCAAGGTCATGTGGCCAGCATGACTTCATGGAGCACCATTACTTTCCGACAGATGCGGTACCTATTGATCTACTCACATTTGCATGTTTTCAAACTGCTAGGTTGGCAGAAGCTGGGCCTAACAGTGGGAACTCACCCTGTTCCCTGGATTCAAACCGCCAACCTTTCGGTCAGCAAGTTCAGTATCTCAGTGGTTTAACCTGCTGCACCACACCAGAGGGTCCTAAGTGGATCTATGTTAATGTTAATATATTTAATATATTTACACACACAAACTTTAACAAAATTAAAATTAAGAGCCACTTCCCGGTTGATCACTGTGCACCTATCTCCGTAAAACAAATCTATGCACAGGTGTATTCCAAGTGAAGCAACGATCCTCCACCATCAACTTTGCTGGACTGGCCATGTTGCCCAAATGCTGATCACAGTCTCCCAAAGCAGTTACTCTTCTTTCAGCTTAAGAAAAGAAAATTGAATATTGGACATTTTGGAACTATCACAATTTGTTTGTCCAAAGTTTAGTGGTTAGTGCAAGAGCAGTGGTGTATGTGATGCCTCTTGGATGTAAGCATTGTTACAGAAACCTTGGTATGGGTTCTGGTGAACTGGCTTAGAAAGAATAAGGAGTAACCCAGTTCATCGTTCAGAAGTTGTGTTGGCCCTGTGGTCTCCACTGAAAATTCAGTAAGGGAAGGCAGGGGAGAAGGAATAGGTTCAAAGAAACTGGCAGGAGAAGGCAAGGAAGGGAACAAAATGAACATTGCTCAACCATGTTGCTAGCAAGATTATAATTCCATGATGCCTTTCATTTCTTATAAGACCATTACCCTTCCTTAAACTCAGAGCCAGCAAGATTTAGGGGCATGCTTTGTCTAATATGGAAGCAGGTTCTGAATTCCAAAAGTTTTTTAATTTTTTTTATTTGTATCATACTCCACCTTTCCTGCAATAGGGAATCCAAGTTGCCACACATAGATGAAAGCAAAATACAGCTAAAAACTATCACTGTAATAAAAAAGTTCAAAGCAATAAGCTATCCTATTAAAAGCATTGCTAACTTGAAGCAGCTTAAAAGTTTTAAAGCCCAACACTGAAAATAAGAGCACAGTATCACCATAAAAAAAAACCTTCACAGCAACCAATAATCAAGATCCTGTATAAATGAAAATATTGCTAGAAAGAAAGTAGAGGATGGGCCATTTCACAATTTGGGTGCAACCCCTGAAAAGACGGTCTCAACAAGCCATGAGCAATTGTGCCTTTATTAATACATGGACTTAGAACTTATCTACATGGATTTATAAAAAATAATCTTTTAGGGGCTTTGACATCTATGACAATTCATTTGCACTTCTTTTCTTTGAGTTTAAACTGTTTCAAACAACTTTAACTTTTAACAGCAAATCTAGCCTTATGGGCCAAATCTACCAAACTACATAATGTAGTTTGAAATGGCATGATACGGTCAGTGTAGTCTCGTATAATGCAGTTCAATGTAGTCAAATTGCATTCTATGAATCTATATTGACCATTCAATGCAGTTTCATAATGCATTATATAGCAATGTAGATATGGACCATAAATTTGCATTTCCTGTAAAAAGGCAAAGTTGTTTGAAACAGTTTAAAGCAGTGTAGATAGGGTGTTAATCATGCAGCCATTTCTCTAGGAGGCAGTTGTTGTTCCACTGTAGTTGGAAGAGTTAATTATGGACAGAAATGATTGGTGAGAGGTCAACATTCACACCATCATCATAGGCAATCCCTTGTGGCCGAGTATAATTGTCTTCCAGTAGTAGAGTCTTGGTGATGGGCTTGTAAGTAACTGTAGAGAGTGAGACCTATTCTGTATCCCCAAGGTCTAGAACAATGGCATATGGTTCCAGCTGGAAGGCGGCCCTAACAAGGATTGGCTTGATGCAGCTTCCTCTACACATTTCTCCCTTTCGTCCTCTATCTGTCCTATTTTGAAATCCACAGCACTGTTGGTAACAGCTGACCTCCAGTTAGAGCGCTCGAGAGCCACTGCTTCCCGTTCTTAAGCTCAGAGTAAAGTAACTGCTTTGAGAGACCAAAAGCCAAAGAAATCATTTTTCTGCACATATTTTTTTCTGCTTTTTTTTGTACAGAATAAATTTTCAATTGTGAATACTTTTTGAAAACTGCAATTTTCAACAATGTTCTCATAATAAGGAAGCAAATGGGGGAAAATATTGCACTCTTAGGAGGTGGCTACTTAAGGAGGTCCCAGACGTAGTTATGTTTTACTTTTTGAGGACCATGTAGCCTACTAAAATATGGTATAGACAGTTACCTGAGGATATGTTATGTTGTATTTGATGAGGTTTACTTCGAATGTAGATCAAGTAAGATTGCATTGTTGTGTACATTTTGAAGAATGTACACTACAGTTTTCTTTTGAAGAGACAATTTGAAGTGGGGCACTAGCTTTTACAATCCCCCTCCCATTTCCCCAAATACTTAAAGCAGTAGAAGAAATCTCAGTGTTATTCTGTAGCAATGATACCCATTAAAGGTCACTTTTAGACAACAGTTAGAACACTTGCCATTTTGCAATCGTTTCCCCAGTTCTTAGCGCAGACAGTTTCTCATCAATGGCTCCCAAGGGTCTATAGTCTGTTTCTGCTTTAACCAGTTTCTGCCCACAAACATGTTCATGGAGCTGCTCAAAAACCCAAACAATTGCCAACAGTTCTTTTCCTCAATCTGTGCATAATTCTGTTGCATGTTTAGTCAGTCTTGAAAAAGTGTCAGATTGGAAGCATATGCCTGCAGCAATTTATCCTTAGGGAGGACAATGCCGAAATTATGTATAGATCATTCAGTAAGAATACTCACTGCAATACACAGGGGCCATAGCTCAAGCATAAGAGGAGATAGTCCACGCAGGTTAACATGTGTCAAGTGTTGAGATCCTAGAGATATGCCAAATGTTCCTGGAAATGACCAGTTCAAATGTCTGTGCAATCTGACTCTTGTTCCCCATTCTCTCTGCTTTCACTTTCCCTTCTAAACTGCTTTCAAATTTCTGTGCACCAAAGCAATTTTCCCTTCTGCAATACATTAGTGCCATGGGTTGATGCTTTATGGTTTGAAATTTGTACTGTGTATCAATCAGTGGAAGATGTGTTTTAATATTCATCCTACCAACAAGGAGAACACATCATTTGGATTTGTCCATCTGCCTTCAGAGCAATTGAAATTACTGTTGCCCACTGGACTTTTATTTCTTACATATGGACAAATTTCATCCACAATGAACCAACTACTCATCGTGGACAATTAAGCTCCTCAAATGCCCATAAAATTCATTAAAATAATAGAATGGGCGGCATTCAGCTGCAGCAGGACAGGGAGTCGGTAAAGAGCAATGTGGAAAATATGCTTGGCCAAAGCTTTTAAGTATTACTTTTTGGAGGTTATAACTCTCAGAATATCAGGTTCTCTGGTGGTTTTTATAGTCCAGACCTAATCTGGGAGGAAACTTAGTTCTTCTATGGGATCTAGGAAGATCATCAATAGATGTTTGCCTTGGAACTATCAGAGAAGTAGCTCAGGGTTGATGATGCACATACATTTGAAGATGTCATTCAGTGAGTCAAATTGTTGGTTTGTCCAACCCAATGTTGTGTAGTCTTGATTAATAGCAACTTTCTAGGGGTGCAACCCATAGTACCTTGGTTTTTTAAAAAAACTGGAGACAGTGTGTATTCAAGGATTTTACACATTACTATCAACCACTGAGCAATGGCCCCTGGCTCACATGAACTGCCACAGTAAGGAGTTTTACCATTTTTTTTACAGAATTGTAATGGGCCTCTATCATAATGTATGGAACTTCTGTGCAAATGGTCATCATCACAAGACAGATTACTTTCTGGTTAAGAAGGCATTGTTGCTGAAGGAACTATGAATAACTCATGGATGTCTTAAATTCAGCATCATGCTGGCACCCAACTACTAGCATGGCAGAACCTTCTTTCCTTCCACTTCCTCTGTACTATCCAAAAACATTCTGGATAAACCAGAGAAGTCAGCCATAGCAGAGCACCTGATGAACCAACCTGGACACAACATATTATTCGAGAAATGCTGAATCACTCCAACAACCACCATGTCAGACTACACAGAGAAGTCATTGAAATCCACAAGCATGTGGACTATTTCAACAGAAAAGAGGAAACCATGAAAATGAACAAAATCTGGCTGCCAGTATTAAAAAAATTAGAACAGCACAACAACAGAGAGGAAACAAACAAGGACATCTAATCACCTCTCAACAAAAGATTGCTCCAGGCACTGCCAGGCAATCACATGCTAATCAAGGTGGTCAGTTGAAACATTCACACCTAGCTCCAGCAGACAAGAGTGATTTGTCTCACCCTGGTTATTCCACAGATATATAAACCCTTTTTCCTAGTTCCAACAGACCTCACTACCTCTGAGGATGCTTACCATATATGCAGGCGAAACGTCAGGAGAAATGCCTCTAGCACATGGTCATATAGCCCAAAAAAACCTACAACAACCCATTCTGGATAAAGCTTTCCATCCCACCAGAGCATGGTTTCAAGAGCATACAGATAGCTGAAGAGTCAAGTCAGTGGAGCCAGTCACAGCAGATCCTTGTTCTGGCAATTTCAGCATGCACATATCATAGATTTTTCTACGTGGTGACCTTTTCAGTTCAGTTCTCTGGAAACATACAAAGAAAAAGCACCTTTGGTTGGGTGCACGATGGTCTCTTTAACTCAGCATTCTCCATCTTGACCTTAATGTTTTATCAATGTTGATGTTTTATTTTTTTTTATCAATGGCATTGAATTGTTGCCAACACTGTGAACCATCCTGAGTCTCCTTTGGAGTTGAGAAGGGCGGTATACAAGTACTGCAAATAAATACATAAATAAACTCTGCTGTCTCTATCTTTTACATAGCACAGTCCTTATGTTTCACACAGCCAAAACAAAAACCTGTGTGTGTGTGCACATGTACTGATGGAGAAGACATTTGATTTCCAAGGGCAGCAAAACAACCAAGCCATTTAGCTACTAGTAACAAAGTGGAATCCCACTGCACCATGTTGAAAACTTTGCTCCCAGTATGTCTCTGTTTTAATTCTGTAGGTGGATCCTGGCTGGAGACACAGAGTACTTCAGTGTTTTTTCTGACTCCTCCGCTGCTGCTCATCTGATGTCAACCAGCAGTACACTCTGAAAATGCGAGCTCTCAAAAAGAAGCCAAGAGCTATAAGGCCAGTCAGATGTTCTGGGCATTGAATCAAAACAGCATAAAGACAAGCAAGCATCTATGAAAAGAACCAGCATTTCTGTGAGTGGTTTTGTGTATCTTCACAGCTCTTCAGGATTCAGAACCCAGAACTTCAGGACTCTGACTTAGGCACAACAATGAGATGTTTATGCTACTTTGTCTCAATATAACCTGTGTATAATGGTAATACAGCAACATCAACAATAACAGTAGTGATACTGTACCAGACTTCAGTTTTTACTGGATTCACTATATCTTTAACTATGGCCTCATTGAAGCTTATGGAGATAGGTGCACCAAGAAGAAAATGGTGGTAAGTGAAGGTCGGGCAATTATTTGTTGGTTCAGATCCCATAATATAGAGCAGGAATGGACAGAAGTGCTGCCCTGCAGTTGTACATAGGTATCAAAACTATTTCTGAGATCTCCTCAGTTACCCTGGATTACCCTTTTTTGGCCTGTAACAAGAGTGAATTGTCTTTCCTAAAACTGTTCAAGCAATTCATGTTCTAAATAGGCTACGCTGCACCACTACACAGTTTAACTAAGAGGACAACTATCTTTTTCCAATATAGTATTGGGGCAGAAATGTAGCTCTGTCATCTACCTACAACTGCCCACTCTTCAAATTCACCATCTCTACCTGTAATAATCAGGAATTTAGAGAAGTTGTCTGTAGTCCCTTTGTATGAAGAACAGATATGTGTCAGCCTTATCACACGGGGTAAAAATGCATCCTAGGAGCCCCATGTCACCCATCAAACAATGTAAGTGACTTTCGGTGAGGCTCCGTGGGTGAACTGGGGTGCCAACACAGAAGCCTCCCCATGTTCTGTAAGGATCAATGGGGCTTCAGCAGACTCTAGCCACACAGTGATGCTTTCCCACGTGGGATGGGGAAGCATGAGCTGGCAGCTGGGACACCAGGATTGCCCCACTGCCTCCCCGATGCCACCTATATTTACCACAGAGGCTGGTGACTCATATCACTGGGCCTCATCACTGTGATGAGGCCCTGTATATCAATACTCCATTTTTACCAAGAGTTGGTCAAGCCACTGATTTCTATGATGATTTCTAGCAGAATCCTACCCCAGATGATCTATATAAGAGATAATGTATATGCAGATGTGTGCATCTATGCATACACACTTCCATGGCTGTTCTGAAACAGCTGTTCCAGGAGCTCCAGATTTATTTGCTGTGTTTAAATGTTTGTGTGCAATCCCATGCTTGGGATTTTGCAGCAGGGGGTTTCCTGTTATAATTTGCATTTATAGGGTAAGTTTGGGGACCCCTGTTCTATATTATGTATGTATTTATTTATTTACAATATTTGTATTCCGCCTTTCTCAAACCCCAAGGTGACTCAAGGCGGCTTATTTATTTATTTATTTATTTATTTATTTATTTGCTTTATTTATATACTGCTTTTCTCAGCCCTCAGGTGACTCAAAGCAGTGAACATCAATACAAAACATCACGAGACAAGTATAGGGCAATTAAAAACAATTGTAACATAAACCATTAAACATCTGTATAACAATCATTAGCGCCTCAACAGTAAAATCAGAATCCAGTCTCATCATCCATTATTTTGTATTCCTATGTTCAATTACACTGTTTAATCAAATGCTTGTTCGAACAGCCAGGTCTTCACTTTCCTCCGAAACGCCAGCAGGGAGGGGGCTGATCTGATATCTGCAGGCAGGGCGTTCCACAGCCGAGGGGCCACCACTGAGAAGGCCCTGTCTCTCGTTCTTGCCAAGCGCGCCTGTGATGCAGGCGGGACAGAGAGCAGGGCCTCCCCAGATGAACTTAGTGTCCTAGCCAGACAGCAATTTGATGCCTAACCATGCACAATTAACATAATTAAAAATACATAGAATTAAAATATATAGAGCCATGGTAGAGCCAAGATACCTATCCGACCGCATCTCGACCTACAAGCCCACCAGGACTTTGAGATCTTCCGGGGAGGCCCTGCTCTCGATCCCGCCTGCTTCACAAGCACGACTGGCGGGGACGAGAGATAGGGCCTTCTCGGTGGTGGCTCCTCGGCTGTGGAACACCCTTCCCGTGGACATTAGACCGGCTCCTTCCTTGATGATATTCCGCAGGAAATTAAAGACTTGGTTGTTCAAGAAGGCGTTCGAACAAGAAGTGCAATGATTTAAACTTTGTTAGATTTTAGCTATTCTTGTAAGCCGCTCCGAGCCCCAGGGGAGTGGCGGCATATAAATTTAAATAATAAATAAATAAATAAATAAATTGGTAATGACTATAGGAATGGAACAACAGAAATTGATACTGGATTGTGATTTGGACGATGAGATGACGCTGAATGGTTTTTGCAGTAATTATGATGTCTTTGTATAATGCCGGATGGTGAATTGTTTTTTATATTGTGTCTTGATTTTTGTTCTCCTTTGTGAGTCGCCCCCGGGCTGAGAACAGCAAAGTAAGTAAGTAAGTAAATAAATAAATAAGTAATAGTCAAAGTGGTGTCATACTGCATTAATTCTGCAGTGTGGATGCATCCTTAGTTGCAAAGTCCAACCAGGTTTATTTGACATAATGACTCCCTGTGCAGAAAATCTTTTTTTTTTGCGATTATAATTCTTTGCTCCATTAACATTCTCTTTTTCCCCCACCTCCTCCTAAATCAAATCTTTTTAATGCTCTCCAAATTTTCCAATGGAGGTGTGGAAGGAAACATTATGCTAAGACTGATGAGCAGTGCTGACAATTGTACAAAAAGGCCATGAGAAAGATTACAAACATCTACACTGTTAGTTACAGGGGCATTATCCATAAAGCATGTAATCCTATCCAAACCTCCCTACAACAGTTTCACAGTATGCCAGAATTCTTTTCTTTTCTTTCTTTTTTTTTTTGGAGGGGGGGGGGGATTTTCATCTCATGATCCCATGTAATACATAGTATTGGCATTTCTTATCACTTCCAGCCATGCATTTCTCCATTTTTTAATGTTTGTTCCAAATTTCAGTTCTGTGCATCCTTTTTTGCCTTAGACCAAAAGCCTATCACACATTTTCATCATTTTAATTAAACTGGGGCCAATGCAGGGCAAATGTTTGATTTCAACTCAAAAGGTGCATGCAAATTACAAATTCTAGTCGATTGGGGGGAAAAACTGGAGAATGCTTTCTGCTTCATCCTTGCAGGATTTTTCTAAAAAAGAAAAAATTAAATAGGTCTGACAAATTTATGACTGAGCATCATTTAAAAGAGAAAACAGTGTTTATAATATTTTTGAATGTGCATTCTTTTATCCTTTTTTTCTTATGGGAAGTTAATGTTATATGTGTGAGGAAGCTGCTATGATTTTATAGTCTATTTCCCTATCGACTACAGTCTTCATGACAGCTCAGACAGAAAATGGGATTTTGTATGAAATGAATAGGAATGGAAGGGGAAGTAGATGACTGTATGCTAATCATACATGGGGAGAACCTTAAGTTTGCAGCTGAGTATTTTAGTATCAAATGAATGCCCTTATTTACTTCCATGGCTGAAATTGCCATGAAAGGATTTGTCATTCATAATCATGATTAATAAGAAAGAGTAAAGATGAAGATCCACCCAGAGGAAAAGTGTTCCTGCCATACATCAAGGGAACCACTGACCGCATAGGGAAGCTGATGAGGAAACACAACATACAAACAATCTACAAACCCACCAAGAAAATCCAACAAATGCTACATTCAGCAAAGGACAAGAGGGATCCTCTCACCTCTGCAGGAGTCTACCGTGTACCATGCAGCTGTGGACAAGTCTACATAGGGACCACCAAACGCAGCAGCTTTGCCCAAACACGAATCCAGGAACATGAAAGGCACTGCAGACTAACTCAACCAGAGAAGTCAGCCATAGCAGAGCACCTGATGAACCAGCCTGGACACAGCATATTATTTGAGAACACAGAAATGCTGGACCACACCAACAACCACCATGTCAGACTACACAGAGAAGCCATTGAAATCCACAAGCATGTGGACAATTTCAACAGAAAGGAAGAGACCATGAAATTGAACAAAATCTGGCTACCAGTATTAAAAAACTCTAAAATTACAACAGCAAAACAGCAGAGAGGAAACAAACAAGGACATCTAATCACCATCTCAACAAAAGGTTTTCCCAGGCTCAGGCAGGCCTTCAAATGCTAATGAAGGTGGTCAGCTGAAACATTCACACCTAGCTCTAGCAGAGAAGAACTCTTTGCCCCACCCCAGCCATTCCACAGATATATAAACCCATTGTCCTATTTCCAACAGTCCTCACTACCTCTGAGGATACTTGCCATAGATGCAGGCGAAACGTCAGGAGAAATGCCTCTAGAACATGGCCCTATAGCCCGAAAAAACCCACAAGAACCTAGTGATTCCAGCCATGAAAGCCTTCGACAATACAATCATTATTAATATTTGTTATACCAGAAACATTTATTTATTTATTTACAGTATTTATATCCCGCCCTTCTCTCCCCGCAGGGGACTCAGGATGGATTACAATGCACATATACATGGCAAACAGTCAATGCCATTTAGACATACAACATATATAGACAGACACAGAGGCAATTTAACTGTCCAGCTTTCCAGCTTCATGAGGGTATGCTTGATTCCAGACACAGGAGGAGCTGCCACCTCACCATCTACTTGTGACACCGAACCCTTGATGGAATGCTTCCTCATTCTTTCGCACATGCCTGGAAGGTTTATATCAGCATTTCTCAACCTGGGGGACGGGACCCCTGGGGGGGTCACAAGTGGGTGTCAGAGGGGTCACCAAGACTATCAGAAAACACATTATTTTCTGTTGGTCATGGGGGTTCTGTGTGGGAAGTTTGGCCCAATTCCATCATTGGTGGGGTTCTGAATGCTCTTTGATTGTAGGCGAACTATAAATCCCAGCAACTACAACTCCCAAATGTCAAGGTATATTTTCCCCAAACTCCACCAGTGTTCACATTTCGGCATATTGAATATTCATGCCAAGTTTGGTCCAGATCCACCATTGTTTGAGTCCACAGTGCCCACTGGATGTAGGTGAACTACAACTCTCAAACTTAAGGTCAATGCCCAACAAACCTAGTATTTTCTGTTGATCTTTGGAGTTCTGTGTGCCAAGTTTGATTCAATTCCATCATTGATGGAGTTCAGAATGCTCTTTGATAGTAGGTGAACTATAAATCCCAACAACTACAGCTCCCAAATGACAAAATCAATCCCTACCCCAATTCCACCAGTATTCAAATTTGGGTGTATTAGGTATTTGTGTCCAGTGAATGAAAATACATCCTGCATATCATATCTTTACATGATGATTCATAACAGTAGCAAAATTACGTTATGAAGTAGCAATGAAAATAATGTTATGGTTGGGGATCACCACAACATGACGAACTGTATTAAGGGGTCGTGGCATTAGGAAGGTTGAGAACCACTGGTTTATATTATGTCGTAAATTACTTAAATTAGCCTCTCAGCATAAAGTGGTACCTAAATTTCCTACTTGATAGATGCAACTGTCTTTTGGGCTCCATAGATCAACAGCAAGCTAGACTATTAATGGTTGGGAGCTCAATCTGACCCAGGCTGGCTTCGAACTCATGACCTGTTGGTCAGTAGTGATTTAATGCAGCTGGCTACTAACTAGCTGTGCCACAGCCTGATCCTATAATAATGCCAGAATTAAATAGTTTGAACTCAATGGGCAAGATCCTACTTGAAGCTGGCAGGGCATAAAGTTCCACCATTAAACTTTCCGTTTATACATATAATGGAATTTCATGGATTAGTTAAGGGCATATTTGGTGGTCAAAACTGTGAAAGTTGTGGGTAAGTAGCAAGTCATTCCACAGAAAGGGGAAAGTACCAGCGCAGCCTAAGGAGGTCAGTCGCTCCTGCCATCATTTTCCTACCTAAGCATTCAGAAACGCCAGAAGCAGTGCCATTGCAGAGAAAATAGACAGAGTTAGTCCACCTTTTTGAGTCTCCCAGGATGGACGAAGCTCTTGCCTTTTATCACTTTACTTAGGGATGGTTCTTTCATAATAAGACTTAAGGTGCACTTACATTGACTCAAGGATGTTGACCCAATTTTTGAAGCTGATTTTTTTTATTTAAAATGTCTAGACTTATATATGAATATATACAATACTTAGAGGTCTAGGTGCTACAAAGGAAAAACAGCAGTGACCTTCTAGGCAGCAGCCTCAGGGAGCTTTCCCAGAACACCACACAGCCAACCTTTTACATCTTGGGAGCCACCCCGACATTGTTGCGGTGCTTTCCAAAAGTGGTTAGGTATATGGGTTCTGAAACAGTGGGGAAAGTAGTTCTGCTAGTATCATTCCCAGTGTTAGCTACATACTTTCAAGCAACCCTCATCCAAAGGTTTTCTTGGCACACTTTTTTCAGAAGTGTTTTGCCATTGCCTTCCTCCAAGTCAGAGAACACAAGCTCATCCAAGGTGTCTGGTCAATCTAAACCCTGGTGTCTTGGAATCTTAGGGTACAGCAATACTGTAGTATGAATGTACCTTGACACCACTGATTGCTATGGCTCAAGGCAATGCCATCCAGGGACTTGTAGTTTGGTGAGGCACCAACACATTGGCAGAGAAGGCCTTGTAAAACTACAACACCATGATTTTAGATGTTTGAGATGACTTGAAGCTGCTTGGAACCTCTGTGACAATTGATGTCGTTCATTGTTGTATTCAGTCAAATTGTGTATTGTTTTGAGGATATGTAATTCTATTGATGATATGTAATTCTACTTTGTTAGCTGCCCCACGTCCCTTCGAGGAGATCATGGCAGGGAACAAATAAAGTATTATTATTATTGGGTTGTTGTAGGTTTTTCCGGGCTATATGGCCATGCTCTGGAGGCAATTTTTCTCCTGACGTTTCGCCTGCATCTATGGCAAGCATCCTCAGAGGTAGTGAGGTCTGTTGGAAGTAGGAAAAATGGGTTTATATATCTGTGGAATGGCCAGGGTAATGTTTCAGCTGATCACCTTGATTTGCATTCAATGGCCTGGAAGCACCTGGGGGGAATCTCTTGTTGAGAGTGAATTGATGTGCCTGATTGTTTACTCTCTGTTGTTTTGCTGTTGTAAAAGTCTACAAGTCTACATAGGGACCACCAAACGCAGCATTGCCCAAACACGAATCAAGGAACATGAAAGGCACTGCAAACTACTCCAACCAGAGAAATCAGCCATAGCAGAGCACCTGATGAAATCAACCTGGACACAGCATATTATTTGAGAACACAGAAGTGCTGGACCACTCTCACAGCCACCATGTCAGACTACACAGAGAAGCCATTGAAATCCACAAGCATGTGGACAATTTCAACAGAAAGGAAGAAACCATGAAAATGAACAAAATCTGGCTACCAGTATTAAAAAAACTCAAAAATTACAACAGCAAAACAACAGAGGGGAAACAAACAGGCACATAAAATCACTCTCAACAAGAGATTCCCCCCAGGCGCTTCCAGGCCATTGAATGCAAATCAAGGTGATCAGCTGAAACATTACCCTGGTCATTCCACAAATATATAAACCCATTTTTCCTACTTCCAACAGACCTCACTACCTCTGAGGATGCTTGCCATAGATGCAGGCGAAACGTCAGAAGAAAAATTGCTCCAGAGCATGGCCATATAGCCCGGAAAATCCTACAACAACCCAGTGATCCCCGCCATGAAAGCCTTCGACAATACATTATTATTATTGTTATTATTATTATCCATTAAGCTAAGACTAGTCTAGGGACTTCATCACACAATGGGATGCAAGCATCTTAGGATGCTTGCAGCACACCTGATCAATGGAGTCCCATCTGCCCATCACACGATATAGGCTCACTTCTGGCGGGGCTCCTTCAATGAACTGGGGCACAAGTGTCCTATGATGCTTTGCCCAGAACATGGGAGGCATCCCGTATTCCATTTGAAACCACAGGGCTACCGCAGGGGCTAGCCGCATGGTGACGCTTCCCCACATGTGATGGGGAAGCATCACTGCCGACGAGGCAGCGCACAGGGCACCGGGATTTCCCTGCTGCCCCATTGTTTGCCATTGAGGCTGGTGCTCATGGGACCTCATCGATGTGATAAGGTCCTAAGGGGCAATCGACTGTGATAGGAGAGCAGGTAGTGGCACAGGGGATAGAAATACAAGAAGCTAAAAAGGAGGTAAGTATAAAGAAACAAGCAATGGGTGAAGAAGATCCATTATGATATTCTATTCATTTGTTTGTACAAAATAAGCACATCCAACTTTCATAGCCTGTGAGAGCTATGATCATGCCAGTTGCCGAATAAGGAACATTTTTGTCAGTTGCATGAAAGAAATATTTCTCTTCTATTCAACCCTATCTGTGATAATTTTAGCTAAGCCATTGTAAACCCACTGCATTTTTCAATGTGTAGTACAGAATAAGGATACTCTCAATGCTCCGGCATTTTCAGGAAAACACTCAATTGAACCAAGGCCTCAGATCCAGGAAAGCATTAATTGTCTTGTAGTATTTTCCTGACAAAAACACTTGCAAATGGGAACAGCTGATGCATCCACAACATTCACACATGTAGCTGTTCAATATGCAAAGCACACGCTGGCATGCCCAGACAGGTGCATATAGAGACAATTAGCCTATCTGAGCACATAGGTGCCAATTTGCAAATACCCTCACTGCAGGTGCATGGGCAAATAATGTTGGAATAATCAGAGCCTCCAAATTTGAATATTCGGCCTATGGGGCAATGTCTATTCCCGAATACATCTTTGCAGTTTGATGCATAGAACAGTTACATATCTAATGCTGTTTAAACTGCTGTAACTTGCATGGACAGTATTAAAAGTTTCTGTAATAGAAGTCATGTTGAAGATGTATGAACTGATAATCTCTGTGTTCCAAATCTCTTGTCACTTTGATCTGAAGATTTTACTTCCATTTTTTCATTATTCTGCTAATTGACTAAGACTATTTTACATTATGATCTTATGCACATCCTTGACTGTATCCTGAATACTATTGGTAGTCTTTATTGAACAAACTGCTTTATGATGCGTCAATTAACTTGTATTTTAATTATTGCTGCGTATTCTGGCTGAGAAATTCTCGCAGTATTTGTAAACTGTTTTTTTTAATCAAACCATAACATAAAACGAAGATCAGGATTCATTAACACAATTTAGTGGCTATGTAGGGATCAAGAAAGTCCCCCAGTCTCCATTTACTGGACAGGAGCCACTGCAAGCAACAAGGGTCTGTTGTCTTGTCAATCAGCAAATAGCCAAGTGATGCTCCCACCCACTCCTCCTATGAGTCATATCGAGTAAAAGGAGGAATTGTGACAGGGACTCTGATGACTGCACTGGAAATTGCTCATGGGAGAGTGTGGAAACATTGATCAACTGCTTCCCAACTGACAGAAGGACAAATCCTTGTCACTTGCAGCAACTGCTGTCTGATAAATGCAGAAGGGTGGATGGTAGGGTTTGGGGACATAGCTATATAATTAAAGTGGTTACATAGGCTTTGTCTACACTGGAGACTGAATGCAGGATGACATCATTTTAACTGCCATTCTCAATGCTATAGAATCATGGGAGTTGAAGTTTCACAAGATTTTTAGTCTTCTCTGTCAAAGACTCCTGATGCCTCAGCAAACTACAATTCCAAATGTAGCACAAATCCTATGTAAAACCATACTATGTATTTTGACATTAATATTGAAATCTGAAATATATACAGAAAATCTTTACTTTCTGTATATATTCAGCCATTGCAGTTAAAGTGTTGTCACACTGCATTCTTTCTGCAGTGCAGAAGCACCCATATTATATATTTTGTTTTTTTATGGATTTTATAATGTTATTTTAAATGGTTTAATTGTATATCGTGGATTGTTATGACATCGAATTGCTGCCAATTTGTAAGCTGCCTTGAGTTGCCTTCGGGCTGAGAAAGGCGGGATAGAAATATCATAAATAAAAGAATAATAGCTAAGTAGACGATACAGAACTGCAGGTGTGTTTTTAAACAGAGATTAGATGGCAGGAATGATTCCTACATGATAGTGGCTATAATATAAAAACAGGGCCACATTCAGGCCTAGTGACTAAGGGGTTATTATTTGCCAAGGACTCCTGTTTGGAAATCTGAGTAGCAGTAATGAGGTTTGTTCATGTTTACCCCCAATAGAAGAGATGGATCTACAAAATATCAATTAGTTTAATGATTTCAACCCTATTCTTAGGTGCTAGGGGAATCTTTGTATTTGTCTTTATTGACTCTCAGTTTAAGAGGGTGTCCAACACATGACATCCCTATGCATGGTTTCCGAAGGGGATGTAGATAGACAACACAGCAAAAAGGTCTTACTGCAGCAAGAAGAATGCATTGCAATCATGATTCCAAGTAGCTGGTGGGATACGGAGAATTGAATGTAAGATGTATTGTCGAAGGCTTTCATGGCCGGAATCCATGGGTTGATGAGGAAACACAACATACAAACCACTTACAGACCCACCAAGAAAATCCAACAAATGCTCCGTTCAGCAAAGGACAAGAGGGATCCACTCACCTCTGCAGGAGTCTACCGTGTACCATGCAGCTGTGGACAAGTCTACATAGGGACCACCAAACACAGCGCCCAGACACGCATCAAGGAACATGAAAGGCACTGCAGACTACTTCAACCAGAGAAATCAGCCATAGCAGAGCACCTGATGAACCAACCTGGACACAGCATATTATTTGAGAACACAGAAGTGCTGGACCACTCTCACAACCACATGTCAGACTACACAGAGAAGCCATTGAAATCCACAAGCATGTGGACAATTTCAACAGAAAGGAAGAAACCATGAAAATGAACAAAATCTGGCTACCAGTATTAAAAAACTCAAAAATTACAGCAGCAAAACAACAGAGGGGAAACAAACAGGCACATGAAATCACTCTCAACAAGAGATTCCCCCCAGGTGCTTCCAAGCCATTGAATGCAAATCAAGGTGATCAGCTGAAACATTCACAGCTAGCCCCAGCAAACAAAAGTCCTCTGTCTCACCCTGGTCATTCCACAGATATATAAACCCATTTTTCCCAGTTCCAACAGACCTCATTACCTCTGAGGATGCTTGCCATAGATGCAGGCCAAACGTCAGGAGAAAAATTGCCTCCAGAACATGGCCATATAGCCCGGAAAAACGTACAACAACCCATGAATATAAGATGTCAGTGCTCTGAAATCTTGTTTCTTGCTTTCCCTTTCAATCCACAATATCTGTTTCCACCACTTGGTGGAGTATATTCATTTCTCTAAACAACACACACAGATTAAGATGTAATATTTATGTGGTGTTATGATGAACTGTACGAGGATGGCTTCCATAAATAGGTATGTCTCCAAGATTTGTCTAAGACAAAAATAGTTGGAGCATGTTGAAGTTCTCATGGAAAGGCATTCTACATAACTCCTCCGAAAGACTGTCAAAAAGATTTCAGGAATATATTGCATTGGTAAGAGGACCTCTTCAGATGAACTCAAAAACTGAAGTTGGTCCCTGAGGTATGGTGGTAAGGAATGTTCAAAAAAATATTCATCACAGTGAGAAAGAAGGATGTCCTCTAACGAACCACAAATGAAAATCAAGACATGTGTGGCCACGCATTATCAGTTTGCACAAAAAGTCTAAAATTAATAATAGGAATAAAGGAAGCTAGAAGGAGCTGCAGCAGTACGCTTTTGTCAACTGGAAATAGCAAATCTCCAGTCCCTCCTTCCCTCCCTAAAAAGTTTTGACACTTTTATCTCAATTTTGCAGCAATTGAAGTAAGCCTAGAACATGGGGGAAAGAGTGGGAGCAGGAGAGAGAAATTGTGACATTTTAAAAGCAGCAAATATGTGAAATGATAGATAGGTAATTGGGACTATCCCTGACAAATCAGGACAGTTGGGGGTATGCTATCTAAGCATATCAAAACACCCCTTCCCTGTAAAACACCTGTCAATTCCTTTAGCAGGAAATGACAGGTGCTTCACCAATTGGGGCCAAGTTCAATCATTCTCCATTATGTATATCTTCTAGACCAGTCTAAAGAGCAACCACCACATAGAACATATTGCAAAAATCCAGACTTGTCAGTACCAGGTGTCTAATGGTACAAAGCATGCAAGCTGTTTAAGGTATTAGAATATAATTTTGACATGAATTAACTACTTTATATTACCCTAGAAATGCAAACTGTAGTTGATGGCTAGTACATCATCAAGTAAATCTTTTTTAAGGGTTAGCTTCTAAGACAGAGCAACAAAAATAATAGTTATGTTCCCTACCCTTGTTTTCTCCTTTTAGTAGGAGGAGGTAAGTTACAAGGACAGATGTAATCACCTCTGGCATCAGTTGCTTTTGACTTACTGATTTTGCTTGGAAGCTCTTGGTCAGCAGTAACTGGGATCACACCAGAGAGTCCCACAAGATTTTGCATCCTGATACAAGAAGCAAAATGGTTCAACACCAGTCACATGATACTAGTTCTCACTGTCCCTGGTATAAAACAGGCGATGAAGCTGAGATACATCTTTCTCCTAGGACAGAGGAATGTTCAGGGCTAAAGAGAATAATAATAATATTATTATAACTTTATTTTTATACCCTACTAACCATCTCCCCAAGGGGACTTGAGGCAGTTTACAAGGGACAAACCCAACAAGTTACAGATAAAACACAAACAATTAAAAACATCAGATAAAATATAAAAACAAAGAGAACTATTCCAATTATTCTAATGTTCTATTACCAGGGCCAACACAACATGTTTTGCTTCCTGATGCAAAGATCAAGAGGGCACCAAAACTCAATCTACATGCAAAACTGACTAAACTGTCAATTCAGTCTTATTTCAGAATCTTTCATTACACTAGAAGCAGAACTGGTCACCTGGCACACGGGGCTTTCTTCATCTCATGCCTTCAAAAATCTGTTTCATGAGATGGATGCCTCACTTTGTCTCATCGTAGGACTAGATCTGTCTCCGATCTGAAGAGATTCCTGCACTTTGCCCAATGATAGGGTCAGCCCTGTTCAGAGTGATTGAAGGTAGTCAATGGAGAAGTGACCTAGACATCAATCTCAATTCAACCTGAAGTCTAAACACAACAAAATGTTATCATAGATGAGTGCTGGGGCTGATTTTCCTGACTAGGCTTGATAGTGTGGCAGAGTTATTTTTGTAATTGTCCTCCCCCATTTTATGGATTCTATGCTTCCCATACTGTCATTGTCAGGCAGCATAGTGTCTCCATCATGTCTTTATGACACTTTGAAAACAGAGCTGCCAAAACAAAAACAAAAAAACACCAGACAAGGATACTTTGAGAAGCAATGAAGAAACATCAAGATGATACACATTTTGTCTTATGTTCTACTTGCCTTAATTCTCATCTACACTGGATGCTTAGCCTGTAACCGGTCCAGAGCATTATGCTCTGGACTGGCCTTGGATCAACTCTGATGGTGGCCACAGGCACCAGGCCAAACCTTCTACGATGCCTCTTTGGTATCCAACTGGTCCAGCCAGGTCGAGATTGCATTGTCTCTATTGGGGCATTCCTTTTTCATCTCATCGTGCTTTGTCAGGCATAGATCTTCCTGCAAGTGCCTGGCCATTTTGGTCACATCTGCTGAGGTCATAGGATGGTGCTAGCAAGGATCCCCACCTTATTGCTAATCACGCGGGCATCCCATTCTGACATCAGTAGATGCAACTGCAATGGCCAAGTATTTTCAAGGAGCTCCTTGTACTAATCAATGTAGGGAAACAATGATGGTATCAGTGTGCATGAAGACAATACATTTGACTGAAATGGACTTGAACAAGATATCCAGACAGATGCAAAGCAAAAGATGCTTTGGAGCTTCCTGCAAACTCTGGGCTATCTCTCAATTTTGCTTTGTGCAAAGCAAAGTTGGGTTAAGGGCTAAAAATCTCAGATACTTACTGCTATCCTTTGTTAATATCCTTTGGCAGGTCTTGGAGGGCTGATTTCTCAAGCAGAATGGGCCTTGATTACATGGTAGATATTTTTATTTGCCATTTTCTTGTTATGGTCTATTTTTCTATATTTTAACAGTTTTTAATTTGTTCGTGGTTAAGTACATTTTTTAATTTTTGTATTTAGAATGTTTGTTGCAAATGTTGCAAACCAACTTGAGACCCAAACTGGGGAAAAGGTGAGCTATAAATATGATGATGACCATGATGTAGAGCTTGAAGGATATATTTTCAGAAAGAGTAGGCTAAATAAGAATGAATGATTAGTAGCATTATATTAATAAATGGGGATTTTGAAGGAAAATAATGGAAGGCAACCTAGAAATGGCACAGTAGAGGATTTCCTGCACTAGCTTGGGTTTGGACTAGATGGACTATAAGGCCTTTTCGAACTGTTTGGTTCGAACTGTAACCAAAACAGACCTTTGAGTTAATTGTACACTGATGGGTAGGAGGAAGATCCAGGTTTGTATTGTTTTTACTGATTCTAGCATTTTACTGATTTTATTGGATAATGTTGAATTGTGGGAATTTGTACTGTTATATATATATATATTTTTTGTGATGATTGTTTGTGTAGCAGGCGTCTAAGTGCGCCTTGCAGCTGTAAGCCGCCCTGGGTCCCCTTCGGGGTGAGAAGGGCGGGGTACAAGAACCCCAAATAAATAAATAAATAAATTCTATGAACCAGCATGTTGTTGTAGTTGTTGTTGTTGTTACCTGCCTCTCCCCATCTATTGTGTATCCAGGTTGCTTCGATATGCTAGAACTGTTAGGAGCCTTTAAGAGAAATGACAAATTTCAGCCCAGGTGCAGGAGCTAATATTCCACAAAATGAAATAAATCTACCGGATGCTTCTAAGTAAGAGCTTGTAGACTGTTATGAAAATAAATCTGGTTTGAGTTACTGGAATATAAAAAAACTAAAAATATAAATTTAAAAGCCTTTTGTAAAATATTGGGGCAGAAGCAAATGCATCAGGTGTGCATATTGGGAAAAATAACTCTAGCCTCTCACTTGAAGTCTGGGTAATATTTGAACAATGGTGGTATTGTTGTGTTGTGGTTTGTTTTACCTTTAAAGAAGAGCATTGTAGTAATAGCAATTTGTCTGAGAGCCAAGAAGAGAATCCCAACCCATACTTGGGAGAGTTGTACGTTTTCTCTGTTTGCAAAAGGAACAATGCAAGGAAACTGTAGAGAAACATCTGTGTTCCAAATAAATTCTGTGTATCGGATTAAAAAACTGCAGCCAAATCTGAAAATGTATGTATGTATACAGAAAGCACTGGAACAGAACTGTAAAGACCATGGGAATTGATATTCCTTGCAATTCCTAACATTCATATGAAGGGTATATCCACATAAAATAGACTTCTACTTATCATCTTTCAAGTCCTGGAGATCTTAGTTCCTTTGTGGGTTAATACAGAATTTGAAGCACTGGATCCAAGTGTTCAAATCTTGTGGTTCTTCGGAGAAATGCATGACAGTTAAAATGGTGTAAGGCTGCATGCACATTTGTAATGTAGGTCTTCAGGCTATATGTACACAACACTAGGCACTACAGCGTATAAAACATAGTAGCTAAGATCCTACACATGGGATTTGATGTTGGCATTTGTCATAAAAACAACTTCAACTCATAACACTCCTATGAATCAAAGTGTAAATTTCCATGTGTAGAATTATGCATGAATTTATCTTTTATGCCTTGGCTCAATGAAATGGAACCCTGGGAAACTCTACCAGTGTTCATATTTGGACGTATTGAATATTTGTGTAGAGTTTGGTCCAGATCCATCATTGTTTGAGTCCACTGTGATCTCGGGATGTAGGTGAACTACAACTCCAAAACCAAAGGATACTGCGCACCAAACCCTTCCAGTATTTTCTGTTGGTTATGGGAGAACTGTGTGCCAAGTTTGGTTCAATTCCATCGTTGATGTGGTTCAGAATGCTCTTTGATTGTAGGTGAACTATAAATCCCAGCAACTACCACTCCCAAATGACAAAATCAATTTTTTTGAGTGAAGGACATACATTGGCTTGCTAGGTGTATTGTGTCCAAATTTGGTGCCAATTCGTCCAGTGGTTTTTGAGTTTTGTTAATACCACAAACAAACATTACATTTTTATTTATATAGATATGTAGGTCCAACTCTATTGGTAGAATTTCAGTGTCTTTGAACACTTTTAAAAATAGTTTTACTTCCAAATTATTTTATTCATAACTATAGGGGAGAAAAAATAGTAAAGAGTAGAGACATCACACTGGCAACAAAGATCCGCCTAGTCAAAGCCATGGTATTCCCTGTAGTCACCTACGGATGTGAGAGCTGGACCTTAGGGAAGGCTGAGCGAAGGAAGATAGATGCTTTTGAGCTGTGGTGTTGGAGGAAAGTGCTGAGAGTGCCTTGGACTATGAGAAGATCCAACCAGTCCATCCTCCAGGAAACAAAGCCCGACTGCTCATTGGAGGGAAGGATACTAGAGACAAAGTTGAAGTACTTTGGCCACATCATGAGGAGACAGCAAAGCCTAGAGAAGACAATGATGCTGGGGAAAGTGGAAGTCAAAAGGAAGAGGGGCCGACCAAGGGCAAGATGGATGGATGGCATCCTTGAAGTGACTGGACTGACCTTGAAGGAGCTGCGGGTGGTGACGGCCGACAGGGAGCTCTGGTGTGGGCTGGTCCATGAGGTCACGAAGAGTCGGAGACGACTGAACGAATGAACAACAACATAGGGGAGAAGGAGAAAAAAAGAATTAACATGTTTTTATGTTACAGTTCTGAAAGAAGAGTAAAATATACAATCAGGATGTCAGCAATCATTATAGTCGTTAACTATAAAAGAACGATCAAATCTCAGATATTTTCCTGAAAACTGAGATGATGTTGGAATGAATAGGGAGGCCAAAGATTTCTCCCTTAGATTGGTTTCCAAAATTTGAGGATTTCACTGACACTGTGATGCTCCATACGAGAGGACAGCTTCCCAGCAGAAAGTGCCTGATGGGGATACATTGGTATTTACTCAAGCACAATGAATTCTAGCACTGCTGCACCAGAAGCCGTCATTTCACAGCTTTTACCCTGTGATTTTTGTGGGAAGTAAAGCGATTCTCTTGAAAACAGATCAATTAAGGCATCCTTCAACTGCCTGCCTGCACAACTTTGTCTCCCTGCCAACAGCTAATCAGTCCCTCGGTCCCAGCAGCTTCTCCTTTCGCCTGGTTGTCTTCCTCTTCGGGACCAAACACTTCTTTTCCAAACTGTACTTGGGTAATTTATATAGATACTGTACTTCTACTTTTTAAAAAATATATCCCGGCTCTAATTTGATTTGTAATCTTCCCCAAAAGCCATTCTTGCAAAATCTCTTTTTAACTGTGGCTAATTACACACATGCGGTTGTGAGATACCAAAAATAAGAGCCTCTGATATGATGTTTATTATTTCTCCTACAAAGGGGAAAATCATAAATTCTTTTTAATGGGATCTTTAATAATAAAAAAGAACATAATCATTACTATCAAAAGATGAATGACTTCCATGGGGTTTGCTCACCAGCACTTTGTCTGATTACATCCCTGTTATACTCACAGCATTAATTACTGGAGACTAATTAGACAAAATTGCAATGTAAACTCTTATGAAAACTAGTCTGACACACTCTTAGCACTCTTCCGTCTTGCAGCTAGTTTACCTTTAGGCAGTCATTAACTAGTGTTCATTTTTATATTCTAAAACTGCTAGGTCAAAATACTCTATGACCCATAAACTCTTCAACTTTTTTCAAGTATTCAGAAGCTATATGTAGTTGTGGTCAGTGCTTTAATGAAGCACTCTGTATTTGTGCAGAGGCACTGGCATCTTTATTTAAATGACATATTTTGGACCTGAGTCAAGTGATGGGTTCCAAGGGTTAGTCCCAGGACCTTTTCCCATCTTTTCAGGAATAATAATAATAATTATTATTATTATTATTATTTATTTATTTATTTATATTCCGCTCTATCTCCCCAAAGGGACTCAGGGCAAATTCCAAACATAAAAGGCAAACATTCAGTGCCCGAATACAACAACAATACATGCATACTAACAACATTTGATCAACCCAACATATAAATACAAATTATAACTTAACAACTAAAATTAATGTATTGTTGAAGGCTTTCATGGCCGGAATCACTGGCTTGTAGGTTTTTTCAGGCTATATGGCCATGGTCAAGAGGCATTCTCTCCTGACATTTCACCTGCATCTATGGCAAGCATCCTCAGAGGTAGTGAGGTCTGTTGGAACTAGGAAAAAGGGTTTATATTACTGTGGCATGACCAGGGTGGGACAAAGGACTCTTGTCTGCTGGAGCTAGGTGTGAATGTTTCAACTGACCACCTTGATTAGCATATAATGGCCTGACAGTGCCTGGAGCAAACTTTTGTTGAGAGGTGATTAGATGTCCTTGTTTGTTCCCTCTCTGTTGTTGTGCTGTCGTAATTTTTGAGTTTTTTTAATACAGGTAGCCAGATTCTGTCCATTTTCATGGTTTCCTCCTTTCTGTTGAAATTGTCCACATGCTTGTGTATTTCAGTGGCTTCTCTGTGTAGTCTGACATGGTGGTTGTTGGAGTGGTCCAGCATTTCTGTATTCTCAAATAAAATGCTGTGTCCAGGTTGGTTCATCAGGTGCTCTGCTATGGCTGACTTCTCTGGTTGAAGTAGTCTGCAGTGCCTTTCATGTTCCTTGATTTGTGTTTGGGCAATGCTGCATTTGGTGGTCCCTATGTAGACTTGTCCACAGCTGCATGGTACACGGTAGACTCCTGCAGAGGTGAGAGGATCCCTCTTGTCCTTTGCTGAACGTAGCATTTGTTGGATTTTCTTGGTGGGTCTGTAGATAGTTTGTATGTTGTATTTCCTCATCAGCTTCCCTATGCGGTCAGTGGTTCCCTTGATTTATGGCAGGAACACTTTTCCTCTGGGTTGATCTTCGTCTTTATTCTAAAATTAAATTAAAAAAACACAGCCTGTTATAACAGACATAAGAGAAAACATCAAACATCAAATGGAAACAATAATTTCCCATTTCCTTGGGGCAAATCGATTAATAATTGGTCAAGGGAAAAGTCTTAGGGCAAGATTGTCAAAATAATTATTCCCTCTCCTTTCTTCTCCTTGTAGACTTGCCTTATGAGAGACAAAAGTGAGCCAAACATATATACCTTGAGGAGCAGGAAGGATTGATCTTATTGTCCAACTCCAACACTAGAACTGGGTGCTTATGAAAGAATCCATTTCTTATGCTGGATTGAGATGATTGGAGTTGTAGTCAAAATGGGTGTACCTTATTTAATAAAGACCCTGGCAGTCAGATTCCTTTTTACAAAGAATTTTCATGCCTGTGCAGTATGTCCTTTTTCTCCTCATCCCATGTCCAGCTGGAAGGATGTTTCCCCCCGCTAACGTAGCATTAGCATTGGAAGGACAGGGAAGGAAGGCTGAAGAAACATAAGTTTTTGGTGATGAGTTGCAGCATTGTTTGTGAATAAAAATGCAATAAACAAAACTTTATCAGAGAAAAAGTTGCAGTTGATCCTAGTCTAGTCATGTGTCATGGTCTTCAGTAGGTAAGGTAAACAGCAGCTACCCCAGAACAAGTGGAAATAGAGAAAAATGCGAAAGGAGATAAGTTTACTACAACCGTTTTCCCCAGGATATAGAAAAAGAGGAAGAAAGGAGGGGAAGAGAGAGAAGATGAAGATGATGAAGACGGAGGTGAGAAGAGGAGGAGGAGGAGGAGGAGGAGGAAAGTGGCTGAGGAAAAGGTTATTGTTGAATGCATTTTGAAAAAAAGCCATTAAGAGGCCTCTAGAAAGTTTTGTTTTCTTAATTACCTGACGTGGTTACTTCATTTCATATATGATTATTGTTAGTTTTGAGAAAACGATTTTCACACATTTAACTGCTTTTCTTTTTTCTTCTTTTCTTTTTTTGTAGTGAAGTAATCTATTTCCATTTTTTCCATGTTACTTTGACTCTGGCAGATTTTTTTCTGTTACAGAAATAATGTCCAGCAACATGTCTGCTTCATTAACTGGGCGCCACAATTGGAGATATATTGACAAGCTGGAAAGTGTCCAGAGGAGGGCAACTAAAATGATCAAAGGTCTGGAGAACGAGCCCTATGAGGAGCGGCTTAAAGAACTGGGCATGTTTAGCCTGAAGAAGAGAAGGCTAAGACGAAGTCATGTATAAGTGTGTGAGAAGAAGTCATAGGGAGGAGGGAGCAAGCTTGTTTTCTGCTGCCCTGGAGACTATGATGTGGAACAATGGTTTCAAATTACAGGAAAGGAGATTCCATCTGAACATTAGGAAGAACTTCCTGACTGTGAGAGCCGTTCAGCAGTGGAACTCTCTTCCCCGGAGTGTGGTGGAGGCTCCTTCTTTGGAAGCTTTTAAACAGAGGCTGGATGGCCATCTGTCAGGGGTGCTTTGAATGCAATTTTCCTGCTTCTTGGCAGGGGGTTGGACTGGATGGCCCATGAGGTCTCCTCCAACTCTATGATTCTATTATTCTAACTGAGGTATATATGTACATCTGAAAAGTCAAAGGAAGTTAGTTTAAGTTGTCTCAGGATTATATTATTTCTACAATAAGATGTTAATTTCTCTTGGTTATGTGTGTTTGTGTATAACTATGTAGTGGATGTTAGCAGCATTTGAATGTATTTTTAAAAACTAACTTTTCTGGAAAGATTGCTGCATTTTTCTTCTGATTTAGAGACCCAAGGATGGTTTACTTGACCCTGCTCATAGGATTGCTTGGAGGATAAACCAAATGAAAATTGCAAAGTGCTGAAAATGGTAAAGTGCTGAGAAAAGTGTTAAGAGACATGATTATTAATAATAATGACACCGCCACAATAAATAATCCCAGCCGTGCTGTGTCCACAGTGAAATGCACCAAGAAGAGGCGGATGAAACAGTTCTTTCCTGACCTCCTTTACAGCTGAGCTGGCAATGCTTAAAGCTCCTTTAATGTAGTGATGGAAATGCTTACTCAGCTTGGCAAAGTCACAAATTTCTTCTTCTCCCCAAGGGCTAGCTGTCCTGGGATGCAACCTTCCACAAAATCTCCAAAAAAGAAAAGGAGAGAGAAAGCGACAGACAGAGACTGAGGATTTACACTCTGTAGTAGAGATAGTTGGGAAAAGAGTCTCTGACCCTAGTCTCCAGAAAGAGATACGTCAACCAGAAGTAAATATACAGTAGGGCTTATTTTAGAACTGTCAGCTAGAAAGTATAGTATGACCCCCCTATCCATAAGGGATACATTCCTGGGATTTGTGTGGATATGTGAAAGTACGGCTAATGGAAGAATTATTGAAGTATCAAGAAGGAGGTTATGCAGGAGCCCCTAAGTGAATAACTAAATAAGAGCTAACCTACATGGGTGTTGCACTCTGAGGCTGGGAAGCACCTCTGCACTTAATACACACACCAGTCCAAGGTAAAATAGCAAGCAGTTTATTGAAGAATATATAAAAAGCAATTCAGCAAAATAGCATCAGAAGTCAAAACATCAGAGATAACCCACAAAGAACAAGGTACATGAGTAACATCCAATAACCATGAATACAAGAGCATAGTAAATACAAACATAATATTCTGGACAGTCTTCAACACTTGGGAACATGAAACAGGAACAAAGGAAAACATGAACATGTCACTAGAAAATCCCTTGACTTGATTGGGATTCTATCCTCAATCTCCAATGTTGCTTCCACTGACCCAAGATTCAGTTGGCCTAGCTAATATAGAAAGAAAAGTGTGCCTTTTCCCTTGGGAAACTGATACAGACTTCCTCACCAATAAGCAACTTGACCTTAGGACTTTTTCATGTGAAACTCTGTTGATGAAATGTAAATCTTCTATCTAATTGCTCATTCGTCTGACCACCTGGACTTTCACTATCATCTTCTGTTGAAATGTGGCCTTCAGACAGAGAACACTCATTTTCAGACTCTAAAATCTCTAGCGCAATGGTTCTCAGCCTGGGGTCCCCAGATGTTTTTGGCCTTCATCCTAACAATTGGTAAATTGGCTGGGATTTCTGGCAGTTGTAGGCCAAAACACCTGGGGACCCACAGGTTGAGAATCACTGCTCTAGCTGCTCCTGCTGACTTTCCTGCAGACTTGCAGACCCAGAATCCCCTGTATCAACAGGCTGACTAACAGGCCCAGAATCCCCAGAGAGATCAGGTACAGACATAATCAAAGGCTGAACTACAACACTGGGCATGTAAATCTGGGATCATCTGAAGCATTGCTATGTTGGGCTAGACCTAGATTCTGCCAAGGTGTGTTTACACCTCTCTGGCCAAGAATTCTCTGTAGGTCCATGACTGCCATTATGGTCACAAACAGCAAAAAAGTTTAATGTCACTCCATTTTCCTCACACAGCAGAGCATGGGGAAAATGAGATGGTGGCATTGGCCTGTGTGAACAGTGGGACTAGTTTTGAATTAGAACCAGCTCAGCTGTTCCACCAACTCTGAAGCATGGTACAGACTTACCCTATGTTAGAGACCAGAAGTCCCTGGATATCATGTGGATGCCCAGGAGTGAAGCTAAAGCTCCCCCTACATCCCGCAATATCCTCCAGTCCACTGATTCTAGAGAGTTGAATCAGGGTTTCTTTGTTTAAACAGCAGTTTTCTGTATTTGTTCTCATTCAAAAAGTTTATCCCCCTTTTGCCTTTCCAGACACTTTTCACCACTCTGGTTTTTATCTGTGAAATGTTGTCAAGTATGGTGTCATATGAACTCTATTTGTGGAAAGTGAAATAATCTGAGGAAGAGAGAAATTGGGATACAATGTTCCTTCCCTACTTCACCGTTCGCTTTCCACGGACTCGCTGTTTCACGGAAAAGGGGATGGGGAAAAGTAGGAGGAGGAGGGCTTGCTTCCTTTTCTTCCTTCCCTATGTGAGTGGGGAAGGAGGAGGGGAGGGGAAAAGAGGAACATCCCTACTTGGCTGATTTTCACTTATTGCGGATGATCCTAGAACGTAAGCGAGGGAACACTGTATTTGAAATGCATTTGAGAAAGTGAGATGACAGAAGATTGTTCAGGTTGTGACAGCTGATACTTCAAGATATAATGATAGTGACCAGGAACTGAATTCAAAGACAAAAATGATCTTAGTGGCTGGTTGCCATAACAGATTATGAACCAACAGCTGAACCAATATTACTCTGCAAACCATACACTGAGGAAAACAAGCCCAAGGGAACGATTGTATCCGTATCCTGCATGTGGGCTTCTTACTGGAACATCTGGGTGGCCATCATAAGAGCAGAATCCTAGATGAGATAGATATCACATGGTTGGTCTTATGCTTGAATGAAATTCTTCACATTTGTTTTTGTTTTGACGTATATTTCCCTTGTTTTGTGGGCACACCTGGAGACCAGGAGAATTTGGTATCTTTAACTTCTCCAATGTGCCTATGCCACACCCCAATCTCTCACCTCTTTTCTTCTCCAGACATTATTGCTCTGGCATGAGAAAAGGGAGAGTTGCGGAGATTTACAAAGGGATCGGGGAGGAGTATGTTAGGTTGGATCTCCATCTGTGGATGAGGAGATGCCTAAATCCTATGTCCCTGGGACAATCTCTAGGGGAGCACAGGATTGCAGTGCAACAAGGCTGAAAGAGGCTCTGTATGAATTGAGTAGGAATGGCATGCTGTACTTTATATTAGCACTTCCAGAAAACTGTCGTTTGGAAGGAATTTTGCAAGTATTCACATTTGGTTCTGGGTATTTTTAATTAGAAACAAGTGATTTTTTAATGTGAAAAATATACAGCAGACTTATTATAACCAATGACATTCAACGCATTGTCGTTAAATTATTCACGTCTAGCTTAACCACTGCAGTGATAGCTTTTTTCCAATCTATTTTTATTTATATTTTATTATAACTTTTCATGTAAAAAATTAGAATAAAGTGGAAACAGAACTTTTAAACTAGCAATTAAAGGAGAGCTGTGCATTGAAAGTCATTTGGAAACATACAGTATATATTACTCAGTGAAGTCTTTAGAAAATTCCTGGGTGCAATGTATGTGGCTAGGAGACAACAAATATGTTCTTAATATACTTCAAAGCAAAATAAACAAAACCACACTTTATAGAAACCCATGGCCAAAAGTGCCTCGGTGAGGTCAAAGGTCTTAAATGGAAAAGGCTAAGAATGCTTACTCAGAAATAATATCTCCGGTTGCAAGCAAAATTAAGTCTAAGTACATTTAGAATAGTAGATCTGAGACCTGGTGCTGATTCACACTATAAAACTGTTTCCATTTTAATTGTCACACTTCCATTCTATGGCCTCCTTGGATCTGCAGTTTAGGGAGCAATATTCAGATCCAGCTATTGTAAAGGCACCAGATCCCATCTGATTTTTGGAAGTTAAGCAGGGTCAGTCCTGGTTAGTAATTTGGTCGGAGACTGCCAACAGTACCGAGTGCTGCAGGCTACATTTAAGAGGCAGAAACTGGCCACACCTATTCCCTGCCTACAGAATGGCCATAAATCATCAGGCAGCTTTAAGACACTTGCATTTGAAATTCCTAACCATAGATCTCCTGGATCTCAAGAAACTACAAGCCCCAGAATTCCATTGAAGCAGCCATACAAGTGCAAATGGAACGATGCTGCTTACCTGAGTAGTGTAAAAGGGCCCCGAGTGTTGCATTCCAAAATCCTTCAGCAGTATGAAGATTGCAGGTGGCATTACATCTATTAATGTTCAGTCTTTAATCATATGATTTACAGCTTCCACTAAACTCTTCACATCCTACAGCGCCTTATTCAGTGCTGTCTATGGGCCCTTTCAAAAAGGCCCATATCCTGGGACCTGTCTCAGTTTTACCTGAGGCATCCAAATGATGCCTCGGGTAAAACCAAACAAATCCTGAGAAAATTGAGATTTTCCAGTTCTCCAGATTAATAAAACACCTGGAAAGATCCAGACCTTATGCTAATGCTAAAATAAACCAGTTCCTACTCGATTTCTGGCCAGTCTGGTGGAAAGTAGGCTAGTAACTTTGTAAGTTTCTTGCCCTTGCATCTCATTATCCTTGCCATCCCGTATAGTCATGGAAAGGCTAAACATCATGCTGGTTCCGATACCTCTTCATACCACACTTTTCTTGACTTCTTGAGTATCCTACAGGTAGAGATGTATTTCTCAGGTAGTTATGGATACATTCAATCTTTTTGATGAGCTGTACTATTAAAGTGATCCTCAGTAAGTTGCAGTCTAGTAGCGCTCCTTCTGACAATAGTAGAGAGTTTAACAATTGGAGTGTAGGCTGTTTGGGAGCCTTACAGAGTGCTTCACAGCTGCCAAAAAAAAACCAAGCTGTGCCGTCGTGCCTGGGGGCTAGTATTCTCAATCAAGGAGGGATGGACGTGGCATCTTTCCCCCATTGCCCTCCTATAGGTCATTTCTTCAAAGCAATGAGCTGGAAAACTTTAGAGGGGTGAAGAAAAAACATACGTTACAGTCTCAATTAGTCCTGGGTCCAAGGGGTTTGAAGCTGAGAAGGCTCACCAGGTTTCCTCCTTCCTCAATAGCTGTGAATGCCGGAGCAAACCACAACCCCAGTTCAGATGGTCTATGTTTTGAAGATTCAGGATCTTCCTTTGGTGCCAAAAGACCCAGCTTGAAGGCGCCTGGGTCTCCTCAATAATTGTCCAGGATGATCTGGACATAAAGCATGAGTCCCAGGGGTAAAAAACCTCAGAACTGGTGCTAAGAGGTAACTTAAATCAGGGTCCTTTAGAATCAAGTATTTTACTCATGTCCATCTGGTATGAACTCTGATGGCAGAATGAAAGGAAAAAGGAAGTTCTCCCCTCTTGCAGGAAGAGGTGGAGCCAAACAGTACTGATTGACAGCTACAAGCAACCAATCCATACAACTATACATAAACAGGGTAAAAAGGGGCAGGATTAAGCATGATACAACAGTTTAAATCTTACAACTAACAGTTCTATACATAGGTGGCACCACTCGCGCCGTCACACAAGCAAAACCATGGTCTTGGGTCATGGGCAGCATTTCTGCACTTATGCAACATATCATCAGCATTTGGAATTCAATTCAATCTCACGACTGCTTTGAACTGGGTTATCTGAGTCCACACTCAGATAATGTAGGATTTCCTGCCTTGATATTCTGGGTTATAGGGCTCAGTGGAAGGGCCCTATGTTGACCACTAATGGAAACAAATAGTGGCCTATTTTACTCTGATAGAACAATAAAATACAAACATTGCTGAAAAGAGAGGGGGCATGTTGATCCAAGAACTACATTGGGAAAAAAATAGAAATGCCAAGATATAGAGATAACTGTGCTCCCATTCATATACAGTATTAGTCCAGTGGAAAAGGTAAATTGAGTCAGTTAACTTAAAAAAGAGGACCAAACACATTTCTCAAGTGCCCAAGTGCTTCGTTTGCTGTTCAAGCTTTAGTATTCTTCCTTTCTTGGAATGTAAGAGAAATCCAGGCTACCAGAATAATATAGGCCTTGATCACATATGAATAAAAGATTCATCACAGCAATGTTACCTGCAGATTTATGCAAGAAACATGTATTACTGAATAAATGGGAATGTGAACAGCAACGATTCTTGTGCTGTTATCAGCTGACATCCAAAGAACCATGTTGCTTATTAGCTGCACCACTTGATAACTTAAATGGCCTTACATGTTGGGAGCACAAGGCAGACAGCATTGTATTTAGGGAATTAAACAGATTTAAATGATACTAATCTGAATGCAAAGGCTTCTCCAAATGTGTCAATTTCATTTGCAAAATTATGCACATCAGTTGAATGGTTGAAACAAAAGACATGACAGATTCAAAAGAAATGATCAAGGCGTTGAAATAATTAATTAATAATAGCAGTAATAATAACTCAGAAACAGAGCTGTTAAGGGATGATCCAGCTTTAGCAATTTTATTATTAAATGTCATTCACTATACCTATTCAGAAGTAGATCCCACTAATTTCAAAGAAGCTGATACTCAAGTAAATAAGTAGATGTCCCTACATATAAGTTAGTTATTATTTGTATCACATATTATTGTAATAGGATTTCTTCTTTTTCATTTATTAGTTTTTATTTGTCCATTGCATTTTTGTATTGTTGCTTATAGTACAAAAAATAATAATAAGCAGATTAGAAAAAGCTGTTTCCTGTTTTGTTGTAAAGGAGAAGATAGTAAGTAAAGGCAGTAAAGGCACATCTTCGTGGTTCCGAATGTGAAGTAGTAAGGGGACAAACTGTGCACAAGTAAAGCACGTAATGGAGACTTGGAACATTCCTTTGTATTAGCTTTTTTTAAAATAAAATAAAATAAATCACAACTGTCTTGGTAAGGTAATTTTTTTCTCCTGACATTAAGTCCAGTTGTGTTCGACTCTGGGGGTTGGTGCTCATCTCCATTTCTAAGCCGAAGAGCCGGCGTTGTCCATAGACACCTCCAAGGTCATGTGGTCAGCATGACTGCATGGAGCGCTGTTACCTTCCCGCTGGAGCGGTACCTATTGATCTAGTCATATTTGCATGTTTTTGAACTGTTACGTTGGCAGAAGTTGGGGCTAATAATGGGAGCTCACCCAGCTCCCCGGATTCAAACCTGTGAGGTTTTGGTCAACAAGTTCAACAGCTCCGTGCTTTAATCCACTGCACCACCAGAGGCTCCTACCTTAATTTCACCCAAACAATATCTGGAATTTTAGTTTTGTGAGACGATGCCAAGTTTTCATTATAGATCCCCAGTTGTACTCAAAGAATTACTATTTCCAGGAATATTTGGTGACAATCATTCAACCAGTTTGCAAGTGAGACCGTGGCATCCTTCTGTGGTCTTCTGCTGTATTCAGACAGTAGGGACTCCTGGTATGGGACGATAAAGATTTCCTCATGTAAGACAATTTCCTGTGTTCCTATAGACCTCATTTGGGGTGGTTTGCCAGACTTAGTTCTATGCAATGAATAATTATGTAGAGATATGTGGGTTAGGAAAAGCCACTTACTCGTCATAAAAAAAGAAACCGCATCCCTTCCCCAATGATGTAGATATGCATAAAATGGATATCTGCCAATATACACATATTTGTTTGAAAATAATTCCTATAATTTAAATATAAGACATCTCCCCTTTGGGGAAGGCTGACCAAATAATTTATGAGGATACTCAATATGCAGTCCACATGCTAAGTGCTGATGGGCAATTCTTCTTTCTTTATGGGTTTTAAATGTGACTTTGACTTCAAGTAGAGAGTGTCTTTTGAAGTCCTGCCAAAATTTTAGAAACAGGATAGTCACCTACAAAACAGGAGATGTGGTCCGCATTGTTTCTGGAAAGGATCTCCTTCTCTCCTTATCTTACTTCTACAACACCTAGTCCTTACTAGCATAAATGGAATTTTTTTGTGTGTGCCAGGAGCGACTTGCAATGGAATGAATGAATCAATGTAATGTACACACATGTTGACTATTTATTCAGTGGGTCTACTCTATATTTAGGATTAATAACTGGATTTAGGCTGGGGTGGGGGGGAAAGGGAATTCTATAACCTAATTCTACACCTCTCTGAAAACAAAGGAATTTTTCACAATATTTATTCGAAGATATATTATTTATTTATTTATTTATTTATTTAGCAGTTTTGTATACCGGTCTTCTCACCTCCGTTCGAGGGACTCAGGCCGGTTTCCAACATCAATATTACAGATAGTCATTAAAACATCATATTCTAAATCACACTAAAAAAATAAAATAGCAAAATACAATCATATAATTACAGTGGTCAGTCGTCATCAAAAATCATTATTCGTCGTCATCCATCCATATCACAGGATCATTGCTCATTCGTCGAATGCCAATCCCCAAAGCCAAATTTTCACCTGTTTCCTGAACGTTAAGATAGAAGGAGCAGTTCTGATCTCCAGTGGAAGGGAGTTCCAGGGTCGAGGGGCCACCACCGAGAAGGCCCTGTCTCTCGTCCCCACCAGCCACGCCTGTGAGGAAGGTGGGATCGAGAGCAGGGCCCCTCCAGACAATCTTAGCAATCTTGATGGTTCATAGGGGAGGATATGTTCGGACAGGTAAATTGGGCCGGAGTCGTTTAGGGCTTTATAGGTTAAGATCAGTACATTTGAATTAGCCTTGAACCATCCAATTATGCCCCTCCCAAATTCCTGCCTATATCTCCCATGTCTTCTCAACAGACACTTCTAGTTTGCAAAAGCTACCATATGCAAGGCTTCAAGGTGCTATAACTCTGTATAATACACTATCCCAGTTTAACAGATCATCCTGTTACTATATTGTATTTTTACCAGGCTACTATCAGTTTCTTTGCATGTGGCAAGGAAATGAAGAAAGACAGACCACCGCAATTTTCCCTCTGAAAATAGCAGATGATGCAAACTAAAAATAAACACTGAGCTCCTATTTTGAAGCTTCATCATTGTAGCAGTTCTGTAAGCCATCCTTCTCTGCGTGCTTTTTGCTCCTAGATTCCCACTTGTCCCAGTAGACAGGTATTGAAGAAGTAGGAAAGGTGGAGCAAAGGTGATATGCGTTGAAATAGAATCATTTCTCCTGGTGTGCTAAGTGTGTTTTTAAAAATTAAGTTGGTAGTGTATTAAAATTCCACCTTCAATTGTAGCAGTACAGATTCCTGTATTAGCCCATTAATTCTTCTGCAAGTCCAGGGCAGACTACATAAACTGGTCCAAATGATAAGATCATGGTGCATATACTGCTAATATAATTCTCTGTCTGTTGGCAGACACGCATTTTCTGACCTTTGTGTCACCTTGGCATCTTGAAGTAATTTGAAAGGCAGGAACACAAAAAGACTTTATTATATCCCGTAGTTCTCTCTTCCCCTAAACACATGGAAGACATAACTGGGCATGCAACATATGGATTCTATGGAACAAAGGCAAGGAGATGAACTGTTTTATTCCATTTCCAGTGCTGTGTTTCTATGAATAGAGATGCTTTTCTGCTTGGATTTGCCAGCAGTAAATCTCCACAGCTGTTGAAGGAGAATGTAACATAAAAACAGTCCTACTGCATCAGACCAATGGGCCATTACACATAGTTGCTTGACTCTGAGTGTGTCTAGATCCAGATGCTCACAACCATGTAGAACAGCAGAGGATACTAAGAAAGAATGTCATTTCTGATGTTCACCCCAGCTTGTGCCAATGTCAAGTCTGGGCACATACTAAGCACATGGTTGCTCTACCATCTGAGTTATGATAAACTATGGATTCAATTGCTATTTCTGTTGCTACAAAAGTGAGATAACATTATCAGAAATTTAATCAGGCAGAAGTCAGAAACAAATTGAAAACACAACAACAGCAAAAAAAAAAACAACAAGAAAGGTAAACTTACCGTATATACTCAAGTACAAGCCAACCTGAATATAAGCCGAGGCACCTAATTCTACCACAAAAACTGGGAAAACGTATTGACTCGAGTATAAGCCTGGAGTGGGAAATGCAGCAGCTACTGGTAGATTTCAAAATAAAAATAGATACCAATAAAAGTTTATTTATTTATTTACTCTATTTATACCTCGTCTTTGTCTACCCCGAAGGGGACTCAAAGAGCATAGGTAAAGGTAAAGGTAGTCCCCTGACATTAAGTCCAGTCATGTCTGACTCTGGGGTGTGGTGCTCATCTGCATTTCTAAGCCGAAGAGCCAGCGTTGTCCGTAGACACCTCCAAGGTCATGTGGCCGGCATGACTGCATGGAGCACCGCAACCTTCCCGCCGGAGCGGTACCTATTGATCTACTCACATTTGCATGTTTTCGAACTGCTAGGTTGGCAGAAGCTAGGGCAGACAGCGGAAGCTCACATTGCTCCCCGGAATCGAACCTGCGACCTTTCGATCAACAAGCTCAGCAGCTCAGCGCTTTAACCCACTGCGCCACCGGGGGTTCAAAGAGCATACATAGAGGCAATTATTCAATGCCTTAAAACACATTCAATTCCAAAAAACTTAAAATTAAATTAGATTGCAGTGAAAAGATATTAAACATTTAAAAACATTACATTAAAATTAAAATTAAAATCAAACCATCCGGTCAGAATTCAATCCATTCCATAGGCATTCCATATATATTCCAAATCTGTTAATTGCACTGCACTATTCTCTGAAGCCCTATCCCACAGCCAAGTTTTTACCTTTCTTCTGAAGGCTAGGAGGGAGGGGGCTGATCTAATGTCACTGGTGAGGGAGTTCTATAGCCAAGGGGCCACAACTAAGAAGGCCCTGTCACTCATTCCCACCAGTCATGCCTGCGAAGGAGGCAAAACCGAAAGCAGGGCTTCCCCAGACTATCTTAATCTTCGATACGGTTTCTTAGAGGGAGTTATGTTCGAGCATTAATTGAGGCATACAACGTCTCCTCTCCTCTTGGCACAGCAACCTATCTGGATTGCTGTGCTGAGAGGCGAGGCTGTGTGCCTTCCTCTCCTCTCTCGGCAAAGAGATCCAGCTGGGTTGCTGTGCTGAAAGGGGAGGAAAAATGCAGCTGGTAGAAGTCCTGCAAAGGGCTTCTTTCAGACCCATGCCTTTCAACAGGACCCTGACTCGAGTATAAGCTGAGGAGGGATTTTCAGCATGAAATTGTGCTGAAAAACTCAGCTTATACTCTAGGATATACAGTAAATGGAACTGAACTAGAGAAAAAGAAAACTTGAAAAGTGATGAACTTGTGAAGCATATCTGTAAGCAGCTATGATCAAAGAAAATCCCTCATACATTGAACAGGAAACCTCTGAATCACCTGGTAGAGCAGTGGTTCTCAACCTGTGGGTCCCCAGGTGTTTTGGCCTACAACTCCCAGAAATCCCAGCCAGTTTACCAGCTGTTAGGATTTCTGGGAGTTGAAGGCCAAAAACATCTGGGGACCCCAGGTTGAGAACCACTGTGGTAGAGTAACATAACAACTATTCATGGGATATAGGTAGTGCCAGTCTCTATGTGAGTACACTGGTGAATCTGCTCTCAGTTTTGGTCCAGACATTGGTCCTATTTACAAATAGGGTCAAAACATAGGGATAGGCCTTTTAGGATAGTAGATTCATCACTCCAATGGCATAGTAGTCATCCCTGGAAGACAAGAATATGGAAGGAATAGGGTGGCGAAGTCTGTCACTTTATCTCTTCACTTAGAAGCTGTTTAGAGGATCAGATTTCACAACTTGGACAACTATAGATTTCAGACTGAATTAATCCAACTGACATGAAAACCAACAGTGGTTGCTTTCTATTGTTTTCAGAAATCTGCGTAATTTCTTTGATGGCAAGCGGGAGGAGGGAGCAATATAATCTTGGAATATTGATTTGGAGTCTAAAATATGTCAAATTATTGATAGTGTGTACACAATATGCACGTAATTGTACACTGTCTGCCATGGCTGCTGGAGGATTCTGGAGGCTGTAGTCCAAAAATAACTTTTCCAAGATCTGCACAATTCTATTACTATGCTACAACTGATATGGAGGACAGATGTAAGATATCCAATGGGTTTCCTGCTGTTTATTGTAGATGCTTGTTCCTTTGGAGTTGTCTACACTTGCATACACAGCTAGGTATGACGCTCTAGTTTGCAGGCAGATTGTCCACCAGATGGTACAGCCTACTCTTTGAGAAATATTTGAAAGGACAACAAAATACAGCAGAAGCCATTTGACAGTCCACATGGCCAAGAGAAGATTCGCCAAAACATTTCCATGGGCATCAAAATGAAAAAAATGAGGACATCCCAATATATTTTGTTAGTCTTGTCTTTACATCACCACCTTCCTACTACTGTTCAAAGCAGCCTAGGGTAGGGGAAACACCTTTTTTGAGCAGATGTCAGTCAGATGTGCCCTTTGAACCATAGTTGGCTTGCTGCCTTCCATTTAAGGGGGTCTCACTCCCTGGAGTGTACTGGCCTTGGTATATTAGCTCTCCTCTATCTGGTGGGACAGTTGGAAGTGTGAAAAATATCCAGGGGATGAGAAAGCTTTCTTTCATAAAGTTATAGAATTACAGAGTTGGAAGGAACCACAAGGGCTATGTAGCAGAACTGCTTACCATACAGGAACCCATAGCTAAAGGCAGATCTAGACAGCCCCTTTATTGCAGAAAACTCTGCAATAAAAAGGGGGCTGTCCAGACAGCGTTCTGGACAATCCCGAATTAATTCACCACAAACCAGGAAAATTCTGGTTTGTGGTCAATTAATTTGATAGTAGGTTTTTTCTGCACCTTCTTGGAAGGCACGGGATAAACCCACTACTTCAGGTGTCTGGAGTGCAGTCCAGACACCATTCCCAAAGTTTTCTGGGATAAATTAGCCTGGAAAACTGTGGGAATCCCAACCCCCTGCCCATAAACCCTAAAGCCCCCTTTTAAAAATAAAAGTACTTACCCAGCCTCCAATGGAGATCTGACGCAGTTCTCCCAGCACGTAGAAATGACGAAAAGGGGGGCTTTAGGGATTTTGGGGAGGGGGTAGAGTCCAGTCCTGGAAGAACATCTGGACACCCACCCCAGAAAGTGCACACTTTCTGGGGTGTGTGTGGACAAGGCCCCAGGAACATCCGTGTTTTTTAAACGCAGATGCTCCTGAGATAAAGCTCTGTCTGAAAAGGCCACACCGGGATTGTGGCACAGCTGGCTGAGTGCCAGCTGCATTAAGATCACTCTGACCAAAAGGACATGAGTTCGAAGCCAGCCCGGGTTGGAGTGGGTTTCCAACCAATTGTGTAGCCTGTTGTCGACCTTTGCAACCCAAAAGACAGTTGCATCTGTCAAGTAGGAAAATTAGGTATCACCTTGTGTGGGGAGGCTAAATTAACTAATTTATGAGGCCATAAAAAAGACTCCAGCAAAGCACTCCAGTAAAAAAGCATGCGGGGAATGCGGAAGTACTTCATCAGTGTCGCAGATGGACGATGAAAGCGACAGCTCCCCTGGTGGCCAGAAAAAGTTAAATAGCCTCTATGTATGTCTGTATACGCTGTATGTCAAAATTGGCATTAAATGTTTGCCATATATGTGTACACTGTAATCTGCCCTGAGTCCCCTGCGGGGTGAGAAGGGCGGAATATAAATGCTGCAAATAAATAAATAATTAAATAAATAAATAAAGCACACCCACTTTCAGTTGAAAGACTTCTGAAGAAGGAACATCTACTTACTAAGTATCTCACAGACAACAGTTATATATATACAATAAGGGAAAATTCTGGGTAAAGTAATGAAAGGATACACACAAACTCTCTCTGTATATATCTACTATGACATTTAAAAGAAAAAGGCCCATTATATTACCAACCCATCACAACCACTTTCCAGTGAATTATAACAGATGCACAAAATCTTGCCACTTTGAACGTAGCCTGAGTATTCAAGACACTTTGACCTGACAATCTGACAATAAATAATCTACATAAAATGTGTTAGATGTCCTTTTAGGTTTCTGGAGTATTGGGGTGATAGTGTGAAGCTTTGACTAGGCAGTTCCAAAGAATTGGCCCAATGTTACCAAAGTTCCAGCCCTTTAGCATAGCCCTCCGCTCTACAATCCTGACATTTTGATTCCCCATAAACATTATCATCCCAGCCCTGCCTTTCTGAATTTTGTATTTTTCCCTTAGCTCTATCTAGGAATTTGCACAAACTCAGAGGGCTCTGAAGTCAGGACTTTTATCGTTCTGTTTTTATGATGTTATGTTTTATTGTGATATGCTTTTATTTGGTTTGGTTTCGATGCTATCTCTAACAAAACTCTCAAAATTTCATAATAAATGGCAGTTCCTAATTGGTTCTGTCATTAAAATCACCAATAATGAAATAATAATTAAATTTTGAAAGTTTTGTTAGAGTTCTGAAATTTTCACCACCAGAACTTTAGTTTTGTAAGTACTTTAGAACCATTTAGAACCATGGATTGCCCAAGCCTACTGAGCACAATCTACATTTCCATCCATCTATCCATTTCTGGTATTTTTGTATTGCCCTTAAATGTATTTCAAGGTGGTTCATAGTTAAATAAATAAACAAATGAACCACACATACATAATTAGATTACTACAAAACAAACCACAATAAACACGAAAGCATTTTCAAATTCGCCACAATCCCTGCTCCAATTCAGATAGCAGAGTGAATGACTCAATTATAGTGTTCAAACCATAGTTTACATTTCCATCACTAACAGAAAAAAAATGAATTACGTTTCAAATGCTTGAGAGAAAATATCTTTTTGCCTTAGAGATGGCAACATAGGAATCTCATAGCTGGATGTTACCAATGAAAAACCTTACCTCCGCTGATTTCTGGCTTGTTAGCTCTGAGGAGGGCTGCTATTGTTGGTAATTAATAGAAAATGACAGGTTCATGTTAGATTTCAAAATAGGTTCAGACAGGGTTGTTGTGTGTTTTCAGGGCTGTATGGCCATGTTCCAGAAGCATTCTCTTCTGATGTTTTGCCTGCATCTATGGCAGGCATCCTCAGATGGAGCCCCCAGTGGTGCAGTGGGTTAAACCCCTGTGCTGGCAGGACTGAAGACCGACAGGTCGCAGGTTCAAATATGGGAAGAGCATGGATGAGCTCCATCTATCAGCTCCAACTCTCCATGTGGGGACATGAGAGAAGCCTCCCACAAGGGTGGTAAAACATCAAAACATCTGGGCATCCCCTAGGCAACGTCCTTGTAGACAGCCAATTATTTCACACCAGGAGCAACTTGCAGTTTCTCAAGTCATTTGTGACAGGACAAAAAAGAAATCCTCAGAGGTTGTGAGGTCTGTTGGAAACTAGAAAAATGGGGTTTATATATCTGTAGAATGTCCAGAGTGGGAGAAAGAACTCTTGTCTGCTTGAGGCAAGTGTGAATGTTGCAATTGCCCACCTTGATTAGCATTTAATGGCTTAGCCGTTTTCAAGGTCTGGCTGCTTTCTGCCTGGGGGGATTCCTTTGTTGAGAGGTGATTAGCTGGCCCTGATTGTTTCTTGTCTGTAATTCCCCTGTTTTTTAGTGTGGTTCCTTATTTACTGTTATGATTTTAGAGTTTTTTTAAATATTGGTAGCCAGATTTTATTCATTTTCATGATTTCTTCCTTTCTGTTGAAATTATCTATATAAGGGGTCTTCAAACTTTTTAAACAGAGGGCCAGGTCACAGTCCCTCAAACTGTTGCAGGGCCGGATTATAATTTGAAAAAAACATGAATGAATTCCTGTGCATACTGCACATATCTTATTTGTAGTGCAAAAAATACTTTAGAACAATACAATAATTAAAATGAAGAACAATTTCAACAAATATAAAATTATTAGTATTTCAATGGGAAGTGTGGGAGTACTTTTGGCTGATGAGATAGGATTGTTGATGTTGTTGTGTGCTTTCAAGTCGTTTCAGACTTAGGTTGACCCTGAGCGAGGGCTGGGTAAATGACCTTGGAGGGCCGCATCCGGCCCCTGGGCCATAATTTGAGGACCCCTGATCTACATGCTTGTGGATTTCAATGGCTTCCTTGTATAGTCTGGCATGGTAGTTGTTAGAGTGGTCCGGCATTTCTGTGTTCTCGAATAATATGCTTTTCAAGGAAGGAACTTTTGCTGAGCTCACAGACAAACCAATTAGCATGGGCAATCAAACCATAGTGAGATATATTGTTGAAGGCTTTCATGGCCGGAATCACTGTGTTGTTGTAGGTTTTTCCGGGCTATATGGCCAAGTTCTAGAGGCATTTTCTCCTGACGTTTCACCTGCATCTATGGCAAGCATTCTCAGAGGTAGTGAGGTCTGTTGGAAGTGAGATACTTTTGATGCTCTTGGATTTTGAATGCAATTTCCAGTGATCTTCACAGACAGCTTTATGTACAACACTTGGGAATAGTTTGGACAAAATGAGCAGTTTGGCCAGATTAAAATACACCCACTTACTTCATTTTGTAGCAGTCAATAGTGTAAATAGTGTAAATATGTGTAACTACTTTGACCACAAAGAAGGAGGAAACATTTTTTCTGTGACATGCTGGGTCTTGCCTGTTTTTACTGTAGAAAGGAAACAACAGAAAGAGTAAATGTCTTAATTGGATCCTTGCAAAAGATAGTGTGTTTCAACTGATCACGGCAATTAAAGGTGCAAATTCCACCGTTCAGAGGCTGACATCTTCAGGTGTCTCTACATAACCAAAATTAATGCCACTGCTAGCTGTGCCACATAGCCAGGCTGTAAACTAAATTAATTACTGTAAAAAAGAATGAATAAGCGTAGCTCAGTCAGAGCTGTAACAATCTCCTCGCTTGCCGTCGGAGGCTGCATCGAGACTTTTGCCTCTCTACTGCCCATGAGTGCAACCTGGCAGTTGCTGACTGTAACGTTTCTATTGTATAGTTTATGCTAAATATGCATATCTTAATTGCATTAGTCAAAATAATTAGCTAATATATTTTTGCATAATGACGAGGTAAGCAAATATCACCGTAGCTCAGTGCTTCTTGCATGAGTAAATTTGGAAAATTAATAGACTCCCAATTTCCTAATTATCTGCCTTTTATTCCGAACTCAAACAATGAAACGTTATTGCACACTCCTGGGCATCTTGTAATTCAGTTTGCACCTTGATTTTTTTTTTAAGAGCACCTGGCTTTTTCTCCTCTTCTTCCAGGAAAAGCATCTAAAATACGATTCTTTCCCCTGAATGCTTTTTCAATGAACCTGCTACACCAGCTTCTTAATTTCTTGACACAGCTGAGGCTAATCATTATAAGAGTTTTTTTAATGCTCTAAAATGGTTCTAAATTGAAAAATGATTAAAGGGGGTGGGGAGAAAGTGCATTGAATGAAGGATGAGCTGGCAATTAAGACACCATCCTGGAGATGAGCAAATCATGGACATCCTCACTTTGAACTTTCAGGGAAACTAGGCAAGGGGGTTTGTTGCTGTCTTATCAACAGTAGCACAATCCAGCTTTTCTCCACTTCTTTCAGCAATCGCAATCCAAGAGTGAACATGAAGTTTTGCTATTGATGATCTGCCCTGTTTGCCCCTAAAATGCCATGTTTTGTTCTCACTCCGGTTGCTTTTCCACTGATTTTTCCATTGATTTTTCCAGTTTGTGTCCTGTGAAATAGTTGTTTTGTGACCACCCGTGCCCCTCAAGTAAGCCATTTTGTGAAGGCATCCATGGCAGTCTCTCAAAATTCAAAATATTATCATTAGAATCAAAATGGAAACTCCTGAGCTGAGATATGGCTTCTGGTTCAGAGTCATTCAATGAGCTTTATAGTTGACCAGAAATTTCAAACTGGATCGCTGAACAGTCTAAGATCCCCCACCTTACCCCCACCACTGTGATATCCTTTTCACCACTGCTTCTTAAACTGTGGGTCTAACCCCAAATGGAGGCCCTTTACCTTAATGTTGGGGTCACAGAAAATTTGGCAAGAGCAAAGCATTTCTCAATGTCACCCATTTACATAAATCTGTTAGCAACAACATTCAGTTTTACTGTTTACAGTTGACTCTGCAGAAAATACTTTAGGAAAATCAACTTTTTTGGCAAACCTTGCAAATGATGATTATCAGTAGATGTTTGGTTTTTATATATATCTTATATACTTATATATCTAGGGTCACATAAAAATTTATGGGCAGAAAGGAGTCACAAATGGAAAAAGTTTAAGTAGCCCTGCTCTTGATGCCTTGGGATACAACTCACATAATCCTCAGGCATTAACAGTGTAAACATCTGGAGGGCATCATGCTGTTCTTAAATATTCATTATTATGTGATACTGATTATTATATGATATTGATTTACATGCACCACAATGGTGGCTGACGGTCCACACATAACTCTTGCACTGAATCTGCTCTGGATACTTGTCCAAATTTTAAAAGAGCTATCCAAAGTGCTGAACCTAATCTGTAGAAAATCCTGGAGTGGATTTATCAGTCCACTGACATGGGAATCAACAGCCACTTTGTTATGACAATATGATGCAATACTAAGAAACCAAGCAGAAGGAAATAGAGAGGTAAGAGCTGAACATTTGCAGTTTGCAGATGACACCAAATTGGGAGGCATAACCAATACTCCAGAAGGCAGGAGCAGAATTCAAAATAATCTTAACAGATTGGAGAGATGGGCCAAAACTAACAAAATGAAGTTCAACAGGGACAAATTCAAGATACTCCACTTAGGCAGAAGAAATAAAATGCAAAGATACAGAATGGGGGACAATGCCTGGCTTGAGAGCAGTATGTGTGAAAAAGATCTTAGGGCCCTCGTGGACAACAAGTTAAACATGAGCCAACAATGTGATGTGGTGGCAAAAAAAAAAGCCAATGGGATTTTGGCCTGCATCAATAGGAGTATAGTGTCTAGATCCAGGGAAGTCATGCTACCCCTCTATTCTGCCTTGGTTAGACCACACCTGGAATATTGTGTCCAATTCTGGGCACCACAATTGAAGGGAGACATTGACAAGCTGGAATGTGTCCAGAGGAGGATGACTAAAATGATCAAGGGTCTGGAGAACAAGTTCTATGAGGAGCAACTTAAAGAGCTGGGTATGTTTAGCCTGCAGAAGAGAAGGCTGAGAGGAGACATGATAGCCATGTATAAATATGTGAGAGGAAGTCACAGGGAGGGGTGAGCAAGCTTGTTTTCTGCTCCTCTGGAGACCAGGATGCAGAACAATGGCTTCAAACTACAAGAAAGTAGATTCCATCTGAACATGAGGAAGAACTTCCTATCTGTGAGAGCCGTTCAGCAGTGGAACTCTCTGCCCCAGAGTGTGGGGGAGGCTCCTTCTTTGAAGCATTTAAACAGAGGCTGGATGGCCATCTGTCGGGGGTGCTTTGAATGCAATTTTCCTGCTTCTTGGTAGGGGTTTGGACTGGATGGCCCATGAGGTCTCTTCCAACTCTATGATTCTATGATTTTGGTCCAGTAGGAACCAGATTTATAGCTGACACTTGAATGTGAGCATGTGCATGAGGCCTCGGGTCATCCACATATGGTTTGAAACTTCATTCCAAGACATTATCAGTTAAATTTTCCAAACAGCACAGTAATTTATGGAAACAGCATCAGGAAAAAGGAATTACCCGTACGTTTCCAAAAAGTATTGACACTTATTGTGGCTTAAGGGAAAGCTATTCAAAATCTGGTAAGTAGCTTCTTGCCTGATGGAACTCACTTTGACAAGATTAAAGTCTCATTTCAAATCTAGATGAATAGAAATAAAGCATTGAGAATGAGAACTGTGGTGTCCAAATGGCCAGGAAAAAAAAATCACAAGGCTTAATTGTTGATATTGATGGAGAGAGCCCTCTTAATTTATCCATAAACTCTATTCTATAGCTTTACTTACCACATTTAGCCATATCATGTTCATATAACCCTTTAGCTTTACATTTTTTGGATGTGTAGATGGTTCCAAAATCAGTTGGGTAATGTCTAATGTTTAGAGTAGATCCATGAATTGGGATTTATATAAGCATAATTGACCCAATAGGTCTATTCTAGTTAGACTAGCAATTCAAATTAGGCCTTGATCCCTTTTGCTCCAAAAAGACAAATATATGAGTTGGTGAGCAAATCATTCCTCTCTAAATGATTAAATTGCAGCTTTAATATTTTGTACACATTCTAACATGAAATGGCTAATTGGTAAGACCACATTAAAGGAGACTATGGCCCTGAATTTGCTAAACCTGAGCAGGGCTTTTGATGATCAAGGGTCTTGAAGGTATCTCATTTATCATGGTTACCATTAGTAGAAGTCAACTTGATGTCAAACAATATCTAGAATTGCTTCAAAGTTCTGAGATAGACTCTAGGATGGTTCAGATCAGGCCTGTACACTCAAATGAGGCCTGAAAAAGAAGGGACATTTAGTATATGCTGGGAAGAATCCCAAGTTTTGCTCCCTGGGCCGCCCTCAGGGGTGAGAAGGGCAATACAGGAAATAAATAATAAATACACACAAGAAGGGAGGATTGCTTCCCCTCCTTTGGATTATGACTCATCAACTACAGGCAGTAGTTGTTGGTACCCAAGTAATTTCTGACTTATGGCAACAGTGTTGTGTATTTATCATGGGTTTTTTTTCTGAATATGAGTTGTTCAGAGGAGGATTGCAATTGCCTTTTATCAGAGGCTGTAAGAATGTGACATCCTAAAGGTTTCTATGGTCAAGTGGGGATTCACAGTCTGGTCTCCCTGTCTCCTAGTCCAACACTCAACCAACTACACCACGTTGGCTCTCTTAGAAATAAATACACAGACCTAAACTCTACCAGTTGGTTCCAACTAGAATAAACCTACTATTGTATATACTCAAGTATAAGCCAACCTGAACATAAGCCGAGGTACCCAAATTTGCCACAAAAACTAGGAAAACATATTGACTCTAGTATAAGCCGAGGGTGGGAAATGCAGTTGCTACTGGTAAATTTCAAAATAAAAATAGATACCAATAAAATTATATTAATTCAGACATCAGTAGGTTAAATGTTTATGAATATTTACATAAAACTGTAATTTAAGATAAGACTGCCCAATTCTGATTAAACCATTATTCTAACCTCCTTCAATGTAAATGTGCTTGCACATCTTTCCAGTAATAATAAAGAGAGTAAAATAATAAATGGAATAACAACAATAATACAGTTAAATTATAAATGTAAATAATAATAATAATAATAATAATAATAATAATAATAATAAATAATTAAATAACCTTGACTCAAGTATAAGCCGAGGGGGGCTTTTTCAGCATAAAAGAAGGCTGAAAAACTAGTCTTATACTCGAGTATATACAGTAATTCAATTGCTGAACAGTCAATCCATACATATATAAACTCCCTTAATTCCATTTGGGCCTAACAATAAAATGCAGGCCACTGTAGTAATTATAATGGGAGAAGAAACAACCTTGTGAGAACTGGCAGAGGTAACAAAGAAAACAGCTATACAAACCATAGACAACATTTAAAACAAAACAGTATCTTAACTTAATTTCCGTCCTCCTTTCATTCTTTCATTCTTTCCCCTGGAACATTTTCACTGTAGAGGCTGCAAGCCAGCTTTTCCAGAAAAAAAAATAGAAAAGAAAAAAGGAAACATGTTGAATGATCAGCAGGGTTCCCTGAACATAAGAAAAGCCAGAAGAAATGAAAAGAAGTTACCAAAGTTTATTATTATTGTTGTGGAAACGGGACTTTTTCCAAAGCTAAATTGAACGCATATAAGCATTCAGATGTGAAAACACTGCTGCCAATATTTTTGAGCATGTAACAGTCAAAGCTTCGCTCATTCAGCACCTTTATCTGCATACATGGAATGGCAAAGTTACAGCAATTTTGTTAAAAGTTTATTGTAGGCACTGCATTAGAGTTGTGTTGCTGTGAGTGGTGGTGCGTTCCTTCAAGTAATTTCTGACTTAGGCAACCTTAAGGCAAATCTACCATGGGGCTTTCCTGGCAAGATTTCTTGGGATATGTATGTGTTGCCTTTATCTTTCTTGAGGTTAAGCAAATGCAACTTGTCCAAGGCCACCCAGTGGGTTTCCATGGCCAAGCCTGGATTTGAACTCTAGTTTTCAAAGTTATACTCCAACTTTTACACCACCTTGGCTCACTTTCATACACTCTTTTTAACATGATTCTCTGGCATCTTCTTTTGCAATGGATATAATATAACTTTCCATATACATAACTACATAGCAGACAGGCTCAGTGAAACCCTCTTAGTGAATTGTGAAGATGCATAATAGGATAGAACCAGTGCACAATAGGCCTGGTACACATTGATCCCAATACAGATCTGTTCCATTGTGCACCATTCCCAATGCACATTGGTTCATTTGCTGGCTTCCCCATGTAGTAACATAACAGCAGACTTTTACTGGATGCAGATTTATGGCATTGCTCAATTCTAATTCTTGCAGGTGTAAGTTCACTCATGAAGCCCTACAACTCTCTGCCTTGGACTATGGTGGCAGCTCCTGTATTGTACCTTCGGGCTTGACCTCGTGTTAGTTGCCCTGAGTCCCCTTTGGGAAGATGGTGGTGGGGTATAAATAAAGTTGATTATTATTATTATTATTATTATTATTATTATTATTATTATTATGACTTTTGCTTGGTTTTCCTGAGCAGTTGAAGAACTCCTCCAACCTATGTGTGCTGAGTATACAATTCCCTGTCCCAGTTCAACACAGGATAAAGTATAAGCTTAGAATATAGTTGAGAAAGAGAATAGGGAGGTGGGATCCATCCCTTTCCAAACACCCAATTTCTATCCTACCCCAGCCGTTGCAAAGAGAGAGAATCAGAGCATCCTTTAAAGCAGAGCTTTCCATCCATTTAATGTTGATGACACACATTTTTAGACATGCACTGTTCTGTGACACAGTAATTCAGATTCTCTAGCAAAGTGGAAGTTAAACCAACTCCTGTGTCCGTATCAAGAGATACGGACACAGACATACATTGTAATAAGAAAATGTATGGGAACAAAACATATGTCCTGAAAACCTTTCATTCATATATATTTGAAATATATGATTTATTGCTTATTTGACATTGACTCAGAGGTTTCTCATTGCATTTGTGCAACACATGTACATACTGCAGCTGAAACGCGTCATGGCACACAGTTTGGAAAGTTTTGTTATAAAGAGTAAGCTTCTAGGGGTAAATTTATCTCATGTCAGCAAATTCATCTCATGTCAACAAATGGTATGTTTTCAGCCATTATCAATATGCATAGAAAATCCCATCAACTTACAAATACATCTTACAAATACAAAGGAAATAGCCAAGCTAAAGCCATTTTGAGGTATTAGAACAATTCAATGTTGGCTGGATCATGCGTCTTCTTCTTTTTTGAAAACTGCTTCAGATTATTGTCAGGTGGAAGTGATTTTCAAAAGCTACAAATTAAGCTTTTCCTCTGATCATGGCAGCCAAGCAAAGACAACTGCCACAACATGGATGAATGCCATTTGAGATGCATGCAATTCTGATAAACTGATAATTTCAAATACAGCATTTTACCTTTTTTAACAGACAGATAGAAGACTAACTATCATTTCATATCTTGAAAAATTCAGTGGATGTCACAGTATTTTGGCACTGGTCTTCAGATGATGCCTTAGGAGCTAAAAGTGGGATGCAGAAAGCCAGTTTTTGAAGTGACAGGAAGAAGAGAAGGTAAAACAGACAGATGGCAGACCTGGAGAAAGATAAGGAAAAAGAAGTGGGACCCGGTAGACCTCCAAGCAATCTCGCTTCTGGGCCCCTTCACAAGTTTTGGCTTATCCATCCTGGAAGCCCCAGGCTTCTGACACACACCTCCTGTAAAGAATAGTGGACATATTCTGGGGTGTACTGTACACTGAATTCACTGGTTTAGTCCTTCAATATCAATATTGCTCAACATGAACTGTGAGAACGGAACTGCTGTGCATAACAGGAGAAAATCAGTTGGAATAAACAAACCATTTTGCTGAAAAAAAATGCACTGCTCTTGAAATTCTGAAAAGGCAAGAATGGAGAATCTATACAACTCCCTATTATTTGAGTACAACTGCCATCACCAATAACTAATGTAATCAATGTTGCAAGATCATTGGAACAATGATCATAAAGTGTACAGTGTCATAAAGATATCCCTTGTATTCTCCTGGTGATTCGTAGGGTTTCCTAAAATCAAGATAAGAGAAATGAAGTCATAGAGATTAAAGAAAATTTAGAGTTGTGTGAAGAGAATTATCACATAATTCTAAAAAGAATATGAATGCCCTTTGACACTAGAGAGAGAATATGAGCTTGTGAAACAATACATAATATGGTGCCCAAAAGGTTTAGGTACAATATCCATACTGATGAATGGGAAAGATGTGGTCCAAAGATACGACATTTAACTTTGTGTAGAAATTTTAAAGAAAGCTTGTTCTTATCCACAGATTCAACCACTTATAGCTTGACAATACCCTATATTTCTAACATACACACAAAGTGTCAAAATGATGCTTTATTTTTACTTTTTTAAAAAAGTAAGGGACACCATTTGACTATAGCATTGTATATAAAGGAACTTGAGGATCCATTGATTTTGGTCTCCATGAACGTTCCTGGAACCAAACTACAAGGGATCCCACTGTATAAGATGACGTATAGATGATATCCAACCCCTGATAAGTTATTGAGAATGTCCCAAAATGTCTTGACCTGGTGCTGAGAATGTCAAAACAAGAATGGCATTTTTTTGTATGAGTGGTTGACTTGTAAGAAGGTGAAAAATTACTTGTTTAGGATGTATATATTAATCAAAAAGATAAAGGTATACTTTGTAATCTGTTTCTGTTGGGCATTATGGATAAAGAACTGGATAGTAGTTATGAGTTATATCTTCAACGCATAATAAAAGGAGTAAAAATATTGTTTCCTCAAACTTGGAAATAGACGAAAGCACCAATGTTGGAAGAAAGGATTATTAAGGTTGCAGAGTTGACCTGAACTGCCAAATAAATGTGAGTTCAAAAGGATAAGTGAATTGAAGACATCTTGAAAGACTGGAAACTATTTATGGACCATTTGAACAATAAAAAAAATCTATTGTGTACTTATAGTTATTAGTAATTTCAGTAGGAATGTATAGATTTCTAATGGTTTCTTTTTATTTCTGCCAAGGTTGGAAGGGGGGCAGAGTCCTACTGGGATTTAGTTATATGCCCCCCTTCTTTCTCTTTTACTCTTTCCTTTTCTTCCCTGTTTCTTTATATTTTGAATGTATATTATATTATATTGTCAAAGGCTTTCATGGCTAGAATTACAGGGTTGCTGTAAGTTTTTCAGGCTGTATGGCTATGTTCCAGAAGCATTCTCTCCTGATGTTTTGCCTGCATCTATGAGAGGCATCCTCAGAGGTTGTGAGGTCACAACTTCTGGGGATGCCTGCCATAGATGCAGGCAAAATGCCAGGAGAAAATGCTTCTGGAACATGGCCACACAGCCTGAAAAACTTATAGCGACCCAGTATGTTATATTGATTGTAAATTAGATCGCTGGCATTAAAAATCATAGCAATCAAATGACTGATTCATCACTGAGCATTTGATTTATTCACTGCCTTTCTCCCACAATGTTGATTCAAGATACTTCACAAGAAGTTCAGCTTCTTAAAGAGGATCCATCTCAAAAGTAATCATTGCTAGAATCTCGTGTGTCAGTGCAGACCATTTCAACTCAGTTGCTGAAAGGCGAGTCAATATGAAGGTAAATCTGATTCATTCTATTGCATGTGTCTGGTCAGGTCTATCAATTAAATCTAGCCCAATATTAAAATAGAATTAAATAAATTATAATGTTATAAACCTAATCAAGATGATTTAGTTTAAAAGCACAACGGTAAAAAAAAGTACAGCATCCACCCGTGCAGTGTTGCTTCCTCAACAGCCAAATTGCCGGAAGCCTGCCTGATTGAAAAGGTCTTTGCCTACTAGCAGAAGGACCACAGGGAGGGGGCCAGATGAGTCGCGGAGCAGCCACCAAAAAATCAACAGCCCCCCAAATGTGCCTCTGAATGTGGTGAAGGGGCGGAGAGAAGCGCCTTGGAGACTCTTTTCATACTGTCTGGACTTTTGTAGGCAGCAGCCTACTTTGTCTGACTGTGAGTTCATGATTCCTAGCCTAGACGCTTCTGTTAATGTCTTTTCTGCAGTTTTGCCGTAAGAGTCGTATTACTCTTAGCAGCCCATGCATATGTTGTGTGTAGCTTTCTAACTGGATCCAGGCGGTGATCATGGCAGGTTTAACCTATGTTTGGTGTATCACTGTCAATAACTGTTTTGTGAAACTTCTGCAATATAGATGAGCCAGCTGGTATTAGAGGAAGTGTGAAGATATTTTCATTTGATGGGGAGGGGGGAAGAGAAGGAGGTGGGAGGAAGGGGAGGTTTGTGGGTGTGTTGTAAAGTCTGTTGCATGAAAATGATAGATTTTATTTTGTTAATATGCCTTTCGTATTTTCACTCAGTTGAGATGGATTTATGCCTTGTGAAATCTGCTGATACCGTGGCACTTTACTTTGCTTGGCAGCTGCTATTAAGCCTTGTGGTGCATTTGCATTTTGTAAACTTTCACTCTTGGGAATCCCAGTGGGGAATGGGGAGTTACACCATGAAGTCTGTTCCTGACTGATTTGTCTCTGAACATTTATGTGTGAGAGAAAATCCTTGGGTGTTCAAGAGAGGTGTTGGGAGGATTGGAGAGCTTGGTAAGAACAATGGGTTGAATGGCAGTCTTTCACATGGTTTTCTGTATGCATGTGTGTCTGTGTGTTTGTGTGAACATGCCAGGACAGCAAAGCTTATTTGACAACCAGTTTATACACCGTCCCTCCATATTTATTGGATTAAAATCCATGGGCTCCTTCTTGAAATCAATATATTGTACATATGTTTTGTATGAATTGCACATAAGTAAGATAAAACAAAACAAATAATTAACATATTGGCAAATGGTATCTATTAAAGAGGGCTAACAAGAGGAAGAAAGTTGGGTACACATTATTTGGAGACTGGCATTCTGGAATGAAAGGTCCAACTAGGTAGACTATGTTTTAGTCTTTCTTGATGTTGTCATTATTAGCCAATTGGTTTTGATGTTTGTCGATGAAATTCTTCATCAACATTTCAGTCCTTTGTTGTTCATTTTAAGACCTGTAAATGTCTCCACATTCTTCCAGTATATATGTAAAGGTGCCATAGGCTACATCTACACTGACCATTTAATGCAGTTCAAAGCTGGCTTCAAACGGAGGGAGCTAGACATTAAACTTCCTAAAAGCACATAAAAGAATGCCCTTAAATGGGAACCTGTGGTTTGTGTCACCAGTATCTGGGCCTCAAATTGCAAAGCGCAACCACTTTCTTCAATTCCAGTTTGAAACTGCATTAAATGGTTAGTATATATATGAGGACATCGTTTCCAGAGGATTTTTTTAATACTATAATGTCATCATCAGTGAAAACATTTAATTTAATTACCTCTTTTGTCAATTTCAATCAAAGGACAAACAGCAAAACTAGAGGTGTTATCGAGTTTTAAAGTAGGAAAAAGTGAGATATTTAAAAATTTCATTGAATAATAAAGACCCATATTTTTTTTTGAAATATCAGTGAAATCCAACAAAATTTCAAGTTCCAGATAAGGATTTTCAGCTGGCTTGCCAGAGACCCAAAATTGTTATGAAAAGCTCTGCATTTAGAGCCATTTCTGCCTATGGAAGGAGAGCATGACAAGTGAAGAGGACAGAGAGGAGGATGTGGCATCAGAATAGCAGGCACTTGGTTATCTATCAGAATGCTAGGGATCTTATATGGATCTAGCAGAAAGAATACCTTATGCACAAAAATGAAAGAATACAGATATAACTTGCAGAGAAAGCTGGATTATGAAACAGTTAAAAATAGCAGAAATTGATAAGTTATCCTGCTTCATAAAAGAGAAATCAGTAGACATTTAAAAAAAATATTGGAAACCTTTTTATGGCTTGTAATAAAAAGAAAACAGGTACTTGCAGGATTTGAGAATTAAGTAAAATACTAATGGAGTTAGAATATAGAAATGGAGATTTTATATATAGAAGTGATAGTGTAATACAGCTAATTTTGCATTTAATTATTTGGGTTGGAATTAAAAGGCCAGGATTACCTGATCAAGACTATCTCAAATCCTGAGAATTAAGGGTCAAACCTGAGACTTGGGGATGACCCCTTGTGATGTCACAGGGACAAACCTTGTTGATATCATTAAGCTCAATGCAATCACTGTTGCCACAGTTGTGCAGAGTATGGCATTCAAGTAAAAAACACCAGGACTGCCACATGCATACAATCTACACACACACACACTTACACAATTTTCTTTCATCCTGCAAACAGGAACCAAGCTCTGAGATCTGGGACTGGAAATCTAGACAGAATCCTTGGGAATTGCTCCCAGGACAATGTCAAGGACATTGGTCTGACCATGGGAGCAAAGAAGGAAAGTCCTCATGCCCACAGAAGCTTAAAGCATTGCGTACTTATTCCTTACTCCTACTACACAAAATAGCTGCCTCACTCTCTTCCCACCACATCTATCACACTCACTTTAGTTCACAATGTAGATATAATAATAATAATAATAATAATAATAATAATAATAATAACGTGAACAATCACTTACAGTTCAACAACACTCAGTACTATGGAATCATGGAAGTTGTAGTGTGGTGAGGCATCAGGAATCTTCAGCAGAGAAAGGTAAAGACTTTGTCGAGATGTTGTCGGACTACAACTCCTAGGATTCCATAGCATTGAGCAAAGGCAGTTAAAGTGATTTCAAGCCGTATCAATTCAGCCAAAGACTTCTCTAGTTTAACTTAAGTACCCATGTTTTGGTCTACTTATACTGTCAGCAATGTCATAAAAATACTTCTCTATCACAATCACAGCAATTATTTTGTTCAAAACCGATGTTTTGGTTATTGCCTAATTGTTATCTTTTGGTACTGACTGACCATTTAAATCTCATTCCTGTCATTTTATGACCTACATGCAAGCAAATAATTGTATATTAAAATTACAGTTTCCACCCAGATCTGATAAGTTATTGCTGGATAGATTTCATTTGCTGTTTTATCTGCTTGCTCTGGAGAAAATCACAATTCATTAGTTAAAATGCTGTGTAAAAGAAGTGACATCTATGAGCATATCCTCTTCAAAGTAGTTTCATTAGTTTGGGAAAACCTGTTTTCAGATTTAATTTTCTAAAAAGCCCTAAGGTGTTGGGGCTCAAACAAACTTACAGGTCTCTCTGTTGCAGAATCAAAGTCCCCCCAAAAACAGATGGATGAAATAGCTTGTCACTGCAAATTGGTGAAAGAGATGCACTCTCCATATTCTCAGAGGAAACACTCCAGCCAGCCTATGGATCCTGTGAGTGATGGGAAGGGAATTAAAATCTATTCCTTGAGAACTGTACTTTTCCATGAATATACACATATATTATCTTTTTATAAGGTAAATTTTTTTCATTGCAGTTTTCAGGTTCAGGGAGCCAAATATCTATTTCAAAAGCCTTTTGCCTGACAGCTAATTAACCCCCCCCCCTTCAGAAAACCCTTATTCCATCACTTTTACAGAGATAGTCACGTAAAATTGTTTATCTCATATAACATGCTTGAAAGAGGCAAGAACTCATGTACATCAACATTAAAACTTGGACTCACTTTGAGTTGTCTCCTAGCTGTCCCCATGGTTCTCCATTTGTGGTGAAAATCACCGGCTAAACCGGGCTAATCTGATTTAGCCCTGCTTTAGGGCTAAGAAGACATGTGGATCATAGGAGTGGGTCCAATTTAGACCCATATGCTGTCTACATGGGGCACCCCCCCTTTCCCCGCAGTCATTAGCAAAATAAAAGGGTCAGATCATGTCCTTGTTGCTGCCGCCACTGCTTCCAGTCAGTTATAGAACTCCACGTGTGCTCCTGGATATTGAAAGCATCTGTGATAGGGTTAGAAGGGGACCAATATGACCGGAAAGAAGGTGGGTGGATCAGCTCTGTCTTTCTTCCTGAACACATGTGCCTCACTGTTGATGCCAGCATAAGTAAGATAAGGAGTTCGCACATGAAGCTCTACAGTTGGCTGGGATTGCCAATGGCAACACAGAAGGTGAGGGGATGGTCCAATGGGGCTGACATAACTTTGGCCCAGTTGCACCGTGTAGACCCCATCCCACTGCTAAAACAGACTCAAGATGTACATGGTTTTGGACTGGCCCAGATTTACTAACCACAGTACAAGAGAGCCATGAATCAGGAACAATTAAACACTTCTCTCTCTGTTTGCACCTAAGGTTCAGATAAACCTGATGCTAGAATTTTATTTGTACTGAGATACACCATGAGCTCTAAGACTTTCCCTCCCATCAAAATACTGTGGTTGTGGAGGAAGAGAGCTTAAATCACCACTCTGCTCCTTTAGCTACTCCTTGTTCGTGTACCTACACTTTACAACTATAATTGAAATTGAACACATCATCTCATAACCACGCGTATTCCACTCACCTGTGAATCTATAGTTACCTCATGAATTTCATAGGGTTTTCTTAAGTAAGGAATAATAAGAGGCGGTCTGTCTTTACTTTTCTCTGGAATATAGCCCAAAGCTCCTGGTATCTAATATTAACCAGGACTGGCCTGGTTTGTTCCCAAGATCAGATAGGATCTGGTGCCTTCAAAGTATTTGAGGAAATTTAGTATACCTTATGCACCAACATTTCACAAACCCAAACTGGACAAGATGGCAAAGATTATTAATAGAAAGAACACACAGTCTATGAAATGCCTAAGAGATGCTTGAGTGCTGAGGTGAGGGAGAGAGACTATTTCCTTATTAAAAACCTCTTTGCTTTTATACTGATTCAGTTTCTTCTTTTATATTGGCTGGGACTTTCTGTGTGCTGTTAAACCTCTGTACTTTTATTCACAGGCAATGAGACACTCTTGTGTATAACAGAGTAACACAGTTTATTTATAACTTCTGGCTCCAACACTTGTGGTTACATTTGTGTTTTGTTGCAATCTTGAGGTTTACAGTCAGTATCATTTACTTGGTTTACTTTTCTGAATAGACTTTCAATGTTCCACATTCACAAACATGTTACTTGCTTTACACATTCTTGTCTGAATTATATTCTGACTAAAACAACACTGGCTTTCTTTATATTCCTTAAAACTCGAGCTCTATTTAACTAACTGCTTCTCTTTATCAGAAGTCTTTAACACATCTTCATAACTACTTATTTCTAACAGGCACGCAAAAACCCAACTATCTTTTCACACACAGATTCCTAACTGTCATTTTCAAACTCTCTCACTCTAACTGCCTCTTTCAAAACCTTGGCTCCGCCCCTTTGGAATGTTCAGCTCTGCTCTCCCCAACTGTTATTTTGGCCTAGCCGCCTTTTCAAATCCTGGGCCTATGCTAATCTGTAGGCCTGGGTAACAACGCAAAAATTTGTTTCTAAAATCGATTCGTTTTTTGGGGTTTTTTGCGTTTCGATATTTAAAATAATTACAAAATTTTCCTTTTTAAAAGTTCGGTATTTACGAAATTTCGTTATTATTAACGAATCAATTCGTTAAAATGGCGGACGCGGTTGTGCAACATGAAAATATTAGTTTTAAATAATAGTTTTAATAATAATAGTTTTTAATAATAGTTTTAGTCTGCCCCCTCTCTATCCCTCCCTCCCTCTCCCTCCCTCCCACCCGCGCAGTCGCCACCGTCTCGCGCACGCAGCGCGCGCACAACCAGAGATAGAGGCGGCACACATACACACTTTAGAGAGAGGGAGAGAGAAGAATCGGGTGGTTGCTCCGCTGCTGTTGCTGCGCCTCCTCCTGCGTTTCCTTTTCCCGGCGGGGGAGGCGATCGGGGGAGTCAGCGGCCTTGCCGCTGCTGCTGGGCGGGGGTCTTTCTCTTTCCCAGGGCGGCAGATGCCAGGGCCCCGCCGAGCGGGCACGCCGGACCACCCCTGTGCCGGGCCGGGCATGTGTGGGGTGTGCGCATGCCCAGGTGAGCCGGGAAAAGGGGGAAGAAGGGGGCGGGGGAGCCAGGGGAGCGAGGGGAGGAAGCCAGGCCGGGAAGGGAGCTTGCTCGCTCAGTCTCTCTCTCTCGCCTGCCTTCCCTTCTCCTTGCCCCTGCTCGGGCCCCTTTGCAGCCAGGAGCTGAAATAATAATGAAACAATTACAAAACAATTACAAAATAGCTTTAAAAATTGGTTTTTTTAAAAAAAATGCTCCAGACTGATTCGTTATCGTTTTGTAATTCAAAAATTAACGAATTTTTTAACGAATTACGAATTAACGAAACGAATTGCTCAGCCCTACTAATCTGCATATGACCAATCGGCTTCACATATGCAAATGAATCCTATCTCTGCTGTTGCTACCCTGTCTGTGCCTATTCTTCCCTATTTGCCATATGTAAACATAGAGCTATACACCAAAAATTTAACATAGAGTAGCAATTTCACTACAAGTGTCTTCCTCTTCTATCTCCTGTATTGAGTTTGGCACAAATTAAGTAAACCGAGGGCAAATGGGCAAAGTGCCTTGAGATTAGAGAAAATGGGAAAGACCTGAAAAAGTGTCATGACAGAAGATTAACTGGGGCAGTCCTAAGGAAATTATGGCAGTTGGAGACGATATCACACAATTACTACATGTCTTTGACAGCAGCAGGTTGCATGATGTAAGTAGTAACGTAAGGCAGATTCATCAAACCTGGTCTATGTATGATGCCAGCCTACTTACAGCATATTGTGTTGTTTCAGAAGGCTTTTTAAACAAATGCTGTTATACTAAATTTCTTGTTTGCCACAAAAGTGGATTTCTTCCTTAAGTCAATTCTTTCTGAAATGGTACATTTGTTTTTGTGTGCCTTCCTCTGAGGCTGAGAATAGGTGACTTATCCAAGGCTACTCAATGGGTTTCCATGGTTGAGCAGGGTTTTGAAACCTGGTCTCCAGAGACATAGTCCAATACTCAAAGCACTATAGCACACTGTTTCTGGAAACAGTATGTACATCAATGAAATTATAGTTATTAATAACCCAGTAATCCGAAGCATTGTTACAAAAGAAAAATGGCTTTTGTGCTAATATGGGCTGCTGATTATAGTTCACAGTAAATTTGCACACTGGGAAAGATTGCCAAAAGCTAGTATTTTCTGCTGGCAGATGCTATGCAATTTCACTCTAAATATTGTGATCTTTCAATAAGACTGTCCCCTCTGTAACTTTGTTTGCGAGTCTTAAAACGTCAATCACTCAGCATATATGGCAGTGGCTTTATGTATTAAAGAGAAAGCATGGTTATGTCAAATACAAAGAAAAGCTAAAGGGAAAAGGAGAAGAGTGAACGTAACGGAAAAAGGATCAGAAGAGAGTGAAAGTGAGAAGATAATATTTTAGCATCTGGCTTGTATGAAGGTTTTACAGATAGGTACATAAAACAATTTCAATTTCATGAAAATGGATGCAGACCAATATGAGGCTCCTTATTATTTAAAAGACAATATAACATGCTTTTAATGTCTTGAAAGCAAATTATAATGTCCTGTGGGACTGGATGGCTCAGTGGATTAATGCACTGAACTCATCCATGACTAATCTGACCAGTAAACATTTTAATTGGTTAGCTTTAAAGGAGTCCATCAAGAATTAGTTCAAAATGACTTAAGTAAGCCTGTCTTGGTTCTTCAGGTCAATTTTTATAAACCTCAGATTATTCAGGATATAAATATCATATTCTTTGGAAGGGGCTTGATTACCGATTCAGTGATGCTTGAGTTTGCTTTTGAGCCCTGCTGGCTGTTACAATATACAATGGCTAAGAAAATCAGTGTACACAGGTTGGGGAAATTACATAATTTGGGTTAGAGTAACTATTAATTTGTTCATGCCTTCTTGATGAGCCAGATACATAGATTGCTCAACTTTGATTAAGAAGAACTGAGTTTAAACTAGACATGATTTGCTACGTTGGTTGGGTGGTCTCGAGCAGTGCTTATCAGGATATGAGGAACTGGCAATTTCCCCCCTCAATGTGCCAGGTACCAGTACTTATTTGTGCCCACTGATTACAAATATTTCTTTGTTTCCTGGAAATTTGGTACAGACCTCAGCACCCAATGACTTAGGGACCAGCATACTTCTGGGATCACTATTAGTAGCAACAGTATTGACCAAATCTCTATATGGCTTACGTTATATCTCTGGAGATAAAGTAATTACCTGAGCCAGCATGGTATAGTGGTTTCAGTATTTGACCATGACTCTGGAGACCAGAGTGACCATGAAACCCACTGGATGACCTTACTCTCTCAGCCTGAAGACAGCAATGGAGGAATAAATATGTTCATGGGAAAACCAATCCTGCCACCAATATATCTTTTGAGTAGATATAGCATTATCACACCAATCTGCCTTATTGATCCTGCCATGCAGTATTCATTCACAGGGCCTTGATGTATATGACAATGCCACAGAGGACATATGATGTTAAACTGACCTGTTATTTTGTTCTACCATTAATATCAAGAAAGATAAGTGGTCGGCCAGAAATTAGAAGTTTGAAGATCTCAAGATCTGGAGTAATCTTATGAAAATGCATTCCCTCTCTGAGAATACTTACATTACCTTTCTTGTGGTAGGTTGCCTTTGGGCTCCTCTAGAACAGTTCATGCCAACATTGTTCAGGCAGCCCAGGAGTGAATCTGCTTTGTTGGGGTACCTCTTCCATGTTGGTGCCACTCCTAGCATGCCATGGAGTTCCACTTAAACCGTTGGCTTTATCAAGTGCCTCTTCTGATGTCAGAATGGGGACTTCTCTTCTGCAGGCTGAACATCCCCAGCTCTTTAAGCCACTCCTTATAGCAGTGTTTCTCAACCTTCCTAATGCCGTGACCCCTTAATACAGTCCCTCATGTTGTGGTGACCCCCAACCATATTGTTTTCGTTGCTACTTCATAACAATAATTTTACTACTGTTATAAATCATAATGTAAATATCTGATATGCAGGATGCATTTTCATTCACTGGACCAAACTGGGCACCAATACCCAATACACCCAAATGTGAATGCTACTGGGGTTGGAGGAGGATTGATTTTGTAATTTGGGAGTTGTCGTTGCTGAGATTTATAGTTCACTTATAATCAAAGAGCATTCTTAACTCCACCAGCGATGGACTTGAACCAAACTTGGCTCCCATGACCAATGGAAAACACTGGAAGCAGGCATGTAGCCAGGGGGGGGGCTCGGGGGGCTTCAGCCCCCCCCGAAATTTTCATGGTGGTTCGCGAAAAGGCCTTATTGGTGCATTATTTAAACTTATGTTTATTCATATCATGATCTGATCACCATACTCAATATATCCCATGTGCATGGGGGTATTGGGGTAATGATACAAAAGGTTTGCTAGGCTAGACCCTCTTTCACTCAGACTCAGCCCCCCCCGAAACTCAGCCCCCCCCCGAAACCCCCCCTGAAAAATTTTTTAGCCCCCCCCGAAACGAAATCCTGGCTACGGGCCTGACTGGAAGGGTTTGATGGGCATTGACCTTGAGTTTGGGAGTTGTAGTTCACCTATCTCCATAGAGCACTGTGGACTCATGCAATGGTGGATCTGGACCAAACTTGGCACGAATACTCAACATGCCTAAATGTGAACACTGGTGGAGTCTGGGGAAAATATATCTTGACATTTGGGAGTTGTAGTTGCTGGGATTTATAGTTCATTACAATCAAAGAACATTCTGAACTCCACCAACGAAAGAATTGGGTCAAACTTCCCACATGGAATCCCCATGACCATCAGAAAATATTGTGTTTTCTGATGGTCTTTGGCGACCCCTCTGACACACCTTGCGACACCCAGGTTGAGAAACACTGCCTTATAGGGATTCATTGTCTCCAGACATTTGATCATATTAGTCAGCCTTTTCTGGATATCTTCCAGCTTGATAATATCCTTCTTAAATTTTAGTGCCCAGAAGTTGCTGTGTACTGAGGGGACAGATAGCCTTCCATTCCAGATGAGTCCTAGCTATTTTGCAAGTGTGGACAAACCTTTTGATTGATATACCTATTCTTTCACCTTGATTCTAAGGAATGATAAAAACATTTGACCTATTGTCATTATAGAAACTACTGTATCTAGTTTAGTGGTATCTCTCTTTTGAATTTAGTTCTTCCTACAAAGGCAACTTTTGTATCTATCTTATGAGCACTTGCATAGGCCAACTCTGTTTGTAATCATATGTTGACAGTCCCAGGAAATACCTCCCCACCTTTTCCAATATGTGGAAGGAAAAGAAGCAGGTTTCGATACTTTAGTGTGATTTCAGCTAACAGCATATCAAAGAGAACTGCTGAAAGAAAGCTAATTCTGTAATGGGGTTGTCTTATGTTATCATTTATGTTTCCCTGTTGCAGTAAGAGTATTTTAATAATCTACATATCGTTTAATTATAATCCATTTACCTGACATAAGTAATTCCAATGCCCTTTAATATAACAAATCTCCAGTGTGAAGGATCTGAGTAATGAGACCTGACAGGTGGTGCTGGCTGCTTCACAGACCTGCCTTCCTTCCGCTGTTCTGGGTACTGTGAGCAAAACAAACCAAGGCTTAATGTGCAAAGAAGTGATGATAAAAAGTGGCATAATGTTCCCAGTTAGAATCTCCTTTTGAGTGACACTGTATTCCTGGCAAGGAATGCATGCATCTATGAGATCCACATCCGTAGATCTCCTGCTTTTCTCGCCTCCATTTCTGGTCCCTGACTGTTTCACTTTAAGTGTGTGTTAACAAGAGCAAGCATGCTTTAGTGGTTTGAGCCTTGGACTATGACACTGGGGCACCAAGATCCAAATCCCTGCTCAACCATAGAAACCCACTGGGTGATCTTAGGCAATTCACATTCTCTCAAACTTAGAGGAAGGCAAACACAAACTCAATCTGAACAAATCTTGCCAAAAAGCTTGTGATAGGTTCGCCTTCAAGTTGCCATAAGCCAAGAATGACTTCAAGACACACAGCCTCAAATTTCCTTTTTCAAGTATGTTTTGCAAGGCATAGGCATTGCCTGTATGCATTCCTACACTGATGAAAACATGCATATGCTGTATTTTTGCGCACACCTACATGTTGATTCACCATTCCCCAACTAGTTCAATGGACCTACCAACAAGATTTCCGGCATGCAGTCACACATTCTTTGATGGCATATAACTATTCATCTATGCTTTCAATGGAGTACTCGCTGGGATGATAGAAAGAATCACTGGAAGTTCATAAGAAGGCAATAACCAAACATGTTGGCAGGTGCAGAAGTGGTATACAATGTTGGTATTTAGTAGAATGATAGTGTAGTACAAACACTATGTAAAGTACATGAGTGTACATTTATACTACACAAGGTCTCCTGTCAGAATTACAGACGCCTTAAAGGGCCAGACTCAGAGTTAGCTCCAAAACAGTTTATTAAGGCAAAGGAAAAGGCTCAGAGACACTTAACTCAATGCCTCTGGTCAAAACTCAGTGGTAAAACCAGTCCTGGTTCAAACAGGTTAACCAAAGTATAATCCGGATTATCCGGAAAAAAGAACCGAATTAAATGCAGTACTCCGAAGTCATACAAAAAGGCACAGCATGCAAATGGTTAACAAAACAGAGAAGCCGCAGGGAAGAAAGCTTAGTCAAGCGAAGTCCAGAGTCATAGCAAGCAGAATCCGAAGTAGCAAAGTTCCAAAGTCCACAGAAGCAGCATCGTAGTTAAGCCGGTCCAAGGTCAAGGAAGGGGGAAATCCACACTCATGAGAATCCAAGCCGAGTCAAAAGCACACATGAACAGGAGCAGCAACCTGCAGATCCCAAACCCAATGCCGAACACGAAACAGGCAGCGACAAGTCCAGACAGTACCCAATGCACGAAAATATACCAACACCTTGCCTTCTGCAAAGATTCCCCATTTCAGAACCCACTTTTATTACACATCATCATCATCAGAAGATCAACTGACCACCGCCCCATGATCATCCCTTGCAGCTGCTCCCAACTCTTCACCTGAAGTCCTACGCCCATCCCTCCATCTTCTCCATCTTCTGTCAAGACTTAGATCCCCCCAAGACTCAGTTGTATTCCCTGATTGCCAGTCTTCACTTCCAGAGAATCCCATAAATGTATCACTAGATGTTGGCTCCACACAAATAGCTTGTACTTCCTTTACCTTAGTCCAATCCACAGTGTCATTCCCATTTTCCCCACTCTGTGACCCATCATCCCCAGAGAAACCCTCAAATGATTCCTCATCTGTAGGTGCCTTAAGTATATTCCGGATCCTCTTCCTTTGTCGCTCCTCATTCGATTCCTGCTCCCGAGTAACCCTCTTTCTTCCTCTATTCCCATCCATTGTGTCTCCCTCCTCTCCTTCACTCATTGACCCTTCATCCCCAGAGAACCCCTCAAATGAGTCCTCATCTGTAGGTGCCATAAGTACATCCCAAATCCTTTGCTCTGTTGTTCCTCATCAGACTCCTGCTCATGAGTAACTCTTTTGCCCCTTCTGGCACCCATACTACTGCTTGCAATGTTACTTACAGGCTCTACTACAACATCTCCATTGCATGTGTAACTTCCACCATCACCAATTAATCAAATATATAAAGCAATACAACATAAATAGAATACATAAAAGAAGAAGGGATATATACATATGTGTGAACTACACCATGATGATGACTTACCAAGGCCTCCTTACCTGGGTAAGGAGCTGCTTTCATGCCTAAACATCTGGGAGTTTCTGAACAGAATATATAACTCTAGTGATGTTCAATTTAAATTGGATACAGATTTGTTTCTGGTTCAAGTCAAGGTGTGGTTCATGCCTTTAAAGACCTGGAAGACCTAGAACCCAAGACCCTCAATGATTACCTTACTCCTTACATTCCTCCTTGTTGAATCCCTGGTTTCATGCTTAATGCCCATGTTCTCCTCTTGACTGAATATTAGTGAATTAAATGCACTTCTGATCCTTAGCATGTGTCTGCCCTTCTCCCTTTATAAATCAACTAATTATACTGTTTTAAGGACACTTGCAGTTACTCTGTGCTTCTTGTCTAGAAGAGGGTATAAAAAAACTTCACATAACCATATGTTTTAAGCACAAGCCAGGAATTTTCAGATTTTGTTGAGACTCACAATTCTGTTATCAGGAAAAACAAAATTCTGTCCATCATTGTTGCCTTCTTATTATATATTTTCAAAAGCCTTGGGACTTTAAAAATGGTTTAAAATCAATTAGTATAGTTACTGTTATTGCAACAAGGTTTGGGGAAAATCTTGACTTTGAAGGCTCACCCAGAAACCAGGCATTGCAGGAATGGACTACTTAAAAATGGAAAATTTCCCTCTTTGAGCCCTCAGCTACACAAGGGAACAAATCTGCACTCACCTCAAACTTATTGTGGTAAGTCCAGATGATGTACAATCAATCCAGTGGAATAACTACCTCTTCTATAAGATGACTTGTAGTTACTTTCAAGCTGCCAAAAAACCCCAGAGCTATCCCTGATGTTTTAAATATGTGAACAACCAGATCCCTGATGTTTTAAATATGTGAACAACCAGATCCCTGATGTTTTAAATATGTGAACAACCAGATCTGGTCATTCCACAGATATATAAACCCATTTTTCCTACTTCCAACAGACCTCACTACCTCTGAGGATGCTTGCCATAGATGCAGGCGAAACGTCAGGAGGAAATGCCTCTAGAACATGGCCATATAGCCCGGAAAAACCTACAGCAACCCATATTTTAAATATCCGTTTATTATCTGTCTCTCTTGTTGATTTCTTTGTTCCAAAACTAATTCTTCTTTTGCGCAATCCAGTGCCCGCTCATCAAAAACCACCATTTCTGTCTTTCCAGCCAAAAGCAGCTCCCTGACAAGATCTTTCTGGCAACATTGCTTCTGGTGAGGTCACAGTGGGGCAACCAGCCATCTGATCAATAAGAAAGGATTTCCAATACCCCCATCTCATTGTGTACATGGGTAGGCATCTTGTTATGGCTTCACTAGAAGCAATATTCTCATCAAGGTTCTGCTAGGTAGCTGCTTTGGCTGGTGAGATGGCAGTTGTGCCCCCCCCCCCCCCCGAGGACAGAGCACCAGTGACAATGACTCCAGAGCAACCCTGAAGCAAATTACTTCAAATTGCACAGGCTGGTGTAGATGTACCCATATTAACAAGGATGTTCTCTACTGTTTCTCATTGCCACTACACCTATGGGTTTTTCCACTTGCCATTATATCATAAATTACACCTACCCAAACATATGGTTATGCCAGCATTTTGCAACAAAAGAATCTCAATCCCATTACTCTTTTCCTCTTCATTGTTACCTCAACACCTACAAGAGAATATAAAGTAGTAGCACGAAGAATCACAAAGCAGGACTTGAACCATGTGATATTCCTCCTCTATCATTTAGTGACAGGATAGCAAAAGAATTATTATAATAACTTTAAAAGTTACAGTTCTACTACAAAAAGAGTGGTATAACTCCCTTAACTTATTTGAGTACTTGGGGGAAACTGTAATTGAGGAAACAATATAGATGGTTTTCAAGGTTTGCTTACTTCTCCAGAACATCAATAGATGGCTAGACTTTGAAATTATGAGGCATCTTCCATGCTGCTTTATGTATCGCAAGGGAGTCTGGGAAATCTATACCAAGCTGGAAGTGTGAGAAAAGAGACTCATCCAAATGAACGCAGAGTAATTACACACAGCAATTGGGACCAGAGATGGAAAGATCATGATTTCCCCAAGGCCATGCTGCCAGCACATGGTTTAGCTTGGTTTTGTCAAGAGAACCCTTGCTGAATTTCAAATTTACTTAAATTTCTGCTTAATTTGGGCAAGCCATCAGAGCAGCTGTCAGATCAAAATGAACCCTAGAGATTCAGGGGGGAAAAAAACAGAAAATGTTCAGCATAGCATGTGATTATAATCTCTTGCTGCAAATAAGAGGCAAACTGAGAGGATTACATATTACCAAGAGAAGCTGCCAACACAATAAACAGTGTTGACTTTGTAACACAGGCAAAATTGCCAGTCATATGACAGTTCGATCTCACTTAAGGCACGGAGCCCACCGGATCCCATCACACTTCCAGTGGGGCTCCATACCTGAAGTGAGGTTGAACTATTGTAAGACGCAGCTCCAGGAACACAGAAGGATTCCTGTGTTCCATAGAAAACAAGAGGGGGAAGCCAGGAGGATGACGCTTCCCCCCATGAAGTGAGGTAAGGGGCAATACAGCAATGTGGGGTGCAGGGTGACAGGTTCCCCATGCTGGTTTCACCATGATCTATGGTGAATCCCCCACTCTATCACCCGACTTACTGACCTCCATGTGTTGAGGTCCCTTGTCAAGTTCTCTTCCTCTGTTATGAGGTTTATCATAGATCAGCAATGGTATTGAGTAGAAGGAAGAAACTCACAATGTCTTCTCATGGTGTCATGGCAAAAACACTGTTCAGTGATATAAGCATGCTTTTAGTTGTGAAGCTACATAATAAATTAAGTTTATCCCTCACAACTGAGATGTCCTTTCTTTCTTTTTGTTTTTTACTTCCAAGTAAGCAGATGAGGGCCCTGTTTAGGTTGGTTGAACCTCTTATGTGCTACTAAATTTACATAATTTATATACATATTATGTATGTTTTATCATTTTCACAGCATTTCTTTTGAGAGATGGGTGAGGGATAAGTAAATGCATTTGAGTTTATAGTTTTTACACAGTTCTTGGGAGCAAAACAAAGTCTCATCTACATGTTTAATATAGATCCTTTCTCAATGAGATGGAGTGTAGCATTGCACATGTTGGGCAGGAAGCAAGATGACAATTGTGTATCAGTGAATTGCAGCACTGTGCAACTGAATGCTCAAACAAATGTGAAATACATGATCTAAATGCACAAGTAACACCTGCATGTCCATTGTAGAGTAGCAACACATGCAATGACAGGGCACACTCAATTTTCCTTCTTCAGCCTCCAGTTGAATACGAACTTTATGTCATAGTAAAAAAAGTAGTACTACATGTTTAAGGGATCTTATGCATGCATATGGTATTAACAAGATATCAGCCAGCATGCAATTAAATCCTCCAACTATTCCAGACAAAGGATCTCAAAGGTAAGATTGAGAAGGACTGAGAAATTTTGGATGTCTGAGTGAAATCACTGTCAGTCATAAAAAACAATAGCGAACCACATGGATTGTATTTTTCCATCAACAAATTTGCTTATGATCCATTGAGAAGCAAGTGTGTTATGACAGTAGAAGGGAAGGGAAAGAGCATTCTTCATGGAATTGTATCTGTCCTTTCAGTGAAAAATGTCTTCCATAACATACAATTCCATCTTTTAAAATTGTAGCCTATAGATGAGAGGTGAGACGTGAGCTTGCCCACTACATAGCTTCTTAACCTAAGTACTGGAAGAACTTTAGAAAAGGCTGTAGGCTGCAAAACTTCACAGAGTTATTCTCAGCATGGGTGATTCTCTTGTTCAAAAAAATGATATGTAGCAATCAGCCATGATCTGACATATGCCAGAGGAAGTTAAGGAAGCAGCTGTGAGTGTGAAAGCAAGATGCCAGACACAGAAATGTCTTCAGGAAAGGTGGCAACAACAAATGAATAGTCGGGGTATCGGAGTGGGGGATGAAAGGTAATGTAAACATATAAACACAACCTATGATTTAAAAAGGTAAAAAAGCAAGGAGTAAACCACAAATAAGGTTTTTTTCTGGGTTTTTAGTACTTATATCATGATTGTTATTGTGCGGATTGGGCTGTTGCACATCGAAGAGACCTCTTGGAATGATATGGGCAACCATTCCTTTGTTTATTCCTGCAGATATATATATCACATCCTACTGCAATTTTTAAAAAAAGGTTTTTTTTGCATTTCAGTAAAACAAAAGGACACAAGAAAAAGTGCAATGCATAAAAGCTACCTAAAATAAAGTGTTGGCTTATTATTGAACTATCAATCTAAAAGGTCAAATGCCTGCCAGAATTTAGATTGATAGATGCCAGATAGAGGGATACATAATACATATATACATACATAGAAATATAGAAACAGATATATAGAAATAGATAAGGCCGTTAAAGGACAAGAGACAAGGGGCCAAATATGCCTTTTGAGACAAATTTCCACAACTCAGATGCAGTCATAAATCCTAGGAAAGCTGTTAATGGATATAGGTTATCCATTACCAGGATAAGTCAGAAGTTGGGAAACTCTCCTCTAGTACAGGATTTTACTTAGCTTCAGACAAGTGAATCGCAGTCATGCACTTAATTGACTACTTTCTCAAGAACACCCAATTCTTGAATCAAGAACATCTAGATTCAGTAGAGTAGGAGATAAACATACTTTCTCATCTCCAGCTGTGATAGCAAGCAGAGTGCAAGAGTGCTTAATAAGAATTTCCTTAGATCCTGAAAGTCTTAAATCTGTGCCTTAAGAAGGATGTGCATAAACTTGTTCCAAGGAGATCATGAGGTGTAGGGAAGATGATGGGGGTAGGAAAAATAAATCCTACAAAGACAGGTTAAAAAAAATAATGTATCCAGCTTCAAAAAGAAAAGAAAGAAGGGAATGTGTAGATTCATACAATCACAAAAGTGAAAGGGACTGGAAGAAGTACAAGAGCTATGCTCTTTAATACGACATGATCCTCTTATCCACAAACTCAATATACAGTTTCACTTTCATAACAAAAATATTCTCCCTGGAGGTGCTTGTGGACCTCTCTATGTCCTTCAGTGCTAGTCTATGGCATGCTTCTGGCTCAAGTATACTCTAAATCAAGGGTCCTCAAACTAAGGCCCGGGGGCCAGATGCGGCCCTCCAAGGTCATTTACCCGGCCCTCGCTCTGGGTCAACCTAAGTATGAAACTACTTGAAAGCACACAATAACAACAACAATCCTATCTCATCAGCCAAAAGCAGAGCCACACTTTCCATTGAAATACTAATAAGTTTATATTTGTTAAAACTGTATTGTTTTAAAATGTTTTTTTGCACTACAAATAAGATATTTGCAGTGTGCATGATTTTTTCGAATTATAATCCGGCCCGCCAACAGTCTGAAGGATTGTGACCTGGCCCTCTGTTTAAAAAGTTTGTGGACCCCTGCTCTAAATATAGAGTTTGCTATTATCTGTGGGTTCAGAAATCCATAGGAACCTTTTCTCCATCCATATGGGAATTGTACTGTACCTTTTCTGGCAACGATATATTGCCTGTTCTGCAGAGTACAGAACTAGACTTAATGTTAGAGTCAGTTTCCATATTTTGTCATGCAATAATATGATCAAACCACCATGTACAAACCCATATTTTGTTCACTTCAGCCTATTTTTAGGGTATACTTTGAATGGTCGCTGTAAAGAAACTAGATAAGATCCTCAAGTGTAAAGTGTAAGGACATATCAATGAATACCAAGTTGAGATCATCCATGACATCATGTTTCCATTTTTATAGATGTATGAAAAAGCCGAACAGTGAAGGAAATTGTCAAAAAGGAAATTAGCTAATTTGAATTGTGGTATTAGAAGTGAATTCTCTGAATACTTGTTCATTCGTTCAGTCACTTCCGACTCTTCGTGATCTCATGAACCAGAGCTCCCTGTAGGCCGTCACCACCCCCAGCTCCTTCAAGGTCAAGCCAGTCATTTCAAGGATGCCATCCATCCATCTTGCCCTTGGTCGGCCCCTCTTCCTTTTAGCCCAGCATAATTGTCTTCTCTAAGCTTTCCTGTCTTCTCATTATTTGGCCAAAATACTTCATTTTTGCCTCTAATATCCTTCCCTCCAGTGAGCAGTCAGGCTTTATTTCCTGAAGTATGGACTGTACATACTCTCTGAATACTATACAGTCAAAATGACAAATAAATGGGATTGGGAACAATTCAAGTCTGAAGTATCGCTAGAAACCAAAATGACCAAATGGAGCCTGTCGCACTTTGACAATATCATGTGATACCATAGAAAAGAGGATAATACTCAGCAAAGGGAACTGTGGCAGGAAGAGAAGAAGATCATGTTTCAAACATATTGATTCTATCAAGGAAGCCACAAGCCTGAGTTTCTAATACCTCTGCAAGGCTTTTGATGACCATGTTTCTTGTGTTTCATTCAATACAAGTCAAAGCCAACTTTTTGGCAAAAACCAGTAAGTACTTACAAGAAAAATGGTTAAAATGAACCATTCCATAAAGAAATGGATTCTTTGTTATATATTTTCATTGAGGGACTCATAGAGTTTAATTAAAGAAATACTTCTGCCTTGTTCTCTGTGTACTTTGGAATCAAACAAATAGTTTTAAAATATTACCCTCAATTATACATATAAATCTTGTGCAGGTAATGAACATATTCTTCCAATTGCTGAAAGGACTGGACACTTATCTTACTCTTTAAGATAAAATACCACATCCACATAATGCATTGCTAAGACTTCCTCTTACGATATACAATGACCAGAATCCCATTTTCTGTTAAATAATAATCATTGTAATTAATAGACTAGTTATTTTATCTCCCTAATCTGGTTACAGTAATTTATCAAAGGTATGCAAATGAGTGCAAAACCACAGTTCATTATTGTTTTCAAAGGGTACACATCTCTTGCAGAAGCATATATAATGTAATTCCCTTGAACTTAATAAGAGACGTCGAGCTCATGCAATTCAGGAAAGAAAATCCATTCACTGGTATACTTTTTTTGTTAAATGTCAAGCTCAATTTGTTTTTCTAATATTTCCTTTTATGGTTAATAATAATGGCTAATGGAATGAGTTTTTTCCCTCTGTCACAGACTCAAGTGGTATAGAAGAATGAGATATATCATTTAGACAGATATTTGCCTAAGAAAGGGAGCAATTAGAGACTCTTCTAAAATTCGCTTCATACACTTTCTTTTTTAACTGTAATGCCACTCTCTTAATTAAAGAGTTGCACATCAATGGGACTTTACCACCATGTTTGTCATAGCCAAGATGAACCTGTTATGGGAAATCACACTCCATAGATGCAACCAATGAACCTTGGGGACAACTCTCCTTTCTGTATATACTCCTTATGACTATCATGGGCTCATATGGTATAGAACAGTGGTTCCAACCTTTTTTTGACCAGGGACCACTTTGACCAGGGACCACTTGACCAGGGATCACTCTCCAACATTAGTACCAGAAGGGTTACGAATCAGTTTTTGATCAACTTTAGATTCAATTTCGTTGTTTGGGATGCTGATGCAGAAAATTACATTGGATAGACCACATCAGCTCTAGTTTCTGATACAGAACATATGCCATCAAGTAGTCCCCATCTGCTCTCCCACAGAAAACTATATTTAATCATCTAGAGCCACGGACCTTATTTTTGGTTTCATGACCCACCAGTGGGTCGCGGCCCACAGGTTGGGAACCACTGGTATAGAAGAATTAAACATATTTCAACAGATCTTTGCATAAGAATTGGAATGAGTAGGGATTCTTCCAAAATTGTTTTCACACACTTTTTAAAAAAAATTGTAATTTCACTCTCTCCATTAAGGAGTTGTACATCAATGGGGTTCCACTAACATGTTTGTCATACCCAAGATGAAGCAATTATGGAAAAGCACACTCCATAGATGCAAGAAACTATGGGAAACATTTCCCTAGAGCATTTATGTTTATTCTGTGCATTTAAGGATCCTGCACACTATGACACCAGGACATCTGGAGTTACGTGGTCCTAGGAGGAAGGGTGGCTCTGCACAGAGATTTGATCATTGTGCCATCAACTTAGGTTCAGATTCAGGAATAAATGTTTGGTACCTCACTCAGCATTGGAAACTGGAAAAGGGACACCGAGCTGAGAAATACTGACCCCCCCCCCACACGGTTAATTCCCCACCACTCACTGAACTCACAGATGGGTGCAGCCAAAGCACCGGCCAACCAATTGTGTAGATATGTTTTGGGAGCATCCCAATCCTACAGATAACACAATGGGTTCTTCTCCATTAAAAGCAAAACCTATCATTTGGAATGTCTATCACATCTGCCAACTGTTGTCAATCACCTTCCATTGTTTCCCTAAAGTAATCCCATCTCAGGCTGATGAGCTCCCACAGGTGGAAAGGGGTGACACAGATACAGAAAACTGGCTCCAGAATTCGTCCAATAAAAAAACTTTATTAAGTTTCCCACCATACAGAGCACCAACTGCAAACTGTAAATCTTACAATGATGAATATACTTTTGAACTAATGAGATTGTGGATCATAATATGCACCAATCACAGCAAATGCCTGTTCTTTCAAATGTCTTTCATGTTTCTATAAAATGTCCATGCCTGTAACTATGGATTATGTTGAATATGGGAATCCTTTACCTGGCATCCTTCTTCGGCTGACAAAGCAATAAACGATATCTGATCTTGTTCTCGATCTTTGCATGTCTCTATTTGGAAATGACAGATCCCCAGAGGTGGTTCTAAGTAATTTTCAATGGTAAGCAAACTGTATTTGCCCCCCCCCCCCCAACCAATCACTGATATATAATTTCTGTTCATCATGGGAGTTCTGTATGCCATATTTGGTTCAATTCCATCATTGGTGGAGTTCTTTGATTTTAGGTGAACTATACATCCCAGTAACTACAACTCGCATATGTCAAGGTCTATTTTCCCCCAAGAGTGCTTCAAGAGCGCCCCTGGGCAAAATCAACTATACTGCAAATACTTTGCATAATGGGTTGAGCCGCCCCTGCAGATCCCAGAGATTCTGGAAATCACTAACACCATCCAGGTTTATTACTTTTTGAGAAAGGGAAAGATGTGTATAATGCCCATGGTCAAGCATGCAACTTTTGCCTTTCATATAATTGTGGAAGAAAACAATAGGCCTAGCAAGGCCACATTGGTAGAACGAATACTGTGAATCCTCATCCTGGGAAAATAGAGTTAAATGTATCTTCATTAATGCAGATTGGTTTCAAGTGAGAAAGACTTTCTCACCAACACCCTGCAGATAAATTAGCCAAAGCAAGGTAGATGCCAGTATGAAGAAAAAGCCTTGCAGGATTGCCTGTCTTCACCCTTGAAATGAGCAGAGGGTGAAAGGGCAGAGAGAGTTCTAATGTGAGATTCATTAACACTTATGTGCTGGAACCCCTGTCTACTGCCATGCTGTGCTGTTGAAAAGTAATTGACATTCCAAGAAATCTCAGCTGAAGTGAGGCTGACAACAGAGAAGCTGTATCAGCCAAAACTCACCTATGAGACAGCTGATCCATTGTGATGAGATGGAATTCAGTATACACCCACCAGTTCCTTAGTAAGAATCCCCTTCTCTTTGACTTTGCAGATCATTCAGTGAATAATCCTATTGTTTCCAAATTCATGTAAATCTTAATTGACTATCATGAAGAAATAGGACAGCAGATCCACCATAGCATCAGCAAGAGCTGGAAATGACTTGAAAGTGCAAAATAAAACAATTTATACTGTAGGGCATGAAGAACTTTTTAATTTTTTTTGTGTGAAAATGTCATTCAAATAGAAAAGTAGCACACCCCCTTATTTGCTGTTTTTCATTGCACCAATTAATATTAGTATTGGGTTGTTGTTGGTTTTTTCGGGCTATATTGCCATGGTCTAGACCAGTGGTTCTCAACCTTCCCAATGCCGCGACCCCTTAATACAGTTCCTCATGTTGTGGTGACCCCCAACCATAAAATTGTTTTCATTGTTACTTCACCTTGCTGTCCCAGCTCCACTGGCTGCCGATCAGCTTCCGGGCCCAATTCAAGGTGCTGGTGCTAACCTACAAAGCCCTAAACGGCTCCGGCCCAAAATACCTTGAGTACCGCATCTCGGCCTACGAGCCCACGAGGACCTTGAGATCATCCGGGGAGGCCCTTCTCTCGGTCCCGCCGGCCTCACAGGCACGCTTGGCGGGGACCAGAGAGCGGGCCTTCTCGGTGGTGGCCCCCCGGCTGTGGAACTCCCTCCCTGCTGAAATTAGACAGGCGCCCTCCCTCATGGCCTTCCGTAGGGGCCTAAAAACCTGGCTCTTCGAAAAGGCCTTCAATTAAGTGCTATGTTTTGGAACGACCACCGGAATGGACTATGACGACGAGATTGATTATGACCCAAACAAGACGAAGCGGATTTTTAGTTTAATTAGTTGTGTGTTAGTAGGATGTGTGTTATTTCGATTTATTGTAACTGTTGTCTTTATGTTCTATGTTCTGTACACCGCCACGAGTCGCCTTCGGGCTGAGAGTGGCGGTCAATAAGTGCAAATAATAAATAAATAATAAATAAATAATAAATGTAATTTTGCTACTGTTATGAATCGTAATGTAAATATCTGATATGCAGGATGTATTTTCATTCACTGGACCAAATTTGACACAAATACCCAATATGCCCAAATTTGAATACTAGTGGGGTTGGGGGGAGGGACTGGTTTTATCATTTGAGTTGTACTTGCTGGGATTTATAGTTCACCTACAATCAAAGAGCATTCTGATCTCCACCAATGATGGAAGTGAACCAATCTTGGCACATAGGACTCCCATGACCGTCAGAAAACACTAGCAGGGTTTGGTGGGCATGGATCTTGAGTTTGGGAGTTGTAGTTCATCTACATCTGTGGACTCAAACAATGATGGATAAGGACTAAATTTGGCACAAATACTCAATATGCCCAATGTGAACACTAGTGGAGTTTGGGGAAAATAGACCTTGGCATCTGGGAGTTGTAGTTGCTGGGATTTATAGTTCACCTACAATCAAAGAGCACTCTGAACCCCACCAATAATAGAATTGGACCTAACTTTCCACACGTAACCCAGATGACCAAGAGAAAATACTGTGTTTTCTGATGGTCTTCGGCGACCCCTTGGACACCCTCTCACGACCCCCCAGGGGTCCTGACCCCCAAGGTTGAGAAACACTGGTCTAGACCATGGCCATATAGCCCGAAAAAACCTACAACAACCCAGTGATTCCAGCCATGAAAGCCTTCGACAATATTAGTATTAACAGGAGCCCTCAGAGGAGCATTAAAATGACATGTATGAATCAGCAACATATCAAAATAATGCTTGCAGGACCCCACTTCTTCATTCTAGGTCTAATATGGATTCAAGTGGCACCTTTCCAAGCCATTCATTCATAATGAACCCCTCCCTCAAAGGGTCAGTCATAAACTGTTTAATATGCCCACTAATATTGGATCTACAGGCACTATGGCAGAAGCAATCTGATTAATGATAGCACCTGAGATAAATGGCACTTTCACCAACTTTAATTGTTGATGTATGATGACATAATGTCCCTTCCAATTAATGGCAAGGATACAAAACACCTGTATTTAGCAGAGCAGATGTTGCCTTTATGGTTAAGTGCACAGATTAAATTGACTTCTGAAGGACTGGCTATAACTTTCTCTATATCTTTCCCTACAGTTTCTTTCTCTGTTCCTTTCAATGGGCTCTAATGTGGTACCTAAAACGCTGATCCTAGATTTCACACCTATGTAAGCAAGAAATACATACCGTGCCATCATTTAATTAATGCACAGACCCACATTGGAAAAGCATGAACTTGATTAATACAATATTTAAAAGATTGTCATACTGGAGATGGAGCAAATGTATTTTACACTGCTCCAGAGAGTAGGAGCACAGAGCAATGGATTAAAACTAGAGGGGAAAAATCTAAACATTAGGAAGAACATTTTGAAAATTAGAAATGTCTGACAGTGAAATACATTACTTTAAAGTATGGTGGAGTCTCCTTCTCTGGAGGTATTTAAGCTGATGCTGGCTGACCATCTGTTGGGAGTGCATTGATTGAGTTTTCCTGCAAGGCAGAATGGGGTTGGATTGGATGGTGTTGCACACCAGGCCTGGAAAGATATTTCTGAACCAGTCTCACACTCCAGAGTTCAATGTATAAGCAAAGCAGTTTATTAAAGAATAAATGTAGCTTCAGCAAAAAGAATAAAAGTATTAGAAGTAATACAACATATAGGTAAAGGTAAAGGTTTTCCCCTGACATTAAGTCCAGTCGTGTCTGACTCTGGGATGTGGTGCTCATCTCCATTTCTAAGCTGAAGAGCCGGCGTTGTCCATAGACATCTCCAAGGTCATGTGGCCGGCATGACTGCATGGAATGCCATTACCTTCCTGCCGGAGCGGTACCTAGTGATCTATTCACATTTGCATGTTTTCGAACTGCTAGGTTGGCAGAAGCTAAGGCTGACAGCAGAAGCTCACACCGCTCCCCGGAATCGAACCTGCAACCTTTCAGTCAACAAGTCCAGCAGCTCAGTGCTTTAACCCACTGCGCCACAGGGGGCTCAATACAAAATATAGTCCATGTAAAAACAGGCACTTAGAACACTTGAAAGCAATAATCCAAAAGACCAAGATACAGGCGAGATCTTTAAACTGGAGTCTTCGCAAACATAACAATCCTGAGAATCAAAGGTACATGACAGGTATAGCAAAGATCCCAAAATACATGAGTCCATGAAACCACTTGATTCTAGGAGCAATACACGAAACCATGAAAAAAATACTTGATATTCAAAACATAAGTCCATGAAAGAAAAAAAAAAAAGGAAAATCCAAGGCTTGAATCCACGAATCTTAAAACAATGTATTCTCGAAGGCTTTCATGACCAGAATCACTGGGTTGTTGTAGGTTTTTTCCGGCTATATGGCCATGTTCTAGAGGCATTCTCTCCTGACATTTCGCCTGCATCTATGGCAAGCATCCTCAGAGGTTGTGAAACTAGGAAAAATGGGTTTATATATCTGTGGAAAGTCCAGGGTGGAAGAAAGAACTCTTGGCTGTTGGAGGAAGGTAGGAATGCTTCATTTGGCCACCTTGATTAGCATTTGACGGCCGTCTAAATAGTTTTTTTTAGTTATTTACTGTTTTTTTTTAAAAAAAACTCTAAAATTATAACAGTAAATTATAAACAAAACTCAAACACAGGGGAACTCCAGACAAGAAACAATCAGGGACAGCTAATCACCTCTCAACAAAGATGTGCCCTGTTACTACCTGGAGGAATTCTTTGTTGAGAGGTGATTAGCTGTCCCTGATTGTTTCTTGTCTGGAGTTCCCCTGTGTTTGAGTTTTGTTTATAACTTACTGTTATAATTTTAGAGGTTTTATTTTTTTTTTTAAAAAAAGTAAATAACTAAAAAAAACCTATTTAGAAACTCTAATTCCCTCTTAACCTAAAGAAAGTTTTAAATTGAGGCAAATTCTGACCAAAGATGAAATGAAACAAAATCCTGTACTGTCTCTAACTATATGTGGGGTGGCCATTTATCTGCCCTGTGAACCGCTCTTGTATTGTTCTTGTTGTTTCCATTTTTGCTATGCATCTAGGGAATAGAGTGAGTCAGAAATTAATCATAAACAAGAACATGACTGTTTCTTATCCAGCCAAGAAAGCTGAACAAAAGCTCTCTCAAACGGATGAGCTCACTACCCAGTACGCTTTTTAGATTTGGGCACTCGGAGATTAAAGGCGTCTGGTTTGCCCTGTACTTCCTGGGCACCCTGGCATCCCACACCGACACAGACTCTAATTAAAGAAAATGCCGGTAGCAGTGAAGTTCTACAAATGGTTAGACAAACAAACAACCCAATTGATTTCCTTTTTATTTGTTTGCTTCCACCATACATATAAGGTCTAGGAATAGTTGAAAGGGAAAAAAAGGGGGGAGGGGGAGAGAAAAACAAAATGTAAGCTTTGTAATCCTCTAAATTTCCAAAACCTGATACTACCGTGAAAGGATCAAAGCCACAGCTAAAACCATTTAAGGGGTGCCACAAAATATATTCCCTGCTATGCAGACCCAAAGCCTCTATTGTGGCATCTGATGTTGTTGGATAATTAATTCTGACCCCTGCCAAGTCTTCAGAAGTATAAAAAAATTAAGAAAAAAACATCAAATTATTCCAGCAAAATGGAAATTATGAATGCATGTCTGGGACAGTTTTTCACTGATTGCCCCTTTACTTCCAAGAATACTTTTGTCTGTCGACTGACGTTTACACTCATAACTAGTGACTAGAATGTTGCAGAAATAACATGTCTTCCATATATGAATTGAATGTGAGTTAGTTTTACTACAAAACTGCCCCACCTCATGTGTGTTCAGATGTAGTGGTTCACAGTGCTGAGGAAACAATGATTAATGCTTCCCTTTCCAGAAAAATGCCTTATATGAACCCTATATGGCTCCGGCCCAGCGTACCTGTCCGAACGTATCTCCTTCTATGTCCCACCTCAAAGTTTAAGATCTTCTGGGGAGGCCCTGCTCTTGGCCCTGCCTCTATCACAAGTGAGGCTGGTAGGGACGAGGGACAGGGCCTTCTCAGTGGTGGCCCATCGCCTGTGGAATTCACTCCCTGGGGAAATTAGGTCATCAACATCCCTCCTCTCCTTCAGAAGGAAGCTGAAAACATGGATATGGGACTAGGCCTTTGGGTAATCTGGCAGATTGACAAGGTAATGTCGACCAGAATCTGGAAAGGATTATGGTAATGCTGAATGGACTTACGGATTTGGACTCGGTGGACTCGGTGAACACTGGCCACTAGATTGGCTTTTTAGTTGTCATTGTATTAATTGAATGTTTTAACTATTGTGGTTATTGTTGTTATGTATTTTATCTGTTGAATTGTTGGCATCAAATTGTGCTGGTTGTAAGCCGCCCTGAGTCCCCCCTCAGGGGTTGAGAAAGGCGGGGTAGAAGTGCCCGAAATAAATAAATAAATAAAATGTAGCTTAGAAAAGTCACCATTGGCATGGATGGAGGCTTTCTTAACACCTCATTTCAGCAAGGGACAAAGTTTTATCTCTGATGTTATCACTGATTAGAGATCTACAATTGGAGATAAGAGCAGAGGCAAACTGGATGGGGATATCTGGAGGTCTGCAGACAGTGTATAGGTTTGAGGCTCCTTATCTTTGTTTTCTTTTTTATTCAATGGCAGGTTAAATTTTTAATAATCTACACAGCTTTCACTGAGTCAACCGCTTTCTCCCATGGACATTTATTTTGTTTTGAAAGTAGTCAAATGATCATAGCTTGGACAACTTTTGGTCATTATTATGGGAGTGGTTTCATAAATTTTATAAATTGCAATTTGTTGTTGTTGTTCATTTGTTCAGTCGTCTCCGACTCTTCGTGACCTCATGGACCAGCCCACGCCAGAGCTCCCTGTCGGCCGTCACCACCTCCAGCTCCTTCAAGGTCAGTCCAGTCACTTCAAGGATGCCATCCATCCATCTTGTCCTTGGTCAAAATTGCAATTACAAAGTGTTTAAAAATAGATGCATGCAGGTGATTGGCTGACTTTTTTTGTGTGTATCAGGAGCAACTTGAGAAACTACAAGTTGCTACTGGTGTTAGAGAATTGGCCATCTGCAAGGATGTTGCTCAAGGGATGCCCGGATATTTGATGTTTTACTGTGCCGTCGCGCCTGGGGGCTATAATTCTTAATGAAGGAGGCATGGACGTGGCATCTTTCCCCAGGGGATTGCTTCTTGCCCTCCTATAGGAAACTGGAGCTCTCAAAAACCCAAAACACTGTAAATAAGTCAAAATAAGTTTTATTGATCACAAAGTTATTTCTTTAAAGCAATGAGCCAGAAACTTCAGAGGGGTGAAGGAAAATATACGTTACAGTCTCAGGAGTTTGAAGCTGAGTAGCTTTTCCAAGTTTCCTCTTTCCTCAATGGCTGTGAATGCTGGAGCAAACGACAACCCCAGTTCAAATGGCTTATGTTTGAAGACTCAGGATCTTCCTCTGATGCCAAAAGAACCAGTTTGAAGGCGCTTGAGACTTCCAACGTCATTCACGTTGGTCTGAACATGAAGCACAAGTCTCAAGGGTAAAAAAACTCAGAACTGGTGCTGAGAGGTATTTTAAATCAGGGTCTTTTAGAGTCAAGTGTCTTACTCACGTCCATCTGGTAGAAACTCTGATGGCAGAATGAAAAGAAAGGAAGCACTCCCCTAAAGGGGCAGGATTAAACATGATACAACAGTTTAAATCTTGCAACTAACAGTTCTACACATAGGTGGCGCCATTTGCGCCGTCACATTTACCATCCTTCTGGAAGGCTTCTCTCATGTCCCCACATGGGGAGCTGGAGCTGACAGAGGGAGCTCAACTCGCTCTCCTGTATTTGAACCGCTGACCTGTTGCGCCACCAGAGGCTTCTCCCTCATATCTGTCGGTCAGCAGTCCTGCCGGCACAAGGGTTTAACCCATTGCGCCACCAGGGGCTCCTAACGAGCACAGTCCCTTCCTATTGTTCTGATTTACTATTTAATCTGTAGCAAATCAGGACAATTTGCTACCTGGGTTGTTGTAGGTTTTTTGGGCTATATGGCCATGTTTTAGAAGCATTCTCTCCTGATGTTTCACCTGCATCTATGGCAGGCATCCTCAGAGGTTGTGAGGTTGAAACGTCAGGAGAGACTGCTTCTAAAACATGGCCATATAGCCTGAAAAACCTACAACAACCCAGTGATTCCAGCCATGGAAGCCTTCGACAATACAATTTGCTACCTAATATGTAGCATATCAGGACAAGATGTCATCTGTTAATACATTGAAAGTGTTACACCATAATTTTTTATTGGCAGGATCAGGGGCTGGGAAAGTTATTTTTTTGTTTTGGACTGTGTGACCAAAGTTTTCAGGGAGTTTTAGCCCCAAAAGAATCTTTTGTAAGTTGTGATCAGAAGGAAGTAAAATGTCAATGGGATCTCTACATTTGCTGCTCTCATTCCCATATTAACTTTTGGGTGGCAATTGGCATTAAGACTTCTCTAGGCTGTCATCTGAACGAGGCAATATGATTTATCTTTGGTCCCCACTTTCCCATCCATATAGGATCCATTGGGGTTTATATAAAGAGTGACAGGATCGTCCTATGAAGTCACAGTCTAGCAAAAGCCTGCATGTCAAAACGGATTTGAATTGCAAATGCATTCCCACTATGTGCTATGATTTCTGATTCCGATATGATTGGAAGATAGAGCTACTTTAAAGTCCCAATGTGTGTTCTGTTTGTGTGTGTGTTGAAGGGCAATGTTCCTTGATACCAAAAAAGACTTAATCCATGTATTCAGGGAGAACGAATCGTGCATAATATTCTCATCTGGCAGAAAAGAATTCTAGGTCACAATCCAGCTCAGTTTAAACATTCTTAAATCCCATTGTTTTAGAAATATTTAAGCATGTGCTTAAGTATCCTGCTGAAGTCAACAAGCCCTAAAAGTGCTTCTGCTTGGCTTGATTCTTCCCTTCTGTCTATTGCCATCAAACTTCAAACATACGGCAAGGAAGAAAACACTATACAGAAAGAGATGGGAAATGGCAAGTCACATCCAATGATCCCATCCTTTCAAACAACTCAGAAATATTTCTGCAAGGGGCTGGGAGCCAGGGATTCATTTCACTGCATACTCTCCAGATTAGAGAAGTTCAAGTTTCTGTTCTAGATAAATAAGGGTTTTTTCCCCCTTCAAGCAATTTAACAGCTGCAAAAAAAGTAAAAGGGGAAAACGTGAAGACATGCCTTTTCTGTATTGCTTCTCACTGTGGCAGATGCATGTCAAGGGGCATGGCCTTTGGCAGGACCCAGGGGCTGGCCAGCACACTGCCAATTAATCATCCAGTAAAATGCACTTGACAGCTTGGAGAAGTCTCCGATTCCCTTTCTCATGATTGCGTTGCTAATTTTGCGCTTTATTCACTCGGAAGAACTCATACGTCACATTCTGATCATGTTCTCTACCAAAGGCTTGGTCATGTACAATTTCTACATTTAGGAAATTAGCAAAAACTGTATTTTTGTTAATACTATTTTTAAAAAAGATATATTATTTGTTAACAATTTTTGAACGCTGCAAAGGAACATTTACAGAAATGAAAAGCGAGAGAAAAAACAAGAAGGAACTGGAAGATATGGGGAAATGGGTTAAAGAAAAGTAATGATAATCTAAATAACCTAAAGGTACCAAATCCCATCTGATTTTGGAAGATAAGCAGTATCAGACCTGGTTAATACTTGGAAGAGACAGCCAGGAAATTCTGTATGTTATATTCAGAGGAAAACAATGGTAAAACCACCTCTGAGTATTCCATGTCTAAGAAAACCCCTTTGAAAGTCGTGTGTTCATGACAAATTGACAGGTAACATGTTAATATGGAGTCCTCCAAACATGTGACAGCTGTACAGCCATGCCATGGTTATTTTATTTATCGTGTTAGGGGCAGACCAAACAGTTGCATTGCATTTTTTAACAAACAAACAAAACAAAACAAAACAAAACACAAAGTTTGCAAGCTTGGTAGTTGATTAAATGTCGTTTGACCAGTAGCTGGCCACTTGGAGTGCCTCTGGTGTTGCTGCAAGGAGGTCCTCCATTGTGCATGTGGCAGGGCTCAGGTTGCAGATGGTCACCCAGCCTCAATAATAACACGCACAATTGAGGACCTCCTTGCGGCAACACCAGAGGCACTCCAAGTGGCCAGATACTGGTCAAAGGACATTTAATCAACTACTAAGCTTGCAAATTCTGTGTTTTGTCTGTTTGTTTGTTTTTGTTAAAAATGTAATACAAATGTCTGGTTGCTGATGGCACAATAAAATAAAATAAATAAATAAATCTCTGTGGACTCACCAAACAGAAGAACTTAACACTACATGTTGTTACAAACAACATTTATGGCATCATATGTAACATTTTTGGGAATGGGTGAAACTGACATATCAAAAATGATGCAATATTATGTATGTCAATATACCACAAATAGTGCTTGTTTACCCCGATTTCGCTTGTTTACCCCGGTGGCGCAGTGGGTTAAAGCACTGAGCTGCTGAGCTTGTTGATTGAAAGGTCGCAGGTTCGATTCCGGGGAGCGGCGTGAGCTTCTGCTGTCAGCCCTAGCTTCTGCCAACCTAGCAGTTCGAAAACATACAAATGTGAGTAGATCAATAGGTACCGCTCCGATGGGAAGGTAACGGCGCTCCATGCAGTCATGCCGGCCACATGACCTTGGAGGTGTCTATGGACAACGCCGGCTCACCCCAGAGTCAGACATGACTGGACTTAATGTCAGGGGACAACCTTTACCTTTACCTACCTTTTATTTACCCAAGAAATTGTAAGAAACTTTTCATAACATATTTTTCTATTTTTGGAAAATAATAATTATGCGATACTTTTCTATTTTCAGAAACCCTTTTTGCAAAGACTTGAATTATAAGGGAATAGAACCACCAAATGAATGGGATTTTCCTCTGCATCAAAAATTGATTTATTGGGTTTGCTCTAATTCACACTAATTGGCAATATTCAGGTCACTATCCCTTCTACATTATAGAATTAATGCAGTTCCACACAACTTTAACTGCTATGGCTCAATGTCATGGAATCATTGTAGTTTCATAATGCCTTTTGCCTCCTCTGCCCAAGAGTGCTGCTGCCTCAACTAGTACAACTCCCAGAATCCCATAGCCTTGAGCCAAACTGTGGTGTTGTATGCTTTAATTCTTCAGTGCAGACGCAACTTTAGACCCCTTTGGGAGAACTGGGCATGCATGGGCATAATACATGCCTAGTTCATATAAGGTCTTTTGGCAAGTTTCTATTTTTAACAATGTTGTTTTTAAAAAGGGATTGGTCATCATTATTCCAGCTTAGCCGATGTAAATCGCGTGCCTGGGCAAATCTTAAAGGGGAAGTAAGGTGATTCTTTCCATTAATCCTCTCTCACATAGAGTTAGAGGAAATCCTGATTCTACTAAATGGGATGAAGAAGACTAAGACTTAGGGCTCAACAATAGAACATTTTAGGACATTGATTTGGTTCATGTTAATTATAATCCACTGACAGCTACTGGAAGAAAGCCTGACTAAAGTTGTCAACCAAAGGAGATTTGTTTAGGTCTGTGGGTATAAAATACATCTCTCAACACTGTGCAATTCACATAACTTGCAGAGAATCAGAGTATTTTTAAAGAAGCATTTTAGGCCCCTTCTATACTGCCATATAAAATTCAGGTTATCTGCTTTGAACTGGATTATATGGCATTGTAGGCTCATATCATCCAGCTCAAAGCAGATAATGTGGATTGTCTACTTTGATAATCTGGATTATATGGCAGTGGAGAAGGAGCCTTGTTTTTGAGATGAATGGGCTTGTGCTGTCGCATGCTGGGCCTGCGCATATGACTGTAGACAGGACATAAATTCTGTGTGCCCAACGGGACGCCAGGGCTGCCTTAGATTAAAGGCCTTTAGACCTCCCCAAAACAAAGTTCTGTAGAGGCTTAAAGTAAGTCCAACAAAGTTCTTTATTGATGAAAACAAACAGGTACTTTCAAGTTTTCTTAACAGTCTATAGGCTCTTGCAATCTTGTTCACTGGGAACAGGCACTATCTTCATAACTATAACTAACTAATGGGGAAATCCTTAACTTCTAATCTAAGCAGTCTGTACTTGCCTCTGTTGGCGTGGAGCCCCTGCACCCGATACCAACTGCGTCTGGCTTCCGCGAGCAACCCTTACCAAGCAGAGCTTTGTAGACTTCCAGGGAAAAAGAAGGAGTTCAGTGATGGCCGTCTGAAGTCCCTCAGCCAAGCTGTGGGGCCTTTTCTCCCCGGCCAAGCTGTAGGCTGTAGGCTGAATATTTCCCCGGCCAAGCCGTAAAAGACGAAGCTTTCTACAGGAGCTCTTTTATGTCCTGTGCGAAAAGCTTCTCTGTGAGAACTGACTCAAAAAGGCTCCTATTCCCTCCAAAACTCAAAAAGGGGCAGGACCAGGGAACCTAATGATAATTGACAGGTGGCTTGCTCTATGATTGCAGCCAGAAGAAGCCACCTATCTGCAGAGTCCCTGAAACTTAGGACTGCAACAAACATTAAATGCAAAGCAAACAAAATTGGAGCTCCTGGTGCAGTTGTACCAGCACAGGGCTTGTCCTAAACCCTTAGAAAAAATGTATAGTAAACAGCAATCTTCCTGATTATGGATCACTGTGAGACATATGCCTGCACTTTTAGTACTTGTCTTCTTATAAATGCCCTCTACCATTTCTTCAATCTAACTAACAGCAATAAAAATAGGAAGCCATTTCACTAGTATGCTCCAAAGATCCAGTTTTCCATGATTTGGGTTGGTTTTGTTGTCATTTCCTTTCACCCATAATGCTTTGGAACCACACTACATCCAGGGTATCATGAAGAAGAATGAAGTCCTCTTCAAGTATTTCAAAACATGTGTGAAGAATGAAAGTTGAAATGAGGACGGGGCTGCATAATACATAAGGCAGTCTTAACTTCAACATCCTTGTGTTGGAGCTCCAACCTTTCATTGCCTAAACTTTCTACTCTGAATTTCATGTGATTAATTAAGGTCGCTAAATGTGTGGAACATTCTAACCATTTTTAATTGGACACAAATCATGATTCAATCCTCCCTGAGAAGCTGAGACATGAAGAAAGGCACACACAATCATCATCATCATCATCATCATCAATTTGTTTAAATTAGTACAAAAACTTGAGCAACAAATATATATTTGTTGCTTCTATATAAGGACATTATATAGAAGAGAAATAATAGTATATTTGAGAAAATATGAATTTCCCTTTATGTCTTATGCAAATCAAATTAATGTGGGGAGAAGACACATTCCATTGACACACAGATTCATTTGGAAGGGATTAATATAATAGAACAAATAATTACAAATTCATTTTGCATTTTAAAATCATGTAAATATATCAAGGGAACTACTGACCGCATAGGGAAGCTGATGAAGAAACACAACATACAAACTATCTACAGGCCCACCAACAAAATCCAACAAATGCTACATTCATTCAGCAAAGGACAAGAAGGATCCTCTCACCTTGGCAGGAGTCTACCACATAACATGCAGCTGTGGATAAGTCTACATAGGGACTACCAAACACAGCATTGCCCAGACACAAATCAAGGAACAAAGGTACTGCAGACTAACTCAACCTGAGAAGTCAGCCTAGCAGAGCACCAACCTGGACACAGCATGTTATTTGAGAATACAGAAACGCTGGACTGCCCTAACAACCACCATGTCAGACTACACAGAGAAGCCACTGAAATCCACAAACATGTGGACAGAAAGGAGGAAACCATGAAAATGAACAAAATCTGGCTACCACTATTTATAAACTCTAAAATCATAACAGTAAATAAAGAACAACACTCAGGGGAATTCCAGACCAAAAACAATCAGGGCTATCTAAAACATCCCAACAAAGGTTTCCCCCAGGCAGGAAGCAGCCAGGATTTGAAGCTGCTAGCCCATTCAGTGCTAATCAAGGTTGCCAATTGCAACATTCACACTTGCCTCAAATAGACAAGAGCTCTTTCTCCCACCCTGGGCATTCTACAGATATATAAACCCCACTTGTCTAGTTTCCAAGAGACCTCACAACTAGGCCTGGGTAACAACGGAAAAATTTGTTTCTAAAATCGATTTGTTTTTTGGGGTTTTTTGCATTTCGATATTTAAAAGAATTCTGAAATTTTCCTTAAAAAAAGTTCGATATTTACGAAATTTCGTAAATGGTAAAAAAATTACAAAACAATAACAAAATAATAACGAATCGATTCGTTAATGGCGGCCGCGATTGCGCAATACGCTAAAAAAACTTCTGAAGCTTCCCTCTCCCTCTGTTGTTGACTGTTGGTGTGATATTATAATTTTTTTTCACTAATTAAACAAAAAACAAATATAAAACTTGCCCCAGACATGCGGAAATAATAACGAAACGACCTCAAACCAATAACGAAACGAATACATAACGAAATACGAAGCATTTACGAAACGAATTGAAAAATTCGTTTCATTTTTAAGTCGCTCCAGAATGGTTCGTTATCACTTCGTTAACAAAAAAAATAACGAATTTTTAACGAATTACGAATTAACGAAACGAAACCGCCCAGCCCTACTCACAACCTCTGGGGATGCCTGCCATAGATGTGGGTGAAACGTTATATGAAAATGCTTCTGGAACATGGCCATACAGCCCAAAAGCTCACAGCAACCCATGTAAATATATCTCATGCACAAGATATTCACATTTCTTTGATGAATTTGCCTCTCGCTTTCTTTTGATGCCTAAAGTCTATGTCTAAATGTTCAACTTAAATTTTAAGTTACTGCAGTCCTTGAAACTTGTGGATGAAGAATTTGGGATGTGGAGAGAATTCAACCATTACTGCAAGAGCTATTATAGTAACAACATTAAAAGGAAAGAAAGAAAGAAAACTTCTGCAACCACTACTACAGAATTTTCCCTGTTTATTGAACAAAGAAATCTGATGAATTGGGTGCGCATTTTGATGTTGGTATGGTTGGTTATGGCAAAGGATGTGATGAACACTTACAAAAATTCTGCCCAAAATGTCACTCTCTTCCATTTGTGAAGCAAAATAAACAGACTCAGCTAGCACAGAAGGACTGGCTAGTTGATAAAACAGATGCAAGCAACACATCCAATATTTTTAATTTTTAAACAACCAAGTGGTATGTTTTGTATGATTGCCATATTTCTATGCAATTGTGCAATCTTACCACTCCCTAAAATATCCACAGCCTTGCAGTTTGTGCAAAAATTGTTCTCACAAATGTAAGAATTTTCACTGAAATGGGCAGAAAACACCTTGCCATCTCATAGGCAAAGAGAAAATTTTATATGTTTTCATTGTCACATGAGAATGAGAAGTGAGTTTTTACATCACTGGTTGTATGTAACTGTTCACTGGCTTTGCAGAATGTGGTGATGGCGGTATATATATCTTTCCATTTCCCTGAGTAAAAAAAATCTAGTTGATGACTTTAGTTTGTTCTTGCAATTATATATTCCCCAGTATAATCAAACCTAGTGAAAAGATATCTCAATCAAAGACCCTTAATGGTAAATATAAGTTAAGAGCCAGAAGATCTGTATTCTCTGCACCAACATTTGAAAAGATTGAAACAAAAAAACTCATCTCCCATACTTTGTAACAGGATCTCATGAGGCCTTCATTGGATGAAGCAGTGTCCAAGTGGCTAGAAACACAGGAGAGGGAGATTAGAAACCCTTCGTTTCTACATTACACCCCTGATCAAAGGACACCGTGGACACTGTACTTTTCCTACAGTACACAATGACCTTGTTCCCTGTCCTTGCTGAGGCTGATTTCGGTAGATGGGGAAAAGGGAGATACATAGTAAATCTAAGGTTGACAGCCTCCAATGGCTTTGCCACTCTGGACCTTAGGCAATATACTACACTGTATTGGGAACACTGTCTAAGACTTTTATAATGAGTCTCTGTAGGGAAAATGGGATATTGCCATGTCAAAAGACCTTGTGGCTTGTGTCTATTAGATACAAGGAGAGCACTGATTTTCTCTTAAAATGTCATTCTCATTGTGGAGCTTGGAAAGACCAGGTTGCAAACAAGTGCTTTCTGCTTTTCCAATCCAATAGTGAGACAGCACTATACAAATTCATTTTCATTGGAAATGCATGCTTGACGTGGTATTGCACTTCCATAGGACTACTCTATTAGCAGCCATGCAAACAGAGTGACTCAAGAGAAAATAGATAGGATTGTGTCAAAATTATTTAAACCTTTTATGCAGCCTTCTTTTGGACCTTTGATTTGAAGTTTCTTAAAACATCATTGTTAGAATTGTGCGGAGAATGTTTCTCTCATTTCATCCATTCTTTCATTCCCTTTGGGAACACATAATGGGAAGCCCTCTCCTGGTACGGAAATCAGCTCAACACGGAAGCAACCGGGAGCCAATAACCAGCTCTCCCACTGTTTTTGTAACCACATGCCACTCCTAGCTTGACTAAGCTCCAGGTTATCTGCTCTTCCTTCCCTTGACCTCCTTGAAATGCTCTTGCAAAGCAGTGTGGCTTCTGGTGCTGTTGAGAGAAAGCAGGCACATCTGCCTCTCCTCTAAACATCTTTAAGAAGCATTAAACCCAGTCTCCTCTACAAACAAAAGGTAAAGGATCCAGAAAGAGTGGTAACTCTGATGCTTTTAAAAATCAAGTTCTTAATGAAGGATGAGGACAAACAATCCCAGAAAGAGGGGGTACCTTTAACCCTCCCAGGTCCAGCTTTCTCCTCCTCCACTGCCAACATAGAAAACTTTAGCAGCAGCAACAGCCAGGCTTCCACCTCACTTCGGCAGAAGTTGGGGGGAAGAACCAAGGCTAAAGTGCACACAGCCAAGGAGCTCCCCACTTCTTCCCTCCCTCCTTCAGCCTCTCTTAGGGAGATGGACCCAGTGCCACAGGATCCTCAAAGCGAAGCTGCGTCCTGCCTCTCCTTTAGAGTAGAACAGCTTTAAGAAGCATTAAACCTGGCCTCCTCCTCTACAAATACAGCTGTTCCAGGAGCTCCAATTTTATTTCTTTGGATTAAATGTTGGTTTGCAATCCCAGGCTTGGGATTTTGCAGCAGGGTGGATTCCTGTTATAATTTGCATTCATAGGACAAGCCACCAGTCAATAACAGTTAGGTTCCCTGGTCCCGCCCCTCTATGGGTTTTTTGGAGGGAAGAGGCCATTTTTTGTCTAGTCTCAAAAAGGAAGTCAATGCAGAGGATGTACACAAACGTCCTCCTGTGCAAAGGCTTCGTCTCTTAAGACTTCCTGGGGAGAACAGTTTTAAAAGCCTCTACAGATTCCCAAAAGGTTCCAGGGAAACAGCTTTACAGCCCTGAGGACTTCCGAAGGGAATAACAGCTCTGCTCATCTCCAGCTAAGTGACTACAGGCCTGCTGGCACGTCTGCTAGGTTCTGAGACGCAGTTCAGCTGGTAGTAGACTCAAATCAGTCAGGTTTAGGTTCACAGTAGCCTGGGAGGAGCTAAAAAGGGGAATTTTCCTTTGAGCAAAGTTCTTGAAGATAGTGCCTGTTTCCTGTAAACAAGATTGTAAGAGCTAATAGACTGATAAGAAAGCGTACAATTCCTGTTTGTTATTAATAAAGAACTGTTATATTTAAGCTCAAGCCTCATAAAGACTGCTTAATAAGGGACATTTTCCTAAAGGCTTCTTTTCGGGCCTCCTGGCTTCCCGCTGGATGCAAGCCTAACTTCCTCTCTTAAAAGCACCTCATTTCGGCTCCAGCGGCAACAGAACAGAAATGAATAGTGATTCTACACAAACACACAGCCCTAATCATTGTCATGATTCTATTTATTTATATGACACTTTCTGCCCAAACTTCAAAATACAGCTATCATATTTCATTGATTCTAAGGCAAATTTTTTCCATTTAAGGGACTTCAAAAACAGAGTGCATTTTACATTCGATGGTGACTTAGACTGGGGAAAATATTGTCTCTTCGGTTTTATGCCTCTCGCAAATTCCAATGGGTGCCCCTATTCCAAAGCCTGAATCCAATTCAGAGTGATGGTAGGATTTGACTTGACCCTGTTTTTTCATACTTGCTTTTAAATGCACCCTTCCCACCTGGTTATTATAGCTATGGAAGCAGGTTAGAATATATTTCCTTTCTATGCTTTATCTCTCCAATAGTTCACAATCTTCCAAGGCTGCACTGGGAAAATGCCAAATTTAAACTACTGGCAAACCTATACTTTCCAATAGTTTCATTGCTTCTGTTCAGCCATATAAGGATTGGAGAAGCATGAGGATTATTTCCCTTTCAGATGCACTTTCTGGAGAAACAGCAAACCCCAGCCTTCAAAAAGGGTACAGGGATCGTCCTGAATGCAATGATGTCACTGGAGGCCAAACCTGGCTCTTAACCAGATTCTGCATACGTTTTCCAAATTGCTAGACAAGGTTTCCCTTTTCCCTCGCCAGACCGGATGAGCTCTCCCCACCTCTAGTTTTAAGTCCCAGCTCTGCCAAAGACTTGTGTGGCCTTCAACAAGCCACTGGCTTGCAGCCTCAGTTTTTCCATCTGTAAAGCAGAGATAAGGCTTGCCTTACCTTAATAGGATTGCCATAAAGGCATAAACAAATTAAACTAGACAAACCGTGTTTCGACATAAAATTGCTTTGCGACTGATGCATATGAGTAAAAACGAAGTGACTAGATGCTGAAGATAACACAGTGGCAAAGTGGGATATTTGTTTATTACATATACAGAATCCATACTCCCCTAATATCAGTGTGCTGCTCCCCCCCCCCCCCATGGGAAACTGAGTTGGTACTATTCGTTAAGACCCAATGCCATAAACTCTGCTGTAATTGTCCATAAATACACCTTCATTTTCCTGCTCTTCTTAAGGCCTGACTTACATTGCATGATAAACTAGAGATGTCCACAAGGCAAAGGGAGGTCAGTGAAAGGTGCTGTTGTATTTCCAAGGCTTCAGTTTCATGCTGGTGAGAGAAGACTCTGTGGAAAAGACAGGTCCGTGCCTCCTTTTGGAATACAGACGGATGACATAAAATCAGCCATTGTGTAGCATCTGGAAGTGGAACAGAGAGGGCTGAGTAATTGCCTTCCCAGTACTTGTCCCAGGGAAAGGTGTAGTGTTCTGGGATCTTTCGGCTTGTACAGAGCTGCCAGAGATTGATGAAAATCATTACATTTTGCGTAGTCAGCAATGCTGACACCGGTGCCATACTCTCCCCCCCGCCCCCCGATTTGTTTTATTTGTTTGCTTGTTTGCACAGAAAATAAGCTTCCAACTCTGACAGAATTACCAAGGTTCTGCTTGGAATCACTTGCTAGGAAAGCAGGCAAGTCTTTCAAAGGCGATATGGGCTGGATCTACACTTCCACACAATGCAGTTTGGAATTGCATTATGTAGTCTCTATCGACCCATATCATCAATTTAACCTCATTTACAGGGGTCTACACTCACCAGGTCCAAACTGCAATATATGGCAGTTTAGATCAAATCTAAGGCTGCATCTGTACTGTAGAATTAATGTGGTGTGACCCCACTTTATCTGATATGGTTAACTTCTATTGAATCCTGGGAGTTGCAGTTTTACAAGGTATTTAGCCATCATTGCCAAAGTTCCCAATTCCATAGCATTGAGCCATGCAATTAAAGTGGTGTCAAACTACAGTGCAGATGCACCCTTAATGTAGAAAATGTTTCAGACATTCACTTCAGCTTCTTCCCACTATTATGGGGGATTTTCAGGAGTTATTTAGGACTTCTGGTAGATAAAGGAAGCAAGAAATAATTAATTCACCCTATCTTTGAGAACATGAAATCTATATTATTAATAATAACTAGCCATCCCCTGCCACACATTGCTCCAGTCTGTGTATGGAGCCCCCGGTGGTGCAGTGGGTTAAACCCCTATGCCGGCAGGACTGAAGACCGACAGGTCACAGGTTCGTATCCAGGGAGAGGCGGATGAGCTCCCTCTATCAACTCCAGCTCCTCATATGGGGACATGAGGGAAGCCTCCCACAAGGATGATAAAAACGTCCTTGCAGACAGCCAATTCTCTCACGCCAGAAGTGACTTGCAGTTTCTCAAGTTGCTCCTGACACGACAAAAAAAAGTCTGTGTATGTGTTTTGTGTGTATATGTGTGTGTATATATTTGTGTATATGTGGTTTTGCACATGCATTGTAATGTATTTTTTAATTTTTTGGCTTTTTAAGTCTCTTCTGCTGTGTTTTCCAGTGTTTTTTATGAGTGATGGTCACTTGTTGGACTGATATGTATATTGTTTCCAAATTTGGTGTCAGTTCGCTCAGTGGTTTTTGAGTTATGTTAATCCCACAAACGACCATTACATTTTTATTTATATAGACTAGCTGTCCCCTGCCACATGTTGCTATGGCCCAGTCTATGTATATGTGTTTTGTGTATATGTATGTGTGTGTGTGTATATATATATGCATATATGTGTGTGTGTATATTTGTGTATATGTGTATTTATGTGTGTTTGTGTAAATATGTGTTTTTGCGCATGCATTGTAATGTATTTTTTGTTTTTTGGCTGTTTAAGTCTCTTCTGCTGTGTTTTTCAGTATTTTCATGAGTGATGGTCACTCCTTGGCCTGATAGGTGTCTTGTATCCAAATTGGGTGTCGATTCGCCCAGTGGTTTTTGAGTTATATTAATCCCACAGACGAACATTACATTTTTTTATATAGATACAATCATCATCATCATCTAATGTGGTGCAGTGGGTTAAACCCCTGTGCTGGCAGGACTGAAGACTGACAGGTCGTAGGTTCGAATCCGGGGAGAGGCGGATGAGCTCCCTCTATCAGCTCCAGCTCCTCATGCGGGGACATGAGAGAAGCCTCCCACAAGGATGATAAAAACATCAAATCATCCGGGTATCCCCTGGGCAACATCCTTGCAGACGGCCAATTCTCTCACACCAGAAGCAACTTGCAGTTTCTCAGGTCACTCCTGACACTACAAAAAAAAATCATCATCATCTTTTTTTCTATCCCTCCTCATCTCCCCTAAAAGACTCAGGGCAGCTCACAGCATGAGTAAAACATATTAAACAATATATACAAAGTAAATGACAAATAAATAAAATTAAAATAATAAATAAACAGGGGAAAAAAGATTAATTAAACACATTTTAAACAGAATGCTTTTCTCCCGAAGTCTTTTCTCTCAAAATCTTGGGAAGGCTAGTCCTAAGGCCATGCTGGAGAAACTCCAAAGCTGAAATGTGCAATTTATAGACTAAAAGCCTTGCCTTGGACATACTTAGGACAAATGATTAAATGAATTTATTTGATAAATGATTCAGGAAATCTATCCCAGTTGGAAATAATCAACAGGATTTCCACCCCAAAACCAGTGAAGACAAGAACAACTGACCTCAAACACCTTCAGCTTCTCCAAAGCTAAAATGTTTTATTTACAAAGGGAGAGAAGAAAGATTAATCCAGAACAATGAGAATCCTTACCATTGCAATAATTCCCCACCACTGGTCTAGCTCCTCCCTATCCCCCCCCTCTCTCCCCCTTGCTTTCTCTTTCAAATGAAGTTCATCTCAAGAGAGAATGACTTTTGCCCCACAAAGTTCAATTTGCACTTCAAAAGGTGTCTGTCACACTAACTAACACTCTTAGTGCGATTATGGCAAGCAGACTGAAGAGGTTGAAGCAATAGCATAGGCAGAAATACAAACCAGGTTCTGTTAAACAGCCCTTACAGCTCAGCTCCCCTTCATTCTTAGGATGCATCCAAACAGATTGAAACATTCCAGCGTTGTTTCTATTAGTTCCAGATTTGTACTGGGCTAATATTGAAGAGCTAGTATAAAAAGTCTCTGATCACATTGAGAGCTAACAGGAAATATTCAGAGACAAACTAAACACGAAAATCCAAAATAAAATTATGAAGAATAGAAACAATATCTAAGATTTTTTAAAGCAGTCTGGATGCACCCTGAGTTTGATTTTTTAAAGTTATTTAATATCATAGAATCATAGACTTGGAAGAGACCTCATGGACCATCCAGTCTAACCCCCTGCCAAGAAGCAGGAAAATTGCATTCAAATCTATAGTGTTGTGTCTGAGCAAGAGGAAAATCAGCCACCATCTGCCCCTAGCTAATCAAAGTGAATTATGATTGATTAATCTGTGAACGAATTCACTTTCAACAAATTCACACAATGTGTGACCAGTCAAGCGAAGGACACCACTAGACAATCATGGTCAAGCCCCCTCCCTTTGTTTAGCCCAGTGGTTCTCAACCTGTGGGTTTTCAGATGTTTTGGCCTTCAATTCTCAGTAATCCTAACATCTGGTAAACTGGCTGGGATTTCAGGGAGTTGTAGGTGTTCTGTCGCGCACTGGGCCTGTAACAGCTGTCTTTTCTATAGGACATATACTTTAAGCCCAATGGGAAGCCAGGGCGCCTCAAAGAGAGGTTCTCAGGGATTTTTCTGAAGTGATGGTCTTTAGAGTCTTTAATGATACAACAAAGACTTTATTATGGAACGAACAACAAATCTTTAATGGTTCAAACAACACTTCAAGGCTTTCTTAGACTGGTACCTGACTTTAATTAACTGTACTTTCTCTGTAGGAAAAAAACCCTATTTAACCTCTCCCAGGCTGTTTACTATCTATGCCTCATCGGTGTGGGTCCTACTACTGATTCCAAATTCATTTGGGTATCGAGTAGACCTACCAGCCAAGGCTTGAAGATATTTCAGATGGAGTTCCGTGGATCTGTAGTGCTGTCCTCCCTCAGAGAATTCTTTGAAAACTTCAGGGCTGTTTTCTCTCTGATTGCTGTGAGGCTGAGAGGCTGTGAGCTCTCAGCCAGAGCCTTGGGACCTTTTCCCTGGAGTTTCTGTTTCCCCGGATGTTCCTTTTCCTTGGATACTCTTGAGAAAAGAAGCTTTTCTACGGGACGAGCTGGTCTACGTCCTATAGTTTAGCTTCCTTGTGTGACACTGACCAAAAAAAATGGCTCCTTTCCCTCCCAGAGCCCTGAACAAGAGGCGGAACCAAAGCTTAACTATGATGGACAGGAGGCCTGCCCTATGACTGCAAACAGCTAACAGAAAGAAAATAAAGTTGGAGCTCCTGGTACAGCCGTACCAGCACAGTAGGCCAAAACACCTGGGGACCCACAGGTTGAGAACCACTGGCTTAACCAATCTAGGCAGGTAGAAAGGTTTGGTTTGTTAATTCCTTTGTGCAGGTACATGTGGCCCTCCAGATGTTTTTGAACTGCAAATCGTATTAGTGCCAAAGAACTGTCAATGTTAAAGTATGATGGAGTTGCAGTAAAAGAATATGTGGAAAGTCCCATGTTCCCCATGCATGCTAATCCCACACTAAGAAGAATGCATGTGAATGGATTCAATCTTTCAATATCCAATGTTAATAAAATCCTACAATTCTAATGCATGTAATAGTTAATCAGCCCTGGGGAAAACATTTTTTTTTCTCAGAGCAAAATGCAGCTATTTCTACTCTGCCTCCTGTTTCCTTGAGTCCAGTTAAAAATGCAATTTGCTGTTAGATAGTGGGTTTCCAAGTAGTCGTTATTTCTCCTGGAATAGCCTCTGTGTTTTGCTTTCTGGTCTTAATGAAAACATATTGTACTAGTCATCTGTGTATTGCAAGACGGGCAGGCTGGGGGGCTAACACACGCATTATGGAGGAGGCATATCTGAGTTGAGAAGACATATCCCTGTCACAGCACATACTCATCCCCAAATGATAAAGATGTCTGCTATTCTTGAATAACTAGAAGCAGTGCATCAAATACACTTGTGTAGACAGTAATATCTCTATGACTAATGCGTTATGAATAACTAATGGAATCAGGTCCAAAAATACCTATTTTTAAAAGGAAATGTATATATATCTTTCTGCTTTACAAAAAAAAACCACTTCTGTATTTATGTTATGCCATTCAAGTGCTCGTCCTATTCCTAATGTAATTTTAAAACTTCCTAATACGATTATATTATTCATTGTATCTTATTAGTGAAAACAAAATTACTTGTATGATCCTATTAGGGCATGACAGAAAGCCGCTGACATGATGGAAGGTTCCTAGGATTCTTCTGTCTGGATTCATGATGCCATTTTTCTTTATTACTACTGACATATATAGCCTATCATAACATGTTCACTAGCATGGATGTGCTGTGCTTTTGGGAAACAAATGAAAGCCAGTTAATTCTCCAGTAAGATTCAGAGAAAGACTATTACTCTCCTTGGGTTGGATCCTAGGAAGACGTAGGAACAACTCCTTGGAATTAAAAGAAAATTTCACATTTCAATTGTGGTTGCAGTGGTGAGGTTCCTTCTATACTGGGGGGGGGGGGGCACAAGATGAAGGACTTGAAGTCATCCATGCCACGGTCACGTCTAGGCTGGACTATTGCAACGCCCTGTATGTGGGCCTTCCGATGTCTACGACCCGAAAGCTTCGTATTGTTCAGAACGTGGCAGCCAGGCTACTCACAAGAACGCCCATGAAATGCCATATAACACCAGTGCTGCAACATTTACATTGGCTTCCAACTGAGTACCGTGGCCTGTATAAGATGCTAGTTCTGACCTTTAAAACTCTTTACGGCCAGGGTCCATCGTACCTTAGGGACCGCCTCTCCTTCTCCCATCATCGGAGGTCGCAACGACCAGCCCAACGTGACTTACTCCATATACCGGGTCCTAGAGAAGTGCACTTGGAAAGGACCAGACACAGGGCATTTTCTATTTCTGCCCCTGCCTTGTGGAATTCCTTGCCGCCCTACATGAGAGCCATGCGTGACTTAGGGCCTTTTACTCTCGCACTTAAGACCTGGCTGTTTACTAGAGCATTCAATCTCTGTTAATTTTTAATTTTTGTATGTATGTATTTTATCTTTTATAATTTAGCTGTAAATCGCCTAGAGCATTCTCGGATGGAGGGCGATTAATAAGTTATTAAATGATGATGATGATGATGATGATGATGATGAAGTTGATATCCTATGGCATTAATGGAATCAGAGATAATTGTAACTTGTCATGATGGTATCACTTGCTACTGCATGTCTCCATCGTTATGCAACTTTGTCAGTTCACAGATCCATGCTGCTGTGCTTCTGATTAAGATCATAACTCTGTTTTCTCATAGTTCAGCTGCTTTGTAATTTTATTTACCATAACCTTCGTAAAAGCAACATCACCATTCCAGTGAAAGTTAGCTGGTTTTTTTTTAATCAATGAATTATTGCAATGGAGAGTGAGAGTGAGGGGAGAAGAGGACAATCTCATGCACTGAAATCCCTCCAGTGCCCGAATGCCAGCACAGAAGTGGCACAGGATCACTGCACTATGTACCAGTAAGTACTGAGACCACGGTGCAATCTGGGGCAATTGATGGGTTTTCTCATGAGACAATAATCTTGGAGATGGGACACAAGTTTAAACACAAATTTCATTTATGTTTCATATTCACCTTATACAATATTTTCAGTAATTTTTGAATGAACTAAAGTTTTTGTACATTGAACCAACAGAAAGCATATCTTAGCCAACCGTGTGGACAATTTTCAATTTTTAAATATTTTTAAATATTTCAGATTGCAGAACAAAGTATGCTCAAGCTGTACTGATTTGTCATTAAAACCTTCTGAATTAAAGTTCTGTTGCTAATTAAACAGAACTTGGGAAGTCTCCTTTTTACTGCAACCCATGTGACTCTCCCAGCCAGTGTGGTCCAAAACTTTCCCAGCCTCTGCCATTAACTAACTGCATTCACGTGCTTTGAGGTGCGTGCCAGCTCTTTTGCAGAGAATTTCTTTGACACTTTCCAGGATTGCAGTTATCTCTATGTGGCCTGTCATTGTTTCCATCCCCTTATCCAGCCAGTCCAGCCTAGTGGCCATAATCCCAACTACATTCTCCAGGTTGGAAAGGGAAGAGGGGATGGCATCCAGTCTGACGTGTTTTTTTTTTAAGTCCTTAGAGGACAGAACTGAATTTTGGAGCCAGTGTTGTCACAGGAAGTTGGAGCTTGGATGATTTCCTCTGAAGCCTGCATCTGATGTTATGCTTGGCCACCATCCACCTCTCCATCTTTGTCTTTCCCTTTGGATACACTCAATTAGCTCTCCTAGTGTCAGGTACCAAACCTAGGAATTATGTAAATAAGTGCGTATGAAAACACCCACACACTTCATACACTCTCACCTTATACTCTTGGAAAGGCATTCCCTCTTGTTTCCAAACCCTGCTAAACATGTCCCACATGATGTCAAATTGGAATCCAGCTTGGTGTGAAAATATAAGGGGGGGGGGGGGGCAGAAAACTCTCAAACAAACCCCAATCCCTCCAGATACTATTTCAAAGCCAGTTTCACCCTGAGTTTAATCCATTTCCTGCCACAACCTAAATCCTGGCACAGATATGTGCCAGGCAGGTCAGCTGCCAAGGGAGGAGGTTGTTACAGCAGAAAATTACTGCAATCTCCTTTCCACTGCGGGCGCAGAGGAACTGTGCTTTAAGGATTAGGACTATGATGATGAAGCTGTAGCCACTGCCAGAGCAGCCCAAACACTCAATGATGTGTTGGCCAGTAAGCAGCTCATGCCAAGGCACTTGGAATGCAGTACCTTCTCTTTCATTTTGTACTGCCGGTGGAGTACCTGAAATTTAAAGGTACATCTTCGTGTTTACGCTTGAGGGTGTATAGCAATCCTCTAAAAAAAAATATCAAAACTATGTAGCCTATGATTTGTATCAAAACCATATGATAAAAATAATAGTGAAAATTGGGTACCAAATCAGGAAAAATATTGAAAAATAAGTTGTAAGTTTCAGCACATAAGTTTCAGAATGGGTGGAGGAGAACTGTATTTTGCACGATGACAACTCTGTTTTCTCTTCTCACTATTCTATTCCTGTTTCCAGTCATGGCACTTGGAACTGAGAGAACTGATGTGAGATCAGTGAACTGTGTATACTCCGCTCTTTCCTTCAGGTTGGTATTCTTTTTCTATATTTAACTATATTTCATTCTTGACCACTGCTTCTTCCTTTTAACTATGCGGTTCCACACATCTTTATTGATTTATTTATTTAGAATTTTTGTATACCGGTCTTCTCACCTCCGTGGAGGGACTCAGGCCGGTTTCCAACAATAATATCACATTTAAAAACATCACATTCTGTAATACACTGACACATTAAAATACCAAAAATACAATCATATAATTGCAATGGCCAAGTCGTCCCAATAAAATCGTTGTTCATCACCATCCATCCATATAGCCACGAGTTATTGACTCATTCGTCAAATGCCAGTTTCCAGAGCCAGGTTTTCACCTGTTTTCTAAAAGTCAGGAGAGAAGGGGCAGTTCTAATCTCAAGTGGGAGGGAGTTCCAGAGCCGAGGGGCAACCACCGAGAAGGCCCTGTCCCTCGTCCCCACCAGGCTCGCTTGCGAGGCTGGTGGGACCGAGAGCAGGGCCCCTCCAGACGATCTTAATAATCTTGATGGTTCATAGGGGAGAATCCGTTTGGACAGGTAAACTGGGCCGGAGTTGTTTAGGGATTTATAGGTTAACACCAGCACTTTGAATTGTGCTCGGAAGCTAATTGGCAGCCAGTGGAGCTGGCACAACAGAGGAGTAGTATGCTCCCTGTACGCCGCTCCTGTTAGTAATCTGGAGCTCAGAGCCTTGGCTATTTTCTCTCCTTCATTATAGTAGTGACTAAAGTGCTTATTTGAAGTGTGTGCCTTGCTCTTTTTTTCTTATTTGCGTGTTAGCTACATACACACAGCCTGTCATTACAGCAGCCTGAAACACAAAGCAGAGGGCAGAAAACAATATGCAGTGATAGCACTGAATACATCTCTGACTGTACCTGCTTTAAAGTGTATGTATTCGGTACTTCTTTTTGAGGGGGGGCTGGCACACAAAAAATCTGAACCTGGCTGCCTGCAATTTGATAACCATTATCCTTTCTGCAAATATTTGTCTGCAAATTCAATATATTTGTGCATTTTAAAGAAGAGCTCAAAAGTTATACATCTGAATACTATAATTGTGAGCAAACATTTGATTTCCATTCTATTGCTGCTTATGTTAAAGTTGTACCCTGTGTTTGATGTATGTGTTTATAATGGTGTCTGTGTATTTTCTTGTATGTATTTTATGTTCATTTGTTTCAGGAGAGATGGGTAATAAATAAAATGATGATGATGATGATGATGATTATTATTATTATTATTATTATTATATTGCATCAGGACAGAATCTGAATCACTGAATTGGACTCCAACATTGAAGATTTCATCACACAAAGATAGCAACCCAGCAGTGAAGCAGCAGCACCACTACCTAATCCATCTAAAACACAGACAATTGCTTTTCACCTTAAGTACAGACAAGCATTTCGAGCTCTGAGCATTACCTGGGAAGGAATCCCAATGGAGCATTGCAACACACCCAAATACCTGAGAGTCACTCTGGACTCTTACTTACAAGAAGCGTTGCTTGACAATCAAGCAAAAGGTTGGTGCTAAAATTAATATCATGCAAAAGCTAACTGGCACAACCTGGGGATCACAACCAGACATAGTGAAGACATCTGCTCTTGCACTTTGCTACTCTGCTGCTGAATACACATGCCCAGTACGGAATGCATCTCACCACATTAAAACAGTGGATGTGGCTCTTAAAGAGACATTCCACATTATCACAGGATGTCTATACCCCACACCACTGGAGAAATCACACTGTTTAGCCAGCATTGTATTACCTGACTTTCATCAAGAAATAGCAGCCAGTAATGAAAGGACGAAGGCATTGACATCTCCAGCCCATCCTCTGTTTGGCTATCAGCCAGTATGCCAATGTCTTAAATCAAGAAATAGCTTCCTAAGATCTACAGAGATACTCATAGGAACGCCTCAGCAAGCAAGAGTCCAAACGTGGCAGGCTAAAACCCAGAAATTCAATCAGTGGCTGACATTGGATGAGAAACTCCCTCCTGGGCACACAGAAGGCAGGGCAACTTGGAAGGTGCTCAACAGACTATGCTTCTGGCACCATGAGATGCCAAGCCAACCTTGAGAAATGGGGAGTCCACGACATGCGAATGTGAAGAAGAGCAAACCACAGACCACTTACTACAATGCAGTATGAGCCCTGTCACATGCACAATTAAGGACACCAGAGGCACTCTAAGTGGCCAGCTTCTAGTCAAAGGCAATTTCGTATAATGCCTGGTTTTTAACTGTTCGTGGTTTTTCCCTACATTTTAACTGTATTCTCAATTTGCTTCTGACACAATAAATAAAAATAAATCACCTCTATTTCTCTGTCAACATACCTTTCTGTAATCCTTTCCTATCACACACACACAAATTTCATGCCTTCCCCAATCAGTCAGCATTTTGAATCTTCTGAGCATTCTCTTTCCAAGAGCAGAGCTTTCTCATGGGATTGTTTCTTAAATTTTTGATACTGTAAATTCCCAGGTTGCCCTGAATCTGCTGATACCCCTCTTTTATGCACAGGTGATGCTGTTTTGCCTGTATACGAACAAGCACCTGGAAACATGATATTAGTGTTAGTATACAGACAATTACCTCTTAAGTATTTAACAGGTGGTAGCCAGGGTAAATACCTGGAGATAAAGAGAGAGAAAAAATATGTAAAATATATGAAACTATATAATCCCACAAATCCCAAAACTGGGGGATATATATTTTTAGATAGAATCATAGAATCATAGAGTTGGAAGAGTGAGTTCTTTTTTTTTTTACTCAGTTTAGGGGGGCTTCTGGGGAGTGGGGTTAGTCTCCCAATGTTGTACTGGGAAGTCCTAGTACAACATCTGGACACCCGGCCAAGAAATCGCATGCTTTCTGGGGTGGTGTAGACAGCCTCCCGGGAACATGCACATTTCTTAAACCCGAATACTCCTGGGATAAAAGGCTGTCTGGATCCACCCGAAGAAGAAGAAGAAGAAGAAGTAGTAGTAGTAGTAGTAGAAGAAGAAGAACTTTATTTTTCTACCGTGCATCCATCTCCCTGAAAGGACTCGGGGCAGCTTACATGGGGCCAAGCCCAAGCAGAATACAATTAAAAACAGAGTGTGCTGTCGCACGCTGGGCCTGTGCATATGACTGTAGACAGGACATAAATTCTGTGTGCCCAACGGGATGCCAGGGCTGCCTCAGATTAAAGGCCCTTGGACCTCCCCAAAACAAAGTTCTGTAGAGGCTTAAAGTAAGTCCAACAAAGTTCTTTATTGATGAAAACAAACAGGTACTTTAAAGCATTCTTAACAGTCTATTGACTCTTGCAATCTTGTTCACTGGGAACAGGCACTATCTTCATAACTATATAATAACTAATGGGGAAATCCTTAACTTCTAATCTGGGCAGTCTGTACTTGCCTCTGTTGGCGTGGAGCCCCTGCACCCGGTACCAACTGCGTCTGGCTTCTGCGAGCGACCCTTGCCAAGCAGAGCTTTGTAGACTTCCAGGGGAAAAGGATTCAGGCTTCCGTGATGGCTGACTAAAGTCCCTCAGCGAAGGAGCTGTAAGGCTGTATAACTCCAGCCAGGCTGTAGGCTATATATCTCCCTGGCCAAGCCGTAGAAGACGAAGCTTTCTACAGGAGCTCTTGGTTTCATGTCCTGTATGGAAAGCTGCTCTGTGTGGACTGAACTCAAAATGGCTCCTATTCCCACTAAAACTCAAAAAGGGGTGGGACCAGGGAACCTAACGATAATTGACAGGTGGCTTGCCCTATGATTGCAAACTATAACAAGAAGCCACCCTGCTGCAAAATCCCAAGCCTGGGATTACAAACAAACATTTAATGCAAAGCAAACAGAATTGGAGCTCCTGGAACAGCTGTACCAGCACAGAGAGCAATAACAAATTGCAATAGAATACAATTAAAACAACATAACAATAAAAAACAAGCATCAAGCAAGAGTTTTTTAGTTGTGGGTGCTTGAATGGCATCGAGTTTGACTAGATAACACCAGTCCATCCAGGGTCCTCTAACTCTTAAGATTCCATGATTACATTCGGCAATGTGTTTTAACGTTTTCTATTGTTTTATCCTGTTTTTATTATATTACGTATATTTATGCTTTTCTTGTGGGCATTGTGCTATGCCGGTTGTTAGCCGCCCTGAGTCCCTCTGCGGAAGTGAGATAGGATGGGATATAAATGCCCTAAATAAATAAATTGCATGTATTTTATGCCTGACTTCTCCTGCAGAAGAGATTCAATGTTTTTATCCTATGCACAATATCTTGCCTGCATTCAGTCTAAGGTCAGGGAAATGGAATTATCCAAGTGGTGCCAGCAGACTCAGGTACTGCTTCTTTGGTATCACATTTAACTGTATAACACTGACATTCAACACAAAGATCAAGCAACTTATGTGAAGATCTACTCTGCACAAACCAAACATAAGATTTTGGCCTATGCCCAAGAACTGGAGGAAGAAATGAATTGTTCAGCTAAGGAATTCAAAGTCTGATGATTTCAACCACTGGCAACATACAAATAGAATAATAACACTGCTTTGGTGCTGAAAACAAGTGGCCTTGAGTGCCCACAGGGAGAAAGATGGGATACGAATAAATTCAATAAATAAATAATAAATGGTGGTGCTTATTCAAATGTAAAATGATGGAAAAGTAACCTTTTAGAACATTCTATGGCATCCTGTGCACTCAATGTATCACAAGCTCCTAAAATATAGGTCTTTGACAAGTCAGGAAAATATTAGCAAAAAAAAAAAAAAAGGAATGTGGGCTGATATATATATATATATGGCCCTGCTCTTGGTCCCACCACCTTCGCAATCGCGTTTGGTGGGAACGAGGGACAGGGCCTTTTCGGCGGTGGCCCCTCGGCTTTGGAACTCCCTCCCACCAGAGATTAGATCTGCTCCTTCCCTCCTGACCTTTAGGAAATTAATAAAAACCTGGTTTTGGAATATGGCATTTGAGGATTGAGTCAATAACCCTTGTCCAAATGGAAGGATGACGACAAATTATGACTGTACTGACGATTTGGCTTGTGTAATGTGATGATGTTTTTATTGTAGTTATATATTTAATCTATAATGATGATGCATTGTGCTGTTTTGTATATTACTGTTATATGAACACATGTTGTGAACCGACCTGAGTCCCTCCTTGAAGGTGAGAAGACTTCTAAATAATTATATATATATATAGAGAGAGAGCGAGAGAGAGAGAGAGAGAGAGAGAGAATGTATGTGTACACACACACACGATATACTGTTGGAAGAAAGAAGCCATCTCTTACGCTTCTCCAAAAATTGTGTTGACTTCATTTGTTTTGTTCCCTCCTCATGGGTATAAACTGTTATGGAGCATTCAGTATTGTCTTGCTAGTTGCCTTGAGCTACCCAGGGTACCACACTACAGTGTGACAAGTGATGTAACTCTGGTAATGTTTTTTTTTTTTTTACCATATGGATGCCTTTCTTCCCATTGTTTAAACCAAGCCAGACAAAACGGATTATTCTGTGATTATTACACAGGGAGTTACACTTTCAGAAATATTATCACAGGGCTGGAGAATGGAGTCAGTGGTTCCCTGCCTTCCATTAAAGCTTTATTTTCTGTTTTTGCTGATGAATCAAAATTTGTACTTTAAAAAAATTAGTGAATTGCCAGATATTCCAGTTCTGTATTAATGTTTAATGATGCCATTAATAATAATGCATTACGATGCGCGTTTAAGCCAGTCTACTTCATTTTCCTTTGGTCTGCCTGAAGGACTGGCACTTGAATCTTAGAGATGAAAGGCTAATACTTTTATCCTTTAAACTACTCAGTCAGGCCCTGAAACTAAAGGACTTAAGAAAAGGAGAATAATTGGTGCTTTGCAGGGTAAGAATAGAACAATGGTGTTTCCTTTGCTGCTGAAATTCTATTTTGCATTTGCCTTCATATTCATTTCTTTTTATGGGTAAATTAAATAATGCCTCCCAAAGAATGGTGTATAATGTATAGTCTCAGCTCTCTCTATCTCTCCCTTTCTTTTTAAAATGCTTCTTTGTTAGGTTGAAATTTAATGTTCAGATGGTTGTCCTCCTTATATCCCAAACCACAAGAAAACAATTTGATTGAAGAAAGTCAATGACTGTGAATTAGTGGATAAGAAAGAGACAAAATCCACTTCGTAGATATATTATCATGATGGGCCTCAGTCAAGAGGTAAGATTATGTGTCCATCTAAATCAGAATAATCTACTCAGACTGACAATGGTTTTTTAAAGATTTCAGGTAAACCTATGGTAGCTGGAAACTTCTATGTCAGAGTTGAAATGAAAAATACACTCTTTTTAAAAACTTAGACTCTTCCTATATCTTTTGAATCAAACATTTCCCAGAAGGGCATTTTTTGGCTCATCTCCATTTCTAAGTCGAAGAGCCAGCGTTGTCCATAGACGCCTCCAAGGTCATGTGGCCGGCATGACTGCATGGAGCACTGTTACCTTCCCTCCAAAGCAATACCTATTTGATCTACTTACATTTTCATTTTTTCGAATTGCTAGGTTTGCAGAAGTGGGGCTAATAATGGGAGCTCAGCCATCCCATGGATTTGAACCGCCAACCTTCCAGTCAGCAAGTTTCACAGGTTAGCGGTTTAACCCGCTGTTCCACTACAACCCCAGTTTTAATGTTAGCTCCCTAAACTGGGTTGTTGTAGGTTTTTCCGGGCTATATGGCCATGTTCTAGAGCAGTGTTTCTCAACCTGGGGGTCGAGATCCCCATGGGGGTTGCGAGGGGGGTGTCAGAGGGGTCGCCAAAGACCATCAGAAAACATAGTATTTTCTGTTGGTCATGGGGGTTCTGTGTGGAAAGTTTGGTCCAATTCTATCGGTGGGGTTCAGAATGCTATTTTATTGTGGGTGAACTATAAATCCCAACAATTACAACTCCCAAATGGCAAGGCCCATTTTCCCCAAACTCTACCAGTGTTCGCATTTGGGCATATTGGGTATTTGTGCCAAGTTTGATCCAGATCAATCATTGCTTGAGTCCACAGTGTTCTCTGGATGTAGGTGAACTACAACTCCAAAAAAACTCAAGGTCAATGTCCACCAGACCTTCCCAGCATTTTCTCTTGGTCATGGGAATTCTGTGTGCCCAGTTTGATTCAATTCCATCATTGGTGGAGTTCAGAAGGCTCTTTGATTTTAGGTGAACTATAAATCCCAGCAACTCCAGCATTACCAAATGACAAAATCAATCACCCCAACCTTACCAGTATTCAAATTTGGGAGTATTGGGTATTTGTGCCAAATTTGGTTCAGTGACTGAAAATACATCCTGCATATCAGATACTTAGATTACCATTCATAACAGTAGCAAAATTACAGTTGTGAAGTAGCAACGAAAATAATATTATGGTTGGGGGTCACCACAACATGAGGAAGGTTGAGAACCACTGTTCTAGAGGCATTTTCTCCTGACATTTCACCTGCATCTATGGCAAGCATCCCCAGGGGTAGTGACCTCACTAAAACATATAAAAAGTGATAATTAAAGTACAATTAAATTATTCATGATATGGGATATTGCTAGGATGGGCACTGTCTTATGAACCAGATACTGGGAGGTTGTAGTAAGGCCCAGGAGGATAGAGCTGTGTATGACTCTGGTTTACACTTCAGGTTAGGCTGCTGTCTTCAGATATGAGGGAGAAGCCCCTGGTGGTGCAACAGGTCAATGGTTCAAATCCAGAGAGAGTGGGTTGAGCTCACTCTGCTAGCTCTAGCTCCCCATGCAGGGACATGAGAGAAGCCTCCCACAAGGGTGATAAAACATCAAATATCCAGGCATCCCCTGGGCAATGTCCTTGCAGATGGCAATTCTCTCACACCAGAAGTGACTTGCAGTTTCTCAAGTCACTTCTGACATGGAGAAAAAAAGATCAGACAGCCAGAGTTTGGATAATGACAGTTCCATTGGACGCATTTGGCTTGTGAACCCTGAATGGAAGGTGTTCCTTTCTTTTTTTCACCTCAGAGAGCAAAATGCTTTGGTCCAACCCGATATACTGACTTTGAATATGGAAGTAAACTGTAACAGTTAAGATGTTATGACATGCTATAAAACTATTATTTTTTGATAACAGCCAGCACACTATGCCATATAAGGTATACAAGCTAAATGCCATTTCAGCTTCCACAAATTAATTATGCATTATGATATCGCTCCCTCACTTTAAATGCCAATATTGGCCACAGGTTCCCAAAATTTTAGAAAACTCTCAATTTCTAGTCCACATATTAACTATCAGTAATATTTCACTATTTATTTCAGCTTCTTTTCCCAAAATGTATGTGCCAGAAAACTGCTCCAGGGAGGAATGAATTATTGGCAAAGTGTTAAAACTGTTTTGAGAAGTTTGCCAGGTAAATCAAACAGATAAAAGAATCATGAGATTTTTTTTTGTCCTGTTTATGATTTTCCTCCTCCTTTTAAATTAAAGCTGGGAAATTTTTAAAAAGCATAAATAAAAGAGTGGTTAGGTAGCTGGCCTTTAAGCCTTCAATTAATTGAACAAAGATTTTAAAATTGTTCAATTGGTTTCATTAGGAAGTGTATAATAGAATAATAAAGTAAAACAAATGATATAAAGCAGACCCACTAATTAGCTCTACATGATTGATACAGCTTTGGTCTAGGCATTTGATCTCGAACAAAATGCAGTTCCTTGTTAAGAGGATTTTTAATTGATGTGCAAAGAGGTATTAGATGATGTTGGAAAATAATTACTCAAAAGCTATTCATGCATTTGGCTGAACATAACAAATGAAGTTTGGGCACGGGATTTGGCGGAGTGGACACGTACTAATTAATAACGAGGAGAACAAGAATCTTCCCGTAGTTTTTAACCCAGTCTTTGCTAGGAGATTGCCTAGCAATTATGTACCATAATGAGGTTGTCATCTAAACAAAATCAACATTACGTAGATGTCAGGCATGATTGTGAATACTGCAGCCCATATAAGATGCTATCTTCATTTTACAGCTGGTTATATGTTATTAATCAACAACAAAAACATTGCTAGTTCTCCAGCTGCCATTAAAGTATGGCAATAATTTGGCAGTGATGCAATTTCACTTAATTTTAGACTGTAATAATAATGCTATGAGGCAACAAAGGTTATGAAGTTCCCGAAAGGTTTAACCCTCCACACGAAGCTATTGAAAGAGATGCGTCCAATGGAACTGTCATTATCCAAACTTTGGTCATTTGAAATATTTTAATTATCCTAGACTGGCTCTCAGTTTGATAGCAATTTAACTGCAATGCTATGGAATCCTTGGAGTTTGGTGAGGAAACAGCTGTCTTTGGCAGAGAAGGCTAAAGACCTGGTAAAACTCCAACTCCCATGGGCCCATAGCATTGAGACATAGGTAGCTAAGGTGGTGTCAAACTGGATCAATTCTAATGAACCCCTAATTCTTTCATTCATCCATTTTCTTTCTGCTAATAGCAACTTTAATACTGTGGTCCAGAATATTGATACTCATATAGATCTCAGGTTTTTGGGGAGTTTTTTGGCAATGAAAGATGCCAGGACTTTAAACTATTTCAACTAAATAGAACTTCTCCTCCCCCCCTATTCTTCCATAAAATTACTTTGGATACGAATTGCTTATCTACGCTATTAAAAACCCATAATACCAATAGAGGCACAATGGGTTAAACCCTTGTGCTACTGAACTGCTGAACTGCTGACATGAAAGTTGGAAGTTCAGTCTATGACACAGGGTGAGCTCCCATCTGTCAGCTATTGCCAGCCTAGCTCTTGCCAACCTAGCAATTCAAAAACATGCAAATGTGAGTAGATAAATAGGTACCGCTTCTGTGGGAAAAGGCATAGAGACACTTCAAGTGATCTTGCCAGCCTCATAGCCAGGAAGTGAGAAAGCAGGTCCTCAGCTTGAAAATGGGGAAGGGCACCTCCCAGGTCTAGAGGTGGGCATCACCCCCAGATGTCAGAAATGAAAAGGAGAAGCCTCTGCCTCTCTTTGTGTTTGTGTGTCTCATTGTATATGATTGTAAAGGCATTGAATGTTTGCCTATGTATGCAAATGCTGTAATATGCTCCTAGTTCCCTAGGGGAGAAGGGTGGAATATAAAGAAAGTGTATTATTATGTATTATTGTTGTTGTTATAAAGCATACCCACCATGAATGCAATCTTGACAATACACAGCGACTTCTAAGAAGTCACTGTGTATTCATTTCTGCCCTTAACTCAATTTTGCTCCATACTAACCTAAGTCAGACAATTCTGTGGAGTGTGCATGAATCTCTGGAGTATCTGTGGGGTTTGTAGCCATCTGGATAGCTGGATCAAGTCCATTTTGGCCTGATCTATTGTCTACCGCCACACCACTTCCATCAACCTTTCCCTGCCATCATGGTCACTATACCTTCTCTTGCTGATCTCAAATGTACAGCATGATGATCTCAGGCAATATGTCAGGAGATGCTCAGGTCCTATCAGAGAATTCCATGGATAGCAAGGAATTCTTTGATGACACACAAAAAAGGGGACAGATAAGCAAGAGGATGGGCTGAATCATCTGGGCACATTTTTAAAGACAAAATACCATCATATCATGTGTTTTGATAGATACGTCCTTCCTAGAGACATGGAGAACAGTATGCCTCATGCTATTTATGAATGTGGCCATTATGTTAACTTTATAGAGAAATACATGGCTAGTCACTGTAGAATTAATGCAGTTTGACCTCTATTTTGCTGCCATGGCTCAATGCTATTGTGTTTTGGGAGTTGAAGTTTGGTGAGGCAAAGAAGGCTAAAAACCTTCTAAAACTACCACTTCTGTGATTCCATAGCACTGAGCTATGGCAGTTAAACTGGTGTCAAACTGTATTAGTTCAGCAGTGTAATAATAATAATAATAATAATAATAATAATAATAATTTTATTCCTTATCCGCCTCTCCTTGTGGCTTGAGGTGGATTACAACTTTGCTAAAACATTCTACAAAAGTACACATATTAAAATGTATTTCTACAAAATACATATTAAAATACACATAACACATATTAAAATACACATAAATGTAAGATGCAAGTTTAAAATTTGTGGTTACAACTGACTAGATAGGCCTACTGGAAAAGATAGGTCTTTAGATGGTTTGGAAATTCTGACAGGTCATTTAGCTGTCAGATCTCTTCTGGCAGGTTGTTCCACAATCTTTGGGCAGTTGATGAAAAGGTCCTCTTGGTGATAGTCACCAACTGGGTTCTGGCTGGATGGAGTAACCACGCCCCAGAGGACCTCTGTGTTCAAGCCGAATTGTACAAGAGAAGATGATCATGTAGAGAACATGGACCCAAATCATGTAGGGCTTTAAAAGTCAAAGCCAAAACTTGATGTTTTGCCAGGAAACTAATTGGCAGCCAGTGGAGTGCCTTTAGTATTGGAGTAATATGTTCACTCCTGGATGTTCCTGTAATTAATTTGGCATCCGTATTTTAAACCAGCTGGAATGTCTTAATGGTACAAAGGTTTGTTGTTCATTTGTTCAGTCGCTTCCGACTCTTCGTGACCTCATGGACCAGCAATGCCAGAGCTCCCTGTCAGCCGTCACTACCCCCAAGGTCAATCCAGTCACTTCAAGAATGCCATCCATCCATCTTGCCCTTGGTCGGCCCCTCTTCCTTTTTCCTTCCATTTTCCCTAGCAAAATTATCTTCTCCAGGCTTTCCTACCTCCTCATGATGTGGCCAAAGTACTTTATCTTTGCCTCTACTATCCTTCCCTCCAATGAGCAGTCGGGCTTTATTTCCTGAAATATGGACTGGTTGGATCTTCTCATGGTCCAAGGCACTCTCAGAATTTCCCCCCAACACCACAGTTCAAAAGCATCTATCTTTCTTCACTCACCCTTCTCTATGGTCCAGCTCTCGCATCTGTAGGTGACTATGGGGAATACCATTGCTAGTACAAAGGTAGCCCGATGTAAATTGCATTGCAGAAGTCCAACCTTGCATGCACTACCATCTTTAGTTCCTCCAAATTTAGAAAGGGGTGCAGCTCGCATATCAGCGAAAGCTGATATTAAGGCCTCCTAATTGTCACATCTACCTTGGCTGACACTTGGTGAGGCAAATCCAGCAGCACTCTTAAGCTGCAAACAGTCTTTCAGGGGTAGTGTAACCCTATGCAGAAATGGTTGACATATCCCCACCCCCAGATTTGGACCCTTGATGTAAAGCACCTCTGTTTTGTTTGGATTCAGTTTCAATTTGCTTTTCCTCATCCAGCCCATTACCTCCTGCAGGCATTCATTTCAAAGAGACACACTATCTTTAACTGAGGCTGTTTTTGAAGGCATAGAGAAATATATGCCCTATGCCTATGGATGATCTCTTGTAGCGGTTCCATGTAAATTTATTTATTTATTTCATATATTTATATCCCACCCTTCTCCCCACAAGGGAGACTCAGCGTGGCCTCACAATAGCATCATAGGATGCTAACAGCATAAATACCATAAAAATTACAATTCACAATTGATCATTTTAAAACATTGTACAACATCATCAGTAAAATGTAACAATAAATTAATAGATTAACATGCCAGTAAAACCAAGCCGAGCTGGGAGGATACGTATCGCAAAATCCAAATTTCCTTTTCCTATTGCCGCTGGCCTCTAATCAAATGCCTGGCCCCATAGCCAGGTCTTCAGTAGTCTTCTAAAGGACAGGAGGGAGGTGGCCAGCCTGATGTCCTTAGGGAGAGAGTTCCACAGACAGAGGCCACTGCCGAGAAGGCCCTGTCTCTCGTCCCCACCAACAGTGTTTGCGAGAGTGGTGGGATTGAGAGCAGGGCCTCTCCTGATGATCTTAAGCTTCGTGATGGTTCATAGCATTGGAGAAGAATGGCATACCTTGTTGGGATGCCAAATAACAGCTCCTTTTTGAGTAGCAGCTATCCCCAAGCACCACCATCTGGAACCTGGCTGGGAAGTATGACCGGAACTACTGTAACACAGTGCCTCAACCCCCCCCCCCCCCGGGCATTCCAGAAGGATACTATTGATTGATATCTAATGCAGCTGAGAGGTCTAGAACCACCAACAGAGACACACACCCCTTGTCAGTGTTAAGATGGAGATCAGATGATAAGGCAACCATAGTGTAGAATAGATGGAGCCTGAGTGTGCTCATTGGCCATGAGATGTTGGCTGATGGTTTGTGCAGCAGGGCAGAACAACAGGAGAAAGACAAATGGAATATAATATCCTAGAAATCCTCATGGCTGTCTGAAATCCTAGAAAATGCTGCACCTCACACTGCCCTGAACATCCATGGGAATATGTCAGAGTTTGGCAAGTTAGGACACATATAGGCTTGAAAAAGATGATGGATGGAGGACATACAAGCTTTTCCCCATATGATTTTTTAAATGACAACTGATATGTTTTGGTGCGTTCCTGAATGTGTTTCTGATAACATTTTACCACCTCCTTCTATATTTTATAAATCTATTTATAAATCTATTAGTGGTGTTTCATCTTCTTTTAGTCTATTTGAATAATATATTTTTGATTATATTAATAGCAAGAAATGATAGTGTAGATAGAAAATGTATTTCTTTTCCTTTTCTATTTTAACCCTCCCTTTTGGTATATTAGCTTGCCAATCTCTATGGAAACTAGCAAACATTTACAGCCCTGAAAGACTGATTAATACCTGCTGATTATTTTGACATTATAATGCTCTGATTCAAATGTAAAGAATTTCTCCATACAGCAATGCTCTCTAGAATTTATTTACATTTTTAATTTTATAAACTGGGAAAGTAGTGAATTTCTTTTCAAATGCTATAATGGAGGGGCTGAACTAGCTGTTTTATTAGTGTGCAGCTCAATAGCCATGAATGATTTATTTTGCTCTTCCTCCTTAAATTTTAGAGCACCACCAACATGTCTGACTTTAAAGTAAAAACAGCAAAATTGATTAAAAAAACAACAGAATTGCATATATTCCTTAAAAAGATGTATAAATCAGGAATGGGGCAGACACATTTTGCAAAGAAATTGCTAAGAAGAGGAGGAGGAGGAAGATGATGATGATGATGATGACTACGAAGATGACAACACATTTCTTACCTCTCTCCAAGGGGTTTGAGGAGGGCTACAACACAGATTAAAATACAATTTATAACTAAAAATATGTGAAATCATTGAAATCACTTGGATTAAAAACCCATAAACATAATATCCAAACACAAACCATTACACATTAAAATCATCTATACTTATAGAAATGCCAATTTAAAAATCATTGTTTAAATTGACAGTGTAGGCTATCTGGTAGTGATAGATCTTTAATGCTTTTGAAAAATTCAAACAGCATATGTAACTGTTGAATCTTTTCAAGCAAGCTATTACACAGTCTAGGGGCAGCTGATGAAATGGTCCTCTAGGTGACATATAGAGGAAATATGGAGGAAGGAGCTGTCTTTCCTCCGTAGTCCATCTGCCATTGCTCTGGCTTTTGAGGGAGAGAGGAGCAGCTTATACCTCAATAGTGCTTTGGTCTCGGCACCTGATGAGAAGTTCTGTCTCTACTCCAACCACCATTGATCTGACCTCTGAAGGAGAGAAGGGCAATCAAATGCAGCTCCATCATGTTTTAGCCCTAGAGGCTAGTGAAAGGCTTTCTCTCATTATAAATGCTATTGTTCTGGCCTCTGAGTGAGAACAACAACCACACACCTCCACCATGTTTTGACACCAGTGGTTGGTGAGAGACCTAGTAGAGTCTTCTCTATATATCAACAATAAGTGGCTGGACAGCTTCCTCTTGACACTGCTGAAAGCCTGACCACTTGACCCAGAAGCAGTACCATGGCCACACATTATTATTATTTTACTGACACAAAAACAGAGTATGACACAGCAAAGGAGATATATATGCTGGATTGTGTATCATAGAATCACAAGTTGAACCCTTCCCAAGCATTTAGGATTGTTGATGTATTTTTTTTAGTGATTTGCACTGATCCAAGTAAGGTGGTCTTTTGCATTTGACAGATCATGATTTTGTCAATGTTTATTGTTTCCAAATACCGGCTGAAATCTTTTGGCATAGCACTCAGTGTGCCGATTATCACTGGGACCACCTATACTGGCTTATGTCAGAGCCTTTGCAGTTCGCATGTAGCCGAAAGAAATCAAAAAATCCATTTTCCACTGTTACATGTTTTGATGTGGATGAAAAAAACATGGCTGTACTGCCCATGCCATTATGGTGCCCCAAAATGCCAAATCGTCCTGACCCCATTTTGAAAAATGGAATGGTGCACAGCCCTAGAAAGTATCTCTCTTTCTCGCACACACTTTTATAAATACAGAATATTGGGGAACATCATAGAGTGGGGATTTCAGCCAATTTGTTAAGGTTTACCAGTTTTCATTTTAAAAGGGGGGGGGGTAGACAGGAAGACTGTAGTTAATGCCCATATCTATGCTTGTCTGCTGTATGAATCCTACTGCCTGCTGAGGATGATGTTTCAGCGGAGATGGTATGCTGGGATAAGGAGTCAAGGTTCAGCCTCTTCATTTCTTGTTTCAGTAACCAGATTATTGGCATACTAATCTGTCATGACAGTCTGTAGTTTAGTTTCCAAACTGGGGATGTTCAAATCAAGCAGAGATTAATGCATAGTGGCAAAGCGCTTCAGGTAATTTGGTAAATAAGCACCACATTACCTGAAGTTGTAATACATTTCTACAGCAAAAACCGCTGAGGAGGGGGTCTGGGAATGGAAGAGATCTCTTGACAGGCTATTGTGGGGTGCAAATAACAACACTCGGCTTAATGGAACGACAGTCCAGGAATCCCTATTAAGGAGAAATCAATACCTACCCATCTTTCAAGCCTGAGCTAGGAGCGGTATGACAAGGGCATTGCATTTTTCCTAATCAAGCGGATTCTGCCAAAGCCAAGAGTCTAGCTGAGCTTGCTATATCCAGCTGTACTGTGGTTGCTACTTAATGGAGCAGGTCATAGTTATAACACCCCAAAGAAATCAACCATTTTCAGCCTGAAAAGCACAGAAGGAATGCTGAAAATCCTACTGCTCTCTATTAAATCACTTCTATAGGTCACCTACTGTCTGTAGAGGAAGGACTCCAAGCAGTTGTGTATAAAAGTGTTCACTTCTTGCTTATACTTGAAACTGCACTCATGTACAAATAAAACTGGAGAAGCAATAAATAAATAAAAATGTTTGCTCAAAATCCTGTAGGGCACAGTATAACATAATAGTTTCAAATGTGGAACTATGCTACGTATCTTTGGTTGTCATCTGACTCTTCATTTAACTACTGCAATAGCCTTTCCATTGTGGGGAGGTGGCAAAGGAAGCAATGGAGAATTGACTGGTTTCTCCTCATAGAATCACTGAATCACAGGAAAAAGAATCACAGAAAAAGAATCTTAGAGTTGAAAGGGAAATCTAGTCCTCTCCCTACCTTGCAGCTTACTACACTCCAAGGTAAGACATTTGTGAACAGTAAAAAATGTTTAGATGTAATCTCTTTTCTTATTATTTGAATCAACCCGTTTTCTGTTCTAGTTTCTGGCACAGAAGAAAACAAGCTTGCTTCCTCTTCAACATGACATCCCTTCAGATATTTAAAGAGAGTTACCATGTCACCCATCAGGCCGCTTCCAGACAGCCCTAAAACCCATGCTCGAATGGGTTAAAGCAGGCATGGGAAAGCTTTCTAACTTGAGGGCTGCATGGTGGGCCAGATTGAGGTGGGTGAGAGGGAGGGAGGGGGTTCTCTCCAAGCCCTCTCCCTGCCCTCTCCTCCCCTTTCTCTTCTCTTTCAGAGGCAGAAAGTGAAGGAAAGACAAGAAACATTTGGTTTTGGTCAGGAAGAGACAGTGGACGGGAGAGATAAAGTGTATCCATTAGACTCCATATTGCCTACTCCTGATATATAATCCTAGAATCCTAGAGCTAGAAGAGATCCCCAAGGGTCATCCAGTCCCTTGCCCTGCCATACAAGAAGGTACAATCAAAGCAGTCCGGCTAGACAGCTTCTGTGGAAAAACCTCTAGAGAAGGAGATGCCACAGGCGGCCTACACCACTCTCCAACAGCTCTTACTCTCGGGAAGTTCTTCCTAATCTTTTCAATTGAATCTCTTTCCCTGCCATTTGAAACCATTGCTCCCTCAGTTTTCCCCTTCCTCCTCAATGGGACATCCTTTAAAATTATGAAACATGGTTCTCATGTTCCCTCTTTACCATCTCTTTTCCCAGCTAAACATCCCCCAGGAGGAAAATACATCACAACACACTGAGATAATTTTTTTTTAAGCCAGCAACCATGAGATCACAAATTTGTTTGTTTGGGTGTGGGTGTGAAGAAAAATGACTTTTATTTATTTATTTATTTATTTATATACCGCTTTTCTCAGCCCTCAGGCGACTCAAAGGGGTGAACAATATCAATACAAAACATCACGAGACAATTATAGGGCAATTAAAAACAATTGTAACAAATAATTAAACAGTAGGCAGCAGCGAATTTTGATCAAATTAATCATTTTCTGCACAAAATGTTGAGTTTTGTACAAAAATGGGAATTTCCCCTGCTTCTGAATTTTAAAACAAAAAAGTCCCAGAGTTCAAAAAATCACAACAAATGTATATTCTAGCACTGTAAAGACAAAACCATCATGCTAGAACAAAATGACCAATGATTTACATCCCTAAGCAGTCCAATCTACAATTATCTGGTCCAGGAGACATTGGAGTTATGCCATGGAGACAGGGTGATGGGTACATCTGTACTGTAAAATTAATTCTGTTTGATACTACTTTAACTTCTATGTCTCAATGCTATGGCCTCATTGGTCTTTAGCCTTCTCTGTCATAGAGTGCTGGCTTCCCACCAAACTACAAATACCAGAATTCCATAGCACTGAGTCATGGCAGTTAAAGTGGCACCAAACTGCATTAATTTTACAGTGCAGATATACTCTGTGAAAGCTTCTGGATCATATGCCCTGTTTTTGCAAACCCAACCCTGTTTACTACAAATCTGAAGACTATTTGTTAAACAAGTATAGTTCTGACTACTCTTGGCAATTTATTTTCCATGCGATGTACAAACCAATGAAATTTCAGTTAACTGAGTGTAACACAGAAACTGTTGCTACAGTAATATGACAAGAGGTGCCAGCTCCACCATGCATCTCTGAAATCCAGAGATAACAGGAAAACTACTGAAGGTGATGCAAATAATATTATGCCAAAAATTGGGCCTAAAGATGCACAATGGTGTCAATTTGTACCATCGGAGCTAAATTCCTAGGAAACATCATCATTATGGCTGAGACTGAGGCTGTATTTCACTCTAACTCAAATGCTTTCACCCTATGAAATCTTATGGTTTGTACTTTGGTAAGGTGCTTAGAATCCTCTGCTAGAACGATCAAATACACTTCCCTGCAAGAGAGAACACTAGTGTCTGCTAGTGCAAATGCACCTTTAGAGGCAAATAACCATAGATATGAACCTTCAACAACAACAAAAGAAATTGTTCCCAGGATGCTGTATCACATTCACAGTGACATACACATAGCTCCAAGTGACCTAAGGCAGTGTTTTAAAACCTCTGGTCTTCCAGGTGTTTTGGACTCAAGCTGCCAAAATCCCTGATCATTGACCAAAGCAGCCGAGGCATCTGGGAATTGAAATCCATAACATCTGGGGGACTAATATTTGGTAATCACTTATATAAGGAATCAATCCCAAAACCATCCCTCTGATTAGTTGCTGGCCCTATAGCAGTTGCTTCTTGGCTCACCTCAGTCTTGTGCCACTGGCCAAGCAATAACACAAATAGCAAAAGAACAAGGACCATTGTGATAGCAGCAAAAAATACAGAGCTTGGCAAGGTGCATTTTTTAAGAAATAAGAAATTTCTATTACTTATTGGTGAGTTTTAGAAGTAGTAATCCCCATCTATTACTCAATGGAAAACTTATCGTGTTGCTTGTAATTGGAAAACTTACCCTACTGAGTACATTCGCCCCACTGTTTAGTGCACATTTCCCCATCTCCATGTCACCACCCTTCAGTGGTACTGGGAGTCCATCCAGACAGGCCTAAAATGTGGGACCTTTCTCAGTTTTATTGGATGCATCCAAACAATGCCTCTGATAAAAGCAAATTAATGCTTTTTTGTATTAATTAAACACCTCATAAGATCTGGATCTGCCTGAAAGATCCAGGACTAATGAAGTTCTTGAAATCAGGATAGCATGAAGCCACCGCAAAGCCCCCGATTTACCATCTAAAACTTACTGAAAAGATCCCTGGCTCCCATGGGACTTCTCCTCACATCCTCCTGGCATGAAAAATGATGTGTGAGGAGTGGGATGGTTGAGGCATTTTCCTCCTCACCCTTCCCATCTCCTCAGGTATCATTTTCTTGCACCAGGAGAAGAGGCTCCATTGGGCCCAGGGACCTTTTCAGTAAGTTTTGGGGGGTAAATCAGGAACTTTGGGGTGGCTTCATGCTATCCCAATTTCAATTGGGATAGCATGTAGCCACCCCGGGAGAGAAATCCCGGGGTTGTGTGAGGAAATGGGGACTAGAACCCATGTTGAAGCAGGTTACTTTAACCCATTTCAGTGTGGGTTTTAGTCATGTCTGGAAGCAGCCTGGTTTGGACAGATCTCCATGACTGAGTCCCTGAGGAGAGCAGAGAAAGAGTGGTGGTACCAGTGTCCAGTATGAATGTGGATTAGGCCAAATCAGACCCAATTCCAGTGGCCAGACAACCCCAAAAAACACACCCATGGGATACACCAATTGCCCACAATGGGGCAAAGTTGGTTGAAATAAATAAACTAAGAAGAAGTGCTATTCACCAGAATTCAATGTGCATTGACAGAATGAGTTCAGATTTTGGGGCTCATGTAGACAAGACCTAAGTTCCAGTGTGGATTTATTTCCCTACTGACATTGTAGCTATCAGCCGCTATTGCTGAAATGACCTCTAAAAGCAACTTTTAAAAGTGCCAAGAAAGTGTTACGTATTGACCAATAAAGTCACTTATGCTACTTTTGAAATACAACTTTTTATCTCCTGTTCCTTAAAGAAATAATTAGATATACATAGTTGTATTGCTTCCAAATAATTACTTCAAAATCGTGAGAATGTCAGAATTGAAAATGGTATTATTTCCCAGATTGACTGTACCGTAGGCTTCCTAGATTGATTAGACCAGGGGTCCTCAAACTAAGGCCCGGGGGCCGGATGCGGCCCTCCAAGGTCATTTACCCGGCCCTCTCTCAGGGTCAACCTAAGTCTGAAGTGACTTGAAAGCACACAACAACAACAACAACAATCCTATCAGCCAAAAGCAGGCCCACACTTCCCATTGAAATACTAATAAGTCTACATTTGTTAAAATTGTTCATTTTAATTATTGCATTGTTTTAAAGTGTTTTTTGCACTACAAATGAGATATGTGCAGTGTGCATGGGAATTCATTCATGTTTTTTTCAAATTATAATTCGGTCCTCCAACAGTTTGAGGGACTGTGACCTGGCCCTCTGTTGAAAAAGTTTGAGGACCCCTGGATTAGACCATAAAAGAAAGGGAGAAAGCTTGTAAAAGTTTGATGTTTATTCATTGTGCCCTTTGTACAGTACATCCAAGACAATGGGAAAGCCACAAGTGAATCAAGTTATGGAAACTTGGCTGAACTGTGCTTCGTTACTGAGAAGATTCCACAGGCTTCCTGGGTTGAATGTACCATAGAAAAAAAGGCAGAAAGCTTGTAAAAAGTTGCAATGGGCAAACTGAAATTCATTTAATTTGCTATGCGCTATTTTATCCTATAAACTCAAATGCTTATTAGCACTGTAAATATGCCTTTTTACTGGCTGGCTGACAGCTCACATGTTTCCTGCATTGTCTCCTTAAACATTTATGAGTGTTCATGAATATGCAAAATTCTCAATCTAATGCCTGCAAAATGGCTGCAAGTACAAATGCTGTGTTAATATTTCATACAGCAATGGAAGCAAATCAACAATCATAAATTTTGAACAAATATGTTGCTTCATTAATAACTAATGAGTCAGTTGCAAGGGAGCTTGCAATTTGGCATTTAATACTAAAAGTGGTGTTTAAAAGGAGCTTATGTGATGGCATAATCATTCCTTTTAAAAGGCATTGCGCAACGTTCGGGCGGAGGGACTTGCAATGCAGGGCTTTACAAAAATCAAAGCTCTTGAATGAGAGACATTCTCCTCTTTGACGCTGTTGTAAAACGCAGCTGAAGAAAGTTACAGTGAGATAGAGGCAAAGAGCAACCTTCATTCCCAATTCTTACTGTTTTTGTGTACACTTACTTCAGTTTAACTTAGCAACATGAACTTTCTAAAAGGGAGAATCACTAAGCATGGCAGCAAATTACATGGAAATCACACCATTAGTGGAACTCACACCAAATCTTGATTTGAAGCACTGCTCAGAAGGACCTGTGCAGAAATGAGAGTGGCCAAAAGAGGACACAAATTTGCATACAAATGGCCATGTTCTAAATTATATGTACATATCCAAGATGAAAAATAATTGCTACTGTATAAACACATATGCATCACATCTCACTATAGAGGGGAGATTGTAAACGGTGTGTACCTCTTCAATCTACTGCCAAGGTGCTAACTGATGATGAGCAAATTGGAAGCCTTTGGAGTGCTTTGACTTGAAATCCGACTTGGACTGGATGATCCTTGAAATAGCAGACACTTTGCAAAATAGGCATTCCTCTAAATTGGGGTGGAGAGACTCCCTTGCAACTGACTCGTTCAAATTGGAGACAATCTTTTTAATGACAAATGGGCAGCCTAACACAAATCTCCAAGAAAAACAATTTCAGCTTTATCCCAACTTTTCTCTTCCCTGGGTTCAAGCTGACTGATTGGTGGCAACTCAAGACAGTTTAACTCCAAGCATGTTTCAGCTTGTAATCAATGCAAAACACATTTAGTAGGCTTGGTTGATTTTTTTAAATGGTTCAAAACTGGTGGTTCAATTCAAAATTGAATTTCAATTTTTTTCCAAAAAAAAAAATCGGAAATTTCCAAATTGCTTTTTTAATGGCAGACTTGATAGCACAATATGCAAAAAACAGCATAGGCATGGAATTTCTAGTGTCTCCTGAGGCAACTCACAGCAAACATTGAAAAAAAGAAACAGCCTTTTTGCCTTGGAAGCTGATTTCACTACTTTGGGAAGGAGAGTTTGTGTTCAATGAGTGGCTTGAATTGATGGGAGATCTAGTTCTTTTGAGGCAATGTGCAACAAAAACTAAAAAAAAAACAAAACACTGAGGCCAGAGAGAACAGCTACAATGTTGGCTTTTTAAAATGTGCCTATTGCCCAGCCAGCCAGGTAGGCAGGCAGCCAAGCACAGCAGGCAACAGCCCTTCTCCCTGCCTTTCTTCCTTTCTGCTTGCTTGCTTGCCCACCGTTCTCTTCTTCTAACCTCCCTTCCCTTAGTCTTTCCCATCCCCCTTCCCCCTTCCCTTCCTGGCTCTGAATGAGCCTCTGAGCCATGTATATACAGCAATGGCTGCCAGTGCCAAAACCCCCACATCCCCAAAACTTCTCACCTGATTGGCTGGGAGGGGAGGCAAAGAGCCTCCAGGCCTCCCAGCAGCCTAGAGGGATGAAAATACACTGAATCATTTTCTACTCACTTCCTGAGTCATTACAAAAATGGTGGAAAAAGCTTCGGAAGGGCAAAGGGACTTCCAGGTTTTTAAAATGCTTCAAAATTGCTTCAAAAAGGTAACTTTAATGAAATTATTACAAGTAAAATTCTTGCTTGTAAGCTGCATCGAGTCCTTCGGGAGATGCTAGCGGGGTACAAATAAAGTATTATTATTATTATTATTATTATTATTATTATTATCTGACGCGGATCTATCCATGCCTAATATTTAGGGTATAAAGACAGTCTGTGGGGATATACCTGCACGGGGGCAAATGAGAGCATTGTCTACACATCAAATAATGATCATACCGCTATGCTCAAATCTTCAGATTTGCAACATACAGTTTAGTCAACTAAAGAATAGTGGCAAGCAAGGTTAGCAAGGGAATAGGAACAAAGTAAATATGAGAATTCCAGTTGTGAACAATTTTCAGTCTCTTAATCGCTGCAATTTAGAAATTTGGGGACTGAAAGAGAATTTGACTGGGCAAGTAAAATTCTTGCCTGAAAGGACCTGATCTCATTTCACACATGCACCCTTTAGCTTGCCACACATTTAGTGATCTGGATAGGGATTTCCTCTTTATGTCCTGGATTTTTTTTACTGCTGGGGGATCAGTTAGAATGAATCTGAATAAATCTTTTATGGAGGCTGATAGATCTGAATGAATCCTGCAGTCATTGGGTAAATTCTTGTTACCATGAGTATTGTTCCTATTGATTTCCTAGTGGTTTGGTGACATGTAGAGATGGCTTGGAAAGTTGACGTGATTGCTTGTTAAGTGCCCACACTCACCAGGAGGATACTGTTTATCTCTTTGATTCAAATGAGGGAGTTCTGGGCAATGGAGATAAGATGGGGAAAGGAAGTCTGAGAAATGGCAAGATAGTCATCTTTCAATATCTGAAGGGATGTCATGTAGAGCATGGAGTGAGCTTGTTTTTGCTGCTCCAGAGACTAGAACACCAACCAGTGGATTCAAATTACAAGAAATGAGATTCCACCAAACTGTAACAACAACTGAGCAGAGGAAGAGACTGCCTCAAGAGATGATGGAGTTGTCATCTGTGGCAGTTTTTAAAACAGAGGTTGGATAAGCATCTTTCAGGAGTGCTTTATCCATGTATTCCTACATGGCAAGGGGTTCAATTAGATGGCCTTTTCAGCCCCTTCCAATGCTATGATTCTATGAAGGTGGTGGCCAAACCACACATAGTCACTATATGATGTTCTGTACTTTTAGGTTAAACTGCTTTTTCATTTCAGATTCCTGTCTATGTTAGGATAGAAACAAAGTGAGAACAACATAACTTTGTATATTTTATTGGATATCTCAGAGATATTTAATGCCACCAACTGCTGATGTGAAAGGGGAGATGATTGTGAAACAGTTCTTTTTTTGGTTCTACACAAACTGGTTCTTCTGTTTCCAGAAGGTGGTGCTGGGGGACTATTGATCTGCCCCTGGCAACCAAGGGCTGATAGTTATGCAGAACTTTGTTTTGCCCTTCAAACAGAGCTCTATACAAATTCCACACACACACACACACACACACACATTTATGATGATGTTTTTCATCTAAGATGCCACAATGACAAATAAAAAGGACTCTGAATATTTCATTACTACACACAAAAAATTGTATACTTTTAATAATATTGATGTTGAATTTCAGTACAGAATAATATACAATGATAAGAACAGTTTTAAGAAATGAAATCCCTCAGAGAAAAAAAAGCTCCAGGAAAGGAGGCTTCTTTGAATCTATGGTACATCTACACTGAACAGTTTAACACAATTTTAACTGCCATTTCCCAATGCTATGAAATTGTGGGAGTTGTAGTTTTACAAGGTCTTTGACGTTCTCTGCCAAATAATACTGGTGCCTCACCAAACTACAGCTGCTAAGATTCCATAGCATTGAGAAATTGCATTTAACGTGGTGTCAATCTCTATTAATTCTATAGTGTAGAATTGTTCTCCCTACATTTCTTTTAAAACCCTCCTACTAGATATGTCCTACCTACCTCTGTTCATGCCCAGCGTTTATTTTTAAATTTTAAACTATTACATCTGACCCGGCCATAGGTTTTTAAACTCTTGCACGTTATTATTATTATTATTATTATTATTATTATTATTAATAATAATAATAATAATAATAATAAAACCTTATACCTCGCTACCATCTCCCAAGGGACTTGGTGCGGCTTACATGAGGCCGAGCCCACAATACATCAATACAAGCAATAACAACCACAATACGAAGCAAAATACAAATACTAATACAAAGCAATTAAAATAAATCTCATACACAAATAGCATAAACATTGAACAGTAGCACAAAACACATTTAAAAACTATGGTTGGGCCAAATGTAATTAAGTTAAAAAATAATGCTGGGCATGAACAAGATAGAGGAAGTGGGGCATTGGTGGAAACATACAAGCTGTCCTAAATCAGTATAAAGTGCTTTTGGAGGACATAATGCTGAGGGTTCATTATTCTGGGAAGGCACACTGGAACAACCACGTCTTCAAGCTCCTCGTAAAGACTGCCAGAGTTGGGGCATGCCTGATGTCCTTAGGAAGTGAGTTCCTGAGTTGAGGGGCCACCACCGAGAAGGCCCTCTCTCTCATCACCACCAAACGCGCTTGCGATGCAGGTGGGAGCGCGAGTAGGGCCTCTCCAGATGATCGAAGAGATCGTGTGGGTTTGTTATTGTCTATATGTTGAGTTATATTAATTGTATTGCTTTATTTGCTTATTGCTTGTTGTTTTTATTGATGTGTTGTTGGGCTTGGCCTCGTGTAAGCTGCTCCGAGTCCCCTTGGGAAGATGGTGGTGGGGTATAAATAAAGTATTATTATTATTATTATTATTATTATTATTATTATTAGTGTAGATGCAGCATGAGTCAATCATGTTTCAGCATAATTTGCTTTATATCTATACTTTAATTGTGACTAAATGACAACCAGTTTTGCTATTTCCCCTACTAACTTCTTCTAGTTAGATGGAAGATGTATGACATTCACTGTAAATTTCTCAGCTCTACTGATTGTGGTGCCTTTGTCCTTTTTTATATGAAGGGTTACTTCATTATCTTACCAGAAAGAAAGGGTTTCCTCTCTACATTATAATTTAAACATTCCCAGTCCAGGATACAGAGATTTCTCATGTAATTGGTATAATAGAGCAACTGAGAAACTGAGCTTCCAATGAAGGGTCAAAATCTAATTGCTAGTCTTAACTAGAGTATATATTTTGAGTCAAAAGTACGTACAGAGGTGTTGACCTCCCAAGTCCCCATTTATTCAGTGCATCAATTCTAGTTGAGCCTATGAGTTAGATTTAGGGCAAGAATCACTGCTCATAGCTCACTCATTTATGCTGCAGCAGCTTCTAGCTTAAATTACTATAGTCTATGCTATATGGATCTGCCCTTGAAGACAGATAGTCATTTCAATCAGCTTGAATCTTAATCAGAACCAGTTTATTAGCCTATTTAACATGGAACATCAACTGGTTCTATTTAATTTCTGGGTTCGGTGCAAATATTTTTGGGGGAGGATAAAATCCTGAAATTTTCAAACTACCTGCAGCCAGAGCAATTTATTTATATACCACTTTTTTAACAGTGAGCTATGAACAAAACATTTCCCATCTTGGATGGGCAGGAAATTCAAAGTTCCTAGTTCTAGTTCTGGCAACTTCAGTCAAGGAGATGGAATTATCCACCCACAGAAGAACTCGCTAGTTCCTACATTTCTGCATGATCCTGACATCTGAGTTGACCTTCTAACAAGGAGTCAAACCCAAATCATAAGCACAAAAGACTGAGGACTTTATCACCCCAACCTGCTGTGTTGCAACAGTCACATTAGTGTAGATAATAGATCTATACCAAATTGAAACCTTTAATATTACATCTTTATTCATTAGCACAACTATGCTGGCTCAATAATCTACGGTCCTGTGATCTAATCTGTAATCTTCCTCAAACCCTTCATAACTCTGCCCTATTTCCAACCCACTAAGGTAAATAATGGGAATGTAGCAGAATGGTGAGCTATTGATGGATTTTACTTATCAATTAATAGAGATGGGGGAATCACTGGGAGAAGGAGGCAAACTGATAGTGAGATGCACATGACATTGTATGATCGCTACCATTGCTAAAGGTGACTTTTCAGCCGCCTGATGTGATAATGCCTGGAATGAGCAATTTTGCCTTGTGGTCAATGGAATCATAACCTCAGTTAAACCCAATCCGCATCCCCCCCCCCCCCCCCAAGAAAAGTCAAACAGGCTCTAGCCCTTTCAAGTTTTCAACAGGCACTTGTTTCGTTTGGTCTTTGAACCATATGGATTTGAAGATGTTTTGAATGTGCAGCGGATTTGGGGGCTTTAAAGAAAACATGTTTTGGTTTGCTTTTAAAGGGTCTTCTTATCTAACTTCTTCTTATCTCCCAGCATCCTGAGAAGCAATACATAAAACAAATCAACAAATAAAATATCGTGTGTAAGCCTCCAGAAGATGTCCTGAATCAGGACCTATCTCCTATTTCAGAAAATTCTGGATGATTATCTGCACAGAAAGGTAAATAAAATTTGGGATGAAAATTTCAACTAATCAATTGTTTGTGATAATTTCTTGATGCCAGACATCGGTTTCTGAAGGACACTTTAAAAGAGAGGCTGACATCCTGTTGTTGAACTATACATGTGTGAGTTCCCTACAAAAGCTGTTGGACCTGAACTCAGCTGAAGGTTGAGAAAGCAGACTTATACATGTGGTGCCATTGTGCATTGTACATTCAGATAGGAAGCATGCAAGTGTGTATTGCATATTGGGGGCTGCACATTTATTTGTGACATGTTGCACTTTACTCATGAACTGGCATTGCAGAATTGATATATAAGTCAGTGGATGCTAAGTTACACATGTGTTCTTGGCATAGCATCTTGTCCTATATCTCAAGTCTTTTGATGTTAATGCAATAATCAGTAATTTTTCAATTCTACATTTTGCAATCTGTTGCTTTCAGTTCAACAGACCAGCTAGGGCAGTGGTTCTTTACCTGTGGGTCCCCAGGTGTTTTGACCTACAACTGCCAGAAATCCCAGCCAGTTTACCACCTGTTAGGATTTCTGGGAGTTGAAGGCCAAAACATCAGGGGACCCACATGTTGAGAACCACTGAGCTAGGGGCTTTACTTATTCAACATCACTGAGATCAAGGTCTGAAAAAAAAGTGATTGTAGACAGCTGAGACACATTTATTGTGTATATAGTTCACAGCTGTGACTAATCAGTGCAGGCCAGCTCCAGGAAACTAAGAAGAGCCATGCCAGACCAGGACCCAAAGCCTTACTCTGTAACAATTCAAAGTGCTGGTTTTGATCTATAAAGCTCTATACAGTTCTGGCCCAGCTTACTTGTCTGAATGCATCTGCCTCTATGTCCCATCTCGCAACTTAAGATCATCCAGGGAGGGCCTGCTCTCACTTCCGTCAACATCGCAAATGCATTTGGCGGGGATGAGAGACAGGGCCTTCTCAGCTGTGGCCCCCCGCCTATGGAACACATTCCCAAATAAGATAAGATCGACTCCATCCCTCCTGGTTTTCAGAAAAAAATTAAAATTGTGGTTTTGGGATCAGGCCTTCGGGCAGCAGATGTAATTTGCACCTTAGTGGACATGGACTGGAACGCTGTTGCGGCAGCTGACATTGCAATTTTGTTTTATTGTTTTAATTCATTCTATATGGATTGGTTTTCATTATTATTTATGTATTTGATTGTGATGATATTATTGTAATTGTGATGTAGCAGCCTTAAACCATTACTCATGTAAGCCATCCTGAGTCCTCCTTTGGGGGTAGAGAAGAGATGGGGTACAAATACCAGAAATAATAATAAATAAACAAGGAAGGTGATACTTTGATAATTCTTTACCAAATGAAACAAGTAATTTCAGCAAATGTTTTCAGTGCTTTTTTGCAATTCAGGATTCATTTGTGCAAAATTCTAATGTGCAAAAAGTTGAACCCTGTGAATATGGTACACCCCACAGACTTCATGTGGGTATGTGAAACCATGGATATGCTAGTGAACCCTAATTAAGTCGCTTCTGTCGCTTCTGTGGCGAGAGAATCAGCCATCTACGAAGACGTTGCCCAGGGGACCGCCCAGATGTCTTGCAATCCTGCGAGGAGGCTTCTCTCATGTGTCCCCCCCCCCCAATTAAGTGAAGGACGTCTGGTCCATGAATACCATAGAACAGGTCTGCACAACTTGTCCTCCAGGTATTTTGGACTTCAGCTCCCAGAATTCCTGACCATAAGACAAGCTGACTAGGGCTTCTGGAAGTTGGAATCCCAGACACCTGGAGGACCACAAATATACACACTTGTTATACAGTCATGCTGGAGGATGTAGAAAATGCCTGGAGAGAACATATTTTGTCAGAGATTGATAGATGAAACCGTGGATTCAATTCTAATGGATACTGGACTCATACTCTATCTAGAACTAAAATCATACATAAAACAAACAAACTAATAAAAGTAAAAAAATACTTTAAAGCAATATTTCTGTGTCTCCAGCAAAGGATCACTGCTTTGTCGTAGTGGTGGAGCTTGAGCAACTCAATGATGCTAAGAGCGAAACCGTGGAAGGACATCCAAGACGGGAAGGTCATGGCAGAGAGGTCAGACCAAACGTGATCCCTGGGGAAGGTAATGGCAATCCATACTAGTACTCATGCCATGAAACTAAATGGATCAGTACAACTATCTCAATAAAATAGTGAAGAATAGAGACATCACACTGGCAACGAAGATCTCATAGTTGAAGCAATGGTATTCCCCGTAGTAACCTATAAATGTGAGAGCTGGACCCTAAGGAAGGCTGAGCGAAGGAAGATAGATGCTTTTGAACTGTGGTGTTGGAGAAAAATTTGGAGAGTGCCTTGGACTGCAAGATCAAACCAGTCCATACTTCAGGAAATAAAGCCCAACTGCTCATTGGAGGGAAGGATATTAGAGGCAAAGATGGAGTACTTTGGCCACATAATGAGAAGACAGGAAAGCTTATAGAAGACAATGATGCTGGGGAAAAGGAAGAGGGGCTGACCAAGGGCAACATTTATTTATTATTATTATTTATTTACTTCACTTGTATACCGCTCTTCTCAGCCCTTAGGCGACTCAGAGTGGTTAACAACAATTCAACAGTATACATAGTACAGACAATAGGCCTTTAAAAACAGTAACGTCACAAATCAATAACATAACTTCAATACAACATTACATCAGTATAGCAAATCCATCAGGTCTCATCACTAGAATCAGTATCCAAACTTGTTATCCATTCTTCTGTGTTCCAATAATCAATCAATCAATCACACTGCTTAGCGAAATGCCTGTTCAAACATCCAGGTCTTCAGTTTCCTCCGAAATACCAGTAAGGAGGGGGCCGATCTAATATCTGCAGGGAGGACATTCCACAGCCGGGGTGGCACCACTGAGAAGGCCCTGTCTCTTGTCCCCGCCAGGCGTGCCTGTGAGGCCGGCGGGACTGAGAGCAGGGCCTCCCCAGACGATCTTAATGTCCTAACTGGTTCATAGGAGGAGATGTGTTCGGACAGGTAGGTCAGGCCAAAATGGATGGATGGTATCCTTGAAGTGACTGGCTTGACTCTGAAGGAGCTGGAGGTGGCGATGGCCGACAGGGAGCTCTGGGGTTGGCTGGTCCATGAGGTCACAAAGAGTTGGAAGCGACTGAACGAATAAAAAAAACCCCAGTATTTCTGTGTAGGAAAATGTTGTTTTCTACACAAATCACCATGTGCGAATTTTGCATAGTATAAGTCCTTCACCTGGCAACCCAAGGTTCTTTTTATCTGAGTTATCCAAGGTCATTTTTTTGGCTACCTATTCAACATTTTAAAATATCATTCCTATCTGTATACTGCAGCAACTTCTCTGTTTTCTAGAAGGGAGTCACTGAAGTGACAGGGAACTATGAGGGACAATGAAAATTCTGTAGTGAGAGCTGCTTTATCTATGGCTTTTGACTTGAGTTTGGGGCTAATCTGAAGACTTCCCATTTTCTTGCTTTACATAGTCTGCTGCATCTTAAAATCCACAGGCAATACCAGGTCTTGTAAAGTCAAGCTACCTCATCAGTCGAAATGATTTATTTTGAGTCTGAATACCTCTTGATTCCCTTTTCTGATTAGAGTCTCAGAAGATCTGTTTGCTCATGACCTAGCACCTGGTCTTCTCCCTTCATATCTCCATTGGAACTTGACCTTTCCTTAGGTTTGACTCCATCAGCTTCTGTCCTTTTGTCCCTCATTGACTTGCTCTGGTGCCTGACCTCCAACTTGTCTGTGACCATGTTTATTGCCCTCATGATTATCATCTTCTTGCACCTGTACTGAGCCACAGCAAAAGTCTATTCTAGAATTACAGAAACAGGAGGGCTTAGCAGTGACCCACATGGAGATACACTGGTGGGTCCCCTGGGAAAGGTTGTTTGGCTACATTTTTCATGGAGCGATATTAAATAAGTAAAACATATTGGACACAGAAATGTTGCAGAATAGCTCACCTAGTACAAGGGATCCATTCACACCACAGAAGAATAGGTCTGTTATTCTACTTTATCTGCTTTGGTTAAGTCCTTTGGAATCATGGGGTTTGTATTTCAGTGATGCAGTGGAGTGCTCTGGCTGAAAATTATAAGTAGCCCTCACAAAAATGGCAGTTCCAAAATTCCATAGAGTGGAAAAAATACAGTTAAAATGAAATAATAGCGCTATAATTCTGTAATGTGGGTGAGGTCAATGTCAGAGCATGAAGCAGACTCAGGATCCACCTATGATATCGATTTAATGCAGTTTGAAATCACCTGAACTGCCATGACTTAATGCTATGGAATCATGGAAGTTGTACTTTTCCTTGGTCTTCAGCTTTCTCTGTGGAAGAGTGTGTATGCTGCACCCAACTACAAATCCCGTGATACCATGGCTCAATTAAAGTGGTGTCAAACTGCACTAATTCTACAGTATAGATGTATCCTTAGACATAGGCAGGATCTACAATGCCAAATAATGCCATGTGAACCGCATTATTTGGTCAGTGTAGATACAATAATCAGATTAACTGCACTGAACAACATCTACACTCACCAAATCCAAACTTCATTATATGGCAGTGTAGATCAAGCCTAAGGCTGTATCTGTACTGTAGAATTAATGCAGTGTGGCCTGTCTGGTTTCTGTAATTAAATTATCCCTTAAATGATTCGTTGTAATGAATTGATTTAACTATCAATTGCAAATCACTCTAGTAGGCACAGTCTGATCGAGCATAATCAATTGGAAGGCTACCGTATGCATTCATTCCACAATCAAACTTACGAACTCAGAGCAGTTTGCTTTCTTGCAGACCAAAAATATTCTCTTTCCAAAAGGCTTGTACAAATAGTTTGATGTCAGAACAGAGCTCAGTAGTAAATGTCAAGGGAAATGAATTGGGGTCACAAAGATCACTTGTTTGAACCTGTTGATTTGTTTTAGGTTGATCAACGAGCAAACAGACCTGTCATTTACCTTGGTGTGCGTGCCTCTATGTTTAACGCAGGCTCAAACAGCAGCACAAACTTGTTAAAGATCTCCAGATACTGTCGGAAAGACCTCCATTTTATAGGCATGGGTTTGAAGGCAAACCGTTTTGATGAGGTGTATGAAAAGCAACCTCATAAATTGTTCTATAAAGTGTAAACTTCGTTTTTTTTTTTAAAAAAGTTTCCTTTGGAAACTCAACTTTAGCTTATTATTATTGCTATTAATCTTGTTAGATCTGTCTCATATATTTATAGTCCTGGTTTGTTTTCCACACAACTCGTAATTATATATTTTTTTCTTTTCTTTTTTTGGTACACTTTAAAGTTCTGTTGCTACTAGGTTCTGACATTTTAATCTAAGCAGAAGGTTGTAGTGAGATATTTTTTTCCCCAACCTAACATTTTCAATATTAGTGCAGAGGCAAACAAGTGAACTCGATCCTGTTGCTCCTCTTCCATGATTAATTTTGTTGTATATTTACTGGTAATTTTACTCTGAATGCTAATTATTTGCATGTAATTATATCACTAAATTGTATATTTGAAAAATAACTAAGATACAGAAGAGACATTTTATGCTTGCAAAATCAGCTACGCTTACTATGTGAAGAAAAATATTTGAAATGAATGGCTGAAATTTGGTGAATGTTGTTATTCACACCCTGAATGCATGGTATGGTTTTATCCCATGATGATTTAAAATGGGATAACTAACCACACAAGGAGAGTGCATTGGTCATGGACTCCTCCATTGTCACTGTGGTCATGGTCTGAAATAGAGTAAATCATATGTACAAGAGCTCTCCATGAAGTTCTGAATTGCCAGGATTCAAGCTCATGTGGAAAAATCAGGGTTCAGAACTATGTGGAGACCCTCCACACATATGTTTAAGCTAATATTGTAGAGTTTTAGTCCACGTGGGAGCTTAAATACCCCCAAAGGAACCTTTTGTCATGAAAGCTAAGAAGGATAGGCTTGGTTAGTACTTAGATGGGATACTACAAACTAATACTAGGTATCCAGGCTATAAAAGGTAAGTGTCCTTTTATTGAATATCAAAATCTGAAATACTCCAAAATTTAAAATTATTCACCTGGTTAGCCTGGATAGTATAATCTTTGTCTTATGATGGTTCCAGCTACAGAAACTTTGTTTCATGCATAAAATATAAATTTCATATTTACACTTGGGTCCCATCTCCAAGATATGCATAATATGTATACAAATGCAGGTATTCTAAAATCTTGAGGAAGGGGCGGCCCTGGACTCCGAAACACTTATGGTTCCTATGTTTGGATAAAGATATCCAACCTGTTTTAAAGAGGAAGGAACTAACAAAGTCTCCTCTGGGTATTCCTTGCCTAAGAAATTCATGGAGTGACCATAGTTGACAGATGACTTGACGACTTGAAGCCACATACATGCACAATTCTCGTGGACACTCTACAGACATATAAGGCTTTCTGTAGACTCATCTGTTATTGTGTGAGCAAAGAGATAACTTACTTAGGCAATCTCTCATTGCCCAAGTATGATGTCCTTCTAAGTGTAGTGTCTTGGCAGTGGATACATAGGTGACTGTAGAGCCCTATTCTTGATCCACATGTTCTTCCACAGTAAGGACATCAGAAGACGGTTCTGGTCAGGGTTGGCTTGATGCACCTCCCTCTTGGCACGTTTCTCCCTTTTGCCCTCCATTCGTGCCTCTTCAAATTTCACAGCACTGGTGGTCACAGTTGACTTCCTGCAAGAGCACTCAAGGGTTAGGGCTTCCCAGTCTCTTCTGTGACAGGTAGAAGGCGGTTTGAAAGGATTCTTGGGAGGATTTTCCCAGCGGAGGTTAGAAGGGAGATACCTCGATAGTTTCCGCTGAGATAAAAAGTCCTATTAATGGGGATCTGGGGAAACAGCCTAATAAAAGCCATGGAATAGAACAGAAGAAATCTCAAGTTCATTTCATAAATGGCATCTTGATCATTTCCTGCTTGAGAGAGAAGACAGATATTTTTCAGCTGGACATTTGGAATCTGGAATAAGTGGAAACACAAACAAATCTGTGGTGATGAGGCCTTGGCCAAGCTAAAAGGCAGTGGAACAATCTGGAGAAATCCCAGACTGTAATGTTGAAGCATTTGCCTGCTGACCGAACAACAAAGAGGATGTAGTTCCAGATCTGGGAGCAGCCACAAAGAAGACCTTTTCTTGTGTCTCTACCAGGCTTGACTCCAGTGGCCAAATAATTGATGGGGACCAAAAAACATTAAAGTTTAGATAGACTCATAGTGGATAAAGTAATTTTTAAATAATAAGTATTTTTTTTAAAAAAAACAAGTATTTGTAACCACAACTTTGAATTATACTTGGAAACATTTGTTTTTGTTGTTTGTTCTCATTGAATTATTTTCTGACCTATGATAACCCTAACAGGAACCTCTCACAAGGTTTTCTTGGCAATTTTTTTTTCCAGAGGTTTACCATTGCCTTCTTCTGAGATTGAGAGACTGTGACCTGCCCATGGTCACATACTGGGTTTCATGGCTGAGCAGGAATTGAAACCCTTGTTGCCAGAGCCTTAGCACAACCCTCAAACCATACTGACTAGTAGCCAATTAGTTTTTGTAGCAAAGGGGCCAGATACCCCCCAGTCTTTTAAAAATGATTTTACCAAGCAGCAAATTGGAATTGCAACACTCAAGAAGGACTAGAGACCTTATCACATGGGCAGGGTAAGGTTAGGGTTAGGGGGAAATCCTGGGGCAATCCTGGAGCAGCAGAGGGACCTATCATGCTTTGCTACCACTCCTCGGTGCTTGTAGTCCTCCTTCCCATGACGTTTCCCCATCTGTCTACACTTCTTCTTTGGCTCCTCTGTCTTTTGGGTATGAGGAGTCGGGCATACATGGAGCCCGCATGTAACCCCACAGAATCCTGCCGGCAGTAGCCCTGCATCATGGATGGGTTTTGGGAGGCTCCGTGCTGGCAGAGGAGAGAAGCAGGTAGAAGATGCTGATTCTCTCCATCTGATAAGATCATGGATCTTTCTTCTGTCTTCTCAATAAAAATCAACCCTCAGTAATAATAATAATAATAATAATAATAATAATAATAATAATCCCTCATCATCATCTTTATTTATGCAAAACAACAAAAATTGCAACACAATAAAAACAAATAAACAAGATAAAATAAACAGTGCAAAACCTCTGTATGTTTCTACAAGTGAGGCAACTAACCACTTCAGTGGGGGTTCACATGAGGGTAGTAGACCCCTCCTCACAGGCCACACTCTGAACCCAGAGCTACTCTTAAAAAAAAAGATACGACACTAAATGTAATGTTTATTGGGATCTGTTTTAGTCTGTATGGCCATCTGTTAGAAATATTTTAATTGAAGATTTCTAGCATCAACAGGGGTTGGATTAAATTAATTTGTAGGCTTTTCTCAACTCCACGGTTTTACAATTCTTTTTTCATATTTCTCTATAAAGAGATGAGCTATATTGACACTAGCTCCTGGGTTAAGAAGGCAAGAAAATGTCTTTGCCCACCACTGTTCTGTTGTCTGTATCCCTATTGTGAATCTCTGAGCTTCACCATTTCGAAATGAGATGAACATTCCAGCTATCTGTTTGGAAAAAAAAGATATTAATCATAAATAAACCATGAAAGCTCTTTTAAAATGCCTTGGTTTAAAGCATCTACGGTGCCTTAATTGTGATCACTGGGTACAAGAGAGATGTTTAAGGATGCAGTGGTTACAGATCTAACTAAATAATGAAAGTGCTACTGCTAAAGCAACAAGGCTTTTTTTGTTAGTCAAATGGTACCAAATTAACATACTGTATAATAATTGCCTTGTTAAATTTAAATTAAGCCCTTGTTTGAGACACATAATCTGGAGTGTGACTCACTGTTCCAACCACATTTAGATTGTTGTCAGTACAATTAGGACTCAGAACTTAAAAGTTATCCTTTAATCTAATCAATTGCTATAGCAACTGCAGCATTATGCAACAGATACAACCCTCTCCTCAAAGTACAGTACATCCCATCTCTATACTATCTTTTCTTCATCCAAATATCTCGGTAATCCATACATTTCCTGACTTGGTTGGAAACCCAAGGTATTTTTTTGGGGTTTTTTTTGTTCATTTAAACCCCATTTCAAAGTACAGCAAAGTCTCGCTTATCCAACCTTTGCTCATCCAGCGTTCTGTATTATCCAACGCAGTCTGCCTTCTGCCCGAGTTCACAGCTGTTTCAATATATTGTGATGTTTTGGTGCTAAATTAGTAAACACAGTAATTATGACATTGTGTATTGAACTGCTTTTTCTGTTGATTTGTTGTAAAACATGATGTTTGAGTGCTTAATTTGTAAAATCATAATGTAATTTGACGTTTAATAGGCTTTTCTTTAATCCCTCCTTATTATCCAACATTTTCACTTATCCAACATTCTGCAGGCCTGTTTATGTTGGATAAGCAAGACTCTACTGTATGGCTTAGCATAACTGGTATGGCTTGATCATCTCTTGCACAGCTGATGTTTCAAATGGGTTCATGGTTCAAATTACTTTCTACCTTTCAGTGCTTCAAATGGTGCATCTATCCTGATGAATTAATGCACTTTGACATATTTGCTATGGAGTCTCAGTAATCTTACAATTTCTACAACAGGTAGCTATTCAGTCTTTTTTAGAAGGTCTAGAAAAAGATATTCACCTTCTCTTTTGGCAACTGGTTCTATTATTGAATGCCTCTCACCGTCATGAATTTCCCTCTAATGTTCAATTAAAATGCACACTCCTATAACTTCAGACCTATAACTTCAAGCCATTAGACCTTCCTTTGAGTAGTTTTCACCTTTGGGGTTTCAGAGGCCTGGACCTTCCCTCCACATTCCAATATTCACAGGCCTCCTGACAAGTAAATAGAAATGTCCTAATAATTTCAGCAGTAAATAAATAACTGTCACGTGCTTGTAAAATCAAGTTGAGAATAATGTGTGATAAAAGTGTCAGCTATGACTGACTCTGGCTCCTGAATATAGATTCTTTTTGAGATTTGGATTCTGGACAATGTACGTAAGATTGAAGCCAGGAATCTGAGATGGGTTCTTACTATTCAAATTCTCTTCTCCTTCCCCATGCCCCTAATTTTATCCCTGCTGGACCATCATGCTGAATTAATACTGAAGGTGTGTGTAGGAAAAAGGGGAGAGGGAATGAAAGGTTGTGTTGAAAAACAAATTCCATAAATAATTGTTTTGCCATTCTATTAATCTAAACCTGCCTTGGAAATCTTGGCTTTATAGCCATTAACCAATTGGTTACTGGTGTCTGT